>NC_134236.1:89683873-90290412 GCF_965152275.1 Natator depressus
GGAACTTGCACACCTCCTGTATGAAACTCGGGGGGGGGGGGGAAGAGCCTCCCACCTGCCCCCCCAAATGGCTAAACCATCCTATATATAATTTAACACCCAATTTTTTTTTTAAAGCTAACATTTATCTTGCTTGGCAACTAAGGTACTTTCCTCTGGTTTTAGGAAGATTGATCTTCCATGCTTTGTTATTGTACAAAGTTCTTGTATATACCCTCCAGGAAGTATGATGTTGGAGCGAGTGAGTCTTTCTTATGATAGTCTTTCTCGTGATGAGTGGCACTTGGCTGTTTGGGTGGTGCGGTGTTTTGAGGGACTGTTCTGGTATCAGTTGCTTGTCAGCCCTCAGGGGTGGCCAAATTTACTAACCCTTAGAGCCACATATGATAATCTTCAGAAGTTCAAGAGTCAGACACACCTGCCAGGGCTTGGGGCTTCAGCTCAGCGGGAGGCACCTGATGGGGCTTGGGAGCCCTGAGCTCCCCCCCTCAAGTCTTATAGATAGAGAATGGGGGGAAAGGGAGTGGTGGGCTCTGCAAGCCACATTTTAACTGTAAAAGAGCTGCATGCAGCTTGCGAGATGCAGTTTGGTCACCCCTACTATATACATTCAGTGTCCTGCTGATCAAGTCTCAGTGGCGTATTTCACCATCCTCCACCTTTGCGTCTTTGTCTTGTGTTCCTAGGGGAAAGTGCATTTGAAGTTTTGGTGAAATATAACTTCGCAGTGAATGAGTATTCATGAAATGAAGATGTACCTGTTCAATACATGTAGCTTAATTCAAATTGCAAGATCTGTCCTGAGGAAATAGTTTAATCCTGATTTAAAAAACACAAGGTTTAAAAAAATTAATAAAGCTTGGGCTCATTTTATTTGCCTTCTGGTTTCTGAGCGTTTGAGGTTGCATTTAGATGACACTTTTCAAGCATTTGCAACAGTCAGAGCTAGAAGCTTTTAAAAAAAAACGAAAGCCAAAAGTGTCATCTAATCCCATAACTCCAGCAGCTGGGGGTTTAAGAAAAAACACAGAATATTACAAGACTCACGATAAAATAACAGGCGTTAACAACAAGAGTCATAGTCAGTCTTTGTTCGGGAACTGCACAGTTTGGGATGAGGAGTGTCTCCGAATTCCTGGGGGCACTGGGACCATCACCAGTGTTGGCAGAGAGGAGTAAACTCTCCCGCACAGTGCAGGGGAGGAAGGGCTGGCCCAACAGCATTCCTCACCTTATGGCAGTCTCTAGTGTCTCACTAGGGCCTGGACCCTTACACCCCTTCCTACAACCCCCATCAGCCATCGCCCCCTCAAGCTGCGTGGCTTAACAACCATGTAAAAGAAGCAGTGAGAGATAAAAAGGCATCTTTTAAAAAGTGGAAGTCAAATCCTAGTCAGGTAAATAGAAATGAGCATAAACACCACCAAGACTGTGAAGAACTTCAAAAAGATCTCACAAAACTAAGTGATTGGGCAACAAAATGGCAAATGAAATTTAATGTGGATAAATGTAAAGCAATGCACACTGGAAAAAATAACCCCAACTACACATACAATATGATGGGGGCTAATTTAGCTACAACTAATCAGGAGAAAGATCTTGGAGTCATTGTGGATAGTTCTCTGAAGACGTCCATGCAGTGTGCTGCAGCAGTCAAAAAAGCAAATGGGATGTTAGGAATCATTAAAAAAGGGATAGAGAATAAGTTGGAGAATATCTTATTGCCCTTATATAAATCCATGGTACGCCCCCATCTTGAATACTGCATACAGATGTGGTCTCCTCATCTCAAAAAAGATATACTGGCATTAGAAAAGCTTCAAAAAAGAGCTACTAAAATTATTAAGTGTTTGGAACGGGTCCCATATGAGGGGAGATAAAAGAGGCTAGGACTTCTCAGCTTGGAAAAGAGGAGACTAAGGGGGAATATGATAGAGGTATATAACATCATGAGTAGTGAGGAGGAAGTGAATAAGGAAAAGTTATTTACTTGTTCCCATAATATAAGAAGTAGGGGCCACCAAATGAAATTAATGGGCAGCAGATTTAAAAACAAATAAAAGGAAGTTCTTCTTCACTCAGCGCACAGTCAACCTGTGGAACTCCTTGCCTGCGAAGGTTGTGAAGGCTAGGACTATAACAGGGTTTTAAAGAGAACTAGATAAATTCATGGAAGTTAAGTCCATTAATGGCTATTAACCAGGATGGGTAAGGAATGGTGTCCCTAGCCTCTGTTTGTCAGAGGGTGGAGATGGACGGCAGGAGAGAGATCACTTGATCGTTACCTGTTAGGTTCACTACCTCTGGGGCACCTGGCATTGGCCACTGTCAGAAGACAGGATACTGGGCTGGATGGACCTTTGGCCTGACCCAGTATGGCCAGTCTTCTGAGCTTACCCGTCTGAGCTGCCGGCGGTCAGGGCCACGGGCAGGTGAGCGCCACAGAGAAGACGAGGGGGCGGGGAAAGGCGCAGCCGGCCCTGGGGCGGCCTGGTGGCAGCAGCGAGTGAGAGCAGCTGCCGCAGGAAGCAGCCGCAGCAGCGCCACTTTCCTTTCCCCGCCCGCCAGCGCCCGGAGCCGCCGCCTGCGCAGCCATGACCCGGCCCTTCTCCCTGGCCGAGTGCGACGCGCTCGGCTTCGATCTAGACCACACGCTGTGCCGCTACAACCTCCCCGAGAGCGCCCGGGTGAGTGGCGGGGGCCGGGCTCCGGCCGAGCGGCTTCCTCGCCTCCAGACGTCGCTGGTCTGGCGGCTGCAAGCGCCGCGCCCGGGGAAGCCCTGGGGACTCTGCCAGGCCAACCCGGGCACTGCAGCGCTAGGCAGAGCCGCGGCCCGGCTCTCAGGAGCGCTCCGGGTTCGTGGCGGGGCTCTGACTTCCTTAGCGGGGTGTTACCACGTCCCTCGCTGTGCTGCCGCGGCCGCCTGCTGCCCGCGCACGCGGGAGCTGGTGGGTTTGGCTTCCCCCGGGAGCCCAGCCCCGCGTCCGCTGCAGCGGCGCATTCACAAAGGCGGGGGTTGCTACTACGTCTCCCACTCCTCCTCCCGCCTCTGAGCAACGCCGGGGGGGAAGAAGCGAGGCCCTGCCCATTCATTCTTGTGTAGGACTCTGAGCTGCCAGCTTCAGCCCAGAGGTGGCTGCAGTCCAGAGCTACTTTCGTGCAGGGGGTTCAGGAGGCCGTAGACATCCGCTGTTAAATAGCCCTGCATTTTAAATTGTGACCAGCTAGGCAAAATTATACCATGATTTACCAGTACTTGAAGGAAGCAGGGGGCATTTTATCCCTGGTAGATTCTGAAAGCATAATAGTGACTCATCCATAGGCGGGATGTACTTTGCAATCTTGTTTAGATTAAGAGTAGCAGCCCTGTTAGTCTGTATCTGCAAAAAGAAAAGGAGGACTTGTGGCACCTTAGAGACTAACAAATTTATTTCAACGAAATCTTATGCTCAAATAAATTTGTTAGACTCTAAGGTGCCACAAGTCCTCCTTTTCTTTTTGTTTAGATTAAATTTGCTATATGTCTGTGTGCTATTATTTATATCATCTTGGAAGCTTAAAACAAAACAACCAATTTTGGGCCCTGCCCTGTTTTCATTCAGTGGAAATTTTTACCCAAGCAAAGTGAATGGAAACCTGCTCTACACTCAAAAGTTAGGTCGACCTGTCTGTGTTGTTCAGGGGAGTGAAGAATCCACACCCCAAGCGACGTAGTTATTTCAACTTAACCCCTAGTGTAGACAGTGCTAGGGTGACAGAAGAATTCTTACCATCTCTAGGGAAGGTGGGTTAACTACAGAACAGGAGAACCCCTCCCGTCAGTAGAAAAGGAGTACTTGTGGCACCTTAGCGACTTGGTTAGTCTCTAAGGTGCCACAAGTACTCCTTTTCTTTTTGTGAATACAGACTAACACGGCTGCTACTCTGAAACCTCCCGTCAGTGTAAGTAGTGTCTACGTTGAAGTGCTACAGCTGCAGCAGTTCAAGTGTATACAAGCCCTCAGACAAATGTTGGCTGTTTTTTGCCCTTATAGCTATAACGCTCTGGGGGCCTGATTTTTATAGGTGTTGAATGCAGTGTCTGCTCCCACTAAAGGAAGTGAGAGTTTAAGAGCTTAACATATATGAAATTCAGGTCTTTAATATTTTTTGATGACTTATCTGCTTATATACTGGTGAATTCTTAGGGGCTTAGCATATGAGCATGAGGCATCTTTCTGATTTTTAGCTTCAGAATCCGTTGTGCATGCTTACTGGAAGGGGTAGATGGAAGGAATTATTTATTTTCATCTCTGTTTCACATTGCCTCAATTAACGCAATTTTTTTGAGGGTGAATTATATGTGCTGGAAACACTCATTGTAAAATTTAGGCCTGGCCTACACTACAGAGTTAGGTTGATGTAGGGCAGCTTATGTCAACCTAATAATGTCAGTGTACACACTACAGCTTTGCTCCCATTGATGTAAGTGCCCTATTACGCTGACATAATAATTCCACCTCCATGAGAGGCGTAGGGCTTGTGTGAGTGTAGTTAGGCTGATGCAGTGTCGAAGCAGACATTGCAGGTTACTTATATCACCTATTGGCTGTCATTCTTGTCAATTTCCTGGCTCCATGCTAGAGCCAGGAAATTGACAGGAAAGCCGGTCACAGATCAGGCTGTAATGTCAGGGCATGTGGGGGCTTCAGCTACAGCCCGGCTGCCCCCCGGCTCTCAGATCCCCGCTCCCAGCCAGGCTCCTGCTCGGGCTCCTAGCTCAGAGCCAGGCTGCCACTGTGGTCCTGGCTTCCCACTCCCAGTGGGACTGCTGCCCAGACTCCCTACATCTGGGCTCCTTACTCCCCGCAAGGAGCCCAGGTGTCTTCCATGCTCTGGCATGGAACCAAGAACCAGGGGGGCAGCCGGGCTTCTGGCAGGGAGCTGTGGATGAAGCTGAAAGCTCAGACTCTCAGACCCCACACTGTCCCCCTTAAATCAGTGGAAGTGTTCCTTATGAGGATGCACAGCACTGACAGAAGGCTAGTGTGGACATGAGCCACTGCAATAATTACTGTGATGGCTGTAAGTCGACCTAACATAGTTTGACTTCAGTTTGCAGTATAAACATTCTCCTAGTGTAGGATGCAAAAAGAAAAGGAGTACTTGTGGCACCTTATAGACTAACAAGACTAACAAATTATTTAAGGTGCCGCAAGTACTCCTTTTCTTTTTGCCAATACAGACTAACACGGCTGCTACTCTGAAACCTGTCATTAGTGTAGGATGGTCACCTCTTGGCTTCTAATATACGCCCACCCAGGTATCCTGGATGCTTTCCCCATGTTTTTCACCAACTCTTGTTTCTTCACTAAATACCAGGTGGTTGCAAGTTTACACTCTAGATGTGTTGCAAAGCTTGCATACGCCCTGTCCCCTTTTCTTTTCTTTCTTCCTTCCATCTATAATGTCTACATTGGTTCCTATTTCATCCACAAAATGTTGCAGGATAATTTTCAGTAATTAATATTTGTGATGACTCTGGCTGTTACTGGTATGTCTGCTATGATAGGTACAGTTCATTATGCTCCCATGATGAACAGCCATTTTTGGATTTTGGACCTGAAATTTGCAATGAAATATCAAAGTTTTCCATGGAGCAAAGACACTTTTTGTGAAAAAATTAATTTAATTGAAAACCCAATGTCTTTCGAAGAACAGTTTAGATGGCAACTTCTCAACAGCCCTACTTCTACTCTCAACAAGATTAGTCTGAACTAAATCTTTTCTGGCTCTAATGAGAATGGCTAGTTGACAGTTTTGGAATGACTAGTTGACAGTTTTTTTTCATGTTACATATAACACAGATGTAGCATACAGCTTTCATTAACTGTTCTTTACAGAGATTCAACTCTGCAGTGTTTTGACTTTAATATACTTTTGCCAGACTAAAACTGTAAATACTAGCTGTGGAAGATCTATTGTTAGAATTTAATCTGTTGTACTTAATAGAGCTTGATATAAAGCTTATTTACTTATTTCTGGAAATTTCACCGAAATGCAGAAATAATAACGAACAGTATTTTAAATGTTGCTGTGACTCATAATCACAATGATTTAGAAATTAATTAAAATTAACGTTCAATGTGTACAGGGATAAGTTGTGCTCTTCTTATGTTAACTGCCCATTTTACTTATTGAGATACTTGTGTGGGTAAGGACAGTTTCTCTTACTTGATATAATAACGTTTTTTTTCTCTCATTATTTTTCTCATTTGTAGCTTATATATGATAGTTTTGCCCGCTACCTGGTAACCGAGAAGGGTTATGATAAAGAATTGCTGACTGTAACTCCAGAAAGCTGGGACTTTTGGTAAGTATTTTTAAAAATGTCTTACTTCCTTGAGGCCTCAGTTTTTATGGGGCTGAGAAAATAACTTGTCTTATTCCTAAATCATAGTTTAAAAAGTCAAATTATATTGAAACAACAGCCTTCCAAAATAATAAATAGTAGCACTGGTTGAAATTTGCTTAATTTCAGGCTTTCAAAAAAGAAATTGTCAAAAAAAATTTTTTTTTTTAATTAGAATTCTCTACTCTTGAAAATGTTGAGATTCTTCAACCAACTCTAATAAATATCTAGCCCAGTGGTTCCCAAACTTGTTCTGCCGCTTGTGCAGGGAAAGCCCCTGGTGGGACGGGACGGTTTGTTTACCTGCCGCGTCCGCAGGTTCGGCCGATCGCGGCTCCCGGTGGCCGCAGGTCGCTGCTCCAGGCCGATGGGAGCTGCTGGAAGCGGTGCGGGCCGAGGGATGTGCTGGCCGCCACTTCCAGCAGCTCCCATTGGCCACTGGGGGCCGCGATCGGCTGAACCTGCGGATGCAGCAGGTAAACAAACCGGCCTGGCAAACCAGGGGCTTTCCCTGCACAAGCGGTGGAACAAGTTTGGGAACCACTGCCCTAGCCCTTACATATAGATTTGCATTCATAGATCCCAAAGTATTTTACAAAGGTTGGTAAATACCATTATCCTCATTTTATGGTGGGGGGGACGGGACTGAATTGCATAGAGGTTAAGTGACTTTCTCAGAGCCTTGCAGCAAGTAAATTGGCGTCCTAGAACCCTGCACATGAGTTGTTTTGTCAATGTCATCACATGTGCATGTCATAAATTCCTTCCACTCTAATATTTTTCATTAGTGAACAGGCAAGATATTGACTTCTACAAAAGCATTGGTCTCTGGGCACTAGATTTGCCATTTAAAACCCATTCCAGTTCCAAAGATAGATGAAGTGTAATACAGATGCACATGTTCGTGAATCAAAACAATAGCTAATACAGTAGTTTTCATTTGAGGCCTAAAAGCCTTGATAGTGTTTTCAATGTGATTTATAAAAATATGATCCTATTCCAGCTAAAATTCTGTTTGGTTTATTCATCTACAATATTAGCATTTGGAGTGAGACATCTATATCTGGAGTAGGGTTTTTTTCCCAGAAGTTGAGCAGAGGTCCCAATTTGACAGTTTGGCAACTTTTTAGATAAAAGCAAGTCCCAAGTTACTTTCATATACTGAAACATAGCAGTATGAATATACCAACAATGTGGATAAGAGAGGGCTGGGTGTGTTGGGCTCCCGATACACTGCTTGAAGAGTATATATTGAAATTATATTTATACCAGACTGGTCCTTCTCATGCCTTACAGGTCATCTGAGGCATAAAGATATCTGGTAGAACCATATGCCTAGGCCTCTGTTATATAATCTGGCCTGTGTTGGTTGACCCCTGAACCTTCATGGAGCCTCACTGAGGTCAATGGAGCTTTTTGTAGACACAGGGGTTGACCTCATGTATAGCCATCAGGACTGGGTCACGTGTGTGTGCGTGTGTTACCTGCGCATAGTGCTAACATACATTACGTATTCAAGGCTCTGAACTCATTGCCTCCCTCACCTGGATCATTCTATCATCACTCTGGGTATCTGATAATAAAGTTGAAAATGTGACTATGTTTGGTTTAAAAAAAATATGAGGCCATTCTGTCTGCTAAGCTCTAAAAATTCCAGGGTTCATTCTGTGTGACTGCAGTTAACTGTCCCTTCTCACTGGAATCATGGGTGGTGTTTTCCATTCCTTGCTTCTTTGAACAATGTAAATCGTTACTCAGTTTCTTGTCCTAATTATGTGAACCTCTATCCAAAAGTGTCTGAAACGTTTCAGATAAAAGAGGTTGCACTGTAGTTTCACCTTTATGTTGAACTACAGTAAAACAACAGTAATGTTTGGGTTGATAGGACTTCATTTGTCCAGTTTAGCTAGTAGTGAGCTCAAGTTACTACCGAATATTAATCAATTAGATGTTGTTTTTCCTTAATATTAAAAGCTGGCTAAAATGCACACACCCTGCCTGTAGAAATGTAGGCCCTCATCCTCCAAACACTTATAATAAGTTGGTTCATGTGAGTAATAATCTCATTGAAATCATAGTAATCCTGGCCCCAGTGAAGTCAGTGGGAGTTTTCTATTGATTTCAGGCTAGGATTTCACCTCATTGTTTACTTACATATATAAAGTTATTCACATATGGAAGTGTCTGGAAGATCAAGGCCTCTCTTTGTGTGGCAAAGTTGCATACTTGTTATAACTGTATATCATTTGGACAGTCTGATATGTCCTTCATTATCTCTCAGGTATAATTTCTTATCTAATTACTACTTTTCTTGTTTCGTCTTTTAAATAAAATGAATTTTAGCTGTAAAGGGTTGGCATTGGATCTGGAAGATGGGAACTTTTTTAAGCTTGCTGGAGATGGAACAATTTTGAGGTAATACTGATTAATTTTTATGGCTAGACAGATAAAAAAGATTGCATACTTTTTTTAAATGCCAGCATCTGATAATTGGGACAATTATTAAATATTTAGAACACTGATCACCATATGTATTTATTTTTTACATTAGAAGCTAAAAGAAAAGGAGTACTTGTGGCACCTTAGAGACTAACCAATTTATTTGAGCATAAGCTTTCGTGAGCTACAGCTCACTTCATCGGATGCATACTGTGGAAAGTGTAGAAGATGTTTGTTTTTATACACACAAATCATGAAAAAATGGGTGTTTATCACTGCAAAAGGTTTTCTTTTGTTTTCTTTCTTTTGTAGTGATAAACACCCATTTTTTCATGATTTGTGTGTATAAAAACAAACATCTTCTGTATTTTCCACAGTATGCATCCGATGAAGTGAGCTGTAGCTCACGAAAGCTTATGCTCAAATAAATTGGTTAGTCTCTAAGGTGCCACAAGTACTCCTTTTCTTTTTGCGAATACAGACTAACACGGCTGTTACTCTGAAACCTGTCATTAGAAGCTAAGTGCAACATATGTAACTTTGTGCACAATCTATTTTAAATGTACGTATGTAACTTTTTGGTGACCTATCCATTTTATAAATAATGGCACAATAAAAGTTGCTTTTAGTTGCTAGTTTGGAACATCTCTCTCTTTCTTAATAACTGCTTAATGCTTTTGCTACTTCATGATTTTCATGCTGTGTTAGTTGATGCTGCCAGTAGAAATTGATGTACTGCTTGCTTTTCCAGACAGAATCCTTAGAGTGGGTACAGTTATTGAAACTAATTTTGCTTCGTTCATCCAATGTGTCAAGCCACTGTATTCATAGGCCCTGATCCTGTACTTACCTTTATGCACTCGAAATATTGTCATTGACTTCAATAAGACTAATCACAGTGTGCAAAGTTAAGTGCATGCTTATGTCTTTGCAGGACTGGAGTCTAAAAAACAGTAGCTTTAGGTAGCTGGTGGACAAAGCCATTTGTCATTACTAGCTATACAAGACATAGGAAAGTTTGTAATTTGAGGTGGTAAAAAATAAAATGTTGCAAAACTCTACTGTTTTCCAAATTCAGAAACAAGGTGTCTTATATAATGTTAAGCTCTACACACACACACACACACACACACACACACACACCTCAGCATCCTGTCTTCTCACAGTGGCCAGATGCTTCAGAAGGAATCAATAGAATGATTAATTTTGTGATCCATCCACTGTCCTCCAGTCTCAGCTTCAGGCAGTTGGATGTTTACGGACACCCAAAGCATGGAGTTGTGTCCCCGATCATCTTTGCTAATACCATTGATGGACCTATCCTCCATGAACTTCTCTAATTCTTTTTTGAACCCAGTTATATTTTTGGCCTTTACAATATCCTTTGGCAATGAATTCCACAGGTTGATTGTGTGTTGTGTGAAGTATTTCCTTTTGTTTGTTTTAAACCTGCTACCTAATGAATTTAATGACCCCCCTAGTTCTTGTGTTATGTGAAGGGATAAATAACACTTCCCTATTCTCTTTCTCCATACCATTCATGATTGATTTATTCTTTGCTCCACTGTACCTAAATAGTTCAGGGTCTGAGGTGTATGTTGTATGCTAAACAAGTGAAGGGAGGAATTTAAGCAGTGATTTTAGCACAATATATAAAAGTCAAGACAAAGAAAATTTGTAAAAGACTGTCATATGTAGGGCCTTAGCAAATTCACGGCTGTGAAAAATGCATCACGGACCATGAAATCTGGTCTCCCCACAAAAACTGGTCTTTTATGTACTTTTACCCTATACCATACAGATTTCACAGGGAAGACCAGCATTTTTGAAACTGGTTGTCCCAACTCAAAAGGGGATTGTGGGGGAGAAGGGGGAGGAGAGGGGAGTTTGCAAGGTTATTGTAGGGGGTCATGGAACTGCTACTGTTACTTCTGCACTACCTTCAGAGCTGGGTGGCTGGAGAGCAGTGGCTTCTGGCCAGGCGCCCAGCTCTGAAGGCAGCAGTGCCAGCAACAGTGCAGAAGTAAGGGTGGCAATACCATACCATGCCACCCTTACTTCTGTGCTGCTCCCTTCAGATCTGGCTAGCCAGAGAGTGGCAGCTGCTGGCCAAGGGCCCAGCTCTGAAGGCAGCCACGCAGAAGTAAGGGTAGCAACATCATACCATGCCATCCTTACTTCTGCGCTGCTGCTGAAGGTTATGCTGTCTTCAGAGCTGGACACCTGCCTAGCAGTCGCCACTCTCTGGCCATCCAGTTCTGAGGGCAATGCCGCCGCCAGCTGCAGAGCTGAAGTAAGGGTGGCAATACCACAACCCTCCTACAATAACCTTGCAATCCTCCACGCCCCTTTTGGGTCAGGACTGCTACAGTTACACCACCTTGAAATTTCAGATTTAAATATGTGAAATCATGGAATTTATGATTTTTAAAATCCTATGACCATGAAATTGACCAAAATGGACCGTGAATTTGTTAGGGCCCTAGTTATATGGGAGCATGACTCTTCTGGCACTATGGGAGGAGATGCTAGGAAAGACAGTGGCGTGTTTGAGATCACAACAAAGAGAAGTGATTTTTCTGAATGCACCTTAGCCTCTCTATGGGGAAAAATTGAGGTTTTTCATAAGCTAACTAATCAGGACAAACCTTTTATGTACAACTGATGAGGATCAGAAGCTGACTGTAAAAGAAGCAGTGCTCCTATAATGAACTCTATGTGGATATAGGGACCTTTCTGCGCTTAGCTCATCATGGATTAGAGTCCACAATGGCTAATCACACAATACTGTCCAGAAAAAAATGCTGACATGCTGCAGAAGGAAGAAATTACATATTTTCCCCCAGATATGTTAATTAGGCACAAAACATGGATTCTTTCCACTCCTGAAAATAATGTGATTGGATCTATTATAGAAGATATCCATATATGTTTGAAATTAATATAAAAGATGGTCCTTTTGACCAAGGGCCTATGGGAGTGCTCAGTGCGCTTTTTCCTTACAAGGGAAAGACTAGTGGTTATGATCTCAGTTTGGAGGGGCATACTACTTTCTGCAAAAGATACTGATGTTAATGGCAGAAAAATACAAATTTTCCCAGATCTTATTCCTTTTAGTCAGACCAGAGGAAAATCCCATTTGTATCATTAAAGAAAATGTCCTTAGATGAAAGAGTAGATTTGGTGATCTTATTTTCGGCAAGGCACTATTGGTTTATCAGAGAAATTCTGTATCTTCTGGGTTATGAGAGAATCAAGACTGATATTTGAGAGAGACCTCTCCCTTTTCCCCAAGAACAGATTACTGAGTGGGCAGGAAATGGGAGAAGGATCAATCACATGGCTTAGCTCAGTATTTGATTATTTATTACACACTTATGTGCACTGTAGAAAATTTGAATGATTTTTAATATTTTTAACCTTTTTCACACCATGCATCAATTAGGGCAAGCCATGGTACGAAGAGTATGACTCCTGAAGAGATCTTGGAAATTTATGGCAGGAGGGAATGGAAACACTTTAAAACATTCAGTGGAATGGTTTCCCGCTCAGGTAAATATAAATAATTTCTTTACCTTAGACTTCATGAACTTAGAAACTGTTTTGGCTACTGCAATACTTGCTGCTGTTATGTAGTTTTTCCTTTAAACACTTAAAATGTTTTTAAATTAAGAAAATGTAGGGGACTGGGTGTCTTGGGGATTGCTAAAGAGATATGTAGTTTTTCATCTTTAATTCTCAGGTTCATACTGAGTCCACATCAGCAATGAACAGAAGTTGTTAAGATTGACTGCTGTTTGCTGCATGTGAAACAAGTTGGTGGTCTTAGTCTAGTTTTGGTTGTAAAGCTTTCCTTTGGGATGGGTAGGTATTCCTTGGAGAATAGGGTGACCAGATGTCCCGATTTTATAGGGACAGTCCCGATTTTTGGAGCTTTTTCTTATATAGGCACCTGTTCCACCCCACCCCCCCGTCCCGATTTTTCACACTTGCTGTCTGGTCACCCTATTGGAGAAATACACTGAGACCACCATCTTGATTATTTAAGGCAAACAGTCTGCAGATCATTACAAGTTTTGCTCATTGCTGACTCGCTACTCTGGACTCTCTGTCATTGACAGCCAAAAATGAATAAATGTAAAGGACTGAATGGACCTGGAGACTGAACTACTCTCTCCTCTGTTGAGGGGTGCATTTTTTCCATTTCAGGAGGGAAACTTGCATCTCTACCCTTATCTATTCTGTGGATAAATAAGGGACTTCGGCCTTTACAGTCGTCTATAACGTACACAGAGGTTTGATGCTAGGCTAATTTTTTTATTAGCTAAAACAAAATAAACTTGGCCTCTTTTGGGAGCACTGATTTCACACAAAATGTATAAGGATTTAAAAATGCTTAGGTCAATAAAATCTAAGGGTTTGCAGGATGAAGGTCATTATCTTATCCATAGCTTTACTCTTGGGTACTTCCATTGAAGTATACAGATAACTACCCAACATGGGTGGTTATGTCTTATATGTCTGTAGGAGTAGAGACCAACTCCTCTACAAGGCACAGCATGGAACTCTCAGCCCCCAAAATGGGATTTTGCTGTCTACAAGCCACTTTTACACCTTGCATATTCTGGGCTGCTCTGGGGGCTGGAGAGGCCCCCAGTATACTTAGACCCAGATGCCTGTCTGAGTTACAGCAGGCTGGCCTATGGGTCACAGTGCTGCCTAGAATATCCAAAGCTCTGTAGCCCATAGTCTTGCCCCTAACATGTCCCTACACCAGGACTTGTGAGGATGTTCACAAAAGGCAGCCTTGTCACTGTCTTCCTCAGTTCTGCACTGTGGGAATCTTCCCCCAGCAGGTCTCATCAATATTTTTAGATCCCCGTTACAAGACTCTGGCCCTTTTTGCCTGAGCTGGTGAGGATCTCATCCAGGGGCTTAATGTTTATTTTAAAAATGTCAGTAATTTACTATTGAGTAGCAATTTTCTATTACCAATAGAATTATGGCCAGAAAAAGAAAGAGTCACACAAAATATGTAACATGATAGTAGATTTGCCAATGTTCAATATCTAATCCCAGTAAAAACACAGTGGGAACTTTAAAATTAACCACTTAAACACACACTTTTTTTCCCAATTAAAATATACACCATAGTTTAAAACAACTTTTCTTTTTCTTTCCTTTGCAGCTAAATATTATTGCTATGATAATTATTTTGACCTGCCGGGAGCCCTTCTTTGTGCAAGGATTGTGGATTGTTTAGATAAGGTAAGAGCTACATAATTTCAAGCTCAATTAATAGAAGAAAAAAATATTGCAACTTGTTTTATTCTTTTCCTTTCTCTGCTCATCTCTCTCTCCCCTCCCTAAGCACACAGAGTACCATGTGGAGTAATTAATTGTCTTGACACTTATCCTAAAAAGTGAAATATAAATTGGGTAGGAGCTTTGCATTCCAATTCTACAGTGTGTATATATAGGTCTTCTACTAAAACAATCAGGATAAATGGTGTGGTCACAATATACTCTGTCTCCACCAGAGGGCACAAATAGCTAGCATAAGAATAGTTAAGTGCTTGTCTGCCTTAGTCTTAGAATGGTATTCTTAAAAACTAATTGGAAATTGAAATATGATATAGTGTAACTCTTACAAGTGACTTGTTAATGCAGGTAGAAAGTTAAGTGAGTTCAGAAGGTTAAATCTTCAAATCGAAAACTTTCAATACACATTAACTCTACATGCTACAGATATGTGTATAACTAAGAATACACCTCTAGAGGTGGAATCCTTTTTGAAGTTTTCAGGTGCTAAACATAACCACTGGTTAAATTTTAGATGCCAATATCTCTACTGCAGTCACATGAATACCTAGAGCTTTTTTGCTCAGACGAGTATAAGACAGTATATCTTAAATTCTTTGGGAAGGTAATGCTCTCATATTTCATTTTCATTGACGAGCGCATGGAGGTTGAAACTTATAGATTTTTTTTTTAATAAAGAACAGATCCTTTCAACAGTAGAGTACTGTGGTATCCCTCTATTGCTATAGTTTAAGTCTCTGTGCTGGTTAATGACACTGCGATACTTAATCTCTTCTGAGCTTTAGCTCTGTTTAAAGGAAGAGTACTTATTATCAGACTGTCTATCATAGTATCTGAGTGCCTTACAATATTTGATGTATTTAGCCTCACAACATCCCTGTTAAGTAGGGAAGTACTGAAGCACAGAGAATAAATGACTTGCCCTAGGTCACACAGGCGAGCTGTGGCAGACCAGGTAATTGAACCCAGATTTTGAAAGTCCCAGTCTAGTGCCCGAACTTCTGGATCATTCTTCCTCTCACTGTATCTGTTCACTGTATTCCAGAGAACCTGCTATGTATAATTGAATTGGTGGTGATTATTTAGAATTTGAAATTATGTTACGTGGCTACTGGATCATGTTTTCATATTCTATATCATTATTGGGTCAACTTGCTGAAAAAGTCAATAAAATTCAAGTTCAAAAACGACGGCGCTGAAACTTTCCAATCTCTGGAATACGAAGCCAGTGTAGGATAATGAACACTCTACAGCAGCACTGCTCAGCTGCTGGTATACGACCTGGAAGTGATGCATGAAGGATACCCTGATAGCTATCAAAGCAAAAAAAAAAAAAAAAAAAAGAAATTAAAATAAAAAATCCTTCATCTCCCAAGACCCAGAAGCAGACCGTATATAGGGCCCTTATGCAAATCCATATTTGAAGTAGTAGACATTAAGTTAGTATTAGCCACAGTATTGATTTTTGTAGCTCTATACAGCCCTGTAGCATTAATGAATGGGTCTTTATTCCTATCTGAATACAAATTTGGGGTAGGGCGTAAAGATCTGAAAGGCAGTCCCATGAAATCATGTTAACCATTACACCAAAAGCCATGCTAACAAGCGTATTGAGAGGTTCCAACACTGTTACAACAATTCATTTTTATAATACAGCAACATTACATCTCAAACATTAAGCTTTATTGGCTAGCTTAAAGAAATAAAACTATTTCAGACTATATTGCCTGCATACTACTGCCGTTTACCTTCTGTGACTGGTCATTATGAGCATGGGAACACCTTTACTCTGTGGTGTGTACTGATTGCTTGTTTGATTTTTGGGTGTATTTCAAGGGACTAATTACAATCTGTACTGTTCTGGGATTCAGGTATTTGGGAAATTGCTTCTCTCCATATATCCTAACATGGCAATTGAGATCAGCAGAGACACTTCTGCTGTCAGTTCCTAGATAGATCCTTCTAGGAATGATGAGAATGTGTGTTTTTTATAGAGGGTTCCTGTGTGTAGAAATGCTTTCCTCGGTCTTTTTGCCAGAGCCAGGGTTTTACAGGCTTCCAAGTGTGATGTAAAGCATTTCTGCTAAGCCAGGCTTTTGGCTTTTATCTGGCATTGGGGAGGAGTTATTGGCAAGACCACTAAGTCCTAGTAGTTGTTTTTGCCAGTTTTAAGGGCAGAATGTGGGCACCATAAATACATTAAAAATGCCATAAAAATGACTATATAGGTAAATAATATCAACCTACCAGTTTAAAAACAAAATCTACATCCTCAGGAACTGAATTTCATATATCAGTAATCCAATATATTATCCGCGGTTGTTGTTCTAAGTACTTATATGGCCCTCTTCACCATAATGTCTCTGAGCACTGCACAAAGGCTGTGTCTACACTACTGACCTTACAGTGGCACAGCTGTACTGCTGCAGCTGCTCCGCTGTAAAGTCTCCTGTGTAACCACTCTATGCTGGTGGGAGAGAGCTCTCCTGTTGGCATTATTAAACCATCCCCAATGAGCAGTGGTAGCTGATTTGGCAGGAGAGCATCTCCCACCAACATAGTGCTGTCCACACTGGTGCTTCTGTCAGTGAAACTTCTGTCAGTGGGGGTGTTTTTTTTCACACCCCTGACTGACAAAAATTTTACCGAGATAAGTGCTAGTGTAGACAAAGCCAAACATTTAATTTTTTTTTCTCCCAATATCCTTGTGAGGAAAGGAAGCATCTTCTGGTGACAGACTGGGAACAGATGCCTTGAGAGATTAAGGCCCAGATTTTTAAAGGTATTTAGCCATTGCACTGCTCAGCGTTGCAATGCTTAACAGACCTAGGAACCTAAATTTCATTGACTTTCGCTGACTCCTAAGTGCCTAAGTCATGTTTGAAAATATGACTCAGGCTCGTGAAGGCAAGCCTACACTTAAAATGCTGAATAGGTGCAGCTGCACTGATATAGCACTTTAATGAAAATGCTGTAAACCGATGGGAGAGAGCTCTCCTGTTGGCTTACTTAATCCACCTCCCCAAGAGGGGGTAGCTGTGTTGGCTCCCACTGACATAGCGCTGTCTACATCGGGGTGCTAGGTCAGTGTAACTATGTTGCTGAGGGGTGTGGATTTTTCACCCCCCTGAGCGATGTAGTTTTACCGATTATAGGTCTGTAGTACAGACCACACCTAAGTCAGAAAGGTGTGGCAGTGCTGAGCTGAGCTGAACAATGCCTAAAATACCTTTAAAAATCTGGACCTGAGGGACTTGTCTAAGATGGCACACAGTCTGTGGCAGAGCCAGCTGCTGAACCCTGATCTCTTGAGTCCCAGGCCATAACACTTTGCTTTCAAATAATCGTTGTTATTTATTAATGACGTTCACTTTATTTGCTCATGTAAAAATTGATACCTGACATGCTCACGGGTGTGTGTGTGTGTTTGTTTATTTATTTATTACTCTTACAGCACGACAGACAGACAAAATACGACTTTTGGAAAGATGTGATTGCTGCTATACAGCATAACTATAAAACCTCAGCTTTTAAAGGTAGGCAAGTTAATTCAAGACATGCTTACTACAGTAGGCTGAAAATATATGTAGGCTTGGCAGAAATCAATGTTTATTTTTGTTAATAATTTCACCAGATAATATCAATGTTTATTTTTAATATTTTTTCTTAAAATTTTGATTGATCTAAATTTTCACAGTTGTGCAAAATTGTGGGTTTTAAGCATTTTTATTCATATCTGTTTAAATTTTCATAGTTGCAGGAAATTATGGGGAATCAGACAATAATTATTTAATGACAGTAGATGTTGAGTTAAAGTTAAAACTTTATAACCATTACATCACAAATTGTCAACATCACATGGAAAAATATACAAAGTAAATATTATTAATCCGTCTCTAAATTCTCAAGCAGCATTTTACTTACTTGGCCTATCTATACATTTTGATTTTCATCGATGGAAATATTTTTTCATAGGTTTGTGTTTGTATGGGAAATCGATGTTTCCTGACATTTACCAATAAAAATCTAATCTGTCCAAGCCTATTTATATATTTACTGAGGCAGAAACTTCTACATTTGCTTTGTTACTAAAATTGGTCATCATTAGAAATAAAAATGTACTCTGTACATGTTAACCATATCAGTTACTCTGGACACTCTACCTGCCTTCAGTTTAAGCATTTTGATGGATTTCATAACACTTTTGGGGTGCTACCTTACTGAATTACTGTGACTTAAAAGAAGAAAACAGTTGACTCTTTCTCAAGATTGGAGGAGTAGGGGTGAAAGGTAGAATGAAATACTGTAATTTATGCATGCACATTGTATACAAATATGATCCTGCATTAACTATTATTTTTAGCAAGACCAAAAAAAAAAAAAGACAAAATATTATGGGAGTATTTAGCAAATCAAGTTGTGTCATTGATTGAACACTGAACATTCCTACCGCTCTAATTTTGCCTAGAATTACTTGTACGGTGATGCTGTTTCTCTGAAACATTATTCTATGACCTCTTTTTTTAAATAAGAGGTTGAGATGATGGTTTTTATTATTAATTACAAACACTATAACACTGGGGTTCATATTTATTGGAATTGCAAGGTATGTGGTTCCATAGTATAGACAGTTTGATTTGTGAAATGAGGTAGATAACATTTTTCTACTGACTTTCTATTAATGTGTGTGACTATATCTGCTAAGAATAGATTTCTTGGGTCTCTTGAATGGGTACATACATTTAACTGAAAATATTTTGGTTTAATGTGACTTTTTTAAGGATTGCATAAAATTAAATTATACATTGAAAATATAATAGTTTTCCTTCTTTGTTGATACTTTTATGTTCAGTATTTGCTGGGTAGAGATGTGGCTTAGTGTTTGTCAGACCATGTAGGGGTTTATTAGAGAGGTAGTTTATTTTAAAATATTCTCAACAAGTTTTTAAAATATATTTTTAAAAAAGAAATCAGCAAAATTGTTTCTGGTAAAGAGGTTCTAAGTAAAACAACTATTTAGTGTTGCAAGTGGATGATACCAGAATGTATTTCGCAAATAATGACCAGATATTCATAAACATACCTTTCTATATCATCTATCTTCTATTTTCCATTGGGTACAAAGTCTGATATTGGAAATTTGTGAGAATCTTTAGGAAATCAAGGAAATCTTCATTCAAATACGTTATTTTCTGCAATGAATGAGCTTGCTAACACATAGGAAGAAAAATACATTTTTCATTAGCTGTCGTTCTTCTGTAGAATTTGCATTAAGACCCTTGAATTGAACAAGGCTTTGCTTCTAAAGGATATTGATTATGTACATTTCTGTGCTGTAGAACTTCTCTAGATAGCATTGAGCTGCACACATAAGGCCAAATTTCCAACTTGATCTCCAAAATTGTGCCTGCAAGTTACATGTTTGCGTGTGCAAATAGCTATTTGTATATGAAAGTAAGGGGGGTATGTGTACAAACAGATGAATGCACATAATTTGTGTCTGAAAGCTTGATCCTTCATAATCCTGTCAGTGGCAGTGTTTATTTTAGTACACAAATACTTCTCTTTTACAACAGTCCAAGGAGGACTGGTGTATTAATTTAAATGAAATAAATTTAAGGTCCTCAAGGAATTCATTCTGAAGCCCTTGGAGGAGAGGAAGGTGATCAGGAACAGTCAACATGGATTTACCAAGGGCAAGTCATGCCTGACCAACCTGATTGCCTTCTATGATGAGATAACTGGCTCTGTGGATATGGGGAAAGCGGTGGATGTGATATATCATAACTTTAGCAAAGCTTTTGATACGGTCTTAAAAAAGTATGGATTAGATGAATGGACTATAAGGTCGATAGAAAGCTGGCTAGATTGTTGGCCTCAACGGGTAGTGATCAACGGCTCAATGTCTAGTTGGCAGCCAGTATCAAGCAGAGTGTCCCAGAGGTTGGTCCTGGGGTTGGTTTTGTTCAACAACTTCATTAATGATCTGGATGATGGGATGGATTGCACCCTCAGCAAATTTGCCGATGACACTAAGCTGAGGGGAGAGGTAGATACTCTGGAAGGTAGGGATAGGGTCCAGAGTGACCTAGACAAATTGGACGATTGGGCCAAAAGAAATTTGATGAGGTTCAACAAGGACAAGTGCAGAGTCCTGCATTTAGGATGGAAGAATCCCAGGCACTGCTACAGGCTGGGGACCGACTGGCTAAGTGGCAGTTCTGCAGAAAAGAACCTGGGGATTACAGTGGATGAGAAGCTGGATATGAGTCAACAGTGTGCCCTTGTTGCCAAGAAGGCTAACAGCATATTGGGCTGTATAGGTAGGAGCATTGCCAGCAGATCTTGGGAAGTGATTATTCCTCTCTATTCGGCAGTGCTGAGGCCACATCTGGAGTATTGTGTCCAGTTTTGGGGCCCCCGCTACAGAAAGGATGTGGACAAATTGGAAAGAGTCCAGCGGAGGGCAACAAAAATGATTAGGAGGCTGGGGCACATGACTTATGAGGAGAGGCTGAGGGAACTGGGGTTATTTAGTCTGCAGAAGAGAAGAGTGAGGGGGGATTTGATAGCAGCCTTCAACTACCTGAAGGGGGGTTCCAAAGAGGATGGAGCTAGACTGTTCTCAGTGGTGTCAGATGACAGAACAAGGAGCAGTGGTCTCAAGTTGCAGTGTGGGAGGTCTAGGTTGGATATTAGGAAAAACTATTTCACTAGGAGGGTGGTGAAGCACTGGAATGGGTTACCTAGGGAGGTGGTGGAATCTCCTTCCTTAGAAGTTTTTAAGGTCAGGCTTGACAAAGCCCTGGCTGGGATGATTTAGTTGGGGTTGGTCCTGCTTTGAGCAGAGGGTTGGATTAGATGACTTCCTGAGGTCTCTTCCAACTCTAATCTTCTATGATTCTATGGAATGGGTCGAAGGTGTTAACATAACCCAGTCACTGTCTAGCATTAAGTAGTGTTAAACAAGGTCCAGGGGTTGGTATACAGGGACCTTAGCTGCTTAGTACCATGGCAAACGCACCATTAAAAATATTTTTAACCTTTTATTAAAGATACAGAGAAGAAGGAAAAACTGTTAAAGCATTTGAAATGTAAAGTATTAAGTAAAGCTTTTGTTTTAACAACATTTCTTGTTCCCTCTCCCTATAGCAGGGACCGCTCTCCCCCTGGTTTGACAGATGGTATCAAAGATGGTAGTAGCTGTTGTTGGGGGTTTTTTGGTTAGAAGAGAAGAGGTTAGTTGAAATGAGCTGGAGCTGTTGTTGCTGCTGTAAAAATCTGATCTTGTTTAATCTCAGGTGATGTCTGGGATTTAGCTGGAACTGATCGGGTGTGTGTGTGGGGTAATGTCATCTGGATCCTTTTCTGGCCCAGTTTGGTCAGGACATCCCTCAGGATTAGAATGAAGAAGGTCTGGGGTCCCAGGAGGTAATAGGGATGGCAGCCATGATGGTGACGTTCCAGTTGTCTTCGTCTGTTCTTCCCTGTTCCCCACCCCTCACAAAAAAAAGTGTGTGTTTGTTTTTTAAGGACCCACACAGGGAAGGGTGGTTGGAAAAGCCCACCCTCATTATTTTGTTCACAAACTAGGCCTTATATCTGACACAACAATTTTGGTTCATTAATTTCTGGTTCCACATTTTCTGTTTTATTACCAAGTATGATTTTAATATAGTTGATCCATATCAGTAGGCCCTTTTTGTGTAAACTGATTGAGTTTTTCTGTCTCCTTTTGGTATCATTTGCAAAATGGTAAGCTTTTGATAGTTTGCGAGCAGTATCTGAAAGAATCCCTTTTAAAATTACTTCATAGAATATATTTAATAGTGTGTTCTGTAAGAATCATTGTTACAAAACTCATGACTAGTTTAAAAGTATTTCTGGCCATTTTGCTAGTTCAATATCCTTCAGATTAATTTATGTGAGATATTTCATTGTAATATTTCTCATCTTGTAGAAGTGAGCAAAATTAAAAAGTTAAAGCACATTTTATTTTAACATTATGCTTTCTAAAGCTTACGGCAGGAATTTGTGAACATTTACACAGTGTGAACTAACAGTGGTTGAAAATGGGTTTTCTTCCACAGAAAAATGAAAAAAAAAATCACTTTTGTCTACATTTTTCACGGTAAATTTTTATTTTTATTTTGGCCAAAATCCAAAATATTTCAATTCTAAAATGCTGTTTGCGTGCCTCACATCCCATCCTCTTCTGATAGGACTACAATCTGCCATGCTGCACCATGCCCCCTGCTTTTAGAAAAGGGGGGAGATGTATTGCAGGAATCCCTGACCACTGTGTATCATAGGAGATGTAGTCTGGAGGGAAATCTAGCCCACAGAGGAGAATGAGGACATAAGACAACTGTACTACAAATCCCATGGGGCATTGTGGCCGCATTTACAGCAGTTCAGTTTTTGTTTTTTTGCTTTTTTTAATGGCAAAAGTAAATTTCTGTGGGAAGCAGACATTTTGTGAACACTTTTGTTTAACTGAAAACCTAATTTTGATGGAAAACTTTCCACCAGCCCTAATGTGGACCACAGTTTAATTCAGAGAGCGCTTTGAGGACTGATTTCCTTCCCATTCATCCTTCCAAGACGCTGCCTCCCCCATTTGCATTCTCTTTATGTTTCTGCAGTAACGAAAGCAATTGGGAATATAGACAATTGATATTATGAATGTATGTAGAGTATTTTTAGCTGTCTGTTCATGTAGTTCCATTGGAGATAAGCAGAATATGCACCAATTCTCCAAGTATTACCAGTAAGCACTCTATGGACCATAGTTTCAGGACCTCATGTTTAAAGGACACACTTCTAATTTTTTCGTTCTTGATTGTCTTTTTAAACATTTTAAGAAATACTACAGGTCATGGTTATTGAACCTAAATGCCAACATATTCAAAAGCTGAAATAACTTCAGATTTTCCTATTTTGTATTATAGTGAAATTGATAGCAATTCTTAATCAACTGTCATTTTTTATGTATACTAAACATTAAATTCAGGAAGGAAGATTATTTGAAACCAGGAAACTTTCTAAAACTTTCTTTTCCTGCTCACAGCTAATGGCCATTACAGAATTTGTACTGGCAAAGGAGGACTAGACTCCTGGTACTTTACACTGTTGTTTTAATTAAATATATTTTTCTTCCTCTGTGAGTAGGAGTAAATTATTTGTTTTGTTTATAGAGTATTTTTAAAATATGGTTGATTGTTTGTTTTTAAAAATGGTGAAAATTTTTTGAAAGAAAATGAATCTTCATTCTGAGCTCAGCATCCATGACTTTTTGTTCTGATTTTTTTCTCTGGCTGCATTTAATTCACTTCTGATTTGACATTTTTTCCGTTAATTGCATTCCTATGTCTGGTGTTTCTTGGAAGTCCCATAACCTTTGTAGTACCTGCCTAAGAAGAATTGGGGTCTGTCACTGCTTTCTGTAAACGTAGATTGTGAATCCAAAACTAAAAGCAGCTTGGTTTGCAGCCTGGACTTGCAAAATTAAAACTGGATGACTGAAATCCAGATTTACCACCAAAATCCCTCTCTAGCCATCCAAAGTTTTTTGAGGTTATTTAAAATCTGATTATACTCATGGCTAGATAGTCTCTGATACAACAATATGAAAAGTTCATTAATAAGTCACTGTTTTGTTGTACTGTTTGTCTAAACTCCTGTAAAGCAAGCCTAAGTGGTTATGTTCATTAGATGAATGAAGAGGTAAGTGGGTAACAAGTTATTCATCTCTTAGGGATGTCTGTTCTAACATTGATGCAGATTAAGATTTCATAAAATGTACTCTCAGTAGTATTAGTTAATACCCTTCTCCCTCCTGCTTAAAAAAAAGGTACTGTAACTAATAAAGATTTGTGAGGCATCAATCTGTCTGATGCTCGGTACATGTTGGCAAATTTAGCACGTTTTTGGATTGTCTTCAGTATAAAGTAATTGTGAAAACATTATCAGAAGATCAGTTGTACTTGCCAATGGACGGTTTCCTACATCCACTACCCTGTGGCTGTTAGCACTTTCCAAATGGAAGTGCCAAATAAATTGAATGTATTGGCAGCAAAGTATATCATCCTGAAATGCTGGAAAGATGCTTTGGGCAGTCAAGCGGATTAATGATCTATCACAAGATGATTGCATATTAAAATAATTTGTTGTACAATAAATTAGTGATCCTAATTCATGAATTATATTGGGATATGAGGAGAAAAGACCAGGCTGATAATCAAAAAGGCCAATGTGCCTAGAATTTTCAGTTTGGCTCAAGAGGAAGGAGAATTTATGTGGTGTTTGGATATTGTGTTTAGTGCCTATTATGTTGCCAGTCAGCCTTGCAAAACTATCATGAAAATTTACCAACCCACTCAGTAAATCTACTTGGCCACTGTAGCATAAATCTTATTTGACTCCCCCAGAAAGCATTGTTCACTGTAGGCAAAGAAATGACTAGAATTTTGCAAAGCTGTTGCATAATAATTTATTACAATTTTTAAAAGAATACATATTGACTTAATAACAGACCAATTTAAAGATGAGCTTAACTTTTTTATTAATACCAAAGTTTTATCAAATTGGAAAACAAAATAGAAGTGTTTAGAAAAGAAAAAAAATAATGCTGGTTTCAAATTAATACAGTCATCGACTTGGGTTTCATAAAGAAATAGCATAATAAAAAAAATGGTAAAACATGGATTTTTAGCTTTTAGTAAGGGTAACACTGACAAAGCAGCTGTGTAAAAGCAACTTTCAGCTTAAAATAAACAATAAAATCAGTTTTTCAGGTTTATTTGACAAGCCTCTCTGATGCATACTCTTCTTTGAGAGCCATGCATGGACAGAAGAATTGTATATGAACAAAAGCCTGATTACACTGTTACATTGCTATTTTGCACATTTGACAAAAAAAATACAATTAAAAATATTAACTTAGTTGATTTGCTTATCTATGTACCACTAACTTCAGTGCTGAGTACTATATATTAGATGAATGCTGTATCCAACAAATTAATGAAACATTAAATATATGTGTGAACAGTAAATCCGACAGTGTGATCTGTTGGCTGATTTAATTAGCTCTGCCGGGAATTTATCAGATATGTTATTGAATAATGCACATTCCCAATTTTCATTAATTGGGAACTAATAAAGATATATGCTTTTTAAAGAAATAAACTTACTGTTCATGAAAAACAGTGTGGGTAAGAGACTGCCTCTAATGATTGTAGGTGATAAAGCTATTTTAAATTTGGAGTACAACAGTATATACATGAATATCTGTGTTTTGTTATAGATCTGTACTGCCAGTTTCTAAATTTACTGACAAAAACAGTTGTAACATTTTCTCAGAACATTAGTTAGTCTACAGCACCTTAGTTTAAAATTTGTTTTCAAAATATTGCATTAGTGTGTTGCTGCAGATTATAAAACCACATTTCTAAAAAAATCATTGCATAGATTTTTAGATGCACAATCTGAGTATTCATCTTTAACCTTAAATGCTTGGCTTTTCAGATGTATAGTTTTTTTTAAATAAATCCTTCAAAAGACGACCCTTATCTAAAATAGACATTTAAATTTAATTACTATAATACAAAAGACTTGCTTCCAAAGTCTTCCTGTCCTTTCTGTCCATCTCTGTAACCTTTTCCCTTCACCCCCCTGTTGAAGAGAGCCCTTAAAGGGACAACACCTCTTTTCTTGCAGCTAGCTGAACAAGTGAGTTTCTCTTTCTTTACTTCTGACTATTTGATGAACTAGTTTTAAGAGATCCCTCCAGCGAAATCGGTACCTTAGTAAGATATAAAATCCTGTTATGCCTAAAATCTTTGGAAACATATTTTTTTAAGTTGATGAAACTTCATAAACATGTCTATTGTTATTATAACAAAGAAAATTAGTGTTCCCTTTTTCTAAAAGCAATCTCTTGAACATTGTTATGAACACACTAAACTTCTGTGACTGATTAATTTAAAATAATGTCTTTGTTTCAGTGAGTTGAATATGTAGTAATCTGGAATGATTACTTTATGAAGGCTTAAGAGTACATTTAAAATATAAAATCAACTTAGAAATACTAATTAAGAAAATTTAAAATGGAGAAGAGCTGCATCATGTATTACCATAATGTTTGATGTTGTATTCAGCAGGACAGCTGACTTGCCCTTACTACAAAGTTTTTGCAAATAAATCTCTGACAGACTTCCAAAAACACACAAAGTTACTCTGAAGCTTAATTTTGAAACAAACTCCCCTACCCTATCATCCTCACTTCCCCTTTGTTGCAAATAATTTGTATGACCAGTCATAGGTTTCACATCATAGTCCAATTAAAATTGTCTGAAAGAGACAATATTGGGACTGCTAAGGTGGGATACTATCACATATGAGCAAACAAGAATCCTGAGAAAGAGGAGTGAACGTAATCAGAGGAATACAAGCCATTAGATTCTGCATTGGGCAACTGCAACCAGACTTGATCGTTTTCCATGAGATCAATGACAGCACTTCCAGAAGCTTGGTCAAGGTATCCTTTCTTGTACTCATCATAGGTGTACATGATTGGTGAGCCATTTTTGTAGAGTGCGACCCAAACATTTGTTCCTTTTACATGTACATGGTAAGAAAAATAGTAAAGTCCTGGGATCCTACACGTAAAGATTCCTGTTCTGGGGTCATAATGTTGCTGTCGGTTGTACAAGATTTTATCAAATTTGATGGGCACAGTGGCCCCAGGGTAGGCTTTGGAGAGAATGGCAGAGAAAGCTGATACTGGCATTCCAGTTAGACCTTGGTTTACTCCTGCTTTCATAAGAGGCATTCCTGTGAGGCCTTGACTCTCTCCTGCTTTTATATAACCATCTGGCACCTGTGGGAGTATTGCTTGACCAGGAGGACCAGGTGGACCCGGAGGGCCTGGTAACCCAGGCTCTCCATTGTTGCCTCTTGGGCCTGGGAGCCCAGGTGGCCCCATGGGTCCATTTAAACCTTTTGTAGCAATGCCAGCTGGACCTGGTAATCCTGGTGCCCCTGGTTCCCCTTTAGTGCCTGGAAAACCTGGAATGCCTGGTGGCCCAATTGGACCTCTTATACCAGGTATTCCAGAAGGTCCTCTTGGGCCTGGCTCACCATTAAATCCTGGTCCTCCTTTAAGTCCTGGTGCACCCATTGGACCAGGTAGGCCAGGTGGCCCTGCATGACCATTGTCCCCTTTCGGGCCTGGTAAACCTGGAGGTCCTTTAGGACCAGCAAGACCCTGCTCCCCTGGATATCCTGGTTTTCCCTCTAATCCTGGTAAGCCTCTGTCACCTTTAGCTCCTGGGTATCCTGCAAGGCCTGCAGGTCCTGCTTCACCTTTAGGCCCAGGTAGGCCATTTTCACCTGGTATTCCTCTAAGTCCTTGAGGACCCATATTTCCAGGTGGTCCAGATGGCCCTGGTTCTCCTGGAACTCCAGCTGGACCTTCATCTCCTTTGATCCCTGGAACACCGGGAAGGCCTTCAGGTCCTCTATGTCCTTTCATCCCTGGCAAACCTGGCTTTCCAAACCCTGGAAGACCTGGGGATCCAGGCATGCCTGGGGGTCCAGGCAGTCCTTTTGCTCCAGGAATCCCTGGCAATCCTGGGGGTCCATTTGCTCCAGGCTTTCCAATTCCTGCTGCTCCAGGTTCCCCAGGAAGACCTTGGGAACCTGGGATGCCTGCTGGTCCTGGTGCACCTGGTAAACCTCGATCACCTTTCACACCTGGCTGACCTGGAAACCCGTTTTCACCAGGCTTCCCTATCCCAGCAAGTCCAGGGGGACCTGGGGGGCCCTGGGGACCTGGGAGCCCTCTGTCACCTGGGCGACCTGGAACTCCATATCCATTTTCTCCCTTTAGTCCATTCATACCAGGAATACCTGTCTCACCCTTTTCTCCAGGGACACCCCGTGGCCCTTGTGCTCCTGGTGGCCCTTGTTCTCCTGTCTTGCCAGCAACAGAGATTCCAGCAGGACCAGGAATTCCAGGAGGCCCCTGTGGCCCTCTTGATCCTGGGAGACCAGCAGGTCCAATATTTCCTTTTTCACCATTTAATCCTCTCTCCCCTGGTTTTCCTGGTAAACCTGGTAAGCCTGGCTTTCCAACAGCAGAAAATCCGGGTGGACCTGGGGGGCCTGGTGGACCTTGAGGACCTGGACTTCCATAGCCTGGTGGCCCTGCTGGGCCTGGTTGTCCTCTTGGGCCAGTAGGACCTGGTAGACCAGGAGGTCCTTGTTCTCCCCTTCCCTGTAAACCTAAGACACACAATACAATCATTAATGCAATGGTAGAGGGTTCATAGCTTGTCAGCATTTTGGCTGACGCTTAGAGATGAAACAAAATAAAAATGAAAATACTAATTAGTATAACGTCTACAAAGATCAGGGTCTTTAAATTACTGCAAGTTCTAGTGGTTAGAACAGAGAACTGGGGATAAGACTGCTGTGTTCTGTCCCCTGCAGAACCAATCATTTGGTGTGAACTTGGGCAAGTCACTTAAAGTCTCTGTGCTTCAGCTGACCCATTTATAAAAGAAGCATAAAATACGTAAGGCACAGTAGTATAGAGTCTAGTTAAATATTTACCTAACATTCCCTTTTCCCTCTTCCACCAATTGTCTACTATAGTGATCAGGACTGAAATAGTTAATATATCATTCCTTCCTCCACTGGAGGGCTCGCTTATTAGCTAGGACAGCTAATGCTGCAATGAGATGAATGGGAGGAAGGCACACAGGAGTTCCCTACTGACTCTTTGTTTCAGCCTATCTATTTGCAGATTCAGAAAGACTTCCACAGTGGTTTACATTTGGAAGTTTATCTCCCCAACTGTATGGAGTAAGAATATATTCATTCATTTATTTTTTTAAATGAAAGCTTAAATTCTGCAGAATTTGAATACGTCAGGTGTGCTCTAGACATATATTGAGCAATCTGGATTCAGTGTGGCCTGGGCGTTTAACACCACAGATTAAACTTGTGTGCATCACGAGCCCTGATTTCTAGCTAAGAGAGGTGTTTTTTTTGGTGGCTTCTGCCTTGCTAAAACATACTGAATGAGACCTATCTAAACAGACATTGTTACTCTGTTAGCACTGACCTCCCACTTGGTAAAGCAACTCCTATCTTTTCATGCGCTGTAATATTTATACCTGCCTACTGTATTTTTCACTCCATGCATCTGATGAAGTGGGTTTTAGCCCATGAAAGCTAATGCCCAAATAAATTTGTTAGTCTCTAAGGTAGCACAAGGACTCCTTGTTGTTTTTGCTGATACAGACTAACGTGGCTACCCCTCTGAAACCTGTCATTGTAGGTTGAGTCTGTGTGCTGAACAGAAAACAATTTCGTGGTGGAATGAATGGAACCAACGGTGTTAAAGAGAAGTTACAAATCACATATGAAGGCTGAGTTTGCTCCTTGCAAGGATCTTCATATCCTATGAAAAAATATTCCCTTTCTTTAAAGATTTTGATAGTTCCCAATTAACAAAATCAGGTAGGAATAGTAGGGGAGAATATTTTGATTTTTATAATATTGCAAACATATATTTTAATAAAACCACTGTCTTGTCTGTGGGCAATTCTTATTTAAAATTTAATTTAAGTTCTCTTACGTAAGTCAACCTCAGATAAGGCATAAGTAATGATCTTATTTCTACACAGTTCTTGATTTCATTCAAACAATAGACAATCTTTTCCCAAAACAGTCTACAGTACTTTAATGTCAAAGTTCATTGATTTGAAATTTTGAAATTTGTAGTACTAGGCCATGATACCATGATCAATGAATTCAGTTAGTTAGTGGTGTCTACTCAATTGCATATTTGAAAATGTGCAAAATTAAAGAAGCTTCCTAATGCCTGAACAGCTGTCATATCAATTATTTTACTAAAACTACAACTCTTAAGATTTCAGCCTTTCCCTCCTCCTTCCCTCCCCGTCTGCAAGGCTGAATCATGGTTTTGTTTCTTAGTAACTAAATCACATAGCATGTCTCTAACATCATTGATTTGTAGTGGTTACTTTCACTTTATACTCAGTTGGGCAAATGATGGCCATTAATTTCACTAGAGAGACGATTGGGTGAGGTAATATCTTTCATTGGACCCACTTCTGTTGGTGAGCGAGACAAGCTTTCAGCCTACACAGAGCTTTTCTTCGGGTCTGGGAAAGGGACTCTAAGAGTATGTACACTGTAATTCAACACTAATGGCTGACAGTTTTATAGCCCCTTGACCTGGGCCAGCCATGGGTGTTTAATTGCAGTGTGGACATACCCAAAGTGTCAGAGATTGTTTAGTATAAGTAGTTAACAAATATTCCAACAGACCATTCAAGGGAAGTGGCCTATTAACACCTCTGCAGTCATAGGGCAAAAAAGAGAGGTGAGTGGGTTACAAATTGTTGTAATAGCCATAAATCCAGTGTTTTTATTAAGATGACGATTTTTTTAGTGCCGAGCAAAGTTATGAATTTAAGCTCCGAGGCTTGTCTTTTGAAGGTATGGAGCCGGTTTCCTTTGAGGATGAGGGCTGAGAGGTCAGATAGGGAGTGACTGTTTTGTGAGAAGTGTTTTTGCCCGTAGTGATGTGATACAAGTTTTTTTCTTTTATCATTTTTCTGTGCAAGTTCATCCGAGAGCATAATGATTGTCTCTCTTTTGCCACATGGTTGTTATGGGAGAATTTAGTGCATGGGGTGGGGTACATCACATGTTGTGATAGGCATGCGTCGGACCCATGAGTCTTGAAACGTATGTGAGGCAGGGGATTGATCATTGTAGTAGTGGAGATGTGTCCAGGTTTTTTATCTGTTGCTCTGGCAGGGTCTAGTGCTGGTTTGAGTTGGTGTGCCCTGGTCTGTGGGGAGCTTGCTTCTGATGATGAGCATGGCAATGTTGGGGAGTTGTTTTGAAGGGAGAAAACCCGCAGAGCGCACACCCCTAGTTGCTACCTGCCACCCCACACTGGAACCCATATGGGGTATTATTAAACAGTTACAACACTGTTGTACTTCATGGAGACCACATCCTGAAAGAAATCTTTCCTGAATCCCCTCTTCTGGCCTTCAAACACCTTGTCTCTCTACTATCCTAGACCAACACAGCTATAACAACACTGGAAAGGTTAATTTCACTGTACTGTCATGCATAATGTAGCATTGCTTTTCTTTATTTTAGTTCCTTAGCATTATGCTTTTCTACAGAAAATGGTTTGGTGTGTAAGAATAAAGCAGCAGATGGAGTCACTCCACCTTGTGTCAGATATAAATATAGAAATAAAGAGTTGTGTGCTTAAGTGTTGACTTCCCAAGGTGCTGTTTGGGAAATTGCAGAATCCTATGGGACTCTGGGATGCTGATTTTTGTGGAATACCTATAGCACTAGAAATGATATAAATCTCAAGAGGATACTGCAATGTGAAACCCCCCAGTTTGCCTGAATATGCCATACTCTTCAGTTGATGGATCTGTAGATACAGAATACTGCTTTATGGCAAAAGTTGTTAGGAATAGTTAAAGAAGGTGTGCAAGTAGAATACTTAAGTCCACTGAGCAGAGCAGAAAGGACCTGTCACTTGGGTGAGAAGGTTAACATTTGATTTGGAAGATGCTGCTGGATGGTGCATGTTTGAAGAGATCGATGGAAAGAAGTCTGAGTTCCACTGTGAATCAAAATATTTTCTGTTTGACAATGGTGGTTGCTCAATAGCTATAAACCAAATGCGACTTAAATTTCAGCCTCTGAGGTGTGTCTGTGTATAAACTTTACCTGGAATGTGTGTGATGCTGTAGTACTGCAGCCTTCTAGAATAAACTGCTGCACAAGTGACACACATTATAAGTTTGTCCGGGATAAAGAGTATCCAGTGTCAGACTAGAAAGACTAGAGAAATGAATATGTGGTTTAGAATTTTATGTGCCAAGAATAGGAAATAGGAGGGGAAAGCATTATACTGTTTAGAAGATATTTTGTGCTAGTTTGTGTATAAATGTTTTCTCTTATTTAGTAATGTGAAGTGAAGGCGTTCAGCACTGCTTAGTTTTAAAATAAAATCCTTCATTCCAGTGCACAACTGGGGCATCTTAAAAAATATAGATGGTAAAGTATGAATCCTATTGGCAGAACAATATATAACAGGATATTGCTAGTGCATGAATAGCCAGATGGTTACCCTAGTTATATTACAGCTAAGGGGTACACTTTTTTTTCAAGAATTTTGCCAGCAACTTCCATTGACGTAAATGAAAGTCACATAGCAATAGCCTGCAGAGCACTTGTAACATTTACATATAACTTTACAGCTGAATTCTGATTGGCTGTTGGTGCTTCTTTGCTGATGTTACCCTCCTGTACATCTATAATGTAATCAGCAGTGACATCAGCAACTTTATGACCAGTTTTCATTCATATTACATGCATCTGCTTAGCTGTAATTGTGGACTGAGAAAAGGGTAAGAAAAGGTTATCAACAACTTTCTGGAGCTGCTTAGCAGCTTTCAAGAATTGTTCTCAGACTCTCTTTACTATTCCTAATGATGTTATTTTAAGAGTACACAACAGCCTATTTTCTTTCACCCCTTCTCTTGTGGCTAAAGCCAGAAATTTAATTTTTCTTGGCTCTTTACACAGATTGTTTCATATCTTGACAAACTGTTGCCCTTCTATTCTATCCTTTTCCAGTCAGGCTAGAATAACTAGTCCTTTGAGGTCATGTTGTAATATGGATCGCTTGCATCACTGGATATTGTATACCTCTAGCGTAACTGTTTTGATGGGTGCTTGATGTATTAAATGCGAATCCTAATTAGTGGGAGATTAGGTTTTTTTTTTTCGTTTCCCAATTTGAGTTTGTGCAAGGCTTCCTTCCCATCCACTTATTAATTATTTTGAACCTCTAGACCTCTGCATAACACTCTCTTAACCAGAAAGTACAGATAAATAGTTAGTTTTTCTTCTCTAAAAATATATGGCTATACTTATTTGTAAGAGACGTGTAGGGAGAAGAAAAATCTGGTCTGTGTACAGTGTTTTTGGTATTCACTGGGCTTTGGCTTCATGTGCTGCCTGGAAAATAGTTTTTAGCTGCCAAATGTAAAAGTACAATTTCTGCTTCTACATAATTACAGTGTACTCCTGAAAAGATCATGTTAGTTTGCCCATGTTACCACCTCATCATCCATTAACTTAATTAAAATAAGGCTAATGTTTTAAATCCTACAAATAGAAAGCAATCTCATTACTGCATGCAGCAAAAATATTATAAACTGACACAAGTGTTGGTCTTCACTGGGATGAGGTACTTGGAACCTGTCACTGTGTCAGCAGAGTGGAGTGTATATTTTAATTGCCCAGTGCAGTTCTAGCATGCTGCTGCTCTTGGTATTGCTTACTACTGAACTATGATATCCAGTAGGAGACAGTGGTGGCTTTGTGTTTTGGAACATAATCAAGTGATAACTGAAGAAGCAGTTCTAAGAAGACCATGGAAAAACCAGGAAGACTTAAGCCATACAAGAATAAGAAATAACATTCAATGTAAGTTATGTATGTGGTTATTTTTTAAACGTTTACAGTTTCTTTTAATCATGGCTTAAACACAGATGGGACCAGTGGATGCAACATACTGACTTAGTTAACGTGAATTCGATACATCACAAGTATGCCACCCATGAGTTCTGTTACAGTAATTAAATCCTGCGTTCAGAAAGAGCATGTAAGACAAATGTAATGTAAAGTTTAGTCTTTTAGACTGCTCTGAAAAATTGTGGTAGTCCACCTGGCGAAAAATTTTTAATGATCCCAAAAGTGTTTCTTATGCTATTGAGCAATAAGATATTTTCCAAGCCTGCTTGTATCACAGTCTTAATTGGTTAGTTCCATCTTCTTTTCTCTTTTTTTTAAAAAAAATCTTAAAATATACGAGTGGCTTGAGAGATTAGAAGAGAGATACAGTGCCTGTCAGTTATAGGTCATCTGTACTAACTCAGGCCAGACGCCTCACTAATGGCCTCTGTGATCTATTTGTGGTTACGGCCTAGCTTCTAGTGGACGTATCCACATTGAAAACACACTTACCTTGTGAAGCAATAGCCTCAGCAGAGGGGATATGGAGAGTGAATTATCTTTTCACCTATAAAGATGATCCTTCAAGGTTAACGTTTAGGGCACGTTGGCAAGACAGAAAGGGGGAAGCATGCCCCGCTGCTGCCCATGCGCTATGTGTTCTGTGAATAAGGCTGTCAATCTGTCACCCTTCATGAGTAGTAAATTAATTAAAACCTACGAGAGGTGTTTTTGGTTTCTTTTTTTAAGTAACTATAGAAATTTGAGGATCTAACACTCATTGCTACTCTAAGTTAATATTTATATTACTTTTGGTTTGGAGATTCTATAATTTTAGCCATTTCAGATTTCTTTGTTCTAAAGTATAACAAACTGTCAGCTAGAATGCATCTTAAATTCTCTAAAAGAATAAGTGGAGTGAGGTTGAGCATCAGAAGCTTAATCTGGAACTTCAGATTCTTTCCGTTTTACTTTGGTGTCTCACCTCTCTGTAGGGAATGTAACTGCAAGGCATGCCCAGGCTGCTGTTCTTTTCTCCTTTCCACCCATACTTTCAAACTCATACATCCTGCTGTCTTCCTTTCATATGTTCAGTGTACAAACCTTGCTGTGACTGCAGCTTCTAACAGTGGCCTTCTGGTACACAGAATTTGTTGCACGGAATTTGGCACACAATTTGCACAGTAGTTGCATCAGGACCAGAGGCGGATTAAGGGTTTGTGGGGCAGAGCAAGTGAGGGCCCATCCCTACCCCTTCTGCCTTCAGACCCCCCCGGTCCCACTAGGGTTCCTGCCGGGGAACTTGGTCAGGGTGCACGGGTTTCCCCTGCCCACCTGGCACTCCTGCCGGGGAGCGAGATCAGGGTACGGTGCTCCTGTCGGGGTGCTCAGGATGCCCATTTTTTGGGGGCCCCCCCAATTGGCTCGGGCCCCTGGGCATGGGCCCTGTTGGACCAGTAGCTCATCTGCCAGTGATCGGGACCCTTTAGAATTATGCAAATTATTCATAACCAGGTGAGTGAAAAACTGAGGCCAAAGAATAAAATATGAACTGTTGTTAGTATGGGAGTTTTATGCAGTTACCTAGAGTGCCAAAGCAGAATACCTGAGGCACAGCAACATACACAGTTTAAAATATTGCTGTTGCAGTTAAAATAATTTCAAACAAAGCCTTAATACAAATAATTGAAACTTTCTTAAAGTGATATATATTGTGTTCAAATCATTGTTGTGCAACCACAGGGGAAAAAAATTAGAAGTAAACCTCCCTTCTAACTGCATGAATTCTACTTTTAAATGCAGTAGAATCCCAAAAGAGTAAATAAGGTACATAAAGAGGGCAGTTTGGCAGCGTGGACTATGTGACTCTGGCCAAGTCTGCTCTCCAAATGACTCTGTAATTCAAGGAAGCTCAGTGCAGGCCCACCAGGTGAAATGTATACTCTATCTTAAGAGCCGAGCCAAGTGAATTTAATTCCCATAAAGGGTCAATACTCAGTTCACTGTGCTATACTTTCATACCGTGAAATCACTTTGGTTCTGTTCTAATTCTCCTTTATTTGTATAAGTTAGATGAAATAGACCTTGTCTTCATTTAACACTCAGAGCAGGCTCTCCACACCCCTTAGTGGAATGTTATTTGGTTTGCTGATGTGAATCAGAACATAGGATTTTTCCACCACCCACTCCTCTAGAGGGCCATATTAGATGATAGTTTACTTGGGAGCATTGCCATTCCCAGTAACAAATTCAGGTCAGTAGCATAGAATATCAGGGTTGGAAGGGACCTTAGGAGGTCATCTAGTTCAACCCCCTGCTCAAAGCAGGACCAATCCCCAATTTGTGCCCCAGATCCCTAAATGGCCCCCTAAAGGATTGAACTCACAACCCTGGGTTTAGCAGGCCAATGCTCAAACAACTGAGCTATCCCTCCCTCGGTAAGTTCTGTACAAATCCTTAGGAACGATAGACACATGTATCTAAAAATTGGTTAAGTGCATCCTCTAGGGAAAGGCAAGGGATTTGTTGCCTTAAGCACAAAGTGTTTTAAAAAAAAAAAATCAGCATTTTGCCAGCAGATATCATTCAAGTATCTCACTTCTACTCCAAGTATAGTATGGGGGAAAACTGGGATAACTGTAGGGCATCTGTTGGCAATTATTGACTTTTTGAATGGTGACCAAAATACATTTCCAGTGATGCTGAGCACACTGGCTGATGGCAACATTTGGCTCTTGTATAGACTTGCCAATGGAATGCTACCACCCAGGGCTTAAATTTAACCAGGGCTGTCTGGAGCATAGCCCTGGTGAATATTTTCAAACCCACGGAAGCTCTGGCACATCTTGCAGAGTTGAAGCCCTGGGGCTCTGGGAAATACTCTGTGAGAATTGAAGCCCTGTTAACCCCTCACAGAATGTAGCTGCAAATGGCAATGCAATAGTTAAAGGAGGCATATTTGTGGACCTGAGAAGGTTGATATTTTTTTACACCAGAGGTTTAGAAGGGTAGAGAAAATCCTACCCACTAAGAACCTAGAAGGAAGCAGTGTGTGCAGTTACGTCTCTCATTTATGCTTGTTAGGATGTTATGTGTTACCCATCTCTTTGCATTTGGAGTTTGGAACATGTAACATTGCCAGGTCAGGACCTCTTCTTAAATCTGATTTCCAAGTTAATATGTCTGTTCAAAATCCCAGTCCTTCTGTTTTGTATAGGGAAGGTATATTAAGCCATGGTAGAACAGGGCAGGTGAAAAGATTACTGGAAGCAGTCGCTTTAATTGGGATAACTGAAGTGTTGGTTGGCCACTTAAATAAAAAAAAATTCTTGGCATGTATTTTTTGACACACAATGTGGTCTATGTACTCTGACTCTAGCCAGACCTTGTTTACATACCAAGTTCAGTGGGAGGAGAAACCACAACCAGAAAGACTAAGTTTTTTTTTTTTTTTTTAAGAATTAGTTGTGTGGTTGTCCTCAACCAGGAATTTTGCACTTCAAAGCTGTGAACCAAAGTGCTGCAAATAGTATCATAATCTATTTAGCAAACGATAATGCTAAACACATGCAAAAGAGGAGAAAATTATGTTCTCTACCTGGGAAGTTGTTATGAGTGGGATTTGGAAAAGAATTTCTAACATTGCCCAACTCTGCTCCTATTGAAGTGTGTGGTAAAACTTCCATTGACTTCAGTGGGACCAGAGTTACGGTGACAACAGAGTTCTTTTTCAGAATCCCACCCATCGTTATTAGAATCCACTACTACAATACAATTATGGAGAAAAATAGTTATTTGTCACCAATGAGCAGATGGGGGTTTACACATGCCCCTTGTTAACAGATTTCACTGCCCTTTGGATCCAGTGAAGGAAAGCTAGAGCTGTGGATTTAAAAAAAGAAAGACTGGGAAATATAAATTAAGATTAACAGAGTCATACGTTGGGAAGGAAGAATTATCTAGGTTCTACTTCTGTCTCCTAGAAGTTGGGAGGGACCTAAACATTTGCCGCCTTCTTTTCCACTCCCTACCTTCTCCCATCATTTCTTTATGTAAATTAATAGGTAAAATTTGGGGTGTTTCAGAAAGAACCACATCTCTGACTCTGCTCAAAATCCTGAGGTTGACTGTCTGCATAGTGATGAGAAAAGTGGACAGGAATAATTCATGTTTGCAAGTAGGGAAGATGGGGAAATACATTCCAAAGGGCTGCCTAAAATCCCGTATCAAGCAGTATTTTCATACAGAAATCTGTAATATTTTCATACAAAAAAAGTGAGTAGGGGAAGATGCCATGGACAGCAGCTGGTCCCTTGTTCCACCCCTTTCTGCCCTGGGACTCTCCCTACCCCATGGGTTACAGAGGCAGCTCTCTTTGTCCATCATGACAAATCTGTTCGAATGAGTGCCCTCCACTTGAGGAATTGAAGAAGGTGGTCTTGTCCTGTCTTTTATCTGTCTTGCTTTTACAGGGAGAGACTATAAAGATCACAGAATTGAGAGCTTCTGCTACTGGACAGCTACTGGGATAAGTTAAAACATAAGTGTATCTCAGGTTCTGTGAAGTAAGTCCTTCCCAACGAGGGTAACTAGCAAGACTCTGTTCATGAAACAAACAGCAAATTGAATGATAGACTGTGTATTTCATTTTCTTGAGGGGCATTATTAGTTGGTAAGTAAATTCTAGAGAAAACCCAATGACAAGTCAGTGAAAATCTGGACTGTAAACATAGCAGAGTGGGTGTGTCTGTTAGTGAAAGTTAAATCATCAGCTGTATGTCTATTTATTACAAAAATTTAAAAGTCATGAGCAACATTTTTTTTGGTCACAGGGCAAACAACTTGGTGTGTTTTGCATTTAAATTATTTTAAAAATGAATTTTTAAAAATAAAATGTGTAAGACACTTGGAAAAAACAAAACAAAAACAAGTCAATGCTCAGACAGAGGTAGCAGACAGGACACCAGTCCATACTCAAGCCGAAGACACAGACTATAAGACAACTTTTTTACTGATAGGAGGAATGATTTATGATCAAGATTGCTTTCCTCATCTCAAAACGACTCTTCTTTGCAACTGCCACATTCCTGCACAAGTATACAGCTACATGTAGGTGAGCTATAACAAAGATAAAAACTATTCTGAATGCGACCTTTGGTACTGTAGGAAAGAAAAGAATGGGCACTTCTGTCTTTTTGGGCATTTTCTGGCTGCAGAATTGAAGATCCAGACAGGTACTAAATGCTTTGACAGGAGGTGTTCAGTACTTTCAATGCACATTGAGGATAATAGGATTTGAGTTGATGGTACAGATCAGGACTGGGTCCTAAATGGTCATGTTGATACAAGAAAGCTACTCTTTTATTTCATCAGTTAATTTTTAGCAAAAATCTCCACTGAGGAGAAAATACCAGTGGGTAATATGTAGAATCAATTATAAAACTTGATTATTGGATTCTGATGATCCATTGTGGTTTTTAAATATCATGCTCATTTTAGTCTTATTCTTCAAAACTATCTGTATGTTGTGTATGCAGCGAGGACACAAAACATTTTGACATGATTTAAAAAGTACTGGATCTTCGTGCATGGCTCCCAGCTGCATTGACTGAACTTGCTGTTTTATATAAAACACACACCTGTAGTAGCAGACCCAGATGTATTAATGGTGTTCAGTGCAGTGCACTCATAATTTCATTTTTTCAGAAATCAAGATTTATAGAAACCAGTTATACTCTATACCTAGTTATCTGATGTGAAATTTGTCAACGGTTTGGAGAGCATTAATAGATTATTTTCTGCATGCTAGAGATTACTCAAGAAAGTTGTTCTGATTTGTTAAGTTGAAACAAGCGTTCAGTACTAACAGACACTTTAAAAAGAGGGCTTTCATATACCGTAAAACCTATAGTGGTTTTAATATATATTATCTATAGTCACACACTTTATACACAGGAGAGAGGAAAATACATACTTATAATACCCTCAAAGTGTGTATGAAATGAATTCAGAAATATATGACTTGTTCAAAAGAAATATTTTTATAGAGCAACTATAATTAAGCATGTTTCAGAAGCATATTTGTAAAACCAATTTATATTTCAGGTGTTTAAATTAGTCTGTTTTAATAAAGGTGTATTATTCTCTAGCAGGGTTATTAGGGTTATTTTCTTATCTCACAACCATCACTGCAACTCAGATTAGTTCAGTGAAGTTACTCTATGCTTACAAATGTGGAACAGAGTTCTAAATTTGTCCATATATACTGGATTAATATTCATCATTACTAGCTTTTACCATCGTTGACTTTTAAGTAAGGAAACTAATGTAACAGTAGAATATGATTGGACACCTACATTTTTGACTGAATATTACAGCCAGCTGATTTATTAATGTAATCCCCAGTTATTTTTTTATTGATATGTCTAGTTTGATTGCTTATTTTGAAAGTCATTTCCCAGGTCAAGAGCACTGATGAGCACTGAGCAAGTCTTTATATATAAATATATATGCTTCAAGAGTATTCTAAATGGTAATGGCAAAATTCAAAATCACTGCTGCTTGCATGCCTCTTCTTATTTAGTTGTACTATAAAATGGGAGTTTCCCTCTTTCTCTCTGCCAAGAGAGTAGCATCTTCTCTCTCTCTAGACATTACTGTCAGAACCTGTCCCATTTCTGTCTGCAGTGATAATCTTCGTCAATCCTGTATAGCCATTTATGAAACTAAACAGTTATTACTGACAGTGAACAACTATAAAACAGCAAGAGAGATTATCTGTACTGTAATGAACACATGTAGGATATAACTGCTTATAATATTTTTAGAAAGATATCTTACCTTGACTTTTTACGTTAAATGGTAAGAAATGTGGCCCCTTCATGCTGGCTTGTTTTTGGTATCGTTCAGAAAAAAACCCATCACCGCCATGGACAATGTTCAGAGAAAGCAGCAGCAGAAAGGATATTTGTACCTGCATATTCCCCAATCTGTTCTGCATTAAAGAGGAAAAATACTTATGCAAATGATTGTTCTTTTTAAAAAAAATAAGTTGATCAGTTTAGGTTTCGCAACAATGAACAAATAAGTTGTATTTAAAATAGTTAACATTACCGGTTCAGTACTGCTTTATACAAAACTGCTCCCAAATCTATATATTTCTAGTGGATTTCTTAAAGTATACCAGTTTTAGTTAGAGAAAGTGGTTAAATGTTTTAAATAAATTTTTTTAAGTATAAATATATAAAATCTGTAATCGGACCAGATCAGATTCTGTCCCATACTCTTCCAATCCACAGTTTTGTTTTGTTTTATTAAATATATAAAATATATACCAATTTAAATTCCTTTCAGAACAAAAGTGTAAGTTTGCTATTCGGTCCTATAATGTTGTGGGCATGTCAGCCTCTTGAGGCTTCCAAAACTAGGTTTAGGACCAGCATAGCTTGAATCCTCTAGAATCAGGGAAAAGTCTCTCTCATATGCATTGCAACATGGCAGCATCGCCTCCTTCTAATTAACACTGTATCTATAAAGGATAAAATCCCGACCCCATTGACATCAATAGTGAAACCCCCATTGACTTCACTGGGGCCAAGATTTCACCATTAGCCTTTGGAAGTAATTTCCCTTGTGGCAGCAGGGATACTGGCACTTGCTCTTAAAAAGCCCCAGAAAACTTCTGTTCTATATAAGGAAGGATTAGATTTGTATTGATAAATGTTGATTTCGCCATACATACACAAACTGATGAAAACATATTTCCATTGATAACAATCGGAATTTGTAGATAGGCAAGATAATAAAAATGCTGCTTGAAAACTTATCGAAGTTTGATTTAAGAATATTAACTTTGTATATTTTGACATGTGATATTGACAATTTTTATTTTAATGGTTATAAAGCTTTAATTTTTTGAATCTCAACATCTATCATTAAATTATTGTCTGACTCTACTATTGCTTTACACCCCCCCATAATTTCCTGCAACAGTGAACATTTAAATCAATAACAATTGAAAAAAATTGCTTAAAACCCCTAATTTTGCCCAACTGAAAATTTAAATAAATTAAAATAGAAAAAATGAACATAGATAATATCTATCTATCTATCAAAATTTAGGAAAAATAATTAAAATTGAATTCTGTCAGACCTATGGTTAAGTTAAATTGGAAGTGAAATGAAAAGGAATGAAACCATAGCATACCAGAATATTGTAGAGTTCCAAATATGTAGTAGCCTTTCAGTAGCCTACTGAGGTGCTCTTCCGCCACAGGTGCGCAGAACAGAAGCTGCTATTTCAAGTATCCTTCTGAGGTATTTATACTGTTTGTTCCCTTGTTAAGTCAAGTTGCACTGTGTTTAAGCTCCTCCCTAAAAGTCATAAGCACTAATTAGGGGGAGGGATCTTGGGCAGGCATGCTAGAACAGGTTGGAGTTTTTCTTACTATATTGTATTTCATGTGATTTTGCTGAAACTATACTCGTCGTGATGAACATTTTCTTAAATTATTTTATATCCCTTTTGTTTTCAGGATTGAGAGTTAGCATTGGAAAAAGCTTAAACTTGTAAGTGGGTAGATATGTGTTACTTTTTTAAAAAGGATTTTCTGCATACATTTTAAAGGAAATGTAGTTTCATAGATTGTGAACTTCTTACTATCTATGAGCAGCTACTTTCAGGCGTTAGCTCCATTGAAGTCAATGGAGATTACTTGAGTGAGTAACTGCTCACCAGTGTGTGATGTAAGGGGCTTATAATATGTCTCTTTTGTGTTAATTAGGGATTTGTACAGTTCTGAAGCCATCTGAACCACTTATTGTGCTTGTGCATAAAAATGAAATTGAAGAAGTAAATTAGGGAGAAAGTATCTACATGTGTGTTTCTGTTATGTTGTCTTAGATATACAACACATCAAATAAATAGTCCATATATAGAGACTGTTTATATGCAATGAAGTATTCATTCATAAAGAAACTTGAGTTATACAATGTAATACTACTATTTCTATTTGTTACATTCAGTCTTATTACTTTATTGAAATAATTGATTTTATTGCATATTGAAAAATGAGACAGATGTAATACAAGCTTGCATTTATTTTTTTCAGAATTTTTCTATATGCAGTAAATGACTTTTTTGTTTCAGGTTCTGGTTCAATGCAATGTTGTTTATGGTGCATTATAGAGAGTTCCACAAGTTCCTTTTTAATAGCATTGACTCATTATGTTTAAACCACCATTAATTTATTGTATTGGGTCAAACTTCATTACAGTTTATTCCATGCTTAGCAAATCTCTCTGTTTATTCAAAGTATAGATTAGCACTGGCCATACTAAGCCCATTGAAATAAATTTCGCTATATTGACTATTTCTGCCTGTTATGACTTTTCTGCTTGGTAAACAGTGACAGATGGTCTCACAATATTTCAGCCCCATTGTCATCATTAATCAATTCTAGATATCATGTATTAAATTTCAGTTCCAGAATCATTCATATCCCTGGTTCTAAAACATGACATAAAAGCAGAAATAATACGGACATAAAGAAAATGACCTGAATTTAGTGTGAATTTCCAAGGCTAAACATAGCATGCATGTTACTTTTTAAAAGCATTCTCAATAAAAATTAAATATGAACATTTCTAAAAGAGCTATACATTTATAAATGATCAGGTTTTTGCATTATATTACAATGTTGGTTGATCCTTATGTTAATGCAAATGTAAGTAGGCAGTAGAGTCATGGATTCAAGGCCTGATTCATGAGTATACCAGGTACCGCTTATGTTTCTATGGAATGTAGCCCTCTAAAACTGTGGAGGTTATTGAAAAACAAATGCAAATAAAAGTAACTGCACTATTGTTAACTGGAGCCAAACATTCCTCATTTGATTAACTTCATCCCTTTTGTGGAGAGACTGGAAGCTCTCTGATAGCCTTTCATTGGGGCTGCACAGCTGGGCATCCCTGCTGTGCCATCTTCCCCATTAGCACCTTCTCTATGCTGGCATAGAGGAGTGTTCTGTGCCAGCCTGGGCAATAACTACTAGATCTATGCCTATGATGTACTATTAATACTAATAACAAACATATTCAGTGAGGAGGGATCTCATGCCTGGTAGGCGCAGAAGGGCTGCAACCACCATCCCAAAGATTGGATGAAATGTCTGTAAACAGGCTGCAGCACAGCTGCATGACCTACACTCTACTGAAACTCACCCACAATGTGCTTTTATTTAAATCATTGTTCTCTGCCCAGGTGACTTTCAGTCCTGGAAAAAAAATAGGGCTTTATGACAAATATCCTGAAACATAACTTATTGTGCTGAAAAAAACCAGTGGATTGTCAAGTCTGGTATCGGGTTGCCAACTGTGCCGATACTCTTCTGAACATATACTGTTGTTGTGAACAAAGGTCATGGTTGATGCAGTAAGTTAACTGATGTAGTATTATGTGGTGTTCTTTCTCCATTCTTCTTCATGGCCACGCTCAGATAATTTTATGTTCCATGTTCATAAAGAAACTCTACTCTGGAATATGTCCTTCAGAATTGTTCTTATATTCCTTACTAAGCTTGTGTGTATAAGCAGGTTGGTGATTTTTCGAGAAGGCTTACATAACTGAGTTGTCACTTCCTTGGTGAGCCCCCTATTTTCAGTTGCTTATAATTTTCAGGAAAACTAAATTTTGGACTGAAGTTGACCATTAAGTTTCTTATGCTGCTTAGTTTGGAAGTTAGTGTCATTGTAAATTCCCATGAGAATCCACTCAGCCATTGCTTGAGTTACACGCCCAAAGCACAAGCATTAAGAATTTATTTTTCAGATGTTAAAACTGAGCAAAACCTAAAAGTCTTTTGTTTTTTTCCCAGGTAATTCCAAAAATAGTTTTGTTTTTTAAAATTTCAGCTGTAATAAGTAGGAAGCCCTCCATGGAAAATGTTGCCAATCTGACAATATTGGGTTAAGAAATAAAGTTAAGAACATCTGACTATAGTCCTGTACACATAAAACTTCTTACATTCCATGCTAATTTCTAGACCAATGTATTATACCTCCCCAAATAGGTACACTCCTGCTACAAAAGTAACGTACACCCATATTTAGCTGACAGTCTTGTTTCCTCTCATCCCACTTTACTGCCAGGAGGATGAATAATCTCTGTGTGAACACGTGTGAATAAGGACAATTGTTGGGTCAGGAGACATACATACAAACACATCTGTTGACTCTAGATTTATGCCAGACTCCACCCTGGAATGCTGCTTCATGGGGTGGTTTGGTTTAGGGTTTAGTTTTGTTTTTTGTGGTGGTGGGAAGCTGAGGTGGGCTTGTGGTTTTCTTCTTCCTCATGTTCCCCCTACTGCTGTGGGCTTTTTCTGGGTGCACTATCATGCCAGGATTTAGCTGTAAGCATACATGTGACGTGTGAGGTTCCATATGTACGCACATACGTGTGTATGTCTATATCCAGTAACAGAACATTAAATAAACACACCTGTGTTTATTTGAACACCTGATCATGGGTACGGGCCACTTAAATACACTTAATGTGTATTTGAAAATTTGCATTCAAATACAGGTATCTTTTTCATTAACAAAGAAGTCTTTAAAATAGCAATTGAAAAGTTTGAAAAGTAAATAATTTTACTGCAATATAATATTCCCTGTTCTAAGTAAGAATAAAATTTGAATTTCCCGGATAAGAAGAAGTAATTATCAGAGAGTTGCAGTTTCTTTTTAACTGGACATATACACTTTGTTATAGTTACATGATGTTTGTCTCCTGAATGAATGACATTATTCATAATTAAATACACACGTTTATTTAAAGAAATGACCTTTGTGGAATCCCCTCACAATCCATAAACCTAAGCCCGTATGTAAATCTTTGCAGGCTCAGAGTCATAGTTAGAAAAATGGTGTGGCTTTGGCCCTGATCCCGCAAGTTACTCTGTATGGATGGACCCGACTGCCCATTAATTTGAACAGAGTTCCACAAGGGCATGGTGTATGTGTGTGTTTGATCTACTGCAGGGTTAGCATGACCAGAGGCGGATTGCCATTTTGTGGGGCCCTGGGCCAGAGCAAGTGGGGGCCTCTTGACTACTCCTATGCTAGACTGTCAATATATTCAATATTTAACTAACAAAATATAAATATTTTCAGCCAAGGGTTCTTTTTGTCACAAAGCGTTGAAGCCCTTTCCTTGGTTAAAGATATTAGAAAGTCTTTTTAAAACAGGAAAACATACTTCTGGATTCCTCAGTCACTCACTCGTCCTATCGGTACACTGGTATAGAGTTTACCATAAGGAAAAGGGAAGAAAATGTGGAAGTTTCTTGTTAAAATATTGAAAGCACATTGCTGGCCAAAGCTTGAGGGAATGTTGAGGCCATGCAGATGGCATGAAATAGCTGTGGATAAGTTAAGGACTTGAAGTACTTTGTAGTACTGCTTCTCTTACTTTGAGTATGTCATATCTTCTAATTTAAAATGCAGATTAGCAACTTGGAAAGTGTGTGTGTGTATATATAATGCATGGGGAGAATTTATTTACCTAACTAATTGTAAAATAAATAGGATTTTTTCTGCTGTCGTCTTTTGCAGACTAGTAATTAATGGATGCTTGGTTAAGTTAGTCTTGCAGGGAAATACTGTCTCATCCATTTTAAAAGCAGAACTCACCCCAGAATACCAGAGAGAGGCTGTTAAAAAATTGTGAGATTGTATTGCCATATAGCTTGGTATTTGTCATTTTTTAGATTCATGTCACTTATACTTTGAACTAGGGCTGTCAATTAATTGCAGTTAACTCGTGATTAACTAAAAAAAAATTAATCACGATTAATCACAGATTTAATCGCACTGTTAAACAATGGAATTCCAATTGAAATTTATTAAATATTTTTGGATGTTTTTCTACATTTTCAAATATATTGACTTCAATTACAACACAGAATACAAAGTGTATAGTGCTCACCTTATATTATTATTTTTGATTACAAATATTTGCAAAATAATATTTGTAAAAATGATAAAAGAAACTATTTTTCAGTTTACCACATACAAGTACTGTAGTGCAATCTCTTTATTGTGAAAGTGCAATTTACAAATGTAGATTTTTTTGTTATATAACTGCACTCAAAAACAAAACAGTGTAAAACTTTAGACCCTACAAGACCACTCAGTCCTACTTCTTGTTCAGCCAACCACTAAGACAAACAAGTTTGTTCACATTTGCAGGAGATAATGCTGTCTGTTTCTCATTTTGCAATGTCACCTGAAAGTGAGAACAGAACAGGCATTCACATGGCACTTTTGTAGCTGGCATTGCAAGGTATTTAAGTACTAGATATGCTAAACATTCGTATGCCCCTTCATGCTTTGGCCACCATTCCAGAGGACATGCTTCCATGCTGATAACACTCGTTAAAAATATAATGCGTTAATTAAATTTGTGAGTGAACTCCTTGGGGGAGAATTGTATACCTCCTGCTCTGTTTTACCCACATTCTGCCATATATTTCATGTTATAGCAGTCTCAGATGATGTCCCAGCACATGTTGTTCATTTTAAGAACAATTTCACTGCAGATTTAACAAAACGCGAATAAGGTACCAATGTGATATTTCTAAGAATAGACACAATACTCAACCCAAGTTTTAACAATCTGAAGTGCCTTCCAAAATCTGAGGGGGACGAGGTGTGGAGCATACTTTCAGATGTCTTAGAAGAGCAACACTCCAATGCAGAAACTACAGAACCCGAACCACCAAAAAGGAAAATCAACCTTCTGCTGGTGGCATCTGGCTCAGATGGTGAAAATGAACATGCATTGGTCCACACAGTTTTGAATCATTATCGAGCAGAATCTGTTATCAGCATGGATGCATGTCGTCTGGAATGGTGGTTGAAGCATGAATCTTTAGCGCATCTGGCGCGTCAATATCTTGAGACGTCAGCTACAACAGTGCCACGTGGACACCTGTTCTCACTTTCAGGTGACATTGTAAACAAGAAGCAGGCAGCAGTATCTCCTGCAAATGTAAACAAACTTATTTGTCTGAGAGACTGGCTGACCGAGAAGTAGGACTGAGTGGACTTGTAGGCGCTAAAGTTTTACATTGTTTTATTTTTGAATGCAGTTTTTTTGTACATAATTCTACATTTGTAAGTTCAACTTTCATGATACAGAGATTGCACTACAGTACTTGCATTAGGTGAATTGAAAAATACTATTTCTTTTGTTTTTTACCGTGCAAATATTTGTAATAAAAATAAATATAAAGTGAGCATTGTACACTTTGTATTCTGCATTGTAATTAAAATCAATATATTTGAAAATGTAGAAAACATCCAAAAATATTTAAATAAATGGTATTCTAATATTAACAGCGCAATTAATCATGATTAATTTTTAAAATCACTTTACAGCCCTACTTTAACAGTTGTAATGGTGGTGGAATAAATGTCCTTCATTCAAGCTCACATGGAAGGATGGTAGGTGTTTATTTTGGCACTAGGTATTTGGCTAGTGGTCGGTTATTTGGTCATGTAAGGTAACTTTTGACCATAACGTTCCTGTTTAGCATAAGATTATTTTTAACCAGGCACCACCCAATTTTATATTTATAACAGTATTTCTGCTAAGTCTGTTTACCTTCAGCTGTGCCAAATAACCAGTATGCGGCTTTAGGAAATACTTTTGATAGTCCTATAAATTTAACTCAGTGACCTGGGTTTACCGATCTGTATGAATCTGAGGAGGATTGCATTATTATTTAATTATTGTAACAGTGCCCAGAGCCCCCTGTGAAGTTTCCAACCCCATTGTGCTGGGGATTGTACAGACACATGATATGAGACGGTTACTATCCCAAAAGAGTTTATAATCATAAATTAGGTACCGTGCAGCAAGTGGGTGGAGGAAACTTCATTCAGGAACATGCTTTTCAGTATCTTTAGACACACTGCTTGCAAGCTGTTTTTTTTAATTTTTCTTTTTCTTCTTCTTTTCTGGCAGTGCTGATCGAATTTGTGACTGGGGTGGGAGTTAATATCAAATTTCTTGATCTCAGTGAAAATTTTTCATTTTTGAGTTTTTAGTTTTTTAAATAAGAGTTAAAAACATGCACATTGTTCAGGTAGCTAGTCTACATAAGCCCCGGGTTTTTGTTACTGTTATTCTGGCCCTCACTCCCACAATAAGGCCATGATTTGATGCCACAAACCAGGGGTTGGCAACCTTTCAGAAGTGGTGTGCTGAGTCTTCATTTATTTACTTTAATTTAAGGTTTCACATGCCAGTAATACATTTTAATGTTTTTTAGAAGGTCTCTCTCTATAAGTCTATATATTATATAACTAAACTATTGTCGCATGTAAAGTAAACAAGGTTTTCAAAATGTTTAAGAAGCTTCATTTAAAATTAAATTAAAATGCTGATCTTACTTCGCTGGACCACTCAGCCCGCTGCCAGCCTGGGGTTCCGTTCACCTAGGCCAGCAGCAGGCTGAGCGGGGCCTGTGGCCGGGACCCCGGCTGGCAAGGGGCTGGCAGCCAGACCTGCAGTGGGCTGAGTGGGGCTGGTGGCCGGGACCCAGACCAGCAGCGGGCTGAGCGACTCAGCCTGCTGCCGGTCTGGGGTTCCGTCCGCTGGCTCCTGCCAGCCAGGGTCCCGGCTGCTGGCCCCGCTCAGCTCGCTGCTGGTCTGGGGTCCCGGCCCTGCCCACATAGAGTAGGTACCTACCTTCTCCCTGGTTCTAGCCCATTCTCTTCCTCTCTCTCTGCACTGAGCTGAGGGTGGGAGTTCACTGAGCACAGGGCTGGGGGTGAAAGAGCAGGCTGGGAGTTGGGGGGGCTCAGGATTGCGGCAGGAGGTTTGGGTGTGGAGTGCTTACCTGGGCAGCTCCCATTTGGTGTGAGGGGTGCAGGTGGGAATGTGGGGGGTACAAGAGTCAGGGCATGGGGTGTGGGGGGCTGGGTATGTGGGGGGGGTGCAGGGGTCAGGGCAGAGGGCTGAAGGTGTGTGAGCGGGGGTGCAGGGGTTAGGGCTGAGGGTGTGGGCTAGGGTCGTGAGGGTGATCCCAGCCCCCTGCCCAGAGTGGCTCACGGCAGGGGGCTGGAGGGGACATGCCCTGATTCCACTCCCCATCCCCACCTGTTCTCTGCCTCCTCCCCGGAGCAGTGAGCGCGCTGCGGCTCTGCTTCTCCCCCTCCCTCACAAGGGCCATCAGCTGATCGGCGGCAGGGAGGGAGCGGAGGAGGGGCAGGAACCCCAGCACACTGGGGGAAGAGGCCGGGGAGGGGGAGCTTGCCTGCTCTGCAGCAGCAGCCGGCAGGACCAAGCTTCTTCACCCTGCCCCTGCGGGGGGGCGGGGAAGAGCGGGCCAGGGTGGGCAGGATTTTTAATGGCATGCTGCTGCCTGCCGGGTCCCGGCCACCGGCCCCTCCTGAGTCACTTTGGCTTTGTCTACACTACCACTTTTGTCAGTCAGAGGTGTGAAAAAGCACCCCGCTCCGACTGACATAAGTTTCACCGGCAAAAGTGATGGTGTGAACAGCACTGTGTCTGCAGGAGAAGCTCTCCTGCTGACATAGCTAATGCTGCTCATTGGAAGAGGTATCATTATGCCAGTGGGAGAGCTCTCTTCTGCCGGCAAAGGCCAGCTACATGAGAGATCTTACGGAGGCACAGCTGTACTGCTGTGCAACTGTAGTGCCATAGTGTAGACTTAGCCTTAGGTGCATTTTAAAATTTTAGACAGCCCTGCCCCCTCAGATTCAGAGACTTGCTGTCTAGCTTTACCTGTCTAGCTTGACTTGCTTTACCAGTCTAGCACCACTAATTTGATCAGTATTGTCAGAAACAAGATGTGAAAAGATATCAGGAAAACATGTTCCTGCATTTTAGGTTTATTTACTCTCCAATTTTCCCCAAGGGAATCGGAGGTTTAGTTTGTCATTCTTCTCTGGCTGTTAGGCTGAGTTCTTACATTCATTCCCCACCCTCCAGTGAGGTCTTAAAGTGGAAGAAATGCTGCAGGAGAGACAATATCTAAACCTACACCCCTCTAGGTGAAAAAAGTTCAGCCTACTTCCTTATGCACCACATAACTAGGGGACTCTTTCACATCAGTTGTCTGAAAACCTGGTAGCTAAAAATGAATTATTTTGCAAAGTGTACCTATCATAGCAGGTAGCAAGCCTGCTGAATAGTTACATTCATTGGATTTGTTACCTGCTGTGGTTTTGTCAGCTGGCACAAGTCTGAGGAGAGCTTCATACTTAAAAACAGGTGCTGAAGTAAAAACATCGTGGGTTCAAAACTTTCTTTTAGAGCCAGAACAAATAAATGTTGTCTGAGTTTATTTTAAAAATAGAGTTTTTAAAACAGAAAAGTCAGACATTTTTAATACTGTTTATTTTCTTATGTACATTAAAATATTTTGAAGAACTTCATTTTTTTATTTTTGTTTTTTGTGCAGCTTTCTATATTTTCTGTTCCTAATGCATTGTGAGTTCAAACATGTGGAATTTACTCATGGAAAATTCTCCAGTAAGTTTAATGAGAGTGGTGTAACCTTACACCACCAGTGCTAGTCCTGTGTGTATGCTGCATTTTGAAATAGAAGTGTGACTAAAAAACAAAAACACCCCTACTCTCTCAGCATTCCCAACTCCAAGTAGTCAAAAATCATGAGTTGAGCCCCAAAACTCATGAGGCTGGATTAAAAATCATGACATTTCAAAAATATATTTGGAGATCTTTTCATTTGCCCTCCAAATTTAGCGCCTTTGGGGTTTATGTTTTCAAGCATTTGACTGAGACTAGGAAGGCGAGAAACATGTTTTTTTATTTGTTTGTTTGTTTTAAAGGAAAGCTGAGTTTGTTTCATTGACATGATTCCAGGGTCTAGAGCTTTAAGAAAAACACCAAGTAGCATTAGACTCCCAATAAGATCATAAGAGTTGGAGACACTTTACAGTGCACAAAGAAATCTCCCTTGGGGAGAGGAGGAGAGAGAGAACGAACCACAGGTGACAGATGTAAGCATGTCACTTAATGCACCACTGGAACTGTGATGAGGGCAGTATACAAACTATAAAAAAGCAAATAGAATATGATACAAAATCCCATCATTATGAAGTACTTTCCTCTCCATAGTACCAATGAGATGAAGTTTGGTTTTGGTTTCTGCCTAGAGTTTTTCTGTGAGACCACCATGCAGAACTACTCTGTCAGTGCATTGTAAGGATGAGTCATATGTGTTTTTTGCTTGATCTTTTCAATTGTTGTTTGAGAAGTAGTTAGCATTTGAGCCATATTTATGTCAGACTCTTCCGCCTATAGCTTTTTGCTTTTCTTATTTATACAGTAGATGTATGTATGTTATGAGAATCTGCTTATAGGTATTTGACAGATATTTTTGTAATGCTATGATGATTTTCCGAAGCCTAGGCAGTGCCTAGACGGGTCCATTCCAACCTGAGGGATTCAGGTGGTTTCATTTGTTCAGCAGTTTACTTCTGATACTATGTAATGAGAATGTAAAACACGAGAGAGCTTGTAAGAGACTGATCTATATTTCCTGGTTCCAATTACATGATACGCAGCAGGAATACAAAAAGTTAGGCCCTTATTGAGTGGCAGAGATGGATATTCATCAACTCCAGTGGCTACTCTTATATGCATTCAAGAGGAATAAGTGTTTTAGCTAATACTTGTTTTGCTGTGTGTCTATTATACCTCTCACTTCACTCCATAGTCTCTTATGTCATTAAATGAAGTTCCTTAACCTTTCCCTTGCAGCTCTTGAGATAGCCAGCCTCTGAATACTTTTGAGGATGGAGGGCTATTAGTTTTATTCATGAAGGGACCAGGAATTGAGAGTGCTCCTTTTCCTTAATCTGCAGTGACAAAGTACATTGATGATCTCTCCTGAGCAAGGCTAAGGACTTAATTTCCTGTTTAATTTGCTTTTTGGGATATACGATTTACTGTTGGGGACATACCTCTCAAATATGGTAAGCAATGCATAACAACGACCCAAAATGAGGGATATGGAATTTATTTGGGAAACATGATACACTGTGGGATTAATTCTTTTAGTGTAAATAACTCTAAAGTTTAATGATTCTTTATGACAGATATAAATAATTGTCAATGATAAAAGTGAAGACTATAGGAAATAAGTGCGGAATTTAGGTAACTTTGGGACTAAAAATGAATAACATTCCTTGAAATGAGCTATCTGTGCCGGGTGCTTGGCTTGTTGATGGATTTTATTTATGCTGGTTGCAGTATCAGTATTGTGAATTGACCATGATACATTTAGAAATTATGGATTTAATTATATATAATTAAAATGAACGATAGGATTTGAATACTGCGGAATAAAAATTGATATTGTAATTACTATTAATTTTAAGTGTAGTGTGTGCTATGACTACTGCATTAGGATTTGGCCTCCATTGCTGTTAGGTTTTAGTGTTGAGAACATATTTATTTACCTTGTCTGAAATATTTTTATACCAAACTGAATGTCGTTAAACACCATCATGTTATTTAAACACAAACTTTAACTTCCCTGTTTTTCACTGGGTAACTTATCCTTTCAAAGCATCTGGAATATATGTTCATTAGGGTTGTCAAGCGATTAAAAAATAAATTGTGATTAATCACGCTGTTAAACAATATTAGAATACCATTTATTTAAATATTTTTTGATGTTTTCTACATTTTCAAATATATTGATTTCAATTACAACACAGAATACAAAGTGTACAGTGCTCACTTTATATTATTTTAATTACAAATATTTGCACTGTAAAAAAACAAAAGAATTAGTATTTTTCAATTCACCTAATGCAGGTTCTGTAGTGCAGTCTCTTTATCATGAAAGTTTACAAATGTGGAATTATGTACAAAAAAACCCTGCATTCAAAAATAAAACAATGTAAAACACTAGAGCCTGCAAGTCTACCCAGTCCTACTTCTTGTTTAGCCAATCGCTCAGACAAACAAGTTTGTTTACATTTGCAGGCGATAATCTTTCCTGCTTCTTGTTTACAGTGTCACCTGAAAGTGAGAACAAGCGTTCGCATGGCACTGTTGCAGCTGGCATGGCAAGATATTTATCTGCCAGATATGCTAAACATTCTATGCCCCTTCATGCTTCAACCATTCCAGCAGACATGTGTCCATGCTGATGATGGGTTCTGCTTGATAATGATCCAAAGCAGTGCAGACTGACACATGTTGATGTTCATCATCTGAGTCAGATGCCACCAGCAGACGGTTGATTTTCTTTTTTGCTGGTTCGGGTTCTGTAATTTCCTCATCAGAATGTTGCTCTTTTAATACTTCTGAAAGCATGGGACACCACATCCTAATCAGATATTGGAAGGTACTTCAGGTTCTTAAACCTTGGGTCGAGTGCTGTAGCTATTTTTATAAATTTCACATTGGTACCTTATTTGCATTTTGTCAAATCTGCAGTGAAAGTGTTCTTAAAATGAACATGTGCTGGATCATCATCCAAGACTGCTATAACATGAAATATATGGCAGAATGCAGGTAAAATAGAGCAGGAGACATACAATTCTCCCCCAAGGAGTTCAGTCACAAATTTAATTAACACATTATTTTTTTAATGAGCATCATCAGCATATCCTTTTTATGTAGTCTGTTGTAAAACTAGGCAAATATCTAGATGAGTAGATGTATCCCCCAAAGATCTCTATGTACCCCCAGGGGTATGTGTATCACCGGTTGAGAACCCCTGCCGTACACCATCTGGAGAGTACTTCAGGTATCTGAAAAGAACTCATGCTAGAAGAATAGAGCTTTTGTTTTTTCTACAGCTTTTTCCATTCTCAAAATGCATTACCAAGAGATAAGATAAACCTTGCTAATGAAATAGTTGTGTAGACAAATGGATCAGCTGTTCTGCCCTTTGCAATAGCATGCACACAGCTTTGGCTGTAGAAATTTGCTGAGGAAAAGGAATGATGGGCAATTATCTTATACATTTTTTTCCTCTTTCTGAAACTGGCATTTGATCTTAAACTTGCAGAGATGGACAGAGTGGACTTTGCTGTAAAGCTTCATTTTTCTATAACAATCCAGTCCATACTGCTTAAAGAAGCGTTGCATTACAGAGAGAGCCCTGGATATGAATCCATGCTTTAGGGCTCTGTGGACTTCTGGCTCTGTTGATTTCTGCCGATGAAAACCCAGGATGCTGGTTCCTGGTAGTGGAAAGGCCACCTGAAGAAGGTCCCAGTGATGCATGGTTCTTGGAACCCCAGTTTTGCCAGGGGTCTTGAGCTGTCTAGGGTAGTTGCAAAACTTGAGTGGTACTATCCAGGCAGTGGGCAAGGCCAAGGGGTTTGGAAGATCAGTTGATTCAGTGCATCTTGTGGGTAATATCTTCCAACGAGTGCACTTGTGAAACTCAGGCTGCATATTTTAAAGCTGCCCTTGTCTTTCTGTAGCTGAACCCCCTCTATGGGATAATAGTCGTGCAAACACTGCTGCTTTCTCCTTGGGTTAATCACCAGCTTTGAGTGCATGTTGAAAACTCATGCCAGCCCAGGTTAATCAGGCCCCTAATGTGGATTTTCAAGCTCAAGGCCTGACTCAAAGGTGACAGTGCTATTTTTGAGGCCATTTTGCCATATTAGTCATCAGATGAATCTGTATTATTTGCCTCTAGGTTATTTCTTTGTTGCAGCTCTTAATGCATAAAACTAAAAAGGCTGCCGGCAACAAAAACACTTGTGTAATGTACTTGCAGTTTTATTACCTATGTCCCAAAGAATTTATTGAAGCAAACAGTCTCCTGACTGCCGTGAAAGTTAGGTGTGAGTAAGGACTGTAGCATCTGAGTCACTGCATAAACAACTCTTTCAATATATGATGAATGGGATGCAATTAATTTGTGTACTGTACAGTCAGCTTAAATGTAAAATAGCTGTATTGAAGTCAGTAAACCTGCACTGATTTACACAAGCAAAGAATCTGACCCGGAATGTTCAGAATTTAGAGAAACAGGTTTGTGAAAAGAACATTAATCTTGCAAAGGCAAGTACTTAAAAGTTATTCTGGGAATCAGGGTTGTGTATTGAATTCAGCTGTTCTCTGTAGAATCCCTACCTTATTTGTTGCAGAAGTTGGCAGGTGTTCAGTGAATGAAGCAGGGGACTGTGGGAAGACAAAAGATGGTCTCATGGTAAAAGCAGTTGAATGCTGCCATGGAGAACTAGATTCTGTCCCTACCTGTGCCACCGAATTCCAGTGTGATGCTGGGCAAGTTGCTTCACCCATGCTTCTCACAGATGTCCGCTAATTGAGTGTTCTTTAGTTTCTGGGTGCCTGACTTGAGACTCCTGGGCTCTGATTTGCAGAAATTTTCAGCACTAACTGCAGCTTGTCAGTGGGAGCTCTGCTCTGTACATATGCAGAAGGGGGCTCAGGGCTGGGGCAGGGGGTTGCGGCGCCGGGCTGGGACATGGGCTTACCTTGGGCGGCTCTCGGTCAGTGGGATAGCAGGTCTAAGGCAGGCTCCCTGCCTGTCCTGGCACTGCACTGAGCTACGAAGCAGCCAGCAGGTCCGGTTCCTAGGTGAGAGGGCCAGGAGACTCCACGTGTGGCTCTCGCCCACAGGCACCGCTCCCGCAGCTTCTGTTGGCCATGGTTCCTGGCCGTGGTGCTCAGGGCGGGGCAGCGTGCAGAGCACCGTGGCCTCCCCGCTTAGGAGCTGGACCTGCTGCCTGCTTCTGGGGCACAGCGCGGTATCCCAGGACAGGTAAGGACAAGCCTGCCTTAGACCCGCAGCACCGCTGACCGGATGGCGGTGCTGACCACAGCTGCCAGGGTCCTTTTTTAACCGGGCATTCTGGTCGAAAACTGGACACCTGGCAATCCTACTAACATTTGAAAATACTTAGATTCAGTAGTGATGAGCACCCTAAAAAATTCATGAGGAAACTAATAATTCTGTCCTCTGAGCACAGGTTGAGTAGTGTGCGGTAAATAAGGCCTATGGCCACACTTTGAATAGTGAGGAGAAAGCAAAATACTGAATAACTGCCCATTCAGTGATCTAATGCACTGAGTGAGGCAGGGGTCCCATGGAAAAAATAGTATGTGAGCGTGTAATTTAAGACTGTATCACAATGGGTGCATACAAGGAGAGGCGTGGGTTAATTAAGGTTGCACAAGCAACTTTAATTCTGGCATTTCCTAACTTCTGAGTGCTTGACTTTGCAACCTTAATAATTTTCTTTTAATGTAACTTTTTGTGTGTAATTTCCTAGGTTTTAAAAAATCAACTGAAAAAACAGAAATTTCTTCATTTGGAATCATGTTGACATCCTGTGGCTCACCAGCGGGGTTGCAACCTTGTAGATCCACAGCATAGACCTCTGCCATATGAGCTAACTGATAGCAGTAGTAGGTTATTTATCCTCTCTATGGAGCAGCATTAGAGGTGGTTGAGGCACCCATTTTTCTAGGGGGTTCACAGCTATCTGCTCTAAGCAAAGGCACTTTTCTGGGTTCTGGAGGGTCAAAGACCCTTCTTTCCCCTATTTCCCCTACAAATCTGACCTTGTTTTTTTGTTGTTGTCCCATCCTGCTTGACCCTGTCATTTTCTCGCCTGACCCACCTCTAATTTCTTAACCCAGTCCCTGACCCACCTCTAACTTCTTAACCCAGGTTCCTGATCAGGCCAGTCCTACTGTCCCCTGTGAGTCTCCCTGTTTGAGTCCATTTTCCCCTCACCCTTAGCTCCCATTCTCTTCCCTCAGGCTCTTTGCCCATCCAGTGTCTCTGTCCTTGCCCTCCCAACCCTAGTTTCTTGTCCCAATCTCCTTGGTCAACCAGTCCCTGCCTCACAGACCCCTTCCACCAATCTTTCCGGCCCAGCTCTTGTCCCCTCTGTATTTGAGTCAGGTGGCATCCTCCTCTACACTGTCTGGACCCCAGAGGGTGCATTCAGAGCACTGGCAAAACAGGCTTCCTGCTCTCAATTTTGGTGCCAAGCAGTCTTCGGCAGCTGGGAGCAGAAATTGCCGGGAATCATACTCAGCCTCTGCATCCCATGGATGGCGCATGCTCAGTCACTCTGTGTGGGTGGTGCATGCATATTTGTCACATGTAGGAGATATGAGCGATTGGAGCGTACTCAGTACAGATGGACTCATCACCTAAATTCTCTGAAAAACTCGAGCAAGTCTCTACTGATCTTGTGCAAACTGAGATTTTTCAAAGGCTTAGAATTTGGTGAAATTTGTGTGTTTTTTCATGGGACCGGCAAAAGGTATATCACTGGCTTCAGGGGAGGCAGCAGGAATTTTTATCTTTGTACTGCACATCAAAACAGGAATTATTAAATAAAATTTATTCACCACTTGGATGGATGCACAAAAAATCCAAATGCGTAGGTAAAAAAGGGCCTACTGTTACACTTAGTTTTATATAGCAATTTTTTGTTGTCGAATTTCTCATACTTTTAAGCTTTTGAATTTCATTCTTCATACAGCATCACCAGTAATGTCAACGCAGAGTTTGAAAAACAAATGCAGAACATAAATCCACATACTTCTAACTGTGATTCATGGCTCACTTACAGCACATCATCAGATGGATTCCTTGTGGGGAAAGGCACACTGTGCATTTCTCCTTACTGATGGAAATATTTTGCTTTTCATTTTGTGTTCAGCAAGAAAACTTGGAATAAACTGTTGCTGAGATGCTGCAATATGTGGCTGATTCCTTAGGGAAACACTTGTATACAAGATTGGTGGGAACCTTCTCTCTTTTGGACTCCATTCAGGGCCAGTTTAGAGAGACCTATAAACCCATAGCCACAGGATTTCTCAGACATGCACAGGCAGTCACCCTCTCTGCCCAGTCAAGGAGGCCCCATCAGTGGTAGTGTAATATTTAATGTTCGCTCCAGTGCTGTATGTTGCTGATTTATGTGCAGCTTCAAGCTGGCTGTGAGCGCTGTGGTGATCACTTGATACTCCGGAAAAATGAGCATGTCTCCCCTTCTGTGGCAGCCTTTCCTTCTAACTGCTTCCACAAATGTGTATGCAGCAGTTCTATAACCAATGTCTTGTCTGCCCATCTTGAGAACTGAAATAACCCCAGATCTTCCACAGCTGGCCTGCCAGAAGCATTTGAGGCAGGTCACACAATGAATTTCAGGCCATGTATCTGAGGCTTCTCATCAAATGGATGTATATAATATACACATGTAGGCACCACAAGATCCTGAAAATATTGCTCTTCTCATTGATAAGCACTGAAATGTTTAAGGCTGGTTTGGTTGGTATCCAGTTGCAGTTGTTAGAATAGATTCACTTTGTAGCCTGTGGTTTGCTCTAAATTACATATTTGGATCCCAAGAACAACATGGATTTGAGAATAAGCATGCAGGAAGCTCTGGAATTAATATTTTTTTAAAAATTATTAAGTCTTGCACCTTTTCAAGTACCTCACATATCATCTTGAGTGATATGTAGTAAGAGTTAAGGAAGCTGCCTATAAAGATTCTGAGACTATATATAATACATATATAAACCAGAGTCTAGTACAAAATCTTGTTTTTTTTTCTTCTATTCAGTGAGTTTGTGGTGAGAGAGAGTCTCACAGTCTAAAGCCTCTTCTAAAATTTGGCCTGGCTCTTAAATTGCTAATGCTTTGCCATGTTTAAAACAGCCAAACTCCACTTTAGCAGAGTTGACAAGTCCCTAATACTTGCCATAATATGAAATTATTTTATAAAAATAATAAAATAAGAAAAGCTTTCTGTGTACACACACACAGTTCCTCTACATTTTCAAAATGGTTTATGGGGTTTTAATACTTGATTCCCAGTTACTTTAGTGGAAGTATTTTGGCTAAAATCCCATGTTGATGGCACCTTTGTGATAGCTTATTCTGTAATACAAGCATTTGATTAGGATTTTATGTAATCTGACTAAAGAGAGCACAAAATGGTGATAAAGCCAGTTATCTGGGTGTATGTAAACAAGACAGAACTTGGGGACCCATCAAATATATATCTCATCCAGTATTCTGTAGATTTTTGAAAGAGAAGTAATATGTTTTTTAATCTTAAAATGGTAAACAATTAGTATTAATGTTGAAATTATTTGTTTTTAATGATGGACTATTGAGCATACTGTATATGATTGGAAGTGTTCAACAAAATGGAGAACAAATCTTTTATTGGAAGAATTCTATTTTTTCCCTAAATTCCTTTTAAGATTCCTAAATTCTGTGAGACTTTTGTAATGTGATTTAAACATGTATTCTTCAGATACTTTCTGTTTTCCTGTAGAAAAAAAAGCCAAAGGCTTTAAAATGCTGTGGCACAGATACACTGATACATGAACATGATAACGTAGTTATTGGAAATCTTGTTGAACAAATAAAATAGTAACATATTTATATTTATGTAATAGTAAGATAGTAAGGGCAGTTTATGATGATCTTTTCAAACAAAAAATCCACCACAAGTTTAAATCTATTTGACATGATTTGCCTATTATGTGTTTATAGTCTTACTATACTGTGTTTCATGATTTTCATTATATAGTGATTGTGTGTGTGTATATATATAAATGAAAATTGTGCAGCATAGTACATAGTAAGAGTATAAACACAAATATAGCTGCCTTTATATTTTCTCAGTTACATCACAAATAATATGACTGATTTTAATTAAATAAGCTTTTTGAATGTAAAACTGATTTTAAAAAGAAAGAGATTTGTTGGGTAAGTCCTCAAAAAAAAAAAAAAAAAAGGCACCCTGAATTATTTAAGAGTAGATGTATTCAACAGCTGGAGAACTCAGTAAACAGACAACACATTCTAACTTTTAGAGAGTTATGTTGGTGTGCAATGTCCACCATTAAGATATGTCAAGAGCAGCCAAGCTTGAAAACAGCCCTCTGAAACTGAAGAATTTTAAATAATTATTCCACATAACTGTTCAAATCATCATCTGTCAAGTCCCCCTTTTTTACTACTTAATTAATGTATTAAAAACATATGGTGCCATTGTATTAGAACACTTTTTTTCTGATTAGTCACAAGGTGTAGCTTTCTGAGAAATGATACTACAGACGTAATTTGAAGAGTTATAAACTCAGCTCTGAAATTCATTAGTTCTTTATTTATGCTGCAATTGCACTGATTTAGCAAATGCTGGAGAATACCATAGATGAATTTTCCCCAGTACTTGCTTTGTGAGCTTCAAACATGTTCATCCTTTTAAATTGCCTACATAACTCAAAAACCGACATAAAAGTAAGTAAGCTGAAATATTTAAGAGTTGAACAAGGCTTATCACCTCTTACATTGTCTTTTGCTCAGCCAACAGTACCATTCTCATTGTCTGTCCACTGCTTGAGCAAGCACCTGCACGCTTTCTACTGACCCTTGTATATACCGTGCTCTCCCCAAATTAATTTATAAAGCCACTCCTTGTTTTTCCTTCAGATCCGTCATTAAGACCCAGTTCTATTATGTTGCCTATGGTAAACTGCCAAAGGCTAGGTATGTGACCAGTAAGAATTACTAGTCTCATTAATATTGTTTGTTAGTTTATAACTTAAACTCAGCCTACTTATTTTGTAACCATATGTTCTTGTCATTGTTACTCTGATCCTCCCTCCCTGCACTACTTCTTTTTTGTTTATGTCCACTTGTTGCATCTTAGATTATAAACTCCTCAGGGCTGGGGCAGTCACTTACTAGATGTTTCCACTGTGGGGCCTAGAACCTGAATGAGGCTTTTGGGTGCTATGGTATTAAAAATAACAATAATGAGACAATTATAAAAATGGTATTCTGGAAAATAATGAAGGATTTAAAGAGAGTTGAACTTTTGCTGTTACATAAGCCCCCAAAAAGAAGATACTTTTACTGGTAAATTTAGAACATTAACATTGCAGCCTTTAAATCTGCTCTCTGTAATCTTGATTTTGAAGGGGAGCTGCATACTGTCTCTTGTGAGTACTCTGAAACTCATTCTGCATTTATAGCTCAGATGTTTTTACTGGTACATTTTTCCACAGAAAAAACATTATTCTTCACTGCCCTGACATCAGCAGGGTACCTAGGAACAAGCTTAAGTTTGTTAGTGGGACTCTTTGTGTGTTCTTAAAGTTAAGCATGTGTTTAGGTATCTTGCTGAATCAGGGCTTAAATGCTTCAGACTGAATATGAACAACAATGAATATAAATTTAATTCAGGCTCCGTAGCTTTATGTGGCCAAACCTCACTATTTTTAGAAATAGTTTTAATGCAGGTCGGACACAGGGATGATGACTTTTAATACCTTTTATAGCTCTAGGTTCTTTTAGCTAAGGGATTCTATAAAAGGGTAGGAGGAATCAGGGAATCTCTTCCTCCCGCTTAATCCATCTGTGGAAACTTTAAAATAATACTTGCATATTTTTCTTACAATTCTTTGGAGATGCATATATGTAATGTATACATTTTGCAGACAAACTGTTTACTTATTTTTCAAGGTTGAAAGTATGTTTCAGTGGAATCCAGCTAATCACCCAAAACATTAAACTCTTCACAGAAATTGTTCACTTTTAAACACCCACAAGTAAGAATGCCTAGAAATGTTCCCCATTGCCACATAATCTCTGTTTTCTCACTGTGAAGTCTTCTGACTTCCTGCCCACCTTAATGTTGCTCTCTAGAACTTGCAAAGTTCAAAATACAAAATTGTGAAGCAATCCTAAAGTCCCATTTTCTGTTCAGGGTTATCCCATCATCAGTAGCTTGTTAAAGCAAGGCTCCCTTCTTGCAGATTTTATAGCATGGTGAAAGAGTGAAGTGTCTGGCAAGAGGGTAGAAAAGGGAAGACCCTTATCCTGAGGAAGTTTAAGCATTTAGTTTCATCTGTAGAAAATTTTAAACATTAAACTCTGAACATAGATAAATGTCTTTCTTTCACTGGTCCATTCAGTACACTGTCCCATAACCTCTGCACCCCCTATGTCTCCTTCCCCATCTGTGACCTCCCACACACTATATCCCTCCATGTACTCCTTCCTCCTTCACAATCTTCTTTTCCAAGACCGTGTAGCAGAACTCTATGCCACACAGTGCAAGCAAGAGAATGTACATGTGCAAAACGCAGCTCATGTCTTGCAGCTGTTAGATTTTGTCAGCTGCATGTGCAGATGTTAATAACTGATGAATGTGTCTGCTGGAGTTCCCCAAAACAAAAGTGAATGATAAGAGGCCATCTTCCGAAAATCAGGCTCAATGAGAGAATGAAAATAAAGATGTGCCTTTCTAGTATTTCCAAATTTGGATATCCTCATGTGAAGTGATGTTGACAACAGGTGTAAATAGTTGTTTTGCATACTTCGTTCTCACTGTAAAATGCCTGACAACAGTTAATATTCCAAACCAATTTGAGAACTAACCTTTAAAGAGAATAATTTAAATAGAATTAATTTAGAATATTTAAATAGAATAGAATAAGACCTTTTTAAAATGATACAGCCAGCAAATTAAATCAACATTTTAGTGTTAGACCACAGAACCTATTGGACTGTCTATTGACTTACGTTAGAATGAGCTCCTATAAAAGGCTGTTTGAGGAAAAAAGGCAAACAATCCTCAAACTTCAGGCAGAGCCAACATCTAATTTGAGTGCAAGTTTTGTATTTTCTAATTTTATCTTATTTCTGTAAGTTTCCTCCCCTGGGAACAGCATTCTCAGTCTAATGGCATAATAACACTTTGCCAACTCAGAGGCATTGCAGCTCATCTTTGAGCTTGCATTTTACTCCTGACATCTTTGATTAAAAATAGACTTTTCAATATTCTTTATATTTGACACTCTTTTCACTTTTCATACAAAATAAAATCTATGCCTTGGATCTTAACTCTGTCATTTTCATAGTTGCTATGTGACTCAGGATTGTGATGAAATGACCCTGCAGGGATGACAGCCAAGATTGTTCTCTGCTCTGATAAAGTCATCATTGGAATTCTGACTTACAGCATCAGGAATCAGGCAATTTTTAATTAATTAAAGTCCTTGAACTTCACAGGCAGTTTCTTCCCTCAGGCCCCAAAACAGATGTTTTATGATCTGCCACAAATTTCAGACTTGTCTGCAGTTGGGCAGTCACTTGATTTCTTCAACTGGACTTGACTTCAGTGGGACTGAAGATTCTTTTTACTGTTTGATAAACTAATACCAGATTTCCAATTGGCTCCCAAAACACTTTATATGGGCCTCCAAGTTGTGCACCCCTGCACAATTCATAGATTCAGGATTCATAATTTTTAAGGCCTGAGGGCACCAGTCTGATTATCTAGTCTGACTTGCATAATGCAGGCCGAAGGACCTCCCCCAGTAATTTCTGCATCAAATCCATAACTTCAATTTTGAGCTATAGTATATATTTTAGACAGATAATGAGTCTTGACTTAAAGACTGCAAGTGATGGAGAATCCATCACATACCTGGGAAAGTTAAGTTGTTTGTTTACCTGGATTTAATCAAGTGCTGCTCTGACTGCTCAACACTGTGGTTATAAGTTCCAGAATTATTCTTGACAGGAGAGTCTGTAATTAATTCCACACAGAGGAGGAGATACCATAAGACCATTTGCTGTTGCAGTGACATCTTTCTCTTGTTTGGTAGCAGTTTCTTTTCTTTTTTCTTTTCTTTTCTTAGCCAGATTCTGCACTTACACATCATGCAATACCATTACAGTTATTTGTTTGGATGAGGTGCAAAGAGGGCATAATTGAACCAACATGCATCTGCAATCTGTCAAAATGCCATAAATCTGAAATGTAGAGCTTAATTCAAAAGCTCACCCAATCATCACCCTCTCCAAACACCAGTGTGCACCATTATGAAGGGGAGAGGGCGTAGGAGGAAAAAAGATGATTTAGAATTTTTTACACAACACAGCTACATACAAACAGAGTAATAAGAGAGTTAACACCTTTCCATCTCCCTCTTAGACATAATAGATTGAAAGAAATAGAAGGAAGGGTGAAATATTCACCTTGTGGGGGGCAGGGAGTGATTTTGGGCAGAAAGGAATGCACATCATCTTGGCACCACCTTTTATGGGCAGCATGCTTACAAGGGAGGGATGCCAATTGGCTTGTGGGTACTGTGATCACCCTCCAGGAATACTGTCCTCCACCCTCGAATCCAGCAAAGACTGTGGTGGCCGGTGCCCTTTATTCCTTCCTAACTTACCAGTTTTGTTTTCACACATGCAAAGTATTGCAACAAGTTTAGACTCTGTCAGAATTAGACTTGAAGTATTAAAATACCTATACTGAGAAAAACAGTGACTTGTGAACAAGGGAGCACACTGTTAGTTGTCTAAATTTATAAACGAATGTATCACCCTAGAGCAGTTTAAGAAGCTATGATTTTAGAAGAAAGGAGCGCTCATAGCACATGTCAGTGATGATTTCTTTTATGGACAACCCATGAAACGTTCTAAATTGTCTAATTTCCCATAATCTGTTTCTTCCTTAGTTCCTAAAGTGTGTCTTAGAAACTGGATTTGATGAGTGAGAAAGGTAACTACCTTAAGTAAAATGTGGAGACACTGGGACAAATCCATTCTTTTTGTAAATGGGCAAAAACTTCCTTTCATTAAATGGATCTTCCTGCAAGGTTGAGTATGATCCAACATATCTTTGTTAGTTGTGTAACAGGTACATTAAAGTCCTAGATCTTCCATTCTCACTAAAAGAAATATAGGGGCTGTAAAACGAAATGTTAACACATTCTTCTGAAATTAATGGGAGTTGAGGGTACGCAGGTCCTTGCAGGATTGAGGTCTGTGTTGGTAAGAATTGTTTGCCTGGTAATACAAGTTTATTACAATAATTTTAAATCCCACAGATCCAAATTCTGCCCTGAGTTCCTTGGGTTTCTCAGGCAGAATTTGAACCCATGTTCTTTCAATTTTTAGTAGCTTGAGCAAGGTGGTACAGCAGACTTTCCAGTGTGGAAGAGCAAGTCGAAAGCAATGCAAAGCCTTAGTGATCTCAGGTTTCAGAGTAACAGCCGTGTTAGTCTGTATTCGCAAAAAGAAAAGGAGTACTTGTGGCACCTTAGAGACTAACCAATTTATTTGAGCATAAGCTTTCATGAGCTACAGCTCACTTCATCGGATGCATACTGTGGAAAGTGTAGAAGATCTTTTATACACACAAAGCATGAAAAAATACCTCCCCCCACCCCACTCTCCTGCTGGCAATAGCTTATCTAAAGTGATCACTCTCCTTACAATGTGTATGATAATCAAGTTGGGCCATTTCCAGCACAAATCCAGGTTTTCTCACCCCCCCCACACACACAAACCCACTCACCAGCAGAAGAGTGGGTTTGTGGGGGTGGGGGGGGGGTGAGAGAACCTGGATTTGTGCTGGAAATGGCCCAACTTGATTATCATACACATTGTAAGGAGAGTGGTCAGTTTGGATAAGCTGTTACCAGCAGGAGAGTGGGGTGGGGGGAGGTATTTTTTCATGCTTTGTGTGTATAAAAGATCTTCTACACTTTCCAGAGTATGCATCCGATGAAGTGAGCTGTAGCTCACGAAAGCTTATGCTCAAATAAATTGGTTAGTCTCTAAGGTGCCACAAGTACTCCTTTTCTTTTTAGTGATCTCAGTTACTTCCATGAAGCACAACATTTCATTATTCTGACCTTAAGCACCACTAGAGTTTATGATTCTGAGTCTAATAACTTTTTTGTGAGTATGTAAGTGCTTACACTAAAATGTTTTGATTTACACAGCCTGACAATTTTATATTTCAAGAAATGGCATACCGGTGGTAGTGACAACTGGCAAACTTATTAGGCATCAGAAAATGTATAGAATAGAGAGCAGTGACAGGATATTAAAAATCCTAACTCAGCTGATTCAGAATGGATTTTTGGTTTTTCCTTTTTCATTATTTATTGATTTTGCAGCAGCTTGTGAAATTTCTAGTATGTTTAACTGCTATATATGGTGGACAATGAGGAGGTCTTTGTCATATATATTAGTTGCAAGATATTTTGCAATGAACAGCTTTTCTTTCAAGTTGAGTTTATCCACCATTTTTGTTAACTTGCTCCTGCATTTTGGATTCTTTTCTGCATATAAATTTACATTTATACAGTTAAAAGTTTAATTACATCTTCTGAATAACTTATTTAGGAAGGACAGAGTGGGCAAAAGGGCAGGTGTAGAGACACCCTTTCAAAGATGGCATTACCTATTTCCGAGTCACTGATAACTCAGAAGAAAATTATCTTGGATGCTTATGGATTAATCTTCTAACATATAAAGCATGAGATGGGGTACTAGTTGGCATCTGCTAGAGACCAGCAAATCACATTAGGGAGCAGAGTGACGACTTCCTTACATACCTATCTATAATGTATAGGACAAAAAGCGGCATGATCATGGGGGGCTTCAGTTTGAGTGACATATGCTGGAGTTCTCATGCTGCCAGTACTAAAACTTCCTTGAGCTTTCTAGACATAATAGATGACAATTTCTTAACTCAAAAAGTGTTGCAGCCAACATGGGGGAATTCTTTATTAGACCTTGTCCTAACAGTTAAAGAAGAACTGATCACGAAACTAAAAATTACTGGTAGGTTGGGTACGAGTGATCATGACTTGATCACATTTATAATGTACTAGCAGAATTAAGTCCAGACTAGTAATATATATACTTAGTGTTTTAATAGGGCCAGTTACACAAAGCTGAAAACAATCATGAGCCAAATAAACTGGGAGGAAGAATTTAATCAGAAAAATTTGAATAACTGACAGTCTTTTAAGAACACCTTACCAGATTCCCCAAACTGAACAATCCTGCAATAGAGGAAGAAGGCCACGTTGATCAAAAAACCCATATGGTTTAGAGGAGAAGTGAAGGTAACTGTAATTTTTATATATATATATATATATAAAACAAAGTGGGGATTGATTGTAATGAATATAAATTAAAAGTTAAGAATTATAGAAAATTGATACTGGAAGCCAAGGGGCATAAGGCAATAAGTTTTTTAGATTTATTTGAAACAAAAAGAATCCTGACAATTGTATTGATCCATTACAAGATTTAAATTGTAGAATTATCAATAATAATTCAGAAAAGACAGACGTGTTCAATAAATATATCTGTTCTGTATTTGGGGAAAAAACAGATTATATGCTCTCATATGGTGATAACACTCTTTCCATTCCTTTCTGGATCTCTGGAGGATGTTAAACAGAAACTACTTAAGTTGGACATTTTTAATCAGTAAGTCCAAATAATTTGCATCCAGGAGTTTTAAAAAAGCTGTCTGAGGAGCTCACTGGACCACTAATATTGATTTTCAATAAGTCTTTGAACACTGGGGAAGTTCTAGAAGACTGGTAGAAAGTTAATGTATCACTTTTTAAAACTGATAAGCTGGATGGCCCAGGTAATAATAGGTTTGTCAGTCTGACATCAATCCCAGGCAAGATAATGGTGCAGCTAATACAGGAGTAGATTAATAAAGAATTAAAGGAAATCAACAAGGGTTTACGCAGAGTACATCCAAAATAACTTGATGTCTTTTTTATGTGATCACAAGTTTGGTTGATAAAGGTAATAGTGTTGATGTAAAATACTTAAACTTCTGACATTTTGATTAAAAAATTGGAAAGACATAAAATTAATGTGGCACATATTAATTAGATTAAAAATTGGCTAACTGATAGGTCTTCAAATATAATAGGAAATGGTGAATTGCCACTGAGTGTGTTTTGGGTGGGGTCCCATGGGGACTGATTCTTGGCCCTACTCTATTTAATATTTTTATCAATGACCTGGAAGAAAACATATAATCATCAATGATGAAGTTTGCACATGACACAAAAATTGGGGCAGTGGTCAGTAATAATGAGGATAGGTCATGGCACAAGCAAATAATATTCATTTTAATATAGCTAAATATAAATGCATATATCTAGGAACAAAGAATTAGGCCGTATTTACAGCATGAGATACTATATCTTAGGAAGAAGTGACTCTGAAAATGATTTGGGGGACTCGGTGGATGGGTGTACGTGAGCTCTGAATGGGATGTTGTGGCCAAAACAGCAGATGAGGGCCTGGGATGCATAAACAGGGAAATATGAGTAGGACTAGAGAGGGTATTTTACCTGGCACTGGTGCAACAACAGCTGGAATACTGTGTCCAGTCCTTGTGTTCACAATTTAAGAAGGGGGGTGAAGAGGGGTCAGAGAAGAGCCATGAGAATGATTAAAGGATTAGAAAGCATGCTTTATAGCAATAGACTGAAAGAGCTCAATCTATTTAGTTTAACAAAGAGAAGGTTATGGTGTGATTTGATTACAATCTATAAGTATCTACATGAGGAACAAATATTTGATAATGGGCTCTTCAGTCTAGCAGAGTGAATGTACTACACAATCCAATGGCTGGAAGTCAAAGCTAGACAAATTCAGATTGGAAATAAGGCATAAAATTTGCCTTATAATAAGGATAATTAACCACTGGAACAATTTAATGTGGGTCGTTGTTTTGGTTCTCCATCACTGACCATTTTTAAATGAAGTTTGGATGTTTTTCTAAAAGATGTGATCTAGGAATTATTTTGGGGAAGTTCTCTGGCCTGTGTTGTACAGGAGGCCAGACAAGATGATCACAATGGTCCCTTCTGGCCTTGGAATAGATGAAATGTGTTGCTATACATCACCATTCAAAGGTTAATGGATTAGCGTATACTGCACTGTAAAAATTTAGGTTTTTCTTCAAAACCATTTTAGATGATGGATACAAATAAAAAAATATATGGAGGATGAAATCTTGATTCTTAAGATGTTAGTGTGTGTTTTGCCATTGACTTCAAGGGGGCCAGTATTTCACTCTGTTTGTGCTGAGCAATCGGGTGTCCCTTGCATTACACAGCATTCAGATGTCCTTTGGTATATGATAGAGTGGATGTTGCCCATCTGAGAGAAAAAAATTTAAATAAGAACAACAAAATACTGCCTAGTTTTACCAATATGTAATTGGGCAGCATCTTTCTTCTTTTCCATTCACTGAAAACCTGTCTTTTGAAATACCGAGGAAGGAAGTACATATAATTTGTTGTTCTTATTTAACATTTTTTCCCTTAAGCAGGAAGCATCCTAGGCCAACCCATTCTATCAGAGATACAAAAGGACTTATGTTTGAAATACAGACAAAGGGACTGCAGGTTGCTGCATTTATCATCACACATTTGGGTTTGGGGAAAAAACAGTGTGATTCTTTATTAACCATAACATACCTTATTCAGACAATCATATTTTTTCATATTTGTATATACTGCATGCCATGCCAATGATCAGACATGTTTAACTTATATGGTAGTGTTCGAAGGGAATAAAGTATAAAGACCTGTTCGTTTGTTCTATTTATATATACTATTAAGCAAGTCACAGCTGCTTATTTTCCATTACATGACCAGTAATGGATGAATACTCTAAATATGCAAAAGGGCTGAATATTTAGAATGAAACGTGTTGAATTATCTTTAAAATGCACCCCCTTTCCTCTTTTCTTCTTTCTATCCACTAATAATCCTCCAGAGTTTATATGTAATCATTGGTACTTCACGCTGGTGAATTAATTAATTTTTTTCTCCCTCACGATACTGACTGTATTTCCTGACAATGTTCAGCTAGACAACCATTTTGTAAGAAACCCATTTCAGGTTGGAGTGGTCCTAAATGGAGCATTTAAAATAGAAACTTATGTTATCAGTTAATTGTCTCTTTGGATAACAACTCTTCTTTGTAGCAGAGTATTTCTCGTTCTTGCATATTTAAGTAATCGTAATCAAAATGCACAATATGTGGATAAAAATGATTGAACATGCTTTTCCTTTATAAATGATCTCTGTACAAGCAAACCACATTAAATAATTCATGTGCACCAAAATTTACAAGATGCTAGCCATCTTTTTATTCAGTGTTTAGGCTCAAATTTAAATTGCACAAAATGACAGGAAGTTAAAGGACCGCCATCCATATCAAAATTACATTTCTATGTAGTAATTTTATACATGTGTGTATTGCATGTAATCATAAAGATGATTATCCTGAAAGATTAGAGAAAGTATTCTCTTCTCATTTTTTCAGTTTTATGTTGCAAATTTGACTTGGGACTGTGTATTATAAGTTTCACTGGTTTGCGGATCATATATGTCCTTCTCCAATGTCTGAATGAGAGTATTTATCAGTAAAAGAAGCTGTGATCCTGAAAGTGAAAGTGAAATTTAAGAGGCAGCTGGAAGGACTGTATGGAGAGAAAGGGCATGGGAAAAGAGGGATGGTCTTGAACATATTTCTGTTGTTACTCTTTAGTCTGCCAATGGCCCTTCTAAATGTTACCGGGGAGGAAGTGGGAGAGGGGGAACTAATGTTAAAAATTAGTCCAATCAAAGGGCACTTTATCAGAAAAATAATTTTAAAAATGGATATATAAATATACTTAGGGTTGCCAGGCGTCCAGTTTTTGATCGGAACGCCTGGTTGAAAAGGGACCCTGGTGGCTCCAGTCAGTACCACTGACTGGGCCACTAAAAGTCTGGTCGGTAATGCAGCAGGGCTAAGGCAGGCTCCTGGAAGCAACTGACATGTCTGGCTCCTAGGTGGAGGGGCAGCAATGGGGGCTCTGCGCACTGCCCCCGCCCCGAGGACCGGCTGAGCAGCTTCCATTGGCTGGGAACCACAGCCAATGGTAGCTGTGGGGGCAGTGCCTGTGGTTGCAGGCAGCATGCAGAGCCTCCTGGCCACTTCTCTGCCTAGGAGTCAGACATGCTGGGCGCTTCTGGGAGCCACCTAAAGTAAGTTCCGCCTCACTGAAGCCCGCACCCTTCACTCCATCCTGGAGCCCGCACTCGACACCCCCTCCAGCACCCCAACCCCTGTCCCAGCCCTGAGTCCACTCCTGCACCCCAAACCCCTCATCCCCAACTCTACCCTAGAGCCCACGCCCCCAGCCAGAAACCGCATCCTCTTCTGCATCCGAACCCCCTGCCCTAGCCCTGAGCCCCTTCCTGCACTCTGAATCCATTGGACCCAGCCCTGAGCCCCCTCCTACACCCCAAACTCCTCATCCTCAGCTCCACTCTAGAGCCCGCACCCCCAGCTGAAGCCCTCACCCCCCTCATACCTCAACCTGCTGCCCCAGCCTGGACTCCCCTCCCGCACCCTGAATTCCTCATTTCTGGCCTCTCCTCGGAGCCCACCTCCAGCCATAGCCCTCCCTACATCCCGCACCCGAACCCCCTGTCCCAGCCCAGTGAAAGTGGCGGAGAGTGAGCAGCGGGGGTGGGGAGCGAGGAATGGAGTGAGTGGGGGCGGGACCTCAGGGAGGGGCAAGTGTGTTCGGTTTTGTGTGATTAGAAAGTTGGCAACACTAAATATATATCAACTCTGGCCTCTTGTGTATGAATTATACATTTTTTCATTAGGTAACTATGCAAAAATGCAATAATACAAAATGCTACAAATATCTAAAACAACAGAAAAAAGCTACATATATAAACATAAGTCACGAAGGTAAAATTCTTCCTCCACTTTCAGCTGGAAGAGCTATTCTTCATTTTGTAAAAGAAAAGGAGGACTTGTGGCACCTTAGAGACTAACAAATTTATTTGAGCATAAGCTTTCGTGAGCTACAGCTCACTTCATTGGATGCATTCAGTGGGAAATACAGTGGGGAGCAAATAAATTTGTTAGTCTCTAATGTGCCACAAGTACTCCTTTTCTTTTGCGAATACAGACTAACATGGCTGCTACTCTGAAACTCTTCATTTTGTGTCTCCTGTTATGCTGCTGTGTGAAATTTAAGTAGTAGCTGTGTTCCACAGTTTCAGCCTCAGAGGTGTTGGTACTTCACTGATGGATTGAAGTGAACCCTGGTAAAATTTATGACCCATATAATCAAAATTGAGCTTTATAAGTTAGATACCTAAATCCTTCCTTACACGCTTCCATGTAAATAGTGGCCTGATTTTCAGAAGTGGTGAGTATGAACATTTGTTTCTAGTAGGGCATTAGGAGTTGTGGCTGCTTGCCATCTCTGAAAATCAGGCCATTTCTTGGCAAGTTTTAGCCTATGTATTCAGTTTCATAGATCCTCTGGGATGAAAGCTGCCCTAGAAATGTGAAGTCACTATCATTATTTCTACAGTAGAATATTAGAAGACAAAATGCGGTTTCTTTCTGTTATATTATTTTCCAGATGGAGTGTCAAATGGTCCACATCTGTCGCTATGTAATGAAAGATGCTTTTCTAGTACATCCTTATCTACAACATCCTCCATATGCTTGCCCATCTATCTACTTTCATTTCCCCCTAGTCTACTGTTTCCTAGTCCTTTCTCTTTCATTGTCTATTCATTTATTCTTAGCTTCTTGCTGTCAGCTATGTCTGGTACAGTTTCCCTGTGCTCATCCACCAAGCAACCTCCTTCTCCTTCTTATTCCTAAAGTCATTTCTTATAACCACTCTCTTCTAACAATTACTCTTTTCCTTCATATCCTTAATAAAATCCCTCACTCTTCCTCTCATGCTGTGATGTCATCCTTCAAAAAAAAATATTTTGTCTTTGTATAGTGCAAGCTCTTTAGGCATGGACTATGTCTTTATTTATGCTTTTAATAAGATGGGCAAATGAATAATGTTACATAAATATTTTGTAATCTTACAGGAGTTTTTATTGGTGACGCATTTGAGTGAACATGCATGGCCTCAGCTCTTTCCCAGGTGGGGTTGAGAGAGAGAGATGTATGATACAGCCTTGATGCTGACTACAGACAATCTGGGTGGGATGTTCAAAAGTGCTCAGGGGTTAATCTGAGATTCACCATTGACATTAATGGGAGCAGAGTTAACCCAAACCTCAGCACTTTAGAAAATTCCACACTGTGACTTGTCCATTGTGCTATAAGATATCTACTCTGTATCTTCAGACACACTGACTAGAAAAAAAAAGGCCCTCTGAAGCATGTAGCAGGGGAGTAACTTTATTTTTTAGTTTGATATATTTTTTAAAAATCCTCTTATGTCACCAGTGTATCTCTCAAGACTTGTTTTTAAGGTCAGATGAACATGGCTTTTTTAAAAAGCTTCTCTTTTCCAGGTGTTCTGTCCTGTTATTCACACTTGTATACTATATTTATAAAATACATTTATTCCTCCTTTTAGATACAGCATATGTACAACTATTAGAAAATCTGTCTGTCTAGCTAAAATAATAGGATGTTCTCAGAGCCAATATATATTGTGTGTAAAAGAAGGAAAATTATCCAGTACACCTCATTTGCAGTATTAGGTCCAACAACAGTTTCAGACCATGTACTTAAGGTTATAAATTCTGGGTTCTTATTGTGAAATGGCCAACACTTTTAGAAGAGTGATATAACATGAAGTGTTAGAATTCAGGTGAAATTCTGAGAGAATAGCAAACTAGAAAGTATATATGCATTCATCTTCATTTGGTAAATTCAGTTAGTTCCTGCACAAGACTTAAAAACTTATCTCTTGGAGTAATTTGCACTTTAAAACATTGAAAAGAAACATATAGTTGAATGATTTGCTTAAATTTATTTTGCTTTTTACAGATAAATTATTTATCTGCATCACGCACTGAAAAACACCCTGTACATCTTTGCTTGGGAAGAGAAATATTCTGTTTTGTGCTGTTCATAAGACTTTACTTTTAGACTTCCTCAAATTTTTGCATTTTCAAATATTTTCTTGCTTTTTTTTCTTTAGAAGGCAAGCAAGTAATCTTTGATGGATAACCACAGCTGTACAACAAGCCAAAACCGTTTTCAAAATATATCTTCCCTGGCAGGACATCTTGTTTTAATTACATATTTGGTTCAGAGTTTGAAAACAGAGAAAAACATTTTTAGCCAATATAAAAAGTTCTAAATATTTTTTTTTAAAAAATATTAATTTATATATTCTTTTAAATACACAGTCTCCGTTAACCCATTTGTTTTTCCCCCAAACAAGATTTTCCAGAAAGAGGAGGAAAAGTTGTTTCAGAATTATTCCAGGCTATTTACAGAGACAAATCATCCCCTCAACAATTGACAGGAAATAAAATGGCAGACACCCTGTGCTTTCCCCCACACAGAATGTCTAGACTGACCTTTATGTTTGAGAGTATGGTCTACTTAATCATTACTCTGCTCTTATTGACAAAAGCCTTTCCATAATCAAAGGTTTCTTGTTGAAATAAAGAAGCTAAAAGAGTCTAAAGTGTACGTTTTCAAACTGGAAAGTGAATTTATATAGTACAGTCTGTGGCAGAAATAAAACTGTGGTAACAAAAATGAGTCATTAAAGGGCCACTGTCAAGATTACTAGGCCTAAAACTTGACCTGCATTAGGTGTTGCATAGTATTTCTATCCACAATGTTGACTGACATGGCACTGGGAAATTTTTCTCAAAGCAACCAAAATGGTTTATCAAAAGTGGAAATAAAACCTCTTCTGTGGATTGCCAACAAATACACAAATAAATCCAAATGCAAGTTCTGTTTGTGATAGGGGTAACACTTCCCTCGCCCACACTCATGTGCACCTTTTCATAAACTTTTCATTGCATTGCTTGCAACCAGATCCAGCCGTAGACCAAATGGGGCCCTAGACAAGGAGCATCTTTGGCACCCTCCCCTCCATTTGTTAAATATTTGAATGCTTTATTCTTTATTGCATTTGTAGCCCATTTCACAACTTCGATGCACAATTTGCATGCATGATTTATCCCTGTTATGATAAGGTGATAAATTTGCACACTAGGAACTATAAATCTGTATTTATTCATGCCATATATAAACAAATAAAAAAATGTGTTTCCTCTAAGCTTATAGAAACTTTTAAACTTTAAGTATTATTGAAATGTACTAATATCAAGAAATTGAACCGTGCACCAGTATTAAATAGTGTTCTAGTCGGTGACAGCCTTAGAATGTGAACGCTAGTCCTTTAGTTCCAAATGTCACTTTTCTCACCTTTGTCCTTGCAAACTGAAGCATAGCATCAGAGAGAACCAAAGACTGGCCAATGGCATTTTCAAGCAATAAAATTGCAAGCGATGTCAGTCTTCATCAGCTATCATTGATCAAAGATATGTTTTAATGAGCCCGAGCTTCAAAAATCTGCGCTCACCAATCGTGACTGTGACCAGCAGTGTGAGCAGACTCCTCAAAGCTATTCACACATTAGGAAAAGTATCCTTCAGCTCTACATCATGAATGAATTGTAGAACTTGGGGTTGAGAGTACTTCCCGTGTTGCAAGATGTGATGGATGTTGTCCAATTCAACATAGAGGTCTTTATCATTGACGTCCAAATGTTTCCCATGTGTCAGCATTCAGTGAAGGTTCTGTTCAAGAGTGTTTTCCTATCTGCTGGCAGCTTACTAAGATCATACAAAAAACCCAGATCTTTTCACGGTGCTTCATCTGTCCACTTTCTTCAATGGACGCTCAAGCAGTGTCAGCAAGTGAGCAAAAAAACTCCCTCTTAATTTTTTCTTTCGAGCTTCCCATCATCTCATCTCTGCCCTCATAACCAAATTGTCTCCTGATGAATATGAGTTTCCTTGAAGACAGGCACAACTCCTACGTTTTCTGCCATTTCTTTGGCAGCAGTGATAGCATCTTCAAATCCATTGTCTCAGTAGGCCATAATGAAATCAAGGCAGCTTCTCACCAAAATTAGTGCAGTCACGATTTCCATCGACGAGATGCCTTGCTTACTGTGTTTACTTGGAACAGGATATTATGCCAAAACTACAACTGAGACCAGAAATTTAAAGTCAGTGATCTGATTTGCCTTTATGCCTCTTTTTGGATTCAGGCCTCGGCTTTACTTGACTGCGCCAGTTCCATCCTGGCATCATATACCTTAGTCACCTGGTACCTCACTGGTCTTACGCTAAAAGAAGAGGAGTAATTGTGGCACCTTAGAGACTAACCAATTTATCTGAGCATAAGCTTTTGTGAGCTACAGTTCACTTCATCGGATGCATTCAGTGGAAAATACAGTGGGGAGATTTATATACACACAGAACATGAAAACATTGGTGTTACCATACACACTGTAAGGAGAGTGATCACTTAAGGTGAGCTATTACCAGCAGGAGAGTGGGGAGGGGGGAAGAAAACCTTTTGTAGTGATAATCAAGGTGGGCCATTTCAAGCAGTTAACAAGAACGTCTGAGGAACAGTGGGGAGGGGGGGAATAAACATGGGGAAATAGTTTTACTTTGTGTAATGACTCATCCACTCCCAGTCTCTATTCAAGCCTGAGTTAATTGTATCCAGTTTGGAAATTAATTCCAATTCAGCAGTCTCTCGTTGGAGTCTGTTTTTGAAGTCTTTTTGTTGTAATATTACGACTTTTAGGTCAGAGATCGAGTGACCAGAGAGATTGAAGTGTTCTCCGACTGGTTTATGAATGTTATAATTCTTGACGTCTGATTTGTGTCCATGTATTCTTTTACGTAGAGACTGTCCAGTTTGACCAATGTACATGGCAGAGGGGCATTGCTGGCACATGATGGCATATATCACATTGGTGGATGTGCAGGTGAACGAGCCTCTGATAGTGTGGCTGATGTGATTAAGCCCTATGATGGTGTCCCCTGAATAGATATGTGGACACAGTTGGCAACGGACTTTGTTGCAAGGATAGGTTCCTGGGTTAGTGGTTCTGTTGTGTGGTGTGTGGTTGCTGGTGAGTATTTGCTTCAGGTTGTGGGGCTGTCTGTAAGCAAGGACTGGCCTGTCTCCCAAGATATGTGAGAGTGGTGGGTCGTCCTTCAGGATAGGTTGTAGATCCTTGATGATGCGTTGGAGAGGTTTTAGTTGGGGGCTGAAGGTGACGGCTAGTGGCGTTCTGTTGTTTTCTTTGTTGGGCCTGTCCTGTAGTAGGTGACTTCTGGGTACTCTTCTGGCTCTGTCAGTCTGTTTCTTCACTTCAGCAGGTGGGTATGTAGTTGTAAGAATGCTTGATAGAGATCTTGTAGGTGTTTGTCTCTGTCTGAGGGGTTGGAGCAAATGCGCTGTCAATGCGGCTCTCCCAGTGAGTGTCACTTAGCGGCTTCACGGTCAGATTGGTAACATTGTCCATGAGGATCTTCCACCTGATAGTTGATGTTGAAAACAGGGTGTATATTCTTTGCAGTACTCTGAAGAGAGATAATGAATCTAAAGAAGATGATGCTGCATCTGACACAACCAGGTTGAGGGAATGGCAGCCACAAGGCCTGAAGAAAGCTCTTGGATTCAGTACAAGGATTCTTACCTGGATGCCACTGTTTCTTCCCTTCACGTTCGCGCCATTGTCGTAGCCTTGGCTGCAGCAGTCCTGAAGATTTATTTTATTCTCATTCAAAACATTCATAAACAGTTCTGTTAGGCCTTTTCCAGTAGAGTTGTTCACAGAGCAAAAACAGATAGTCTGTTCCTTTGCTTGGATACAGCCATCCTCATTGTCAACAAATCTTGCTGTAAATGATACCTTTTCACTGTGACTAATGATGGGAGTACAGTCCATTATTACAGCATAGTATTTCACTTTGCTGAGTGGCTAAATATGTTATCAAGCACCTTCCTTGCCATGAGGTCGATCAGTTCATTTTGAATTGTTTTGCTGCAGTAATGGTCCATAGCTTCTTTACAAACTACTCAATGTAGGTGTTCACTCATTACATCTTCGCATTTCCCAAGGAGCTCTACCAAGCCGAGGAAATTACCATTACATTCGGTGAACGACTTATCCAACAAGCCCTGGAAAACCAAATTATTCTTTGCAAGGAAGAGGATAATTGAGATCTCAAGCATGTTCATCCAATGCTGGGTTTCTACATAAATAACATGCTGGTTTTCTGCACCTGTGCATATATTCAGATTGAGCCTGGACTTGACCTCCATCCATTTGGAGTGGATCATAAAATGGCCGGGTGACTTTTCATGCTGCTTTTAGAGCATCAGCTAAGTTATGCCAGTAATTGTACCCAGAAAGCACAAGTAACAATTTGGCATTCTTGTGAAATATTTTGCAACAAAAATGGAACAATTTTGTCATTTGATTTTGAGTAAAATAGCCAATGCTGATTCGGTTTCTCACCATTCTCGAGCACTCTTTTGCATTGTTACTTTGTAAAGTGTTGCTTCTGCTCATTTACTGGAAATGTCATATCCTCTATTTTTCCTGGCCCGTTCAAAATTGTACAGTCAATATTGGCAGAGTTTAGGATCACCAGCAATAAAGCAGGATCTGATGTATCGATTTGTGGTGTGCAGTTTTTCTTGCTGTTGTTTCTGTCATCATGCAAAGCTGATTCTTCTTTATCATTTCTCTCCTTGTCATGTGAGCCATATTCTTTCTTATCACTCTCCTTTATTCTGCCAGGAAAAATGGACAATACTCCATCACTTTCTTCACATTTCCATTCCTTCTCTTCAGGCAAATCTGCTAATTCCTCAGTAATAGGACTTCCATCTTTTTCGCTTTGCTCCTCAATTTCTTCTGCACTGGGACAATCACTACTGCCTCAGCCTGGTCTATGTTGTTCTGTTTCAGATATTTTCCCATTAAATTTGCCCCTGGCTGCAAACTAGACTGCAGTTGAGCTTTTCACTTCCTATACTGAGCTCCTGAAGGCTTTTTTGGGGGCATCTTTTATTTTCTAAGGGGGAAAACAGACAGTATTAGAGAGTCTATGTTCTGCAGTCTTAGAAAGATATCAAGGATTACATGTTAAGCATGGCAAAAGAAGTAACAGTATATCTTTTATATTGTTGTGTAGATAGGGGTTCGATAGATATCTCTGGTGTCTCATTCAATATGTCCCTTGGTCACTACTTATACTCTTCAAGTCTTAAAACCCAAGTACACTTTCACAAATACACAATAAAACAATGTTCACAGTATAGCAGCTGAGCTCTTATTTCACTTCAGTTTGTTCTTATATCTCGCTGACTGACTGGTGACGCCTTTATATATCCTCAACAACATGGCTGACAACATTCTAGGACATTGAAGGAAAATGTAGTTCTCAGAAAGTCTGGAAGGTTTTATGAGAGTCTACAAAGGCCCAGAACATTCTAGGAGGTTAGTGAAAAATGAATCAACATATGGAATACCTGAAATATGTTACTTCAAACATTCTTTTCCCTTTTGTTGCTAACAACAAAAACAGCCCCCCCAAGCGTGGCACCTCAGGTAGTCATCTGGGTCACTTGCCCATAAATCTGGCCCTGCTTGCAATGATAATTTCCAGTGGACTTTCTGGTCTGTTGCAATTTTATTGCAAAAAGAAAAGGAGTACTAGTGGCACCTTAGAGACTAACCAATTTATTTGAGCATAAGCTTTTGTGAGCTATAGCTCACTTCGGCTGTAGCTCACGAAAGCTCATGCTCAAATAAATTGGTTAGTCTCTAAGGTGTCACTAGTACTCCTTTTCTTTTTGCGAATACAGACTAACACGGCTGCTACTCTGAAACCTAATTTTATTGCAGTTACTGTGAGGCCATTTTGTTCCCTAGTAATTGTCGCATCACAGTAGTAACATGGGCGGCGAGTTCTATGGGCCCATGGTGCCTGGGCACCAGGAATATTCCTGGCCCAGGGGCCCAGCTCCAGCCAAGTTTCTTGCCTGCCCCCCTTCCCCCACGCACATTCCCCTGCCCCGCCTGCTGCCCCTGGGCGGTTTAAAGCAGTCCGGGGGCTCCCGCCGCCACCCGGCAGTGCAGCGGGGCTGAGCGGCTTCCTGCGTGCTTGTTCCACATTGTTGCTGGCACGTCCTTGCAGCCTGGGGGGCTGTGCCGCTGCGCGCTGCCCCCGCCCTGAACGCCCCTGCAGGGGCGGTGCCTGGGGACAGTAGCGTGCGGACACCCCCCGGTCTTCCCCGCCTAGGAGCCGCTGCCGGAGGGGGTGCTCCAGGTACACACTGGACCCCCCATCCACTTCCAGAGCCTGCACCCACAGCCCCTCCCCACACACACCCTCCAACCCCCAGATTTCCTTCTGCACCTCCACCCCCCGCACCCTCTCTCACCCCCAAACTCCCTCCCAGAGCTTGCACCCCTCACCCCCTCTTCCACTCCCACCCCCTGCCCCAGCCCAGAGCCTGCACCCAAACTATCTCCCAGAGCAGAGGTGGGCAAACTATGGCCACGGGACCGTCCTGCCCGGTCCTTGAGCACCCCTGTCCCAGACCCTGCACCCCAATCCCCTTCCCCAGCCCAGAGCCTGCACCCAAACTCCGTCCCAGAGCCTGCACCCCTCATGCCCTCTGCATCCAAACTCCCTCCCAGAGCCTGACCTCTCACCCCTCCTGCACACAAACTCCCTCTCAGAGCCTGCACCCTACACCCCTCCTGCACCCCAATCCCCTGCCCCAGCCCAGAGCCTCTACCCAAACTCTGTCCCAGAGCCTGCAACCCAGACTCCCTCCCCCAACCAAACTCCCTCCCAGAGCCTTAGGCAGGTGCTGGGTGTTCTGGGCACCACCAAAATTCTTACAAACCTGCCACCCCTGAGTAGTAATGCCCCGTAGGACATTTCCTATACTCTGGTTATGTGTCCCTCCCACTAAATCCTGCCTTCTGATATTTGCTCCACAGAGCCATTGCAACAATAGATTTTCCTTTCTATGAAAGGACATACTGTGTACCCTGTGGTCACTCTTAAAAATTGAACTTCCTTTCTGGCAGACGCAGAGTTACTCCAGCTTTTACAGACATGAAAGAAAGAAGAAAGTGAGGGCACCCATGCAAATATACACATTCCCTTCACTGTGGAGTTTTAGTGCTGCCTCTGTGTCCACAGTGACTTGCTAATTCCTTATTTTTAAAATCTTTAGCCTGGTGTTAGTGTTCTTAAAACATGGGTATGCTGAAAGCCATTGAGATTGAATTTCTGTCTACATAAAACACCATGAACAGTGGCAATGTGAGTGTCACCCATACCGGGCGAGTATTGGATTTTGTCACCCTCTGGTGGCTAATCCTGATAAATGGATAAGAGATTACTAAAGCTTCCAGTTAACGGAGTTACTCTTTTAGTTCATGTGGTAGAGCAAGGGTGGGCAAACTACAGCCCAGGGGCCGCATCTGGCCCTCCAGGTGTTTTAATCTGGCCCTGAAGCTCCCGCTGGAGAGCAGGGTCTGGGGCTTGCTCCGCTTTGTGTGGCTCCCGGAAGCAGCAGCATGTCCCCCCTCCAGCTCCTACACATGGGGCAGCCAGGGGCTTCCACATGCTGCCCCAGACCCAAGCGCTGCCCCCGCAGCTCCCATTGGCTGGGAACCATGGCCAATGGGAGCTGCAGGGGTGGTGTCTGTGGACACGGCAGCTCGCAGAGCCACCTGGCTGCGCCTCCGTGTAGGAACCGGAGAGGGGACATGCCACTGCTTCTGGGAGCTGCCTGAGGTAAGCGCCCCCCAGAGCCTGCACCCCTGGCCCCCTCCCATGCCCAACCCCCTGCCCCAGCCCTGATCCCCCTCCTGCCCTCTGAAGCCCTCGGTCCCAGCCTGGAGCACCCTCCTGCACCCCTAACCCCTCATCCCCAGCTCCACCCCAAAGCCCGCACCCCCAGCCGGAGCCCTCACCCCCCCCCCACACACCCCAACCCTCAATTTCATGAGCGTTCATGGCCCGCCATACAATTTCCATACCCAGATGTGGCCCTCGGGCCAAAAAGTTTGCCCTCCCCTGTGATAGAGGCTCATGCTTTTAAATGCTGAACCAGTTAAATCAGTGAAGCTACTTGCATGATCAAGAGACAAAGAAAAAACCAAACCAGACAAACCACGACACTCTCTACATTGATGCAATCTTCAGGTTTCACAGTTTAAAAAAAAAATACAGAAAGGTGTGTTTTGATTTGTTTTTAAAATATGAATGGTACTATATCAAAGAAAAACAGCAATAGAAAATTCTACAAAAGTGTCTTTTGTCTGAGTGCTGACTAGAGCTCTAGTGTCTGCAGGGTTTGCTACATTTGTGTTTTGTATAAGGCCTAATTCAGAGCGCACTGAACTCAGTGGACTTTGGATCAGAAATATAATAGAGCTGAATAAAGCTACATTACGAACAAGTCACAGAGTATCCACTACCCAGATACTCCAGTGTTTCTGATGCTTGATTTTTATTATAAATGTTCCTTCATTTCCTGTACATCGGTCTGTAACCCTTGTGGTATCAGCAAAGGGCTGAGTTTTCCAGAATAGCGTGGTGGAGATGCAGAAAATATCATTTATAATAATAGTAAAGCTAGTGTTTACTATATGCCTTCATAGCATAACAATTGCAATTCCTTTTGAAATGTTTAAAAATAGACTTATTAAATGTCAAGTGGTAAAAAAAAAATGCCTCTGTTAATTAGAGCTGGTAGGAGAACGCTAATATTGTCCTCAAAATAAAAAAACAACAACAACAAAACGTTTTTTCTTGTCATTGGAAAAACTGAACAGCTTCCAGTGAAATGAGACTTGTGAAACATTTCTTTTTGGGAAAAAAGGCCTCTTCTCCATGTTTTATTTTTTAATTGTTTTCCTTTGATGGAAAAATGTCAATCATGTCTATTGTTAGTGAAGCCCTTTGACCTCCAAAAATCATCATGAAACCTCAAGAAGCCTTTGGCGTTGTGCAGTTGCTGTCATTCCTATATTGAATGTTACCTGCTTTTTTTCCTACTCAAATCAGGTGCCAATTTAAAAAACAAAACAAACAAAACCTGCCCTTCAACCTAGGAAGAATTATAAATATTTTCCCACCACTAATATAGTCACTTTTATTTAGAAAAACTAGTAAATGTTTCTTTCCAACTGGCCTTTGCTTATGAAATATAACATGCTTATTTTGGTTGCAGGAGCTTTAAAAGGATATGGTAGATAGTGGAGAGACAGACAGGATAGATAGACAGTGCCAAGCTAGCTGAATATACGTATTAAACTGTTAAGTGTGTCTTTACAGTAGGAAACAAAACTACAAATATAGAGTGCTGCTTATGCTTTTTAAATTAGAAGTATGACATTTTGATAGTTTCCTATGATAATACAGAGAAGATACATGAATCTTATACTTATTTGATGATATTAAGACCTCACCACTGGGGGATGTTGACAGTTTGTATCATGTATTCATTCAGTCCTCAATCCTGGGAACACTTATGCATGAGCTTAACTTTTTATGCACCTCAGTAGCCTGACTTCAGTGAGACTATTCAGAAGTGTAAAGTTAAGCATGTGCATAGGTGTTTTCAAGGATCAGTGCCTAGAATTCTTGCTTTATTTAACAAATATAAAACATTCAACATCAAATAGAATAATTTTAATCTATCATCTTCTTAAATTCATTTCTCTTGACTTTTAGTTCATTTCTCAGTTGGTGAAGCAGAAGTAGTAATAGTGGTATGAACATTGCAGATGTACAGACTGGTTTAAAACAACCCCCCCCCCACACACACACACACAAAACAACTGGCGCAAACCTAACCTGAGCTGATATTTTTATTTCTGAGCTTTGAAAGAAATTAATTTAGGTTTTCTTTACTGTTCTTTTTCATAAATCTCTCAGTTCTTTTGAGATTAAAAAAATGTGTTCACATTGGAACTTTCAGCAGTCCAGTTCACAGTCCATATTGCCCTTGTGTTCTGACAGATAATGTCTACATTTATTTTTTGTGTGTGCATGTAATAATACTTACATACTTACCTGTATTAACATATGTGTCATAGATATGTATTATATATGTTAAAATTATATATAAAATTACATTATGTATATCAATATTTTGCTCCTGTGCTACTTAATGCTGAAACCTCTGACCAGCTGTCATGCTTTTGGGTGCTCAGAGGATCTTCACATGGGAAGGTGAGGAAAATCTATTTTTGGTACTCAGAATAGAACTGTTTGCACACTAAATATGGTCACTAAACATCAGGCCTGTTATTTGCATGTTGGCTAATATTTATATTTGGTTGGGGATATTTGGCTTGGGATTTATATCCAAATGCAACTATTACCTTTAAAATCTGTTTGAGAATGGCACCTTTCTGTTGAACGGAAACCAATTTTTTTTCTTTTCAATCTTCTGAAGTGGACTGAAGTCTATAATCACCCCAAACATGAGGCTAAGGACTATTAAATGGTGTCTGTCTGTCTGTCTCTCTCTCTCTCTCTAATAATCCTTTATATATCCTTTATATATAGGTTCTAGCAATTCATAGCTGGATTTTATATGATGTCCACATTAAGCTCTAAGGCACTTCACTGCTGGATGGTCTAGTTGTGGCTCTGACCACTCCTCATTCCAAAATTTAGGTCTGGAGAATGGTCTAGTTGTGACATTAGCTGCCACATACAAATGGTAATCCACCTCTGAACCCTCCACCAGATAAATCTAGTCTAAGCATTTTAATAGGTCACTAATCTTTAGCATGTTAAACATGTCCCGTGAAGTGCTGTTCTTCAAAACAATAGGACAGGCAGTGGCTAGTGATGATGCAGAGTGGTAATGCAGTGATGATGTAGACATTGGCAGATTGCTGTTGTGGATATTGTGCAGTAAAGTGGAATGCACAAAATAAATTTTGAGGGGTAGAAATGGGGATCACACAAAGGTGTTTGTGAAGTCACTGGCAGGTGGAATGTATAAATGGAGGGGAAGAGGTACAGAGGAGTGGAGTTCAGTCCAAAGCACTGAGGATCTCCCCAGTTCCACCCACTTTAATTTCATTGAATTTGTATGGCCATGTGTATTTATTCAATACATGTTGAAGCTCTTTATTAGGAGCACAATCCTTGCAAGTGAGGATTGGCTGGATCACCTCATCGAATCCAAGTTGTTGCTCCTTAGTTGTCTGCAAGGTTGCTGATGAATAGTGTTTCTTGTATCCACCCTCACTACTCTCCAAATTTGCACGGTTACACTACTCCCTACTGGCCTAGAGATTAAGAGAGTTGGATTAGAAATGGAAGAATCCATGGCAATGGAAAGCACTGCTACAGGGGCAGTTGTGTTGTCTCTTTCTATTAATACTATGTATTTACTCCAACGTACTGTGGACATTCAGAGCCAGCCTCAGCATTTTGAGTTGTACCTGTGAAACAATTCACCCCCTCCCCACGTCCCCCATTACGCACAGGATGAGGCTTAAATTTTGGGAATGTTTATTGAGATGATTCTTTGCTTCTCCTTCCTTTCTCTTTCCCCCTCCAAATATACCATCACAAGCCTCCTCTGCCACGGGAGAACTAAAACCCAGATGGAATTTGTACAGAGTTGTCAGCAATAATGAAATGTCCCTTGAAATAGTTTCATGGGTTAATCTCCGTGTAAGCTTGGGGGTCACTAAAGGGTGTGAGAGTGCAGTCTGATGAAGGTTAGGTTATTATTTTTCTCCAGTTATTTAACTGGTGGATCCTGAGTAGTCAGCTCAACTAATTTTAACAGCACTGTTAATAACCTCTCTCTCATGGCAACTTCATGAGCTTGCAACACGCTTCTGAGGATACCCAGAGCTGTGAGTCATTGTGTTACCTCTCTGCCTCAGGAAGCGCGAGTTCTGTGCCAGCTCCCTGCCACTCCAGTCTGTTTTCCTCACCAGCAAACTCCTTGAGGCTCTTCCAGCCCACTCAGTGAACTCCAGTCCCCGAGCTCATCAGAGGAGTTTCTCTGCGATGCACAGACCCTGCCGCTGTGTATTCATGGAAGATATTAAATTTACTGCTCTTTAAAGAATCCATACATCACAGCTAATTAATTTAACTGGGTAAGTATATTCCTCACTTCAGACACAACACTGAATTGGTTTATAGCAAAAGTAAAACAAGTTTATTAATAAGAGCATGGATTCAGTGATACCTGTATTCAAATATCTCTCGCTTTAATGCGAACACATAGCACTTACAGTACTCTATTAACAGGACCAAATAGTCATGACACCACTGTGAGGCAAGGAAGTATTGTCCCGTTTTATAGATGGGAGAAATGGAGGCAGAGAAATTAAGTATGCTATAGACCCACCCTGTGCTTTGTGACCAGAGACCACATCATTCTGTTTATCAGAGCAACAGGTTAACTGTAAGCTGGCTGCTAGTCAAGAAAGAATTTGTGGCAACCCTGATGCCAATGAGTGACTCCTATTAAGTGCCATTAATGAATTAGAGTGAGATTTCCACACACACACACCCCCGCCCCAAACTAAACAAATTGAGGCCATGAATTTCATTGATTATAAAGTTTAGCCCTAGGTGGCTGGATGGGGTGAGGGAAAACCATGAATAGCATGTGACTTTTTAGAAAATTGAGTACAAACTTTGTGCTGTGGCATTACATTGATTTACAGGTTCCCTTTTAGCACTCCTTGCTTACTGGAGTTCTCATGGAGAATTCTTTGATTTGATAGATGAAATAAAGAATACATAAGAACTGCCATACTGGGTCAGACCAATGGTCCATCTAGCCCAGTATCCTGTCTTCTGAGAGTGGCCAATGCCAGGTGCTTCAGAGGGAATGAACAGAACAGGTAATCATCAAGTGATCCATCCCCTGTCACCCATTCCCAGCTTCTGGCAATCATCAATAATGGAGGAAGAATTTATTTAAAAAACAAACATTAAAAAAAACCACTTGGAACTGAAGCCCTACTATTAACTATCAGTTTTGCTAAGTATTGCAACAAGCTAAAATATTGAGTCACCATATGGAATTTGTTTCAGCTGAAATGTGTTTCTTAGGGGAAAAAAATAGAAACAGAATGATTTTCAAAAGGGAACTCATTACAGGTTCTTTTGCTGTATGAGACGACACTCTCAGGAAACAGGTTTCAGACTGGTAGTTGTGTTAGTCTGTATCAGCAAAAAAAAAACGAGGAGTACTTGTGTCACCTTAGAGACTAACAAATTTATTTGGGCATAAGCTTTCGATGAAGTGGGTTTTAAGCCCATGAAAGCTTACGCCCAAATAAATTTGTTAGTTTCTAAGGTTCCACAAGTACGCCTCGTTTTTTTTACTCTTAGGAAAATTAAGTGTCTTGCAAATTACTGCTCTGCCTTTCTTACTGAGCTGTTCTTGTTTTGTGTTTCTGTTTCAAATTGAGCAGAGCATTGCAGGTTAATAAGAATAAAATTGGTATGTCCAGGGCAGTCAAGTACCAAGCTTCTTTTACATGTAACATGCAGTTATTAAGATTATAACTAGTGAATATTGTACTGTATAAAAACAATAAACTATCTGTTAGGACAGGCTAAAATAGAAATACTTCAAGTTCCTTTTGGCTTGACTGGTACAGTCTACTTTGGAGTTAGCACTTAGCCAGCACATACTGTAGTATGCCAAATTCCTCTTTTTTTTTCTTTTTTTTTTTTCCTGTTTCCCCTGAGGCAGATGTTTCCAAGACCCAAGATTCACAAGCTTTTTCTGTGGTTTTTTTTTTTTAAATCACAACTACTTTACTGAGAAACACAGTGCACCAGTATTCAAAGGATTTGGTGTGTCCATTCTTTTAGATGTCCAAAGAAGGTAGTTCTCAGAAGCAGTGCTTGCAAAATCACTTAGCATTGACGAGCCCAAACACTAAGACTTCTACTCTGAGACCTGAGCAGATTCTTTCTTCATTGAACAGGATACGTAGGTGAAGGAATGACAGACACAAGTCTCAACTTTATTTAATGCTGGGTAAGGCGTTATGTGCCCTGCCTCCCACTCTCTCATTCCAGGCCTCTAATTGTGTCCAGTTCAGTGTTCAGGACTCTGACTGTACAACCAATAACTTAGGCTAACATATAGGACTCAACTTATTACAGAATCCTATCCACTTCCCACACTTAGGGAGGGGAGAAGTTCTCAAGGGAGGACCTAAGCCCATGAATACTTTAGGTCTCCCCTTTTTCCATAGGCAAAAAGGCCACTAATACAAACCCGGGTCTCATATATACCTCTGGGATCTGTTCCCATTTATCTTTATCTGCAATGGATGCTGGCTGCAAGTTGCGACAAGCTAAAATGGTTTTGCTTTTCCTAATATTATGCTTTTTTAAGTCTTAATGCTATAATCTAACGGTGCTTCCATGATGCTGTGAGGAAGTTGGGAAAATAAAACCACCAGACTTGGCAATTTTGGTTCAATGGGAAAAATTCCTTCCTGAGTGGGTAATCAGTCACATCCACATTGTCATGAATATATTAAGGGTGGGAGGAGAGGTAGCTGTCCAGAGCAAGAGGCTTTTTGAAAAGCCCAAGCAAGCTTAAATAGACACAGGTGTAAGGGGGTAAGGGAGTGAAAGCCATTAAACTAAGCCATTCCTCCACCTTCTGCCAATGGGAACGGGGCAGATACGAAAGTGCACGCTCTGTCAGTTTTCCCCACCACCTGGGTGCTGTGTCCTTTCCGTGAAGTCACCCAAAGTTGATTGTGGGAGAGGGGCATTTGTCTTTTTGGAATTAGTCTTTTGCAACAACTGTTGAGTAAGTTTTCCCAGTGCAGTTGTACTTGCTTCTTTGTGACAGCCACTCAATTCTTCTTGAGTTTTGCTTTTGCTTTTTAGATAATTTCTGTTAATTAGTGGTTGTTTAAAATCTGATCAATGAGAATGTTGAATCTACTACTTTTAGCACATTTTGTACCTGATCAATTTCACAGAATTTTGTATAAATATACAGAATATATATAAATGTACAAATAGTTATGACTCTTGGTTGTTCTACCAGATTGGTAAAACTGAAATCTATCCATGCTACATGTCTATATTTCTCATTTATTATTCTGGTGATTATAATTTGGTTGTACTCATCATAAATATCTAATTCTTTTGAGATATTTTCTAATCTGCATCTGAGATGATGAAAAATATATATAAATAAATGGACTTCCAAATGTCAATGATCTTAACTTGCAGAGCATAGGATGTCATAGCGATACTGATATTGAAGTGATTGTTGGAAACTGTTGTTGAATCTTTTGTCCCCTCTGGAAACGCTTGAACATCATCTCCATCATCTATGATGCAAAACATATAAAAATCATCATTGAATATTTTTGTGTGCAGTGTTGTAGCTGTGTTGGTCCCAGGATATGAAAGAGACAAAGTGGACAAGGTAATATCTTTTATTGGACCAACTTCTGTTGGTGAGAGAGACGAGTGTTCTAGCTACACGGAGCTCTTCCTCAGGTCTGGGAAAGGTACTCAAAGTATCACAGCTCAATACAAGGTCAAACAGATAGTTTAGCATAAGTAGTTAGCACATATTCTAAAAAAGAAAAAGAGTACTTGTGGCACCTTAGAGACTAACCAATTTATTTGAGCATGAGCTTTCGTGAGCTACAGCTCACTTCATCGGATGCATACTGTGGAAACTGCAGAAGACATTTATGCACAGAGACCATGAAACAATACTTCCTCCCACCCCACTCTCCTGCTGGTAATAGCTTATCTAAAGTGATCATCAAGTTGGGCCATTTCCAGCACAAATCCAGGTTTTCTCACCCTCCGCCCCCCCCCCCCCACAAACTCACTCTCCTGCTGGTTATAGCCCATCCAAAGTGACCACTCTCTTCACAATGTGTATGATAATCAAGGTGGGCCATTTCCTGCACAAATTCAGGTTCTCTCACCCCCCTCCAAAAACCACAAACACAAACTCACTCTCTTGCTGGTAATAGCCTATCCAAAGTGACCACTCTCCTTACAACGTGCATGAAAATCAAGGTGGGCCATTTCCAGCACAAATACAGGTTTTCTCACCCCCACCCCTTTTTTCTCAAAAAACACACACACACAAACTCACTCTCCTGCTGGTAATAGCCTATCCAAAGTGACCACTCTCCCTACAATGTGCATGATAATCAAGGTCACCAGTCCAGTGAATCCCCAATGCTGCCAGCTGGTACACATGGCCATTCCTGGAACTACTGCTAAAGTCAAGTCGTTTGCTTGCCTTGTGCCAGAGGTTAACCAAAATCTGTCTGCTCCTGTGACCAGCTAGCAGCATGCTTGGTAAAAGGATTTCTTCATGTCCGTGGCCTTACAAATGCAGGAGAACATTCACTCTGCCTGCAGCTCAGTGGTTAGAACAAAATGGAAGGGTTAAATGCTGGTTCCATGGCAGGCAGCTCTCTTGGGATGGCATGAAAAAGCTCCTCTGAATAGGGACCCAGAATGTATTTGAACGAGGAGGTTGCTTCCGTTTCCTGGAAGTTGATTGACCAATCTTAGGATAGAAGGGTCAAAGGACATTGTCCCTTGGGATTGTGGGATAGGGTTGTCGGACCTCAGGACCTGAGTCTGTGGGACTCAGTCTGGGACTGAGCTGTGTGCGAATTACAAAATGATGGTTTGGGTCTGAGCCCGCCCTTGAGTGTTGAGCTTGAATGCTCTATCCCTGCTGGGTCCTGTGGCCCAGGCTTGGGCCCAAGTTAGACAGAATTGCATGTAGATGGAAGCGGGATTTGGACTTGAGCCCAAGTCTAAGCTCGAGCTCTCATTGCAGTGTAGACATACCTTCAGTGTCTACAAGCTCTTACAAAATAATAACCATGACTCTTGGTAGAACAATACACAAAATTACAAAAGGGAAAGCTCAGCAAGTCAACCTAAATCTGTGTACCAAAGAACAGCAATAGTTAACAAAATATTATATGATTCTTGGACATGGGTCTATATGTAATATCTCTTAATATATTTTTATAAATATCCAAAAAAGCTTCCCCCCTCCCCGCCGCTCTCCTGCTGATAATAGCTCACTTTAAGTGATCACTCTCTTTATAGTGTGTATGGTAACACCCATTGTTTCATGTTCTCTGTGTATATAAATCTCCCCACTGTTTTTTCCACCGAATGCATCCAATGAAGTGAGCTGTAGCTCACGAAAGCTTATGCTCAAATAAATTTGTTAGTCTCTAAGCTGCCACAAGTACTCCTTTTCTTTTTGCGAATACAGACTAACACGGCTGCTACTCTGAAACAAGGTATAGTGTGTGTCTCATGTGACCTTGAATGAAAATTGTCATATAACTTTAAATATGTGCAGGTGACAGCATACATCAAAGAAGACGTAGTGGCCTGGACATAAAATTGCATATTTATCTTTATTTTGGTATGAGGGCCAATATTAGGTTACAGTGTATTAGGTTACAGATACAGGATAAACTGAATTTTAGGGCTTCTGTGTTCAGTGAAATGGTTTTGCAGAAAATTAAGCTATATGAGTGGCAACTATGTTGTAAGAAACAAATATACATAGTTTCCATGGTGGTGTGTCTTCTCCCCTCCCATCTCCCTATCTGACACTATTTTCTTTTTGTGGACTGTTTTTAAAATCTGACAAAGCTGACAGCAAAAGCAGAACCATGAACTTTGCAAGACAAGCCATGCTAAACAACTTCACCAACCACAAAGTCTTGGGGTTTAGAATTTAGCAAGGCTGCATGCCACATCAAAGAGAAATTGCTGGCCCATCCTGTTTAAAATGAAAAGGGCAATTCTGGCCTTCATGACAATCTGGATGGGACTCCATGTTTATTTTCAATATTCCTGCACAAGTAAAAACTGTCTGCTAAAGATTACAGTATGCTACTTTCCTTATTACAAAGAGGTTTTTTTAAAAAATACAGGTTGGCCTTTTTGTATGCTAGGATAAAAAAATCTTATTTTATTTAATGGCATAGGAAGTCGGGGGATTTAAGCATGAGGTGGAAGGGATGAACCTAACATATTTAAGTGCTTTGCTGAATTGGGACTGTACTGTCGCCACTCTTACTAAAGAGTGTTGCTGTCTTTACATTTTCTTATAGGTTTTCCTTTTTACTAGATTATGAAGTCATGAATTGCAGGAGTGAATTTTTGGTGTCTGTTTTTAAGGTCACTATTCTTGGTGCAGGTCTCCATCTATCTATTTAGAGACTTATATTATGCTTATTACTATGGTGGGCTGAGTATTTCTGGAATTCTCTGTCTCATAGATTCTCTTCTCTATGAGTCTTTGATGCCTCTTTGTGACAAAGGAAGAACAGATGATGCTTCCTCCAGATCCTGTTAATCTTAAGGGATTAGCTAGGATGGGTCATCTGATGTGGTCCCTCTCCTAGGACAAGGGTCAGACCTTATAAAAAGAAATACTATTGCAATGGTCCAATCAGTGTAATAACACTAAGCATGAAATGTATTATTTTGGATCATTATGGGATTACTTGTTTTAAATAAGAGACAAAATCCAGGATCCCAACTGGAGCTCCAGTTCAATGAGGTACTTAAACTGTGCCTAACTTTATGCATATAAATTGTCCTATTGAAATCATTGAGACTACTGAGATTTTTTGTTAGTGTGTGCTTAAGTATGTGGCTGAACTGGGCCCTTGGATCTCCCTTGTGGTAGCACAATTTATTGCCTCTGAGTCCCTAGGCCAGCTTAATTTTTGAGTGTTTCAATTTATTTACATTCTACGTCATCATATCGCTCACTTTTACTGAGTTAGTGAGTGTGATAAGTGATTTGAATCAAGTACATTTAAAAAACAAATGTCAAACAAATCAGGACCTTAATGTTTCCAGCTAAAGGAAACCCCAAGTTATGGCTCTTGTTCCTTCCTCTGTCTGTCTTTCCCCCCATTAATATGGCATCGTGTTCACATTCAGAGATCCCTGCTGCATTATACTGAAATGCAATGGAGTACAGCTGAGAGCTGTAACTCTCATAGCTGTTTTATTTTATTTTTCAATGTGTATAATTGCTCTCCAAACTCTACTTAATTACTCTGCTTTCTGGGCTTTTTCCAGGCATCTCAATTTCAGCCCATGTCCCAGCACTTCAGAGTCAGTGTATTAAACTCTGACCCATCTTGAAATCCCTATAGCAAGGATTGAAAAAGAGGTGCCTCAAAACAATATATTTTTTTTAAATGCAACATATAGACATAACAGTATAAAGAAGCCATTTATATGAGTCATTCAGTCTGTAGGATGATGAAGTGTGATTGTTGATATCAAACATTCTAATAAGTTCTTCAAATCTGTCACAATAAAATGTTTTGTCTCAGAGGTGGAGAAGGTACAGACTGTTCACCAAAATGTGGCCTTCAATACAGCTAATGACCACTCTCTCACTTTTTAATATAAAGATGAGGTCCTTGGACAACAGTTCCCAGAGTGCAGTGCTCCTCCACCTGATCAGAGAGAAGGGAATCGCGTGTTCTGACCTGTAGGATTCCGTTACTTACATCACTCTATTAAGAATAAGGACGGCTACAGTTTGCTTGACTTAGTGTAAATTAAATCTGGCCTTCCCATTGCAAATGTGCAAACTGCCAGCAATGTGCAAATGTGCAAACTTGTAGTACAAAGTTTAAGCCTTCCTGAGGTAGTACATATTATGGAGACACTGTTAAAATGATTTTTGGGTGAGTTGTGATGATACCCTCAGAAATGTTACACTTTATAATTTCAATCCGTATTGTAAAGCTGTAACAGTGTTCTTGTGAGGGTGCTCTGGAATTTGCATTGAAAATGTATTTTTTCTTTTCATTAGCCAATTTTCAAATCTTAAAACACAACAGATTTTTAAATAGAGTGACCCTAAATCATTTGCTGAAAAGTTTCCACTCCAAACTAAGGATTAAGTGGTATGTAAAATTAAGTTTTTTTAAAAAGTTGCTGTTTTTCAGTAGAGCGTGATGACAAAAGCATCTGAAGCCACAGAAAGTTCCTCCCTCCCCCTTTCGTCCTTCTGTAATAAAAAACCAGCCAAACTCGTGTAGAAGAAAAATTGAAGGGGGGAGGGGAGAAAGAAGCTTAAATACCAATTGTCAGTTCAAACCATTTTTTAAGATAAAATAATAAACCCCTTATAAAGGGAGTTTGTGATTCATGGTTGGTGCATCCTTAACTTTGTGCCATAACTGGTGCAGTTTTTTTCTAAAGACTTTTATCTATTCAGTTTTACCCCTTTTGGAGTATTAGCATTGTTGAAGCATTTAAATGAAATGACTTGCAAACGCATTGACACATAAAGGAAATTGAATAATATGTTTTCAATTAAATCTTTCAATGTTGCAGGTTCATCCCTCTTTTTTGTTAACAGTGTTGTACAAAGACACTTTATGTAACAAGCATCACTGAGGGTCTCTGGAATATTTTGAACCTAAGTCTTTTGAATTCACAGGAATTACCCCATGTTAATAACTCAGCAAATAATTAGGCTATTAAAAATCTAGTATGTGATTAAACTGAAATGAAAGTAGCACTGTTTTCGAATGGTCTGACAACTAGATCATAACCCTTTATCAATTTGAAATGTATCCCTTTGGAAACACAAGGGGATTACACAGCAGGGGTTTTTCATTCTGTGTGTGTACATCACATGAAGAAATATTAAAGGCATATGAAGGCTCAGTAAATCATTTTGCTATTCAGACACTGAATTTCAGATAAGTGGAATATTTGCTAGTATTTTTACATTTTGTATCCTATTTCAAGACTTGAAAAGAATGGAATGTCTTTTTCCTACTTGCAGTAACGTTTATTGCTTCTTATTCAGCGCTTGCTAGTAAAGATAATAAAATGTGAGCATAAATCAGCCTATTTTAAGAGACATCTTGTTTTATATAATAAACTTAAGATCAAATATTTTTTCTTTTAAAATGTATTATGCTGTTTTACATTCATTTCATCTGAAAACAACACAACTGCCTCTTTTTTTTTTTTTGGTAACTGCCATGTATTTTAGTAACCCCCCCCACCCCCACCCCCCCAAAAAATCTTTCTGGATGTCTGACTACATTACTACATTCTCATCCTACCTTTTAGCTGAGTGAAAGATGTCTTTAGATAGAGGGGAATGCCTGCTTGCTGGATGTCACTGAAAATTGCCACTTTCTCGATGCAAGGGTGCTCCTCTTGCAGCAGTCATGATTCACAGAATCTTTCAGCAGGCATTTCAGGAGGGTTAAAGTGAAGCAGCTTGCTAATTCAAGAGCCCTTTTTTGGTAGCTTTTGGACTTTTTAACTTTTTATCCAAAGCTAAGCTGAATCATATGCTGGCTACTGAATGATGGATCTGCCTTCTGAGTCAGTTCCAGGAGAGAATAATTTTCTGTTTCCCAGCAGTTAAATGCCTCTGTATGAGAGGTGGAAGGGGATTGAGGATTCTAATTCATCTGATCACATGTGTTAATTTAAAGATGGGTATGACATTTATTTTGGCATACATCTCTGTACTGGGGTGAGATTAGTATGACTTGAAAAGCAAAATCTCTAGTGTTTCTAATTTATCAAAATTATTTGTATACTTTAAGGAAAAAAAACCACTCTGTCATTATGGTGTCTTCCCATGTTTATTGCTCTGTTCATGTTACAGTATCAAAGTTCAGATTTCAGAATTGTTTGGATAATTCCTGGGAGGTCTTAATACTGATTCTACATCTGTTTTCTATCTTTGTGCTACTATGAGTGCTATATGTACAATTGCAGCCAGATTTAGGACATACAGGAGCCTTGCCTGAGTAAGGGCTGATGAATAGGGGTTTAAGACAATTGACGGTAGGTTTTAGGCTGGGACCCATGGAATAATCTTCTCTCCAGCCCCTCTTTCCTCACTCTTCCCCATTTGTGCTGTCCATTTTGGAACCCTGAGTATCTCCATTTGTCATACACTCCTCCGAAGCCCAGGTCACAGCTGTTAGTTTTATGACCAAAGAATATTACACTGGGTTCCATTGTAAGTCCATCACTTTTGCTCCTTAATTAGCCGGAGGAATGCATAGTCATATAACACAAGACCCTTCTTTATCGTCAGAGAAAGAGAGCTTTGCCTCTGGAGTATTTTCAGGCTCTGACCCTGGGAGAAAGAATAGGACCAGAAAATCAGACTTAAATCTTGTGAATGGCAGTGCAGTGGTGTGTGTTAACTGTGGATCACTGAGGTGGTTTAGAAGTCTTTCCTTAAAGTTACTATTTAATTTTCACATTTTTATAATGTGATGAAGTGGGCCTCATGAAATACTGCATCTTTAAGTGAGTGCTGATACAAAAATGAACCAAACACCATCGTGGTTGCTTTTATGTAGTATTGCAAATGAATCATAGAAATTGCAGATGAAAGATACCATTCTTTTGCCAGTGGAGAATATTTCCTACAGTACATTCTTAGAGATGGGCCAAAACTGGAACTTCAGATCAGAATACTTGGGAATTTCAGATAGGTTTGGATTCAGATCCCCAAATTCAAACCTGTCCATATGATTTTAGTTTTATGTTGGATTCAAAATAGGAAGGGGTTCGCTTTCCATTTCTGGTTCACGTTTAGCCAAAATTTTGTCAGAATAGTTCTGTAGAAATTTTTTTGTCCTCAGATGGAAGAAATTCTTTAAGAGCTATTGATCTGCCTGATTGCCCCGTCAGTGTGATGCCATCTACTTTGAACCCAAACTCTAGCCCTAATTCTGCCTAGAACTTGAGCTCTGTACTTAATGCAATCTAGACATGGCTTGGAACCCTGCCTTTCTACTCACCTTCATTTGAGTTTCCTTGCAAAATTATTCCAATTCAATACTATAGATGAATCTAAGTGGGATTGTCAATTTGTAACAAGACTGTTTTGAAGATAATGGGTGCAATCCTGGCCCCACTGAAGTCTTTGGAAGTTTTGCTATACAAACTCCGGTTCTCTTTTGCATATATATTGTGGCAAAACCTTTAATCACATGATCACCTACTATTTTTATCCACATGGTGCTCAGGGAATGAATCAGGGTTGGTTAGTGAGGCTGGTATCTACAGCACCTTTGCCTCATTTGTTGAAGAAGTTGGAAGGTTTGTAGTAAACGTTGCGGGGGGGGGGGAGGGGAGAGGGGGGGTTTGGAGGAAGAGAAGGAATTGTCTCCTGGATAAGGCAGATGAAGGATTCTGTCCCTGCTTCTGCCACAGAATACCTATGCAGAACAAGACTTTGCTCCTGATCCACTTGAGTTCAGTGGCAAAACTCCCAGTAACATTGATGGTGCAGGATGAGGCTCCAAATCCTTTAAATCAAACGTGTTGCAGGTAGCAGCTAATTGTATGCTCCTCATTTTCTAAGTGTTTCATATTGACACGTTAGGTCCTGAGTTGCAGAAGTACTGAGCACTCACAGGTGCAATTGAAGTAAGTGAGAACTCTGCCCTGAGCATAGAAAGTGCCATAAAATGCTAAGTATTCTGAAAAATAAGGTCCTGGGCCTTCAAACGGTCACCCAAAATGAGTGAAAAGAAAAGGAGTACTTGTGGCACCGTAGAGACCAATAAATTTATCTGAGCATAAGCTTTCGTGAGCTACAGCTCACTTCATTGGATGCATCCGATGAAGTGAGCTGTAGCTCACGAAAGTTTATGCTCAAATAAATTTGTTGGTCTCTAAGGCGCCACAAGTCCTCCTTTTCTTTTTGCGGACACAGACTAACACGGCTGCTACTCTGAAACGTGCCAAAATGAGTGGACACTTCTGACCCTAATGTCTCTGTGCCTCAGTTTTTGACCTTATAAAATGGGGATGATAATACCACCTCATCTCACAGGATTAGGGTGCAGATAAATTCATTTAATGTTTGCCAGGCACACACATATATTACAGTAATTAGTGTCACAGAAAAGCTAATGAGTAAATTGATAATTCTGTATTCAGAGCAATGTGTGCCGGGTATGCAGAAATAAGGCATCGGTCAACATAATGATGAGGATAAGATGAAATGTTGAATAGCTGCCTATTTGGTGAGCACTGTCTGTTGTATGCACTGAATGAGGCAGGGGTCTTTTGGAAAAAATAGTGTGTGATTTGGTAATTAAAATCTGTATCATAATGCAGATGCACAAGAGGGCTAATTAAGGTTGCACAGGAATCCTTAATACTGACATTTCCTACCTTTTCAGTGCTTGACTTTGTAACCTTAATGTTCTTTTAATGTAGGTTTCTTCTTTTTTCTTATTTAATTTATTTACTAAACTTTTTAAAAGGCAAACTGAAAAAATAAAATTTCCATCATGTAGGAACGCATTGACTCCCATATTGTGTCATCAGCAGGACTGGAACTTTTACATCCATAGCACAGATCTCTGCCACTGGAACTAATGGAGCAATTGATTATCATTTTATATGTGGACCAGCCATAAATGGAGATGAATGTGCTATTTGCCAGTGGTAGCCATAGGTACTTCCTGACAGCAAAGGAATGTTGAGACTCAGGAATCCTGATTTCAGTTCCCAGGTCTGGTGATTACAGACCCCTCTGCTCCCATTCCCAAGCCTGGCTCCTTCTAGTCTGCTCCCTCCAGCATGCCTCTGTCCACTCCCTCCCATCACCTGGCTCTTGTCCTCCTCCTCCTCCGCCACCCTCCCCTGGCTTCTGTTCGCGCTCATGCCTCCCTGACTTCCATGTGTCTTCTCTGTCCACTGCATTCCAGGTTATTTTCTTCTCCTCCAGGTTGATTGGGTGCCAGCAATTAGAGCATTTGAAAGATAGTCTGTCTTTCAATTCTGGTGCCTCATGCCACTTAAGCCGCAGGGAGGAGGAATTGCAGGGACTTTTCAGCTTGGAAAAGAGACGACTAAGGGGGATATGATAGAGGTCTATAAAATCATGACTGGTGGAGTGAAAGTAAATAAGTAAGTGTTATTTACTCCTCATAACACAAGAACTAGGCATCAGAAAATGAAATTACTAGGCAGCAGGTATAAAACAAACAAAAGGAAGTATTTCTTCTTACAACACACAGTCAACCTGTGTAACTCTTTGCCAGAAGATGTTGTGAAGGCCAAGTCTATAACAGGGCTCAAAAAAGAACTAGCTAAATTCATGGAGGATAGTTCCATCAATGGCTATTAGCTGGGAATTGGCGACAGGGGATGGGATGGATCACTTATGAAAGTTTTGCTCAGCCCTGGAGCCTTGGGATGGAGTTAGCTGGGTTGCTCTGTGGTGATTTCAAATGTCTAGTCTGGTTGATACATAGGAGCTTTGTGAGGATGGACTACGCTCATTACAGGTGGAATCTTTGGAGAATTTAGCTACTGAACCCTAAGAAGCCTCTACTGCACCTGTGCAAACTGAAAATTAGGACAGATTTTCACTGGAATGTCAGAAAGGGCAATTCTTAACACCAGGGTAATGCCTCTGCCAGATTTCAAGTCTCTCTCCAAAGCATACCAGTGCTAGAGCTTCCTAGTGAAACAGTTGTAAGATTTTTTAACATCCAAGAGTCCAAAGTGGATTGTTTGAGTGGACAGAAGAGTGACAATAGTGGAAGTCATAAGAACATAAGAATGGCCATACTGGGTCAGACCAAAGGTCCATCCAGCCCAATATCCTGTCTACCAACAATGGCCAATGTGCCAGGTGCCCCAGAGGGAGTGAACCTAACAGCTAATGATCAAGTGGTCTCTCTCCTGCCATCCATCTCCACCCTTTGACAAACAGAGGCTAGGGACACCATTCCTTACCCATCCTGGCTAATAGCTATTAATGGACTTAACCTCCATGATTTTATCCAGTTCTCTTTTAAACCCTGTTATAGTCCTAGCCTTCACAACCTCCTCAGGCAAGGAGTTCCACAGGTTGACTGTGCGCTGTGTGAAGAAGAACTTCCTTTTCGTTGTTTTAAACCTGCTGCCCATTAATTTCATTTGGTGGCCTCTACTTCTTATATTATGGGAACAAATAAATAACTTTTCCTTATTCACTTTCTCCACACCACTCATGATTTTATATGCCTCTCTCATATCCCCCCTTAGTCTCCTCTTTTCCAAGATGAAAAGTCCTAGCCGCTTTAAATCTCTCCTCATATGGGACCCGTTCCAAACCCCTAATCATTTTAATTGCCCTTTTCTGAACCTTTTCAAATGCCAGTATATCTTTTTTGAGATGAGGAGACCATATCTGTATGCAGTATTCAAGATGTGGGCGTACCATGGATTTATATAAGGGCAATAAGATATTCTCAGACTTATTCTCTTTCCCTTTTTTAATGATTCCTAACATTCCGTTTGCTTTTTTGACTGCCGCAGCACACTGCGTGGATGTCTTCAGAGAACTATCCACGATGACTCCAAGATCTTTCTCCTGATTAGTTGTAGCTAAATTAGCCCCCATCATATTGTATGTATAGTTGGGGTTATTTTTTCCAGTGTGCATTACTTTACATTTATCCACATTAAATTTCATTTGCCATTTTGTTGCCCAATCACTTAGTTTTGTGAGATCTTTTTGAAGTTCTTCACAGTCTGCTTTGGTCTTAACTATCTTGAACAGTTTAGTATCATCTGCAAACTTTGCCACCTCACCGTTACCACTTTCTCCAGATCATTTATGAATAAGTTGAATAGGATTGGTTCTAGGACTGACCACTAGTTACCCCTCTCCATTCTGAAAATTTACCATTTATTCCTACCCTTTGTTCCCTGTCTTTTAAACAGTCCTCAATCCATGAAAGGATCTTCCCTCTTATCCCATGACAACTTAATTTACGTAAGAGCCTTTGCTGAGGGACCTTTTCAAAGGCTTTCTGGAAAACCTAAGTACACTATGTCCACTGGATCCCCCTTCTCCACATGTCTGTTGACCCCTTCAGAGAACTCTAATGGATTAGTAAGACCTGATCTCTCTTTACAGAAACCATGTTGACTTTTGCACAACAATTTATGTTCTTCTATGTGTCTGACAATTTTATTCTTTACTGTTGTTTCAATTAATTTGCCCGGTACTGATGTTAGACTTACCAGTCTGTAATTGCCAGGATCACCTCTAGAGCCCTTCTTAAACATTGGCCTTACATTAGCTATCTTCCAGTCATTTGGTACAGTAGCTGATTTAAAGGACAGGTTACAAACCATAGTTATTAGTTCCACAATTTCACATTTGAGTTCTTTCAGAACTATTGGGCGAATGCCATCTGGTCCCGGTGACTTGTTACTGTTAAGTTTATTAATTAATTCCGAAACCTCCTCTAATAACACTTCAATTTGTGAATATTCCTCAGATTTGTCACCTACAAAAGATGGCTCAAGTTTGGGACTCTCCCTAACATCCTCAGCCAGGAAGACTGAAGCAAAGAATTCATTTAGTTTCTCCGCAATGACTTTATCGTCTTTAAGTGCTCCTTTTGTATCTCAATCGTCCAGGGGCGCCACTGGTTGTTTAGCAGGCTTCCTGCTTCTGATGTACCATTTTGTCATTACCTTTTGAGTTTTTGGCTAGCTGTTCTTCAAACTCCTTTTTGGCTTTTCTTATTACATTTTTACACTTAATTTGGCGGTGTTTATGTTCCTTCCTATCTACCTCACTAGGATTTGACTTCCACTTTTTAAAAGATGCCTTTTTATCTCTCACTGCTTCTTTGAGAACTTCATAAGCCTACCAAAAACTTTAGTCATTTTAGCTAGGAGACTCTTCGCATGCAAGCACAACAGCAAAACATTTATATATACTTCTTCAGGAGGAGAGGTGCACTTATCCCAAACACCTTCCCATTATTGTCCTGTACCATGTGGAAACTCCAGCAAGAAAGTGCAACAGTGCTTATAGTACCGTAGAGACTAACAAATTTATTTGAGCATAAGCTTTCATGAGCTCACAAAAGCTTATGCTCAAATAAATTTGTTAGTCTCTAAAGTGCCACAAGTACTCCTGTTCTTTTTGCGGATACAGATTAACATGGCTGCTACTCTGAAACCAGTGCTTATAGTGACTCCTTCTTGAGACACATGATTCTCTAATTTAGCAAGCAGCCAGTGCCTGCTATGTTTCTGCCTCATAAGACAAGATCTGTTACCAAGAGCCTATTTCTCTGTCATGAACCTGAGAGACTGAGCGTATCTACATGATTTTTGAGAGGAAACACTTGAATGGCTGTTCAGTCAGTGTAATCAACACTTTACTTGCTTCCACAAAGTATTTTTCTCAAAATTTTCAAAAGTGACTATTGACTTTTGGACCTCAAGTTTTGGTTACCCAGCTTGAGAAACTTTAAAAGGACCTAATTTTCAGAAAGTGCTGAACACCCTCTTTTGAAAATTTAGCCTTTTTAAGGTGCCTCAAGTTGGCCACCCAATGTCACTAGCTAATTTTGAAAATCTTGGCCGAAATATTGTGGAAGTGGAAAAAGGGATAAAGGGAATTTGGATGCAGACCTCTTCTTTCCAGAATGAGCAGGAGTCAGGCTAACTCTAACCGTACTAACGCGAGACTTTAAGGCAGGGGCTGGGTGAGTGGGAAAAACTGTAAGAGAGGTTGTTTTGACCTTGTGTAAGATAAGAATGGAATGCAGACTATAGCAGAAATTGCTGAGAAAAATAAGATATCAGGAAGGAATATGTATAAACAAAATGCAGCTGTTGATTATTATTGTATATAACAAAAGGTATAAATGCTTGCCCTAATTGTTTATCTTTTGAGAGACCTGCCGAGGAACTGAGGTCCTGCTTCGAGCAGAGGGTTGGACTAGATGACCTTCTGGGGTCCCTTCCAACCCTGATATTCTATGATTCTATGATTCTATGAACGGGGAATCCCTGTTCCGGGTGTACTCTCTCCCTCCTTGCAATTGCTTGAGAATAAAGACTGTTTCTGACTTGCTGCAGCCAACATAAGAGTGAAGGCTCTGTTTCTTCCACAATATGAATAGGTTTATATAATTCGCGAGGCAAAAGTCTTCCAATTTCTCCTTATAATGGTGTTGTTTTTTTCTTTGTAAAGAGTTTATTTGTGTGGCATTTTTGGAAACAACAATAGGCTCAATACCAGACAGATTTTTATTTTAAAGTAGTATATCTTTAAAATAATATTTGCACACGAAATTAATTTGTAAGATGAGCCAAACAGAGAACAACATAGTGAGGGGTGCGAAGTAGTTGTAGAAGATGTGCCAATAAAATCACTTTGTTTCATGGGATCACTTGCACAAGCATGTGCTACCCCACTGTTTTACAAAAAAGAGTCTTCATTTCCTAGTGGATAGCAAACAGCAAACGTCTACATGAAAGTAACATTAAAAGGCACATTTTCAGGGTGTTTCCTGTCTTGTTCCACTGTACTGAAAACTATTGCAGGTCTTAACCCTGGAGTCATCGAACAAACAAAACCCCCATTGATTGTCAGTGGTGGTTTTGTCTCATATAACAGTTCAGCATTGCACTCTAAGGATATAACTTTAACTTGTACAGGCAAAGCAGTTCAAAATTAAGGCTGAAATGGTGTCCTTTGCTCGTTTTGCTATGCTTAAGTTACTGTTATTGAAGATCTTACTTACCATATGTCTTGCACATCATGCTGAGTTAAGAATTGCTTTTCAGCCTTCAGTCTTGGCACTTCCTTTTGTTGGTTTATATTGGGCCCTTAATGCTACTTTGACATAGCAGTTTTTGAAGTTTAAATTTTTGTTAAAAACAAATCAGATCATTTGTGGATTTGTAAGATGTTAAATTCATGATTTTTCAGTGAGCTTTAATAAGTATTGATGTACATTAACATTAGAAAACATTAGACCTCCTAATGACTCATCTTATATCTACAAAAAGTCTGTTCCTGGTAAAAGATCTAACAGGATATATCCATAAACAGGCACCATTTGTAAGAACCGAACTTCATTAGATTATTAAGATGTCTGTGACTGAAGTTTACAACTTTGTTAAATATTGTAAGTAGCAGAATGCCATTCCTCTGCTGTATTCAGGAGCTTTCCTCTTATCAGTTCAGTTCTTTTTCCTTTTTTTTCAGCTTTCTATCACACCTCCCTCATTAATTTGGCTACTGCAATAAATCTTTGTCAAAAGGAACATTTTTGCAGCATGCAAACTGGATTAATCTGACCTCTGGAAACTTGTTCCCAAAACTGAGCACTCTTGACTGATACTGTTTTGACCCTGACTGCTACATGTTCTGTCATCTGTATTATTACAGAGTAGTTTGGCTGTCTTTGTGGCAATGGAAGCTTTCTGCCCTCTAGAACCACACTGAGGGCCATCTCCTTTAGTTTCAATAGTATTGAAGGCCCAGTACCTCTTGCCAACAGATAAACGTGATTGTTAGCCCTTTCCTTCACTTCAAATATATTTTTTTCTTTTCACCTTCCAGAAAGGAGGGATTAGAGTGCCACACATCCTGGCCATACGTGCCATGACATCACTTCAGACCAGTGATTTTTGGGTATCTTCTCTATTCCATTGTAAAGAAGTGGCTTTGGGGTGGCGAGGATTAACCTAGCACAGGGGTTCCCAAACTTGGTTCATGTCTTGTTCAGGGTAGGCCCCATGGCTGGCTGTGAGACGCTTTGTTTACCTGAGCAGACGCAGGTACGGCCGCTCACAGCTCCCAGTGGCCGCGGTTCGCTGTTCTCAGCCAATGGGAGCTGCGGGAAGTGGCGTGGGCTGGGCCACCACTTCCTGCAGCTCCCATTGGCCGGGAACCACGACCACTGGGAGCTGCAAGTGGCCGTACCTGCGGCCGCTCAGGTAAACAAAGTGTCTTGCGGCCCGCCAGGGGCTTACCCTGAACAAGACGCGAACCAAGTTTGGGAACCCCTTCCCTAGCACAATGGAGCCCCAGTCTTCTTGGGGACCTCTAGTCGCTACTGTAATACAAATAATAAAATTATAATTGAAAGTCCTTGTTAGTGATACAGGTGTACTTCATATTCTCCTTACGATACATGCATGCCACTTTACTTCCATTAACTCTGAGGGTACTTACTTGTATATTTTTGTATCCCACACTTCTTAAATCAGTTATTTATATTCTGAGTCATAGTGGTTAGGCGACAATGTTTGCACTACGCAGTACTTGTAAAGTTATCTTTCTCTGGATACATTGGGCCATATCCTCAGCACTGCCCCCATCCTTTTTGCACTGGTCCAGCTTCCCTAAGGGAACTTAAAGCTATCTCAAATAGGCAGCTAAGGATTCCCAGTTGGCTTTATTCTGCCTGCTTTCCGCCTCTCCACCCCTTCAGGAGTGGAGAGGAGGTCAGCCAGGGATAGAAGAAGCAGAGCTAGAGCCAGTGCACAGTACTCTGGCTGATCCTTGGCTGTGGGACTTTTCCAGCCAGCATAACTTAGAAAAGACTTACGGGCTGGACACTGATTTAACTCCCAGTGGCTCCAGAAAGGAAGGAATGGAAAGATGAGTTAGAACCACCTTCTCCCACAGTCACCCCAGATGTGCCAAGCATAAATTTGACGCAGCTGAAGATCTATCCTGGTGTACATAGTAGGCCCTTTTTTTCTAGTATAAAATATTAATTCCTCTGGCCAGAGGGGGCCATGCACTCTTATTATTTTACACATTTGATTGAAATTAAGATCGTCTTGGACATTAAATATTGAGTCAAAATATTCCATTTATATTTGGAGAAAGACTTCTCATTTTCAGTTGTAAACATATTGTAGAAATTAAAAATTAAGTTTAATAGTCTAACTATTGTAGCTCTTACATCAGTTTTAGATAATCATTCCACGTACAGATATTTTCCCATATACTTATAATTGCTAGAGTATCCAGTCCCTTTACAGAGAAACTGGAGCATCTGGCTCTGGATCAGGATATTCGAGATTTCTTAAATTCTTGTCTAGTCGTAGGTGAAAATCATCAGAATAATCATGATGGCTTTGTTCTCTGGCGCAAGTCTAATGTTTTAGTCACAAAATAATCTTAAGATGGTAATATCTTACGAACTTTTGTATCACCATGCTATATATAGGAAAACTGAATATTGACTGCACCACAACTAAAGTGGGGCAGATTTTTTCTGGGGCTTACCCAAAGAAAGGCAGCTCTGTTGTTTTGGTTTTTTTTGGGGGGGGGGGGCGTGGGAGGAGGAAGAAGGTCAGAAAATGATGTTAAAAAGGTGCTTGGTGGTCAGCTTTGCAGCAGTGACTCTCCCCCTCACCCCACCCCCAGGAATGTGCATAAAGGTACAAAACCCGGGTGGAGCAAGTCTCTTTGCTCCATGCAGCAAGAAAGCTGCCTCCCTCCCCTAGTGGATGTGAATGGCAGGCTGGGCTGGACCTGCTGTGGTCTTTATGCTAGTTGCCCCTTTTAAAGGGGGGCTGGGAAGGAATTTTTCCCACCCCACCACAATTGGCTTCAGTGGGGTGTGGTTTTTTTTGCCTTCCCCACAGTAGGTGTGAAGGAAGACCTTTTCTGGTGAGAAGAAAAGGTGGTAGGCCATATGTCGCAACTTATTTTGTACAGTTGGGCGGAGCATAGGGAGAGCAGCCAGTGACCAGATAAATGGACTGGTAAAGGATTTAAAAGGAGGTACTGGATAATGAAACAGAACGGGGGAGGGGGTTGGGGACTCCAATGATTGGTATGACTGGGAGCCAGCCTCCCCCGTTCTCATAGCCATCCTTAACCCTCTTACAAGGGTGGTGGATGGTAAGGTCCAAGGCATGTGTCGGCTGGGGGACCTGGATGGAAACAAAGGGGGACTGGTGGAAGCCCCGGAGAACTGATTTGAATAAACATGGATTTGGCTGCACTGTACACTTTATCTCCCAGGTAGTCCCAGATATCTATATAATAAAGTTGTGGCCTGATTAAAACCTGTAACAAGTCTGTCCTCCTTGCAGTGTACCCAGACAATGTCTGTCTCTCTCTCTCTCTCATTCTCTTACTCCAAAACTTCTGTATTTTCCTTGATTCCAGAAGAAGCAAGGGAAAAATTGTTCTTCTAAAATATGTCAGATTTTTCATATTTAAATACACCATTTCACCAGTAATATGCTTAGACCATAGCTAATTTTTTTTAAAACACTGGCTTACTTTGGAACACCATGGAAAAGGCCTAATACTGTAATCATCTTGCAAAATCTTTGACTCAAAAGACATGTGTTTCTTCTGTGTGGTCTTTCTGTTTCAATATGAAAGTAGAGAACACTTTCCTTAAAGCAAACTTAAAGAATACCATCTTTATACCAAGAGATTGTTTGATATACTATAGGAATGTAGGAATTACAGCCAGCAACTAAACAAATTGGTAAACGTAGCCAAAAACAAGCCTTGGCTTTAATTTCTCAGTTGATCAAATTCTGGTGTCCACCTTAACAGAAAAACACATCTTTGGCTGTTTTGTGCTGCTGAACAGCTCGTAGGGAGTCATTGCAACATAGTGTAAGTTATAGCACCTTTGCTTGATACCTCCACAGCTGCTCTGGGCTCAGCTCAGAATCAGGGCCAGGACTTCATAACTTTGTGTCGGGGTGGGAAAACTTTTTGGTCCGAGGGCCACATCTGGGTGGGGAAATTGTATGCAGGGTCGGGGCAGGGGGTTAGGGTGCGGGAGGCAGTGCAATGTGCAGGAATGGGCTCAGGGCAAGGGATTGGTGCAGAGGAGAGGTGCAGGGTGTATGAGGGGTCTCAGGGCAGGGGTGCAGGAGGGGGCTCAGGGCAGGGGTACAGGAGGGGTGCAGACTGCGGTAGGGAGCTCAGGGCAGGGGGTTGGGGGGCAGGGTGCAGCAGGGGGCTCAGGGCAGGGAGTTGGGGTGCGAGGTATGGGCAGGGGGCTTAGGGCAGGGAGTTGGGGGGCAGGGTTAAGGAGGGTTCAGGCTCCGGGGAGGCAGCAGCACACACCGGGGACAGGACAGGCTCCCTGCCTGCCTGCCCTGGCCCCACGCCGCTCCGCTCCGGGAAGCGGCCAGCACCACGTCCCTGAGCGGCCCCTGGGGAAGGGGGGTGGGGCACAGGGCTCCGCGCGCTGCTCTTGCCATGCCTCCAGGTACCTCCCCCGGAGCTCCCATTGGCCGCGGTTCCCAGCCAATGGGAGCTGCGGGGGGGGGGAAGCGGGGTGGTGCCTGGAGGCAAGGGCAACTCACGGAGCCCTCTGCCCCCCGGGGCCCCAGGCACGTGGTGCTGGCCACTTCTGATAGTGGTGCGGGGCCTGCGCCACCATGGGAGGCAATCCTGAGGGCCAGATCCAGCCTGCAGGCCGTAGTTTGCCCACCCCTGCTTTATGTGCTCAATCATTTAACTCAAAGTGTGTTACAGTACTACTGGGATCTCACCTCATCCATGTACTCTGATTTGCATAGAGACTCTCCTTAGATCAAAGGGTTGCAAAGCAGACATCAACTCCGGTCACCATTGCAGCTGTGGAACACAGTGCACTCTGAGTCCATTGCACTTCCCCCATTCCTTCTCTAGCTCAACCCACCTCTGGGCCCACCATGTTACCAGCAGGAGAGTGGGGTGGGAGGAAGTTTTGTTTCATGGTCTCTGTGTGTATATAATGTCTTCTGCAGTTTCCACGATATGCTATGCATCCGATGAAGTGAGCTGTAGCTCACGAAAGCTCATGCTCAAATAAACTGGTTAGTCTCTAAGGTGCCACAAGTACTCCTTTTCTTTTTTCTTTTTACGAATACAGACTAACACGGCTGTTACTCTGAAAACTCTCTCCTTGCTCCTCCTTCCTGACACCACATCCAAACCAGCCGGCCTCCATTCTTTTTCCAACTGAGATCTGCCTCAGCTCCCTCTGACCCACCACTCTTCTGCTCCTTCCCTCGTTCAACTAGCCAAGCTGAAACCCCCCTGAACTCTGCTTAATCTGACCCCTCCCCCACAGTTTATGTAGTTGTGTGTGTACACGCACATGCTCACTCTTCCTGCTTTCAGCACTCTTGGTGCTTCTTCTGTCTACCCAACTGGGGTAGAACCCAACACCTTCTGTTGTCACATGCAGACTGCACCTCCAGCCCTAAACTTCACTCAGCCGTCCTCAACTTCTGTCAGCCACTCCAGAACCCCTTACCTCCCCCTCTGCCCCTCTCAAGGCTGTTGCTACAACCCCTTATCTCCCTACTCATTTCCCTCCTAGATGTCCTTATTTCCTCATTCTGCTCCATGCATCATAAAAACGGCCATACCGGGTCAGACCAATGGTCCATCTAGCCCAGTATCCTGTCTGCTGGCAGTGGGCAGTACCACCACCACCTGTTTCATTCCAAAGAGCACCAAGAGGGAAATTCAGGTGAGATTCTGTCTTGTGAAAATGTTTTATGCAATTTAAGAATATCTCAGAGTCTGTAGACAATCTTAGACCTTCATAAAATGGGTTAGGCTGATCCAAGGCTTTAGATTGGTTCAATCTGCTTTCAGGCTTTACACCACATAAAACTGCAAACAAATTCTGAAAAATATGAGTGAAACAGGGGATGGGTAGGATATCAGGAGGTTGTAGAAGGATGTAGATTGAAGCAGCAATGTGTAGCTTTTTAACCTGAGTTAAGGAAGGTAAAATTAATTCATTCTTAGTTTCATGGGAATATCTCTTCACTTTCAGTTTGGAAATGACAGAATAAAAAAAAGTGGGAAAGTTTATTCAGGAAGTGTGAAAATGCAAAATGTTTCCAGATATCTGCTCTGTTTAAAATCCTTTATTGAAACAGTACAATATAACATGGGAAACTTTTTCTTGTATTCATACAAGTTGGAAAGCTTATGCACTTTAGCAAGTTTTTCTTCAGTGTTTTAAGGATAGTAAGAATTTTCCATTCTAAACCTTTTTGCCTGTTAGAAAATTCTTGCCAAAATATGCCATGTGAATTAGCTTGTGTCTGTGGTATGTTCACTTGTCAGATTGCTTATGTTTCATGACTGCAGTTTCTTCCTTTCCTTTTTTTTAACAAAGTATTTAAATACCATCAAAAAATTGTAATGAGGAAAAGAGAAGTGATTCAAATCTAATTCTTTTGATTTCATTAATCAAGCTATTGCCCAGTACCAATATATTACAAAACAGAAAGTACATCGGAGTATGAATTCTTGTTCATGTTACGTAAGAACAGCCATACTGGGTCAAACCAATAGTTCATCTAACCCAGTATCCTGCCTCTGAGGCCTGGTCTGCACTACAGAATTAGGTCGGTGGAAACTGCCTTAAGTTGACCTGTTAATGTAGAATCATAGAATATCAGGGTTGGAAGGGACCTCAGGAGGTCATCTAGTCCAACCCCCTGCTCAAAGCAGGACCAATCCCCAACTAAATCATCCCAGCCAGGGCTTTGTCAAGCCTGACCTTAAAAACTTCTAAGGAGATTCCACCACCTCCCTAGGTAACGCATTCCAGTGTTTCACCACCCTCCTAGTGAAAAAGTTTTTCCCTAATATCCAACCTAAACCTCCCCCACTGCAACTTGAGACCATTTATTCCTTGTTCTGTCATCTGCTACCACTGAGAACAGTCTAGATCCATCCTCTTTGGAACCCCCTTTCAGGTAGTTGAAAGCAGCTATCAAATCCCCCCTCATTCTTCTCTTCCGCAGACTAAACAATCCCAGTTCCCTCAGCCTCTCCTCATAAGTCATGTGTTCCAGCCCCCTAATCATTTTTGTTGCCCTCCGCTGGACTCTCTCCAATTTTTCCACATCCTTCTTGTAGTGTGGGGCTCAAAACTGGACTCAGTACTCCAGATGAGGCCTCACCAATGTCGAATAGAGGGGAATGATCACGTCCCTCGATCTGCTGGCAATGCCCCTACTTATACATCCCAAAATACCATTGGCCTTCTTGGCAACAAGGGAATACTGTTGACTCATATCCAGCTTCTCGTCCACTGTAATCCCTAGGTCCTTTTCTGCAGAATTGCTGCCAAGCCATTCGGTCCCTAGTCTGTAGCGGTGCATGGGATTCTTCCATCCTAAGTGCAGGACTCTGCACTTGTCCTTATTGAACCTCATCAGATTTCTTTTGGCCCAATCCTCTAATTTGTCTAGGGCCCTCTGTATCCTATCCCTACCCTCCAGCATATCTACCTCTCCTCCCAGTTTAGTGTCATCTGCAAACTTGCTGAGGGTGCAATCCACACCATCCTCCAGATCATTAAGGAAGATATTGAACAAAACCGGCCCGAGGACCGACCCTTGGGGCACTCCACTTGATACCAGCTGCCAACTAGACATGGAGCCACTGATCACTACCTGTTGAGCCCGACAACCTAGCCAACTTTCTGTCCACCTTATAGTCCATTCATCCAGCCCATACTTCTTTAACTTGCTGGCAAGAATACTGTGGGAGACCGTGTCAAAAGCTTTGCTAAAGTCAAGGAACAGCACGTCCACTGCTTTTCCCTCATCCACAGAGCCAGTTATCTTGTCATAGAAGGCAATTAGATTAGGCAATGTATGTGTCTACACTACAGGGTCCTTTACGCCAACCTAAGTTGCCTCTAATGTCGACTTCTGTATTCCAGGTCTGTGAGAGGTGTAGCGCTTAATTCGATTTTGATGGGTCCAGGCCTGTCCCTAGCTATTCTGGGGCCCTACGCAGCCCCCCCACTGGGGGGAGGGGGAGCAGGCCTCCGTGGTGGTGGTCGGGGGGGCTGGCCCCAGGCCTCTGCGGGGAGGGGGCGGGGCTGGCTTGGGGGACAGGGGGAAACCACCCCCCAGCCTCACCAGCAGCACAGCTGGGGCTGGGCCGCTGCACTTCCCGCTGCCGGTGAGTGCAGGCCCAGCCCTGCTGCACTCCTCAGGCGAGTGGGGGAAGGGCTGGGGTGGGGCGGGGAGGGGTGGAGCAGGCGCAGGGGCTTTGGGGAAGGGGTGGAGAGGGGGGCAGGGCTGGGGCAGAGCAGGGGCAGGAAGAGGCAGGGCTGGGGCAGAGCAGGGACATGGGGAAGAGGCAAAGCAGGGGCTGGAGCAGTACGCAGCAGTGCAGGGCACCAGGAAATTTGGTGCCCCAAATTTCCTGGTGCCACACACAGCTGCGTACTTTGCGTATGGGTAAGGACGGTCCTGCATGGGTCGACAGCGAGGTAGTGCAGACGCAGCGTTGTGTAATTTGACTTAAGTGGCCTCCAGGTGGTGTCCCACAATGCTCATCTGTGACCACTCTGGAGATCATTCTCAACTCTGCTGCACTGCAGCCAGGTTCACAGGAAACAGCCCCTCTCCTGCTAAAGCCCCAAGAACTTTTGAATTCCTATTTCCTGTTTGATCAGCATTGGGAGCATGCCAGCACAGTTGACCATGGAGACTCCACGCCACAAATGCGCTCCAGCCTGGTCTGCACAGGAGGTGGTGGATCTCATCACTGTGTGGGGAGAAGAGTCTGTGCAGGCAGAGCGCCAATCCAGCAGAAGAAGCACTGACATCTATGCAAACATCGCTCGTGGAATGGGGGAGAAGAGCTACACGAGGGCATACAGCAGTGCTGTGTGAAAATAAAAGAACTTTGCCAAGCGTACCATAAGGCAAGAGAGGTGAACAGTTGTTCTGGTTCTGACCCCCACAAAATGCTGATTCTACAACGAGCTGCATGCAATTCTTGGGGGGTGACCCTACCAGCACCCCCAAAAGCAACATGAACACATCTCAACTGTGTGAGTCTAGGGAGAACAAGGAGGACAATACGGTGGATGAGGAAAAGGAGGAGGAGGAGAATGGGAGATAGGCGAGTGGTGGATCCATTCTCCTCATGAGCCAGGAAATATTTTTAACCCTGTGGGTCTCAGGACATCATGGTGGCTGATCGTGATGCCGGGGAAGGGACTTCTGGTGAGTATACAGTTCCAATCAAATTCCAGTGAAACTTTAGTAAGCACACACATTTGGTAGTATTGCATGTTTACTGTGAAGAAAAAGTGAGGTGCTGTGGGTCTCTGCTTCCCTGAGGCCGCTCCAGCTATGCAGAAGCTGGCCCCTGGAAAAGACTGTTTATGTGGACTGGAATAGCCCAGGAATCCTTCATGGAGATCTCTAGGAAACTTTTCATGGAGGTACTCTGCAATCCTTTGCAGAAGGTTTCTGGGAGGGCAGTCTTATTTATTCCACCATGGTAGGACACTTTCCCACGCAACTCCTGAATTAATTCTGCTGGCATCATTGCGGCACACAGCATAGCAGCAAAAGGATCAGGTCTATACCCAGATGCTTGCTGCATCTCCTTCCTTTCTGCCTCTGTTACCCTCAGAAGACTGATATCACATAGGGTCACCTAGGGGAAACGGGAAGTTTTTATTAAAAGTGCTCATACAACAAACAATAGAGCATGTAGACACACATACACCCCAATTTCGGATTGCCAAACCACACTGGTGCTAATGTACCTTTAATGTGCTCGGCATGGATCAGCATGTAATTCAAGTGGCTGATAGGGGACTGGGGGTGGGCTTCCTCTGTTTTTCTCCCACCCTCCCAGAGGCCCCCCTGTGACCCATTCTTAAACAACATACTGTGTTGCTGGGGGGAAGGGCGATTGTTGAACTAGTTACTGACACGAGTCTGCCATAAACTTCAGGAAAAGTGCAGTCACCCCTGACTCAGGGGGCCTACTTCCCATGGCTGGAACAGCAAAAAAGCTCATTGAATGGGTAGGGATTCTGATTATGTTATGACTTGCACCTAGTGTAATAAGGGGTTTGGATTTTTTTTTAATAAAAACAACCTTGCTCTGGAAACATTGTATGTATTTACAATGGTTGCTTTGCTCTTTTCCATGTCTTAAAGCTGGAAATATGTCCTTTGGCATGTCATCAACACCCGTACGGAGACTTTAGCTGATTAGGAGGAGAAAGAGAATGCGGGAGGACATGTTCACTGAGATAATGAACGGCTCAGGGACAGCTGACACAGAGCTCAGAGCCTGAAGGATTTCACTATCTGAGAAGTTAGACATGGACATGAAGAGCAGGAAAGTATCTCAGGAGCATGAGCCTGCAACACATGATGAGATACTTTGGTTTATGAAGGACCAATCAGACATGTTGAGGCGTCTGGTTGAGCTGCAGGAACAGAAGCCGGAGGGTAGAGTCCCTCTGCAACCCCTGCTGAACAGCTAGCCAGCATTGCCCAGCTCGCAACCTCCCTCCCCCAAAAGTTCCATGAGGCATAGGAGAAAAGTCCATTATCCCTTGCACTCAACTCAGGGGGAGGGTACAAGGAGCAGAAGGTGCCCATTCACACCCTTTGATAGTCAAGAATGCGGTGTTATGTTACACAGCTGATGTTGTTTCTCCCCTCCCAAGTTCATAACCCCTTTTCCCCAAGGTTAACTTTTTTTTCTATTCTCTCAGTTTACTTGTCTGAGTTAAATAAAATAAATGGATTTGAGAAATAAATGTTCTTTATTGAGTAGAATCAGGGAGTTGGGGGAGGGAGTTTGGCTTTATAGGGACAGTGATACAAGCCAGATGAAGCTTTGGGAAAGCACAATGAAGACAAGCAGCTCACATTACTGTGACTCATTACTGAAATGTTTTTTCAAAGCCTCGCGGATATGCAGAGCCCTTGGCTGTGCTCTTCTTATTGCCCTAGTATCTGACTGCTCAAAGAGAGCTGTCAACCTATCTGCCTCCATGCTCCACCCTGGCGGAAACTTTTCTCTCTTTGCCTCACAGACATTATGGAGCGCACAGCAGGCAGCTATAACCATGGGGATTTTGTCTTCACTAAGGTCCAACCTTGTTAGTAAACTTCTCCAGCACCCTTTTAAATGGCCAAAAGTACATTCAACCACCATTCTGCGCTTGCTGAGCCTCTAGTTGAACCAGTCCTTACTGCTGTCCAGATGGCCAGTGTATGGCTTCATGAGCCATGGGAGCAAGGGGCAGGCTGGGTTCCCCCCGGATCACGATAGGCATCTCAACGTTGTCAATGTTCATTTAGTGGTCTGGAAAGAAAGTTCCTGTTTGCAGCTTTTTGAACAGACCCAAGTTCCTAAAGATGCACGCGTCATGCACCTTTCCCTACCATCCCACGTTGATGTCAGTGAAACACCCCCTATGATCCACCAGCACTTGCAACACTATTGAAAAGTATCCCTTTTGGTTTATGTACTCTTTGGCAAGGTGGTCTGGTGCCAAGATGAGGATATGTATGCCATCTATCGCCCCACTGTAATTAGGGAACCCCATCACAGCAAAACCATCCACTATGTCCAGCATGTTTCGCAGACTCGCTACCCTTCGTAGCAGAAGTCGATTGATGGCCCTTCAAACTTGGCAAACAGCAGCTTCCACGGTTGATTTACCTTCTCCGAATTGATTCCCCACTGATCGGTAATTGTCTGGGATTGCAAGCTTCCATACAGCGGTTCCCACTTGCTTCTCCACTGTCAGAGCAGCTCTCATTTTTATGTTGCTGAACTTCAGCAACATAAACATCAGGGGGAAGCAGGCAGGGGGAAGCTCTGCACAAAGTTCCTGAAAAGTGGCCTTCTGCATTCAGAAGTTCTGCAGCCACTGCTCATCATCCCATACCTGCAAAACAATGCAGTCCCAGCAGTCAGTGCTTGTTTCACAGGACCAGAAATGGCGTTCAACCATGTGCAACTGCTCCGAGACTGCCAGCAGCAACTGTGAGTTGTTTTTTTCAATGGCTTGCAGCAGGGCTGCTTGCGGGACATTGCAATATTCCACGTGGCGGCCCCCTATCTCAGCTCTGGAAATACTGCAGGAGAAGGTGCAAGGTGTTTCAGATGCTCACAGCAAGAGTGCATAACTGAGCAAGCTCCATGCTTCTTGGGCTATGGTGTCCGTGTGTTGGTTTCATAACAAGGCGCAAAAATCATTGGGTTGTTTGCCATTGATATGAGGGAGGGAGGACAGTGCATCACGGGAGGCCAACGCAATGTTCCCATTCTCCCCTGCGACAATGTTTTGGTCCCATGAGGCATTGCACAAACTTCTCAAAACACACTGCAGCAAGTTGTACTTTGGGATAGCTACCCACAATGCACTGCTTTGTGCATCGATGCAGGCGCTGCTAGGGAGGATGCACTCCATTGAGACAATGAGCACGGTGTAGTCACGCACAATTGACAAAATGAATTAGGAGGCTTAAGGTCAAATTACATAAAGTCAACTTTATTTTGTAGCGTAGACATGCCCTAAAAGTGCCCAGTGCCAGATGCTTCAGAGGGAATGAATATAACAGTGTTTTAGTGATCCATTCCCTGTCGTCCAGTCCCAGCTTCAGCTGGCAGTTGGAGGTTTAGGGAAACCCAAAGCATGAGTTTGTGTCCTTGGCCATCTTAGCTAATAGCCATTGATGGACCTATCGTCCATGAACTTATCTAATTCTTTTTTGAACCCCAGTTATACTTTTGGCCTCTACAGTGTCCCATGGCAACGAGTTCTACGGGTTGACTCTGTTGTATGAAAAAGTACTTTTTAATGTTTCTTTTAAACCTGCTGCAGGTTAATTTCATCAGGTGACCCTAGGTGTTGTGTTATGTGAAGGGGCAAAGAAAGCTTTTCTATTCCATTTCTCCATATTATTCATTATTTTATATCCTCCTATAGTGTTTATACAGCTCTCTGTTTATCCTTCTGTATGTTTCTATTAAAAATAAATCAATCTGGAAACAATATCTGTTATCCTCTTGCGGTGTAATGATTTATCAGTCATTATTCACTATTATTCTTCTATTGAGATCATATTAATTCTGAAAGCCAAGTATCTTTTCCTTAATTTATCACTTGTTTAATTGAAACTTATTTTATGGCTCATTTATAAAGAAATTAAAAATGGAATATGCATTTTTCACGATAATAGTATAAGCTCTATCTGTATTACATATACTGTATTTTAAGATTCTCCAATTATACAAGTTAATTATTTACACCATCATTATTATATTTTTGGAATCCAGATTTGTGGTGAAGTCTAGACAGGTCTCTCTCTCTAGGTTTTATAAGGCTGCTATTATCATGATATCTCAGTGTCTTCTACTCAAAGTAAACAAATTTCTTCCTTCCAGCCTTGTTGGTAGGAACAAGCTTCAGCTAATTGGATTTTTTCATATTGCCAAATGACAATATGCTGTAGAACAGTTTGCTAAAATCATGAATTTCAAGGTGCACATGTAAGCCAGTCTCAAAATTATTCTTTACAACTTGTTCATGATTATCATTCAGAATCTAAGTGTACATTTCAAGCATTTGATTGAAATCAAAACAGGTTTTAATACCCAACTTAAAACTGTAATAAATATTCTTAGGCTCAGATTCTTAAATATGCTGAGGGGATTGAATGCCCAATTTGTATTTATTTTTAAATCCCATCTTCAGTCAATCCAAAAATGTTAATGCTTTTAATAACTTTTTTAAGTTACTGACCTTACCTTAAATGGGTGCTCAGTTGAGTGATGAAACCTATTGTAAAAAAAATAAATAAAGTATCTGCTATTAATGGAAGCTAACAGAATGTTAGAAACCATTAGGAAAGGGATAGATCATAAGACAGAAAATATCATAATGCCATTATATAAATCCATAGTGTGCCCGCACCTTGAATACTGCATGCAATTCAAGTTGCCCCATATTAGAAGTGGAAAAGTTACAGAGAAGGACCATAAAAAAGATTAGCGGTATTGAACTGCTTCCATACAAGGAAAGAGTAAAAAGACTGGGATAGTTCATCTTAGAAAAGAGATGACTAATGAGGGATATGACAGAGGTCTATAAAATCACGAATTTTGTGGAGAAAGTGACTAAGGAAGTTTTATTTACCCCTTCACATAACACAAGAACCACAATGAAATTAATTCACACAGTGCGAATTAATAGGCAGCAGGTTTAAAACAAACATAAAGTACTTCTTCATAAAATGCACAGTCAACCTATAGAACTCATTGCCATGGGATGTTGTGAAGGCCAAAAGTATAACTGGACTCAAGAGCTAGTTAAATTTATGGAAGATAAGTCCATCAATGGCTATTAGCTAAAATGGTCAGGGACCATGCTCTGCGTGTCCCTACACCTCTGACTGCTAGAAACTAAGACTGGATGACAGGGAGGTTCACTCAATATTTACCTTGTTCCGTTCATTCCTTCTGAAGCATCTGGCACCGGCCACTGTTGGAAAGAAGATACTCAGCTAGATGGACCTTTGGTCTGACCCAGTGTGGCCATTCTTATGTTCTTAAATGTTGTGGCTAAGGCACAGGGCTAGTGCAAAAGACACCCAGGTTCTATTTTTGGCTTTCCAACCAATTTTCTGAGTGACCTTATATAAACCACTTAACTTCTCTGTTCCTCAGTGTACTTACCTGTAAAATGGTAATAACACTTGGCTGCCTTGACGGGTCTTTGCAGGGATAAAATAAGGAAAAGATTCTGTGTAAGTGCAATAAGTTGTCTATAATTTTTACATTGACTACTCTCCTTTGTCCAGTGAGGTAGCAATCCTTATTATGGACCAATATCTGTAATTTTTTTTTATAGGAGCATGAACAAGTATGTCCAACGATAACTCTTCCATTTTGTTTTTATCCCTGTGACTTTCAAATGACGAAATACTAAAAGGAAATATGTTTAAGTACCTAAACTTACTCTCTTATTTTGAAACTTTGCCAATATTCTGCCTGGATCTGCATGTCACAGCCAACATATAATCCTGTGGAAAGATGCATTTATAATGAGAACATAGACACAACAACATGCTAACTTCCTTAGCCAGCAGGTGCCACTGTAATTCTGAATGACATATGGTAAAATGTCATTAGTGGGATTTAATGTTCTAAAGGAAAAAATAATTTTTTTTATTTATAACCGGCAATTCTTAATTTATATTGAATTTACTTACATTGGAAATGCTATATAATTATTTGGCAGTTATGTTGAGTTATTGGGCGTTTATGAATTTAATCCTTGTCTGAAACTCGCTAAACTGTGCCTCAAGTTGAAATAAGGACATCAGAAGTAAGTATTTGTCTCATGAATGGTTTAAAAACTTTTATTTCATATTTAATTGTAAAAGGATGGCTAATTTCTGAAACATAAATTAAAGTATAGGTTCCAGTATTTATTTTAATCATGAAATTTAGGGCTCAGTGTTTGCAACAGTGAATTAAAAATGTCCAGCAATATGAATGTGCCAGTAAAGCTTGAGAAAAAGAAATAAGAAACTATTAATAAAGGAGGAAAATACCATGGATTTGATCTTTCAAAAATGAAAAGTTCGTAAAGAAATAAGACGTCTGATCATATTCCAAAGAAACAATAGTATATTTTTGAAATAGTATTTATTAAAATCACATTTTTGTAAAAATAAATGTAAAATCAGAAGAGAAAATCAAATATTGGATTTGCTCAGATTAACATCCCCCCATAAATAAAAACAATACGTGGGGTCTCATATTCCTGATTGATTCTGTTATTTTCAGCAGCAGGGCTGTTCCTAGGGGAGGTGTGGCGCCCGAGGCGGAAGTGATGGATTCATCTCTTCCGGGATCAACCACACCAGCTAATCGCACCAGCCCGCAAAAGCCTGGGGCCTGGAGTGGGGGAGCCTGGCGTGGAAGTGACAGATTCATCTCTTCCGGGACCAACCGCAGCGGCCAATCGCACAGGGCCCCAAGTGGTCGCCCCCATTCGCCCTACCCCAGGGATGGCTCTGTTAATCAGAATTGATAAATCTACTCTTTCTGACAGATAACCTGTACAAATAACATTAGATATCTTGGGGAAGTATGTTTGAAATATGTGTTACAGATGGGATTTTTTTTTTTTTTTTTAAAAGGGTAAAATTTTCCAAAGCGATTAAGACTTTCAAAAAGACATTTAGAGCCAAATTTTTAAAGGTATTTTGGCACCTAGTGGGATTGTCAAAAGCGCCTAGGCACCTAACTCCGATTCAAATGAATGAGTTTTAGGGACCTAGTGCTTTTGAAAATCCCACTAGGTGCCTAAATATCTTCAAAAATCTGTCCTATAGGCATTTAGGATCCTAAGTATGATGAGACATGGGCCCCTAAGTACCTACATCATTTTTGGACATGGGATTTAGGCTCCTAAGTAACTTAGGAGCTTTGGGAAATTTTATCTGTGGTCTAAGCCTACTATACTGCAATTATAATTGTTGTCCAAAATAATACACTGATTTCTTTACCAATGTTTTATATTTCCTAGAGGACTAATATTTTAAAATATATATAAAGGGTGGTCTAGAGATTTGAATGGGTGCCCTTCTTTTAAACTGAAATCTAGTTAACTAGCTAAGGCTATGTCTACACTACTTAAGTCGGCAAAACTGACGTTGCTCAGGGGTATGAATATTCCACTCGCCTGAACGACATAAGTTTTTCCAACATAAGCGCCAGTGTGGACAGCGCTAGGTTGGTGGGAAAACTTCTCCCACCGACATAGCTACTGCTGTTCATGGGGTGGATTAATTATGTTGACGGGAGAGCTCTCTCCCGTCGGCGTAAAGTGGGTACGCATCGGTGCAGCTGCGCCGCTGTAAGCTCTCTAGTATAGACATAGCCTCAAAGTGGATAGCTGTATCTGTTAAACAATAGATGGTGCTCTGCAGTACAAATTTAAAGCTTGCAATACTTGAGAAATATTCTAGGTGTTCTGCATAGCCAAAGCCTAGTTTCAATCAACCATTCGCCTCTTAAAGAAGAAGGTTTGGGTTTTGGTGTGGAATTTATGACCAAACTAGTAAGACTGGTATTTTAAATAATATACGTATGCTGTTCTGAGTCATAAAGAGACAACAGGCTGTCAGCAAAGTCACTGTAAGAAAATATTGTAATGTAATAGCATGACACAGTTCAGTAATAATTACAGAGCAACCGAGATTTCATCTGTCTAGGAGGACTTCATTCATTTTTATTTTCTTTGGCTGTTTGGTGTCCCACACGTAGCAGATGATGATTTCACTTGGAAGTGTGATGGCTTTTTTATCCTTCTTGAAAAGGCTCTTCGCAGGCCAACTTGTTGACCCATTTACTTTGTAAGAAGGGAGAAAAGATATAAAATAGATTATAATCATTTTGACTAACAAGAACCAAAATTATTCCACTTGCTCTTTCTTTTGTTTCTCCAAACTAATTGTATCACAATCCCAGCAGACCAAGTAACTCTATAAATAAGTAGATCTAGTTACTAAGAATATAACACCTTCTTATTTTCCTGTGAAATCAAAACACCTTTCACGTCTGGGAAAAGTTTCCATTGGTGGCACGCTGCTGAAATTTGTTGTTTCTCCCTTACACTAAATGGTGAGGAGAGGGAGTCATTTAATTGGTTCATTCAAATGTTTAGTCAGAGAGGTTTTGGAAGTTTGCTAATTAAATATAGAAGTTTATTCTCCCCTTTGTAAACAGGAATGGAGGGGATGAAAATATGGGAGGGACAGATGGGGTGAGAAGTAGGGTTATGGAAGGAAGTGAACTCCTTCCTGCTTCCATATCACACAGAACTCCTCCTAATGTTCCAGGGAAATTTGGGAGAGGAGCCATTCACCAGCAACTCTCTGAAGGATGCTTCCACACACCCTTCCCAGTGGTTATCTGACCAAGGGTTCATACAACATTAATTTGTGAGGAGTCTCTGCTTCTCTTCAGGGTGTGTGTATGTTCGGGGCGAGAGATTCCAAGCTCTGTATGGTTAATGGCAGAACTCCCCTCGTGTCCCACTGAACTCGTAGACTTTTCTTGTGCCTTCTCTGTGGCCCCTGAAGCCCTTTCCCTTGAAGGGAGCAGGTGAAAACCTGCTGGAGTTTCCTAGGCTTTCTACTCCCTACTGTGGAATTTTCTGTGGGAAAGTACAATGTAGCCCATCACCAGGTACAGAAATTGAATACAAGTTCAAACCAAAGAAAAATTTTAATGGATTAACAGTTCTCAGAAAAGATACATCAGTCCAAATAACTGACTCTAATTTCTTGATTACAAATGGGTTACATACAATAACATGCTTTTCAAAAGTGCAAAAATATTTTAGAAAGGAACAACTAAGAATACTTGATTAAGTGATTTTGAATTCTGGATTTCCTGATATCAAAAAAGGTGGGAGGAAGAAAGAAAGAACTGAGGCCTTTGTTCCTGTCTGAAGCGGCATTCAAATGGGTTTTTGTTTGGTGCTGATTTCCTTAATATAAAAAGGGTTTATTTTCAGTAACTGGAGCTTTTTCTACATTACCAGGGATGCTAGGGATTTTCTTTTCATGGCTAAAACGAAGAAATCTATCAATAGTATTTCATATTTGTGTTTCGAGGCTATTTTCCAGGCCCCAAATGGAGTCCTGAGGGTAACCACAGTTCTTGGGTACCATCATCTGTCATGTTAAGGCTGACCAGAACAGAGCTTACTTGAGTGGGAACACCACATTGCTGTTAACTATATTAACAAAATAATAAACTTTGGGTAAACAAAGTGCATTGAAATAAAACAGGATCTGGGGAAACTGAGGCAGTTGTCTTTATCCCCTTTTTTCAGTGTTCCTGCCGCTGTATTACTCTAGTTGTATTTCAAAGTAAAGGGATCAACTCTGGTTTCATATTTCTGGTTTCTCAGAAAAATTAAGAGGACATGGAAGACTAAAAGGACCTCAGTGGTATATGTAGGATCTAAACATGTGTTAGGAATGTATACTTTTCTGATGTTTTTAAAATGTGGAAAATTTGTGATAAAAATTATTAATTTCCTGACAATAGATCTCCCAGCTTATCATTACAATACAATGTAATCACTTGTTTTACGGATAGTAATAATTGTAAAAAAAAAAATTTGTAGTGAAGCCAGATCAGTAATGTTATAAAAGAATATCAGGTTGATAACTCAGATCAGGCTGTAGAAAATGATTTGAAGTGCTCTGCTGGTAAATTTTGAAACAGCATGAAATAAGTCCTTTTGAATATGCGATGCCTCTTGTTTCCATCCTGAAAGCCAATAAATGGCATTAATGCCTATTCCAGAGGGACATGGTTACTTCCAAACAGCTGAAGATAACAACCATCAGATGGCGGGAGAGGAGGAAAACAAAAACAAGGAGGAGGGGGAGAACACCAAAATTTAAATCCTTTTAGGTCGCCTGTGTCTTTGCACAAACTATTTGCTTTATTGGGCTTTGAATAAAACCCAAACAGGAAAGATCTTAGACCTTTGAAGCTGCCAACAATTCAGTGGTCTCTGGGAGTTTGACAGTTGAACTACTAGACCTATCTGGTATGTGAAACTGCTGGAAAGAATTGTTCCACTAAGGAGCCAGTGACGGCACTGCTGGATCTGAACAGTGTGTGCAGATTCCAAAGAGTCTGTTTCTGAAAGCTTAAAAGGAGCACATGCAGTGATCTGACATCTAATAAGTTGATCCAGTAAGGTCAGGTAAAGTATGAGATTCTTAATTACAATGACTTCTGAGGGACTAACACTGGAAAAAAAATGTCACTGCTTTTGAAATCAGGGTGGCATTTCTTCCATTTACTGCCATATCCTTAAAATCTGCTTTTCTTGCAAAAACCCACAATACCTGGTTTGAGTGGAATTAAACTAGCCCTAGACTGCAGACCCTGCCGTCATGTCTTGAGCTGTAAGGCAGGAGAGAATTACATTTATTGTAGGTAGATGAACAGGCGATAGTTTCCGTGTTCTGCATTTCCTCTCTGTGGAAGGCATTTGGGGAGAGGGTTGAGTAGACTGAGAGCGCTGAATCAAAGCACTCCTAAGAGAGTGAACCATGAGTTTAGTAAACTTTGAAAGAGGAGTCCACAGACTTGTAAGACAATGTAGTATTAAAGATTCAAAGAAAAAGAAAATCTTATTAGTTGGTTTCCCTTCTAGGCAATTCCCTCCAGACGTACTTGTTTGGATAATCTGTCCAATGAGTGCATGCTTGGGAATATGTCTAGTTGATGGCTGAGAAAAAGAGGGGTAAATAGAAAACTAATATTTAGGTACTGCTGAATAAGTCACAAGGCTGAAGAGAAGATAGAGCATAGAGAGAGACCAAAGGAGATGAATAGTTCCATTAGGACTGTTGAGACATTGTCATTACTGAGTGCGTAACAAGAACCTGGAAATTAGAGTTGTGTTCCTGTGACCTGCATGTAGTGAAGAACAGTTTAACAAACTAATACAGATGAGTCTGATCAGGCCAAGTGAAAGTGAAAAATGTCAGTCTGCCATAACATAGCATGACCTCCAACAGTGGTCCTACAGAACACTTAAATCATGGAACCACAGATAGGAGGAATAGATATGTGGTCTATGGGAAGAGTCTGAGAACTCCTGATTTATGCTCTGTGTTCCCCTTATAAGGCTTTGTAGCAGCCAACAGCAATCTCATTGCTAGTTTAAGGGCTGCCCTAACTTGTGCACAAAAGTCTGGGCAGTTTAGCAATACAGCCTATCCAATTGTCCTGCATCCTGAAAGGAAAACAGGTGCTGTTTGTAACCATTATGTGTATGGATGATTTTGGAGAAGGGGCTAGAAATAGTAAGACACATACTGGGATTTGGGCCTCTGCCGCCAGCAGCAGATTCCTAATAAATAATAATAATATCGAGTGCAGTGTTTCCCAGAAGGCCATGCAGTGTTTGCCTCTGTTCAAATTTATTTTTTTATTTATTTATTGCCCATCTTGTGCACTCTCCTAGACATTAGCCTGTACTTGAATCATTAAACCTATTACAGCATTGGGTGGTGTACTTATATGCCAGCATTATTTTCTTCTGCATTACTTTGAGAGAGAAAATGATTTGGTCTTTAGGCAGTAAGAATTCAGGCATAATACCTGAAGCTAGGTAATGGCCAATAGGGAATTCTGATTATTTTATTAAATGTTATAAATTCTTAATTGACTCAATCCATCTGGCTGTGCACCTGGATGTATACTGTATCATATGTTGTCTTTCATTGTTAACCTTGTTCTCTGCCCTCATTATTTCTATTTGTTTCTGACACTCATGTTTTGCTTCTCATCTCACATTTGATAAATTCCTTTGGGGCAGGGACTATTGTTTTTCTATGAGTTCATACAGTGGCTATCAAAGCCATGCTATGATCCTAATAGGGGCTTCTGCCTGCTACTATAATATCAATAACACTACTAGTCAATTGCTTCTGTCTGGAACACTGTTAAATCTCCTTCATTTCCGTACTGTATTTTATATATGGTACAGTACTTTTCATGGATGTGGGTGGCCTGTATTCAACTTTAATCAGACATTATGCACAGGCTAGAGCACAGAGTAGTACAGATGGTGTGCAGAGTAATTCTTTTATCCTGTCATAAGTATTCATTGTTATAAACAATGTAAGGACATCTGAATGAATTTCCTCCAGATATTTGCTGGTTTTGCTGGTGTTTGACTTTCTGGAAAATTAGATAAAGAAAAGTATAACTCCAGTTTAACAAGACACAGATGGGTAAATCTTCCTTTTAAGATTTTGGGAGGACGTACAGAGATCAACAGTGGACAGAGAAGTTTTATTTTTAAAATATTTTATTTTTCTGTGAAGTTACAAAGTGTGTAGTATATCACGGACTCTACAAGAGTATATGTTTTGACACTTTTCAGTTACTTAATATATTGTTAACATGAGATTTTTAGCTGTCAAGCACAAGACATCTGTGTAACTATTTATTAGATTTATTGAACCCTCTTCTGGCCAACCCTTTTAGAATTTATAATCATAGGCTGGCAGTTAAACCTAAAGTTCTGGGGCTCAGGTTTGAGGGCTGTAACAAATTTGAGGCCACCAAAGACTTTACATTTTTCACTATGTTGTTCTCTGTGAACCACACAGAATTTCATATGGCTTACTTTTCTAGGTAATTTGATCCAAAAAAGAGAGTGTTTCATGAAAAATATTTTAAAGAAATTATTTTTTTCATTTCACTTGAAATTTCTAACTTTTCAACAAAACACTTGAAACATTTTTTATTTTTTTCCATATTTCATTTTGGTGGGAAAAATCCTATTCTCTCACGCTTTATTTTCATTTTTTCCCACTAGAGAGAAGAAAGGGGCAATGGAGTGTGTAGAAATATAGGCCCACATTGGACCTGAGTGAATTGTGGTTTTAAATTTAGTCTGGATATTAGCATGAGCAATAGGTCATCTAAACACTGTTTAAAAAATAACAGTTCACCTATATGGTTCGCATTGGAGCACATCTTAACTTATTCTAGAGCTGCAGGCCTTCTCATTTAAGCATTTCGTTATTCCTTTCAAAGTGCAGGGACTCATGTCATTGCACCTTCCCAAGTGATTTCAGATTTGGCTCACATAATTTGGGTCTGAACTCTCATCTTGGATTAAAGAAGATAACATTCCGTTAGTAAGTAGGGTGTTTTTTTCAGTCGAAGCATTGTCTCTGCTGTGGAACTTGCTCCCTCTGGTGGTTCATCAGGCCAGAGTTTGACAGACTTCAGGGCTCAAGGCAAAGTACCTTTGTTGTGGTAAAACTTTTAATCGAAGGTTTTAACTGAATCTTTATATGATAGTGAGACAGCTCCTTGTTTGTGAGTAATGTACTGTTTGCATGCAAAATTGTGTGTTTTGATTACCCCATATAAACAGTAGTATTTTAAGTGGGACACTGAGATGCTGTTGTGGTGGGTAAAGTACATACTTTATATTAAACTTAGTTCCCCAGATCACTCAGAATTAGTCCATATTCTAGAAACCATTTTCGCATTCCCTGTGTTTAACTCCCACTCTCGTTATCCCCGCAGTTTTCCAAATCTTCTGTTTATAGAATCAAACCAGGATTGCCACTGTTATTCCTGGAGAATGGTGACCATTGACAGAATCTTATTTTGGAATACTTAGCATCTATCTCCTTTCATAACAATTCCTCAGGTTAACCAGAGGAATTAGCAGAACTGAAGCTCAACCTACCTTTCTGTCCTTTATATTTATACATTTGTAAACAGTAAATTATTCAGACTAACTCCAGAATATATATAATTTAGGGTCATATGATGCTTTCAATATCAGTGAAAGTTATACTTGAAGATCCAAGGCAGTGAGTGGGTGGTCTTGCAGACGTAGCAGTTTTCCACTTGAATCTGGCATGGCACAGTAAATCTGTCTACCTTTAAATGCATTCCAGTTTAGGGGCTGATCCTGCTCCCATTGAAAAGAAGGGCAGAGATCTCATTCACACTTACAGGATCAGGGCTGGGCCCTTACTGAACTAAAACTACAGGCTGTAATATAGGTGATGTAAGATGAAAAGACAGATGGTTCAGATGAACAGTGTCCCTGTTTGTATTACTCTTTGGGTAAGATACACATTCCCAATGACAGATTCCTTAGAAAGATGGATGGAAGCTATTGATACAGAAATCTTTAAATTAAATAAATCTTTCCCTCACAACTTGATGCAAAATTATCAGAAATATGGCTATAACTACCATTTCAACAGAAAGTGCTGAAGACTTCAGTTGTCTGTCATCCAGGTAAGGCAAGCTGGCCCTATTAATAGAGTTATTGATGAGCAACCAAGTTGAAATTTCTACTTAACTTGCATTGTTACTGAAAATGAATAATAGCATGATTGTCAAAGCATGAAAGGTATTTATGTAAACAGATATTCCTGCTCAGACTTTTCAGCATAAGACACCATATTACCTAGTTACCACTTGCGAGACAAGGTGGGTGAGGTAATATCTTTTATTGGATCACTTTCACTTGGTGAGAGAGACAAGCTTTTCAGCTACACAGAGCTCTTCTTCAGGTCTGGGGAAGATTCTAAGAGTGTCACAGCTAAATAAAAGATTGAACAGAGAGTTTAGAATAAATAGTTAGCAAATGTTCTAAGGGACCATTCAAAGTGAAGTGGTCATATGACAAAAAGAGGGATTACTGGGTTACAGATTGTTTGTTTTTTAGTGTCTAGTAAAGTTATGAATTTTAGCTCTCAGGTCCTCTTTTGAAGGTGTTGTGCAGGTTTCCTTTGAGGATGGACCTGAGAGGTCAGATATAGAGTGATCACTTTGTTGCTGTTGGGGCATTTAGTGCACTGGATGAGGTACAGAACATGTTGTGACAGGCATGTGTAGGACCCATGGATGTTGAAAAGTGTATTGTGTGGGGTGTTGATCATTGTAGCAGTGGAGAAATGTCTGCAGGTTTTGCATCTGTTCTTCTGGCAGGTCAGGTTCCCCTTTGAGTTGGTGTGTCCTGATCTGTGGGGAGTTTGCTTCTAATGATGAGACAAAACGGTTGTAATTTAAAACATACTGAACTGTTCATGTCAAAGCCTATATACTGCTAGCTTTGCTTCGCCCTACACCAAGTTACTTCATATCTTTTAAGTATGAAGCTCGGCTCTGCCCACTCTCTATTCACGTGCTCTCAGTTGAGAGTACCAGGTACGTAGCCCCCATTGCCCTTCTATACTCAGAGCAGCAATCCAGGCAGCTATAATTTGGTCATGAGGGGGAGCCCTTCCTCTCCCTACCACCCTGTATGTCCACAGTAGGGCTCGGGCCAGTCTAGCTCAAAATTACATGAATCAGCATATTTATATTCTTTGCCCCCTCCCTGATGTCACACTGTGAGTGTATGTGAGGATGTTACTAATTTTGTGGGACGGCTATAGCGAAGAGTAGGGTTCTACATTTCACAGTGAACATGGGCAGGGCTGTCTGATTTCTGATGGAAAGGAATTCCTCTGCGGTGGAGCTGCCTGTGAGACCACCCAGACTCCTGTTAGGGAAATATCCTGTAGAACTTAATACTGAATAATAAACAGCCAGTGTAATTTTTAAAGGGTAACATTCACTATTTTGTTACGTAGTTCTTTTTAGAGTAATGTCTATATAACTCTGTTAGTTTCAACATTATTACATTGTTTAGGACTTTTTCATAAGAATCCCCATGAGCTTCACTTGAACACTCTTAGCCCCGTAGGCCCGGATTAATTCAGCTGTTGTGGAAGGCCACAGAGAGAGTGGAAGTCCTTGGGATAGTCAGGACTCCTCATTCCTGGGAGACTTTTGCTCTCCTTAGATGATTACACTTAAAGTCAGTTTTTCCTGGTGAAATTTATATACTGCTCACTAGGTGGTGGTAACACCCCATTGCAGATAAAAGATGAGGTTCTGAAATTCACTTTCAACTAGCTTGTGCTTGGGAAATTGACGTTCCTATTTCCTATAATACATCACAGGACTGGGTGAGCAGCAGACAAAATGTTGCATAGGTACAATCTTGCATGTTAAATGTTTTAGAATCACATGCTGTGCAATGATGTCAGAATACACACAGAAGAAATAATAGAAGAGGTTGAAAAGGATATGACTATAGCTCAAATGGACAGAAACCAAGAATGTTCAACTTTGATCTAAAGATGTATGCCTACATATTTTTGGTTGCGCCAGTTTTGTACCTGATGGACCTCTTAGCTGATCGCTAGCAACTGAAGATAAATACACCAGACACAGGGAGATTTAAAGGTCTCATTAGGAAATTTCACTCTTAGAATCACACAATATCAGGGTTGGAAGAGACTTCAGGAGGTCATCTAGTCCAACACCCTGCTCAAAGCAGGACCAACCCCAACTAAATCATGCCAGCCAGGGCTTTGTCAAGCCGGGCCTTAAAATCCTGTAAGGATAGAGATTTCACTACCTCCCTAGGTAACCCATTCCAGTGCTTCACCTCCCTCCTAGTGAAATAGATTTTCCTAAAATCCAACCTAGACCTCCCCCACTGCAACTTGAGACCATTGCTTCTTGGTCTGTCACCTGCCACCACTGAGAACTGCCTAGCTCCATCCTCTTTGGAACCCCCCTTCAGGTAGTTGAAGGCTGCTATCAAATCCCCCCTCACTCTTCTCTTCTCTTCTCTTCTCTTCTCTTCTCTTCTCTTCTCTTCTCTTCTCTTCTCTTCTCTTCTCTTCTCTTCTCTTCTGCAGACTAAATAAGCCCAGGTCCCTCAACATCTCCTCGTAAGTCATGTTCCTCAGCCCCCTAATCATTTTCGCTGGACTCCGCTGGACTCTCTCCAATTCGTTCACATCCTTTCTATAGTGGGTGGGGGGAGGGCAAAACTGGATGCAGTACTCCAGATGTGGCCTCACCAGTGCCCAATAGAGGGGAATAATCACTTCCCAAGATCTGCTGGCAATGCTCCTACTAATGCAGCCCAATATGCCATTAGCCTTCTTGGAAATAAAGGCATGCTGTTGACTCATATCCAGCTTCTCGTCCACTGTAATCCCCAAGTCCTTTTCTGTAGAACTGCTGCTTAGCCAGTCGGTCCCCAGCCTGAAGCAGTGCATGAGATTCTTCCTTCCTAAGTGCAGGACTCTGCACTTATCCTTGTTGAACCTCATCGGACTTCTTTTGGCTCAATCCTCCAATTTGTCTAGGTCACTCTGGACCCTATCCCTATCCTCCAGCTTATCTATCTCTCCTCCAAGCTTAGTGTCATCTGCGAACTTGCTGAGGGTGCAATTAATCCCATCATCCAGATAATTGATAAAGATGTTGAACAAAACCGGCCTCAGAACCGACCCCTGGGGCACTCTGTTTGATACCGGCTGCCAACTAGAGATCGAGCTGTTGATCTCTACCCATTGAGCCTGACAATCTAGCCAGCTTTCTATCCACCTTATAGTCTATTCATCTGATCCATACTTTTTTAACTTGCTGTGGTAGACTTATAGTGATAGACTCAAGGAGCTCAATCACTTAATCTTTTTTTTTTTGTTAAACTAAATAGGTGACTTGATCTGTCTAGAAGTACCTATATTGGGTACAGAAATTTGATAATAGAGGGCTCTTCAGTCTAGCAGACAAAGGTATGACGTGGTCCAATGACTGGAAGTTGAAACTAGTCAAATTCCGACTCAAAATAAAGTGCACATTTTTTCACAGTGAGGGTAATTAACCATTGGAACAATTTACCAAGGCTTATGGTGGATTATCCAAACCTAGATATTTTTTAAATCAAGATTGGATGGTACTGGTTGTTTTTATGATATGCTCTATTTCAAACAGGAATTAATTCAGGGAAGCTTTATGACCTGTTTTATACATGAGGTCAGACTAGATTATCCCAGTGGTCCCTTCTGGCCTAATAATCTGTGAATCGTCTATTCTGCCAACATTACTTCTACCTATTCCAAGCTTTCCATCCTTCTACTTTCACAACCTTTTCTCCTAGTCTGTCATCATTATCAATCCCCTTCTCTCCCGTTAGTGATATCTGTCCTAACCCAGGCTTCCAACATATAACCACACTTTCCTGTGCTTCCCCTTTCTCCCTCATCCGTCATTATGCTGATATTTCCTTCCTTCCCACTTGCCTTCTTCTGTTCTTTCTGGAACGCCCATTCTAGCTTAAAATAAGAAAATGAGAAATACCAGTAAGACTTGCACATAATAAACTGATCTTATTATAGGTTTCAGAGTCGCAGCCATGTTAGTCTGTATCCACAAAAAGAAAAGGAGTACTTGTGGCAACTTAGAGACTAACAAATTTATTTGAGCATAAGCTTTCTTGAACTACAGCTCACTTCATTGGTTGCAACTTATGCTCAAATAAATTTGTTAGTCTCTAAGGTGCCACAAGTACTCCTGATCTTATTATGATGATCCTTGCCTCTTCCCTTTCCTATCTCCTTTCTCCCTCGCTTCCTTTCATTTGTGGTGTCAGATCTCAAATTAGATTGTAAGCTCTTAGGGCAGAAATATGTCATCTGTTTCTGCTCCAAGTTCATTCTAGCTGTTCATACAAGAGAGACTGATCTGCCACAGAGGGATGAGGTGACCTTTAGGGGATTAGCAAAGAGGCCTCTTTCTTTTTCAATCCGAATACAAAAGTTCTTTGAGATTTTCAGATGGGTATTGTTATTATTCATTATTATATGAAGACTTTTATTTAAACTCTGTCTTTTTTTCTCAAATATACAAATAGCATTTGCAAACCTCTTTGTAGGTAAAAATTAGATAAATTGTATGAGATCTTCGTTGCTTTAGAGTTTAAAAAAGAGCCCTCAGGAAAGATATGTTGATAGCTAAATTATATGTTTTATGAATTGAAAAGGGGTTTAAATCACATTCCTAAATACTACTTTTAATTGCAAGAAATGATTACTGTCTCAAAAGCTACCTGATACAAGCTGTAAACTGGCAGTTCATAGCTTGTGGTATTTGGTTGAGTTCTAGAATAAATTTCCTCTCAGTCAAACCATACAAATGGTTGGTACATTCCTTATAATTCAATCAAGTAGCTAACCTTTAAGAAGCATTAACAGCATTATAACATATTGATTCTGAACTCTGGACTGACAGACATCCTGCCAAAAATAAATCTCCTTAAAAAACATGGACACGTGCACTGAAGATCCAGATATAGCTGGGAGACAAGTATTGTGGCTCAGCTGGCCTGATCCAAAGCCCATTGAAGTCAGTAGCAGTTTTTTCCCATTCATTTCTGTGGGCTTTTGATTAGACCCTGAGAGGGAAGTGGCATAACCCGGAACTCTGAGGGAAATGACAGTTTTTCCTCCCTCCTTCCCAACAGAAGTACTGTACAGTATTAGCTCATTGAACTGGGTACCTGCACTTGCAGAATAAACTGAGCATTTGGTGTCATGCTTGTCGGAGATGGAGAATAGACTTAAGACGATGTTTGCATTACTGTGTTTGGGAAGAATTGACAAAGCTACAGTCACGGTGCATACACATCTCCTTTTGACTGTAATGGGAGGTTTGCATATGTAAAGGTTTCAGGAACACTCATTATTAATTATATAGTAATATAGGAGTGCATGGTGCTTCATAAAAATATATACCCTTTAGAAAGGTCTCTGCATTAAGGAGCCGTAGCACAAGCAATTAAAAGATGAGGCATGAAGATTTTGTCATGGATATTTTTAGTAAAAGTCAGGGACAGGTCACGGGCAATAATGAAAAATCCATGGAAGCCTATGACCTGTCCCTGACTTTTACTAAAAATATCCATGCTAAAACGAGGAGCCTGGGCAGCTGTGAGTGGTCTGGGAGCTCCAGGGTCCCCCTCTGCTGGTGGCTCCAAACTCCAGAGGTTCCCCTTGCTGCCATGGAGGCTGGGAGTTCTGTGGGTCCTTCCTGTTGCCCATTGAGGCAGAGAGCTGCGGGGATCTGGCCACTGCCACCCGCGGCATCTGGGTGGTCCAGGGGTCCCCCCTGCCGCCCACAGAAGCCACAAGCGTTGGGGGTCCCCCTGCTGCCTGCGGCGGTGGGAGCTGCAGGGATCATCCTTGCCACCGAAGACAGCAGGGAGCTGCGGGGGTCCCCCTGCCGCCCGGAGTGGCTGGGAGCTGCAGGAGGTCCACCTGCCGATGGGACCCTGCAGCTCCCAGCCGGGGCTGGCTGAAGTCACGGAGGTCTTTGGAAATCACGGAATCCGCCTTAATTGTCAGTGAAAGGTTAGGCAAAAAAATCCAAAAGAACCTAGACCTGAAGGAAAGATTTGAATGTGTAGAAGGACTGCTTTGTATAACTTTGGAAACGCAATGTGAAACAATACAAATAAGAAATGTCTAAGTACTTTCGAATATCCTGACAAAGTATTAATATTCTACTGTGCTAAACAACAGCCCTTTTATTTAGTTACAGTTCTGTCTTCTTGTTCTTTTAAAAAAGGTTGTTGGGAAAAATTATTGAGAGACTGACTGCCTGTTTGTTAGCATAGGCTGTATTTCAGGAAGTTAGATAAACTTGTTTAGAGACCGGAGTGGAAACTGAAAATCTGCCTTTGTTCCATGGAAACACACATTTAACAGAGGCTTTCACAAAACTCTGATGTCTTTGTTGGGTTATGCTTTCTCCAACCATCAAAAGATGAAGAGCTGCAGACTTGATTGATTGATACTTCTTACTTGATTCCATTTTGTGTTATATAAAAAAAAATGTTTTTTATCATTTTTTGTGAAAGTTTTTGTTCTGTTAAAGAGCCAAGGATTATCAGTGGGGGTTTGGGCATATTTACAGACATGTTAAAGCTACAAATAGACATATGGGGTGAAAAGTTGGGACACATCTTTTATGGTTATTGTTCCCACCCCCGTTCCCCTCTGACATTGAGATATGTTGGACTGGAAAATGTTTTAGGAGGGATATAGAAAATAGATTGTTTTGTATTTTAGAAACCATACAGGTGAGAGCCACCATCTGCAGAGCTGCTGGCAGCCACGGGTCACCCATTTTGAAGTAGTACCTTTTTTTGTTTTTGAGCTTTGCTTCCTTAGAAGATGCTAAAATGTATGTGTTTTTCCCCCCCCGTGTGCTCCCTTCTTGCTGATTTCACATCTCTTTATTAACACCTGACTTTGTGTGTAAATGGGGATCCATTGTGTTTGCTTACAGTGCTTAATTTATATCCCAACAGAGAGAGAGGTGAATAAACATTTCCTGTCTAACAGAAAACCTGGTTTTCACCTCTGCTGATAACTTGATACAGACTCTTAAGAACATATTTTCAGTGTGTGTGTATATTACACACAGGTACTCTGTGTGTGTGTGTGTGTGTGTGTGTGTGTGTGTGTATATATATATATACAGGTACTATGTAAGGAGTTATGTTACACACACACACACACACACACAAACATAACTTCTTACATAGTACCTGTATATACATTTCACAGTGATGTTAATAACTATTGAGAGACTGGCTTTCATTTCAGACCACACATAACATTCTTTGGTGAACCACAATGTACCTATTGGAATCATAGGACTGGAAGGGACCTCGCGAGGTCATCTAGTCCAGTCCCCTGCACTCATGGCAGGGCTAAGTATTATCTAGACCATTCCTGACAAGGGTTTGTCTAACCTGCTCTTAAAAATCTCCGATGATGGAGATTCCACAACCTCCCTAGACAATTTATTCCAGTGCTTAATCACTCTGACAGTTAGGAAGTTTTTCCTAATGTCCAACCTAAACATCCCTTACTGCAATTTAAGCCCGTTGCTTCTTGTCCTATCCTCAGAGGTTAAGAAAATCTTTTTCTCTCTCTCCTCCTTGTAACAATCTTTTATGTACTTGAAAACTGTTATCGTGTCCCCTCTCAGTCTTCTTTTCCAGACTAAACGAACCCAATTTTTTCAGCCTTCCCTCATAGGTCATGTTTTCTACACCTTTAATCATCTTTTTGCTCTTCTCTGGACTCTCTCCAATTTGTCCACATCTTTCCTGAAATGTGGCACCCAGAACTGGACACAATTCTCCAGTTGAGGCCTAATTAGAGCAGAAAAATTACTTCTCATGTCTTTCTTACAACATTCCTGCTAATACATTCCAGAATGATGTTTGATTTTTTTGCAACAGTGTTACACTGTTGGCTCATATTTCACTTATGGTCCACTATGACCACCAGATCTCTTTCTGCAGGACTCCTTCCTAGGCAGTCATTTCCCATTTTGTATGTGTGCAATTGATTGTTCCTTCCTAAATGGAATACTTTGCATTTGTCCTTATTGAATTTCATCCTATTTACTTCAGACCACTTCTACAGTTTGTCCAGATCATTTTGAATTTTAATCTTATTCTCCAAAGCACTTGCAACCCCTCCCAGCTTGGTATCGTCTGCAAACTTTATAAGTGTACTCTCTATACCATTATCTAAATCATTGATGAAGATATTGAACAGACCCAGAACTGATCCCTGCGGGACCCCACTCGTTATGCCCTTCCAGCATGACTGTGAACCACTCACAACTACTCTCTGGGAACAGTTTTCCAACCAGTTTTGCACCCACCTTTTAGTAGCTCTATCTAGGTTGCATTTCCCTAGTTTGTTTATGAGAAAGTCATGTGAGACACTATCAAAAGCTTTACTAAAATCAAGATATACCACGTCTATCACTTCCCCCTATCCACAAGGCTTTTTACCCTGTCAAAGAAAACTATCAGGTTGGCTTGACACAATTTGTTCTTGACAAATCCAGGCTGGCTGTTACTTATCACCTTATTATCCTCTAGATGTTTGCAAATTGATTACTTAATTTTTTCCTCCATTATCTTTCCAGGTACAGAAGTTAAGCTGACTGGTCTGTAATTCCCCGGGTTGTCCTTATTTCACTTTTTAGAGATTTGCCCTTTTCCAGTCTTCTCCTGTCTTCCATGACTTTTCAAAGATAATCACTAATGGCTCAAATATCTCCTCAGTCAGCTCTTTGAGTATTCTGGGATGCATTTCATCAGGCCCTGGTGACTTGAAGACATCTAACTTGTCTAAGTAATTTTTAACTTGTTCTTTTCCTATTTTAGCCTCTGATCCTACCTCATTTTCACTGACTTCACTGTGTTAGATGTCCAGTCACCACCAACCTTCTTGGTGAAAACCAAAACAAAGAAGTCATTAAGCACCTATGCCATTTCCACATTTTCTGTTATTTTTCCTCCGTCATTGACTAATGAGCCTACCCTGTCCTTAGTCTTCCTCTTGCTTCTAATGTATTTGTAGAATTTTTTCTTGTTACCCTTTATGTCTCTAGCTAGTTTGATCTTGTTTTGTGCCTTGGCCTTTCTAATTTTGTCCCTACATACTTGTGTTATTTGTTTATATTCATCCTTTGTAATTTTACCTATTTTTCACTTTTTGTAGAACTCTTTTTTTAATTTTTAGATCATTGAAGATCTCCTGGGTAAGCCAGGGTAGTTTCCTGCCATACTTCTTGTCTTTCCTACGAACTGGAATAGTTTGCTCTTGTGCCCTTAATAATGTCTCTTTGAAAAACTGCCAACTCTGTCTTCAGTTGTTTTTCCCCTTTGACTTGCTTCCCATGGGATCTTACCTACTCAGTCCCTGAGTTTGCTAAAGTCTACCTTCTTGAAATCCATTGTCTTTTATTTTGCTGTTCTCCCTCCTACCATTCCTTAGAATCATGAAGTCTATCATTTCATGATCACTTTCACCCAAGCTGCTTTCCACTTTCAAATTCTCAACCAGTTCCTCCCTATTTGTCAAAATCAAATCTAGAACAGCCTCTCCCCTAGTAGCTTTCTCCACTTTCTGAAATAAAAAATGGTCTCCAATACATTCCAAGAACTTGCTGGATAATCTGTGCCCTGTTGTGTTATCTTCCCAACAGATATCTGAGTCACTGAAGTCCCCCGTCACCACCAAGCCCTTGCTTTGGATGATTTTGTTAGTTGTTTTTATAAAAGCCTCATCCACCTCTTCTTCCTGGTTAGGTGGTCTGTAGTAGACCCCTACCATGACATCTCCCTTGTTTTTTACCCCTTTTATCCTTACCCAAAGACTTTCAACAAGTCTGTCTCATATTTCCATCTCAACCTCAGTCCAAGTGTATCCATTTTTAATGAGGAGATACCCCTCTCTACCTCTTTGTCAGTTAGCATTAAGAAGTTCTTGGATAGCAGCTGAATCGAGTGTTGATTAAACTTTTAATTTCAGAGATAGCCATCAGACTACATAGAGTAGTCTACAAAGGATTTATCATGCAGTAACTACTTATTAGTATACTGTGAAAAAGAGTGTCATGTTTAAACACCCTCAGTCTCTCTTTTTCATCACCATATATTTCTGACATAGAAGCAAGGAACTTCTTTTTCATATTAGCAGCCTAATAGCAAATCCACAGATTAACTACACATCACAGAATTGTCCTCAAAAGACAAAAAAGGATTTGATAAGGGCCAAAGAAAATATGTGCCAACAACATAAAACAGGCCTATTTACCTTAGGGTGAGAAGGTAATAAACTACTGTTCATATAGGAAACCTGACCTGCCTCTCTCTCAATAGACTGAGCCAGTAGGGGGCAGAATGTCATACAAGCGTTTCTCTTGGGTCCCCAACAGTTCTTGCCTAATGATGCTTTCTAAATAAAAATGAAATGGGTTGGGGGCGGCTGAGCTGTCATATAGAGCACAGCATACAGTATATATTACTAATGAAAGTCCAAAAAAATTACTTCATCTTCTGCAATAGAAACCTCAAGTTTCTTGTCCCCAACAGCATTCACACTAAAGAAAAGAAACATTCCTTGGTAAATCTTTGTTTCATCAAAAAATCATGGTCTTGGTTGGTTCTTAAAACAATACATAATACAGACTGCTGGAATGTACTCGTATACCCATGGCAAAGCCGACTGTGCTTTCTGACCCAGATTCCATGGAGAATCAGAGTGGTAACCTACTTATAACTTGAAACTAAATTAAGTCATTCTGTCTCTTCTCTAGTTGCTGTGCTAGCTAAACCTAATTCAAATCTGTTGCTTTAAAAAGGAAAAAAAAAAAAAAGTCTGCAGAAGGTTTGAGTACATAGCAGTTATGAAAGTGTTATATTTAATATTTTATCTTTGTTTGAGACTACTGTTTTAGTTATACATGTTTTCTCTCTCGTTAAAAACTCAAGTTCAAGTGGTTTAAATCTTTTTTTTTAAATGAAAAAACAGCATTACTCACATGCAAGTCTAAATAGTGTCTGGGATTTATTACATCATTCAGTGAAGTTGACTACAGATAGTTCCATATAGAACAAAATGATGGACAAAAAATATTCTTGTATTGATGATGACTCCATGAGACATACAAATTGTGTGTTAAACTTTGTCTCATTCATGCCTCTTTTCGTAAACATTTCTCTCTTAGAAAACTAGCTTTTGGGTTGTTTGGTAATAACTTGTGTCTGCAGTGCATGAGCATATAGACAATATATTGTTTTAGGAAACTGTAGTAAAGAATGGTTTCAGAGTAACAGCCGTGTTAGTCTGTATTCGTAAAAAGAAAAAAGAAAAGGAGTACTTGTGGCAGCTTAGAGAATAAAACAGATTAATGATAATGGTAAATTGACATAAACCAAGAGAAGTCTTTGTCAGTCAGTCACATTAATGAATGGACTAATTCTTAATAACTGATTAGTGTTATTCTTCAGAGTCCAGTATGCTTTGAGGCATATGTTCAGAAGAATATGTTTACCTGTAAAGGCCAAATTCTGTTTCTATTACACCCACAAAATGGGCATTAATGGCTCTACTGAGAGCAGAGGTTGGATTTGTTTGTTTTACGCCTCCAATCAGTGTGCAGTACATCAGCTGAGTAGCTCTCACTAGACTGGACTTAGGGGACCTGGGTTCTGTTCTTAATTTTGCCATTGGCCTGCTGGGTGACCTTGGTCATGTCACATCATCTCCCAGTGCCTCAGTTTCTCCATTTGTAAAATGAGGATAATGATACTGGCCTTTCTTTGTAAAAATCTTTGAGATTTTTTGAACTGAAAATGTGCTACATGAGAGCACAGAGGAATTATTTTATTATTATTATTAAATATTATTAGGGCTGTCAATCACAGTTAACTCCAGCAATTAACTCAAAACAAATTGACACTATTAAAAAAATTAATTACTATTAATCACTGTTTTAATCGCACTGGTAATAATAGAATACCTACTGAAATTTATTGTAAGTATTTTTGGATGTTTATCTACGTTTTCAAATATATTGATTTCAGTTACAATACAGAATATAAAGTGCACAGTCATAGAATCATAGAATATCAGGGTTGGAAGGGACCTCAGGAGGTCATCTACTCCAACCCCCTGCTCAAAGCAGGACCAATCCCCAATTAAATCACCCCAGCCAGGGCTTTGTCAAGCCTGACCTTAAAAACTTCTAAGGGAGGAGATTCTACCACCCCCTAGGTAATGCATTCCAGTGGTTCACCACCCTCCTAGTGAAAAAGTTTTTCCTAATATCCAACCTAAACCTCCCCCACTGCAACTTGAGACCATTACTCCTTGTTCTGTCATCTGCTACCACTGAGAATAGTCTAGAACCATCCTCTTTGGAACCCCCTTTCAGGTAGTTGAAAGCAGCTATCAAATCCCCCCTCATTCTTCTCTTCTGCAGACTAAACAATCCCAGTTCCCTCAGCCTCTCCTCATAAGTCATGTGTTCCAGACCCCTAATCATTTTTGTTGCCCTTCGCTGGACTCTCTCCACATCCTTCTTGTAGTGTGGGGCTCAAAACTGGACACAGTACTCCAGATGTGGCCTCACCAATGTTGATAGAGGGGAACGATCACGTCGATCTGCTGGCAATGCCCCTACTTATACATCCCAAAACGCCATTGGCCTTCTTGGCAACAAGGGAATACTGTTGACTCATATCCAGCTTCTCGTCCACTGTCACCCCTAGGTCTTTTTCCGCAGAACTGCTGCTTAGCCATTCGGTCCCTAGTCTGTAGCGGTGCATTGGATTCTTCCGTCCTAAGTGCAGGACCCTGCACTTATCCTTGTTGAACCTCATCAGATTTATTTTGGCCCAATCCTCCAATTTGTCTAGGTCCCTCTGTATCCAATCCCTACCTGCCACCATATCTACCACTCCTCCTAGTTTAGTATCATCCGCAAATTTGCTGAGAGTGCAATCCACACCATCCTCCAGATCATTTATGAAGATATTGAACAAAACCGGCCCCAGGACCAACCCTTGGGGCACTCCACTTTATACCGGCTGCCATCTAGACATGGAGCCATTGATCACTACCCGTTGAGCCCAACAATCTAGCCAACTTTCTACCCACCTTATAGTGCATTCATCCAGCCCATACTTCTTTAACTTGCTGGCAAGAATACTGCGGGAGACCATGTCAAAAGCTTTGCTAAAGTCAAGAAACAATACATCCACTGCTTTCCCTTCATCCACAGAACCAGTAATCTCATCATAGAAGGCGATTAGATTAGTCAGGCATGACCTTCCCTTGGTGTATCCATGCTGACTGTTCCTGATCACTTTCCTCTCGTGTAAGTGCTTCAGGATTGATTCCTTGAGGACCTGCTCCATTATTTTTCCGGGGACTGAGGTGAGGCTGACTGGCCTGTAGTTCCCAGGATCCTCCTCCTTCCCTTTTTTAAAGATGGGCACTACATTAGCCTTTTTCCAGTCGTCCACGACTTCCCCCGATCGCCATGAGTTTTCAGAGATAGTGGCCAATGGCTCTGCAATCACAGCCGCCTACTCCTTTAGCACTCTCGGATGCAACGCATCTGGCCCCATGGACTTGTGCACGTCCAGCTTTTCTAAATAGTCCCTAACCACTTCTTTCTCCACAGAGGGCTGGCCACCTACTCCCCATGTTGGGTTGTCCAGCGCAGCAGTCTGGGAGCTGACCTTGTTCGTGAAGACAGAGGCAAAAAAAAGCATTGAGTACATTAGCTTTTTCCACATCCTCTGTCACTACGTTGCCTCCCTCATTCAGTAAGGGGCCCACACTTTCCTTGGCTTTCTTCTTGTTGCCAACATACCTGAAGAAACCCTTCTTGTTACTCTTAACATCTCTTGCTAGCTGCAGCTCCGGGTGCGATTTGGCCCTCCTGATTTCATTCCTACATGCCCGAGCAACATTTTTATACTCTTCCTGGTCATTTGTCCAATCTTCCACATCTTGTAAGCTTCTTTTTTATGTTTAAGATCCGCAAGGATTTCACTGTTAAGCCAAGCTGGTCGCCTGCCATATTTACTATTCTTTCGACACATCGGGATGGTTTGTCCCTGTAACCTCAATAGGGATTCTTTGAAATACAGTGGTCACTTAATATTATTTTTTATTACAAATATTTTGCAATGTAGAAAAGATAAAAGAAATAGTAGTATACAATTCTCCCCAAAAGAGTTCAGTCACAAATTTAATTAATGCATTATTTTTTTTAACAAGCATCACCAGCATGGAAGCATGTCCTCTGGAATGGTGGTCAAAGCATGAAAGGGCATACAAATGTTTAGCATATCTGGCACGTAAATACCCTGCAACGCTGGCTATAAAAGTGCCATGCGAATGCCTGTTCTCACTTTCAGGAGACGTAAATGAAAATTGGGCAGCAGTATCTCCCGTAAATGTAAACAAACTTGTTTGTCTTAGTGGTTTGGTGAACAAGAAGTAGGACTGCATGGTCCTGTAGGCTCCAAAGTTTTACATTGTTTTGTTTTTGAGTGCAGTTATGTATAAAAAAAATTTCTACATTTGTAAGTTGCACTTTCACAATAAGAGATTGCACTACAGTACTTGTTTGCAGTGAATTGAAAAATACTGCAGGGGTGGGGGTGAGTTTTCTTTTTTACATTGCAAATATTTGTAATTAAAAAATAGTAATATAAAGTGAAAAGGAGTACCTGTGGCACCTTAGAGACTAACCAATTTATTTGAGCATGAGCTTTCGTGAGCTACAGCCAGATGAAGTGAGCTGTAGCTCACGAAAGCTCATGCTCAAATAAATTGGTTAGTCTCTAAGGTGCCACAAGTACTCCTTTTCTTTTTGCGAATACAGACTAACACGGCTGTTACTCTGAAACCTAATATAAAGTGAGCACTGTATGCTTTGTATTCCATGTTGTAATTGAAATTTATATATTTGAAAATGTAGAGAAACATCCAAAATATTTAAACAAATGGCATTCTGTTATTGTTTAACAGTGTGATTAAAACTGTGACTAATCACAATTAATTATTTTAATCATTTGACAGCCCTAATTATTATTACATCAACCTTTATCAGATAAAATGGTGACATGCATTAAAAAAACTGATCTGAGAAATAATGGCATTGATATAGGAATGCTGCTACAGATCAGTTGATGCTGACCGAAAGTTTCAAAAGTAACTGCTGATTTTGGGTGCCTCCATTTTTTGAGATATCTTAGAGATCTCTGATCATCAGGAGGCAGGTGCTCAGCACTTTCTGGAGACCAGGCCTATTTAAGTAACCTCAAATTGAATATCCAAAAACTGAAAATCAATAAAGTGATATATCATACACAAAACCCTACAGTGCTTTTCAGGACAATAATTGATGATTTAAAATATTGTGAGAAAACAAAAAAAAATTAGGGCAATAGCTGTGAAGTGTATGTAATACTGGAGAGAGATAATTACATACAATTTTCTGCTATTATATGTCACATTGTTTTCTTTTCCTTTTTTATGTAAATCAAGAATTATAGCCCTGTGCAACTTTTAAGATTTCTCTGCTTTTTTTATATCAGTCTTTTACATTTTATTTTTTTATCTTTTTATTTATTTACTTTTGTCTATGGAAGAAAGGAAAAATTGCTGTGTTTATAGCATAGTTTGCAAATATGATTGGCTGGTAGAAAATAATTAACGTTTTTATTTTTCAGAAAACGGTGGGGCATATTTCCCAGAAGTGAAAAATGATCCAGCCAAATATTTACAAAGTTGCCCTGAGTCTGTAAAAAAGTGGCTGAGGCAACTGAAAAATGCTGGGAAGGTCCTGCTATTGATTACCAGCTCTCACAGTGACTACTGCAGACTCCTGTGTGAACACATCCTTGGGTAAGTGTACTGCTGATCTCAGTTCATTTCCGATTAGACCTCCCAGAGAGCAGTAACCATGGTTAGATTTGGAGATGGCCCTGAGCAGTAAAGCTCGAGGTTTGGGTCTGTTTCTAGTTACTGTTTCACATTATCTCAGAACTGGGAGACCAGTAGCTATGGGCTGTCCTTAAAACTATACATTTTTATAAGTAGTATTTCACATTGAATAACCAGTTTTTCAAAAGATGGGCCTTGTAAGGAGCAGAAAGATAGCCTTGTAGCTAAGGCACTGGCCTTTATTTCTTTCTTAATTGTATTATGAATGGCCCTAGATGCCCAAATCTAGATAGGGGCCCTGTTATGGTAGGCACTGTACAAACATATGGTGAGAGGCAATTCCTGCCCTGAAGCTCTTACAATCTAAATAGACAAGATAGACAAAGAGAAGGGAGAAGAAACTGAGATGCAGAGAGATGTGAAGCAACTTGCCCAAGGTCACACAGCAGGTCATTGGCACAGACAAGTGGGGCCAGATGAGTGCATAGGCCTACAGGGCTATGCCAAGGGCCCCCTGTCTGCTGATATCTTGCGATTGTATCAGAATCTAGACTTCCATTTTTTAAATAAAAAGTAAGTTTCTAGCCTTTGCAGTTGTGAAGAAAAGGTTGAAAATGTGACCAAGGATTATCAGGTGCAGTGATGTCTGTTTGAATCTGCAGACAACTTAGAAATATAGTTCTGAGAAGTGTGAATGACCCCATGCATCTCAGTAGGGTGTTAATTCTAAAGCCCACTGTTCTTGTAGGCCCCACCAACATCACCCTAGCAGAGGATTCTGTATATGGCAAGAGAACTAGATTGCAGTGGCCGGCCCTGGCCGGTCCACCCTCCCAAGCAAATATTTACCAGTTACTGAGGTATGTAGTAAGGCCACCCCCTGCTGCCATCTCTCTCTCTCTCTCTCTCTCTCTCGGGGAGGGGCCCCTGTTGCTCCTGAGGAGAGAAGTTCCCTTGTTGCCACTTTTGAAGGTAAGATGGGGACCTCTTGCCATTCTCCTGCCTCTCTGGGAGTGTATAGGACCCTTTGTCATCATCATTCCATGTGGCGTGCAGGGCCACAGCATGGGGATGAGGCTACAGGGGACCCCATATCATGATATATCCAGAGGACCAGATTGCTTTACTCTTTTCCTTAGAATACAACCCAGGTCTCCCAACTCTCAATCCACTGTCCAATCTAGATCACAGCTCTACCACAGACTTCCTGAGTTACCGTAATAATTCCTTCAATCTTTGTGCCTCCGTTCCCCAGGTGTAAAGTTGTAACACTGTGTCTTACCCTACAGGGTTGTTGTGCTGATGAATGTATGTGAGCTGCTCAGATACTATACAATAACCCTCAGAGAAGAGCCTATAAATAACTTATCATTGCTCTTAATGCGTGGTTGCCAAAAAGATAATTGTGCACAGAAAACATATATTTACAGTACTTGGGCAGAATAGATAATTTCACAGACAGATGGTTCACTGCAATTCATTTGAGATCTACAACTGCCAATGATGGCACCTATTTGTATCCACAGATTTTTCAAGCTCATAATATTGAGAATTTGGCTGGCTAAGCCAAATGCAACCCAAAGTTTGTGGGCTTAACTCCCACTGAAATCTTTGGGACAAATCCATGACGTTAATAACGGTGTAGGTTACACACTGAGTGTAACTTCATTCATAAAACAGTTTTAGGTGGCAGCATATTGTAACTATTCTGGCTGTCAGTGGGTGAACGCCTAGTGATGGTATTACGTATAGAAATTGGGTAGAAAAGGGATGATACAGCAGGAAAAGCACAACTGATATAAAAGTGTAAGACACAGCTGCATCCCAACAATAGCACAACTCATGCCATACCATTCCCAATGCTCCCAGATCCAAACAGAATCCTGGCAGCAGCAGCTACAACTCTACTATCTTTGATGAGACTTGCACCTGCTGCCACTAAGGTGGAATCTGTTTCCTCCTACCACCCCTCAAAACCAAAAAAAAGTTATACTGAAATGAGTAGTACACCCAGGGACTGATTCTCTACTGCCATGGACCTTCTGTAGTCATTTATATCATTGCAAGCACTCCCATCCATGCATTGATACCTGTGCCTCCCTTTAGTTGAGTATGTAATGCTCTGGTGTGCAAGAGATCTTAAAGACTACGGCTACATGGCAGAGTGAAAAGCCTGCTACATCCACACTGTCATATATAGCTATATATTCTTGTGGCATAGGTTTAGGTTTTGTAATGATAGGCCACTAGCCGTCACCTACAGCCCCCAACTAAAACCTCTCCAGAGCATCATCAAGGATCTACAACCTATCCTGAAGGACGATCCCTCACTCTCACAAATCTTGGGAGACAGGCCAGTCCTCGCTTACAGACAGCCCCACAACCTGAAGCAAATACTCACCAGCAACTACACACACACAACAAAAACACCAACCCAAGAACCAAATCCTGCAACAAACCCCGGTGCCAACTCTGTCCACATATCTATTCAGGGGACACCATCACAGGGCCTAATAACATCAGCCACACTATCAGAGGCTCGTTCACCTGCACGTCCACCAATGTGATATATGCCATCATGTGCCAGCAATGCCCCTCTGCCATGTACATTGGCCAAACCGGACAGTCTCTGTGCAAAAGAATAAATGGACACAAATCCGACATCAGGAATCATAACATTCCAAAACTAGGTCTCAGAGTAGCAGCCGTGTTCGTCTGTATCCGCAAAAAGAAAAGGAGTACTTGTGGCAACTGAGAGACTAACAAATTTATTTGAGCATGAGCTTTCTTGAACTTGATGCATCCGATGAAGTGAGCTGTAGCTCACGAAAGCTTATGCTCAAATAAATTTGTTAGTCTCTAAGGTGCCACAAGGACTCCTCATTGTTTTTGCTGATACAGACTAACATTGCTACCACTCTGATAGCTGTATGTGTCAGTGAAAGGCTCTGGCCGGGGGGAGACAGCAAGGAAAAGCTTCGGTAGCTCCCCATTGCTGGAATCTTTCCCTGCAGCAGGGTAAGGCTACGACAGTTGGGAGCTGCCGGAGCTTTTCTCTGCTGCTGGAGTCTTTTCCTGGGGATGGGAAAGGCTGCAGCAGCAGGATGCTGTGCTGCTAAAAGTATCAGGGGAGATGGAGAGCCGTGGCTTGGCCGAGTAGAGAGCTGTGAAATGTATGCACTTGGGTGCATACCCTCACCCTTCAGGCATGTCTAACCATGCCTCACCAGCTAAAATGCTATTTATACCCAAGCTAGCAGAGGCTATGCATGTATGTACTGTACACACCCCACTGAAAGACGGGTGCAGTATAGACATATCTTACTTTGTCAATAGGGATGATTTCCCTTGTTAAGCGCAGCTCTCTTGAAAAGGTGGAGATTAGAAATAGAAGAACCTTACTAGGTCACCTTGTCCATTTCCTTGCCTATGTAGGATTGTGGCCTTCAGTGTTCAGCACAATCCTATTTTAAGTGGCTTCCACCACTTCCCTTGAGAGTCTGCCTGTTCCACAATCTACTCGATGCTACTGTTAAGAATTTTTTCCTCGTGTTCATCTGAAATGTTCCCTCGCACTAGTTCACTGCATAACTCCTGGTTATACTCTTTGGCTTTTCAGTTCCCTCATTGTTGCTTGCACTGTAGAAACAAAGTATTTATAAATGGTTACCATGTCACCCCCTTAGTTATGATATGAAGCATATTTGTTCTTGGCTTCTGTTCTCGTAAATTGATCCTCCCCAACGCTTATTTCTCTCGATTTTCTCTGACTTCCCCTTCGGTTTATCAATACTTTTCTAGTTTTCAAGTATCCAGAACTGTGTGTAGTATGTATCATATGAGAGCCTTAATACACAGTTAGCGTGATCTTGAGAGCAACCTCACCTTAGGGCTTGTCTACACTACCGCGCGGGGTCGATCTAAGATATGCAACTTCAGCTACATGAATAGCATAGCTGAAGTCGTCGTACTTAGATCTACTTACCACAGTGTCTTCACTGCAGTAAGTCGACAGCTGATGCTCTCCTGTCAACTCCGCTTGCGCTCCTCATTCTGGTGGAGTACCGGAGTCAACGGAAGAGTGCTCACTGGTTGATTTATCATGTCTATACTAGATGTGATAAATCAACCCCCGCTGGATCGATTACTGCCCACCGATCCAGCAGGTAGTGTAAACAAGCCCTCGTCTTATTCTTTAGTGGCACCTGTCAAGTTGTGAGTACAGGTGTCATTCAGATATCTACCAGTAAGTACTATACCTCACTGCATGTGCAAATCAAGTATAGTGACTTCCCTCAAAGTTTCTTTCATTTTAAGAGATAGGTAGTTCTACCAGCATTCCCCATTTTAAGTACAGGAAACGTATCTCAAGCCACTAAAATCTTTGAAAATAGAAGAAAAAATTTAACTGTGTCCACTGTGTTATGTGATGTTGAATTGAACTCACAAAAAGAGAGATTAAAATGCTTTAAAGAGACAGTCACAAGCTACAGATGAAAGATTTTCAACAGTGACAGTATTTCCTGCAGGAGGTTTTACATCTTGGACATGCAATAATCAAGTTATTGGCTGATTATTTTTTAAGGTTGGAAATGGAGAAGTAAACAAAAGCATAAATGACACTTCTAATTAAACTGAGATGTTTAACCTCGATATTTGAATTAGGATAGATCAGTTTTATAGGAAACTAAAGTTTAAAACTGGTTTTATTATTGCCAATACATTATTATTTTATCTGTAGTGTTCACTGTAGTTCAAGTCTTCTGATTGAACTTAATTAATAGGTTCTGTTTAAATGTGTAAAAAAAAGAAAAATGGGAAGAAATCATCACTGTTACTTTTCTCTTGGTCATTTCTACAGCACACTGGCCTAGTCAGAACTTCAGTTTCAGTTCTGTCTTCTTTTTTTAAAAAACCTTTGAGTTATATTCAAAACAGTGGTTCTTCCTAAATCTGTTCCAGATGCCTTCCTTCGCCTTCTACACTTGATCACATGTATCTGGGACACTACACTGTCATGTTTGTCAATAAGTCAGAGAGCAGAAAGGACTGTCAGATTTTAACTTCAAAAGAAACCTTTACATATTTCTATTGCAAATCTCTATAGTCATTTATCAAATCCAATCACCTATCTGATAAACTCCACTGATAGTTAATAATCTAAAGCATATGTCTCATAACTACTGGAATGCAAATTTACTTTTGGAAAGCCTCTTATAATACATGTCAAGGGTCAGTAATGCATATTTTTATTCAGATCTGTACATCTGGTATACAATCTGTCTGATTCTGCTTTTATATTTGTTAGCATTTCAGCTCATTATACCCTTGCTGTACTTGCTTCTTCCTCCTTCCAGAATAAGGCTATCCAAGAATTTTACTAGATGGTCCCAGTTCGTGCAGTATAATACATAACCACCTCAAAGAAGCACTTCTAATAAACATATATAGCATGTATATGCAATTTTTTAATTTGCTACTATATTCCAGCATTAAGATATAACTAGGTTTGGCAAAATTTTTCCACTTATGTACTACTTCAGACTAATTTATATTTTTATAACCTCCTCAGAGACTTGTAGAGAAGAATTTTTAACTCCATTTTACAGCTGGAGATAATTTAGAGAGTGAGGTGAAATGACTTGCTCAGGGTTGTGGAGGGAGCCATGCTTGGAGTTGGGAGTATTACTTAGAAATATATGGCTCCCAGTCTTGGACTAAGACCATTAGACTACATTCTCCTTTCATCACTTTCACCTTGAAATAAATATCCATCCTTAATAAACGTGAGAAGTATGGGACCAATAGCGCTAATAACAAATAGTGAGTTTTGCATGGAGGTGGTATAAGTACAAGTACATAGCTAGAAATAGCAAATATTTAATTTAATATTATACCTGTCCTAACTGGTGGGGGAAAACACATCAGAGAGGGGAAAATGTGCCTACTAATGGCCAGATTTTCAAAGGTATTATGATGCCTAAAGATGCAGATAGGCACTTATTGGGATTTTCAAAAGCAGCTAGTGATATCAATGCAATAGGCACCTGGGTGCTTTGAAAACCCCAGTGTGTGCCTCGCGCAGTGGAGCCTAGTGGTGAACCAGAACTCCTAGATGCTGTGGTAATACAAATTAATAATAATTAATAGAATTAATAGAAGGCTTCAGTCTGATAGGCTGTCTTTCTAACATGCTTTCACCAGTGATATATGAACTTTAAAATGGAAGAAAATGGGTGTGGGGAAATAGCATAAAAATCTCTAAGTAAAGTGGCACGAAAAAATTCTTTATAGAAAATTGTTTTGACAGTCAGTCTTATCTACATGGCTTTATTTCCTTTTTTGTTTGTTTTTTTAAGTGTTTCAAGGTTATTTGACTTGTTTTGTTATTTCAGGAATGATTTTGCAGAGCTTTTTGACATTGTGATCACAAATGCATTGAAACCTGGTTTCTTCTCTCATCCGCCAAACCAAAGACCTTTCCGAACTCTTGGTAAGACTCAGTAATGTATACATCTGTTTCTTACACACTTAGATCTAGGAAATGGGGGATCCAGTCTAGTAGCCCTGTAGGTTAAAACTCTGTGACATAATCAAGCATTCAGATAACAAGTGGAAGAGATAAGAGATTCTAGATTGGTTCAGTTCCGAAGGCAGGCTATTTGGAAAGGATACTGAGGGAGAGAAGGAGGAAGTAGAAGTTGTAATGCTGGAAACAACCTGCAAATATAATGAAAAATGAAGTAAGCTTTTGCTTTAAAATAGAGGAAAAAAAGTCAATATAATTCCCGGCTACATATATTGAGGTATTGCATGATTGAGCACAATGGTGACTGATTTCTCTGTGTTGCATAGACAAGATCATACATAGAATACTTCATACAGTTCTGGGAAAATCAATTACAAAAACATTTAAACAAATTAGAGGAAATTCAGAAAACCGAAACAAATACACTTACAAGTTTGGAGGAAATGATTCACGGGGAAAGTTTGAAAGTGTCTAATATACATAATTTGGCTCCATATTGACTCACAATGGGCATACCATTCACTTAAAAAAAATAAAAACAATCCCAAATTTTGTAGCAATGTAGTGAATTAGGTTATTAAATCAAGGCATTAAGGAATGGGGTATACAATAAAGGAAGTGCTTGTTAATCAACAAATGTGAATAGAGATGTACAACAAGTCAAACGGTTTTGACAGCTTTTCATAAGCATCGTCATGATTAAGTAACAATCTGAAAATTAACCTTACATGCAAAATAGCAGATTGGCCCAACTTCTAATGCAGTGCGAATGGCGGGGGCGGCAAAGGGCGGGGAAAGGCATATAGAACTGTATTTTTAGTAACTGTATTTTAGCATCTCATTTTGGAAAAGACTGTCATTCCAGACCCAAAGTAATTTTACCTTTTGAACACTTAAACTAAAAACTGCAATGGCAGAGTGGCAATACATGGGAAATATTTTCTAATGCTGTATTTATTTATTTAGAAGAGTAATAAAAAGTATCTTAAATATATATATTTTTTTAAAAGAATGAGGTCAAATAGGAAGCTGTCAATTTGACAGTTTGATGTAGAATAGCACAGAAAGGAAATCAAATACAATATGAATGAATAAGCAAAGACATTATAAGTGGTAAACTGTCAAGTTTAAAAGTGTTTTTGCTAATTTATCTTGATGGAAATTGAAAATAAAGTATAACTCACTTCAGATGCTTTTAAAATCATCAGACTTCTCATGCCTTCAAATGGGGGGTTCATTCCCTGAGTCTCTGGTGGTGGTGGTATTTGTTTATGTTATTGTAGTGCCAACAGGCTCCTGTCAGGATCTGGGCCTCATGGCAGTAGGCATTATATGAACACAGAATAAGAGATGGCTCATGTTCGGAAGTACTTTCAATCTAAAAAAGGCAGGGGAGCCAAAAGAAAATAGACAATCAACAAATGAGTAATGTGCCGAAACTACAGAAGTTCCTAGGTACTTTCTCCAACTTTTGTTTGCTTTGCTTTACTAGTGTTTTTTTATTTATTTATTTATTTGATTTGATCTCAAATAAGAGCAAAATGATCTTATCTTCTGAAAGATCAACCAGAGTATTGACGATACTATAACAGAGACAAATATTTCTAAAAACAACTTTGGAAATTTTAATAAAACATATTCTGATGTAGTAAATTGTGAACAATTCAAGATACTCTGTAGTGTTCATCACCTAAATAATGAGTAGAAAAAAATGATGTGGGCATCTTATGTAGACATTTCTTTTTATGGAAGATTTTGACTTTTTGTTAAAAAAAGCCCCCAAACAAACCTGGAAACATTTAGGTTCTGGCCAAAAATATAATGTTTTTTGGTTTTCTGATTAAAAAGTCAAAATTTTCTGTGGGGAAAAAGAACCCTTTCTGAAAAGCTGCAGTGGAAGTCTGTTGGGCCTTACAACCCCTTTCCCTCTGCCTGTGCTCCTTGCAGGGGCTGCTTGAGCCTAGGTGGCTTCTGGCCAATAGCTTGTTCCTGCAATAAAACGTGGACTTCTCAGTGCCCCTCCTAAATTTGGTAGCCTAGATAACTGCCTGTCTACCCTATGCCCAAAGCTGCTGGTTCAATGGGGCTAGATTTCAGCTACATTTCCCCACCCATCAGAAAGTCTGTATTTGGCCCAGTTTCCTAATATTGTTGAGTCAATAGGTTTGTCCTGTTTCAGTGGGTTTCCACTCAAGGTGGGCTCAAGTTACAAAATGGGGGTCCTTTTCTTGATTTCAAACTCTCCCTCCCACCCCCCTCAAAAATTCAGGGGTGGTGAATCGGGTTCTGGAGTGAGCCCCTATCTCATTTACATGTGGTGCTGGTAGTAGTAGTTTTTGCTTCAAACTCTGGAGGGAAATCTTTAAAGAAAAGTTTTAAATCTGTCAGTCTGTCATTCTGGAGGAACCACTGTGGTCTATAAATATTTGAAGGAAGAGAACATGACAAAGAAGTAATTGTCGGCAGTAATACAATACTCTATGAGCTGCAGGAATGATTTTTCAGTAGAAAGTAATTTTGGAACTAATCCATTTGGAACCATGAAAGGTAATTTTGATTGTGCTAAACACGTATCATTACCTCATTTGTGTGAGTTTCAAAACATGCATCAATCAAAGCAACCAGAATTTTGTATGCATCATTGCAAGTTTTACGTTTTTGGTTTTTTTGTTAGAACCAAGGTACTAATTGTTGTTATAACAATACATTTTTGTTTATATAGTACTTCTTCAAAGAACTGTGCTATAAATCTGGTAATAATTAAAAAAAAAGATATTAATGGAATTTTCTTATGAAAATTAAAATCTTTAAAAAATTCTCTTCTGTATTGATTTTAAAGCATCTATACTAAACTATACCTAACAAAATATGGACAAACAACAAGCAAAAATCAAATAGTTTAAATAAACAGGCTTATATTGCCATGCAGCTTCAACTCCAGAATACCTCTTCAAGGATCTCACGTAAGTCTGACTCTCACATCTGTTTTTCTTTATATAGGAAAGAAATTGCTTGATTAGTACATGAAATTCATACATTTTGACATTAATCTTATAAATGAGATCAGATCCTCAATTGGTATAAATTGACATAGTTTCCTTTAAATCATTATAAGTACCTTGATTTACAGCATCTAAGGATTTGTCCCAATATGTTCATGTAAAGCAATGTCTGCCATGTCAGCGCGCCTGTCTTCTCAAAATGGGATATAAGAGTTTTCCATCTTTTTGAACAACTAAAGTCAGCTTAAATTAATTTTTTTAAAGATTTTGTAGTTCTATGAATTGAAGAAAAACCATGGAGCAAATATAGTTCGGTCTTACCTGGTAATTTATGATGTCATATTACTGCAATAACATTGAACCACAAATTTATAATATTAGAATGTTGCCAATTAATATGTGTCTAGCACTTATTCTTGAACCAAGTGTGCATGAGCCCGACAGAATCTTTATTTTTCTCTTAAATTAAAAAAGTCACAGATAACGCTGACCTCCCTGAGTAACTTCGAAAAGTTTGTGCTAGCGGGCATCTTGTTCGTGGACCTAAATACTGCTATTATGTATTTACACTCAGTTTGCAGAATTCTTGCAGTTTTAGCTCTCAATTTTTCTGTTTTTCAGGCAATTGTGTGACTAAAAGTAGTACGGTGTGGGTGGGTAAAGGGTGTGGTACATACTGGCTTTGGAAAAATGTTTCATTTTTAAAATCTTACTATACAAAAATGAGATGATATTTATGTGACATATTATGGAATCATCCTGTGATAGATTATTAATCATGCATCTTTGACTATCCTGCTCTCCTCCAACCAATCCATGTCAACCATGACTTTTTCTAGCTCTCCAAACCTCTGAGCATCTTCAAACAGCTGCCATTTTCTAACAGATCATCATCAAAGAAACTTTTTTTCTCCCCCAAATGTGGAATTGCTCTCGTCGATCCCACCATTACCACCATCTTTCAAAAAATTTAAAGGTCCTAAAGGCCAGGACTGAAAAGACACTTTCTTGGGAAAGTAACAGTTTTTCTGTACATAAAAATGTCACAAATTCAAAGGCCAATAGCAAAAAATGGAGAAGGGATATAAAACCATGTTTCATTGTTTAAATCAGTCTCTAACTATTAGAAATTAGGATGAGACTTTCATGGGAAGCAGATTACCCCTCATATACCTTGCGTTCCTCTGCAAGGTGACCATCTGGTGCTGGACACTGTCAGAGACAGGATGCTGGACTAGATGGACCCTGGTTCTGATCCAGTATGACAATTCTTAGGTTTTTATGTTCATGTAGCCTTTCAGGACTAGACATGGAAGCTTTCTATCAATGGAAAGCGTTGACTCAGTTTTCCAGTGGGTCCAATCGCACACTCCTAGATCTGGAAAGGCCTGGAAAAAAAATTTAAATAAGAAATATTTTAGATAAGGTAAGCTCTTTTAGGTTTTTATTATGTTTTTATGGCTCATTTATGACTTCGTTACATATGGTAATTGAGATTCCTATTTTTACTAACAGAAGAATTAAAAAAACCTAATTGTTTTAAAAGACTGTTAAGCCAATAGTTATATATAGAACATGCAGAATACCTGATGGTGCAGCATGGTGTAAAAGTTTTATAATTTGAGATAAACTGCATAACTCGCTCCTAGCTTCACCACCTATGAGAATGAGACCATCTCTAGCGAGTGCTGATAAAACCTTCAACCACAACACTATATATTCCTTCTCCATTATAGGCAGTGGTGTAGAGACTTACATAGTTAAGGTTGCCTGACACTTTCCATTGTAAGATCCTCTTTTCAGTTGCTTATAACTTTGCCAAACTTTAACCATTGAGGCTGAAATTTTCCTTCTTGTGTGTCTGCCTCACGTTGATTTTTTTTTTTTCTGGAAAGTTTTAGCTAAAATGGTTCAGCCATTTCAAAGAATGAGATTAGGGAAAAGTGTGTTGTTTTGCCCATGTTAAAAAATATATATAGTTTGATAAATCTTGCAATCAACGCATTGACAAGCTCTAGCATCTCCATGCTTTGGCACAGGAGCTTGAAAGAGCTACTGAGGTGTTAGGGATGTGCCTTTTACTATCCCTGTAAAAATTTGCCCAAATTCAGCCAAGTTACTCTTAAAAAAAAATCCGTTTGCACACACTTAATAGAAACTGTTCTTAGAGTTTGGCAGCTAAATTATCCAAACATTCTGTCTGTATTGAGCATAAGAGCTGGTTGGAAGAAGAAAAGGGATACTTGTGGCACCTTAGAGACTAACATGCATCCGATGAAGTGAGCTGTAGCTCACAAAAGCTTATGCTCAAATAAATTTGTTAGTCTCTAAGGTACCACAAGTCCTCCTTTTCTTTTTGCTGATACAGACTAACACGGCTGCTACTCTGAGCGCTGGTTGGGTAATCTTGACAAAATGGTTTTTCATCAGAAAAATGTCAATTTGTTGAAAGCAAACATTTTCATGGGAAAGGGTCAGATTTGTCTAAACATAAGTGTGTGTGGTGTATGAGGCCCCAGACTAGCCCATGAGTTAGGGGAAGACCCAGCTTTGGATCCCTGCTCTTCCTGATTCAGAGCAGGGATTCAAACCCAGGTGAGTTCGGGTCTCTCTGTGAAAAGTCTTGGATTCATCCTGGAACAGAGGAATACTTTGAATCTCTAAAATATCCATGTGTTGGGAAAACCATTTTCCACCCAGCTGTACTGAGCATGCTCCAGAATTGCAGGGATTGAGCAGGATATTCTCTACAGTTGCTGCTCCTGGCTGCTTGGTCACTGGGCAGTGGAAGTGAGAGCAGACTTACTGTCTCTCCTATGCTCTCAGTGTTCCCCCTGCTGGCATCCAAGCAGGGAGGAAGAGGAAAAAACTGAGAAGAATGCAGAGAGCTGAGGAAGTGTGTGTAGGGTGGAACAAGGGGAGAATAAAATCAGGGAGGTAAAGGAGCTGCAGGGGCCAGTGTGTGTGTAAGGGTGTGCAGAAGAGGATGGCACACCAAGGGGGAAGGAGCCAGGGAATGGGGTGGGGGAAGGGATGCAGATGCAGAGGGAAGATGGGTTGCACAGGTAACCTTAATTCTGGCATTTCCTATCTTTTGAACACTTGATTTTCAACCTTTATGTTCTTTTGAGGTAGGTGGGGTTTTGGGGAAGTATTATATTATTCAGAGAAACCTTAAACAGAACTTAATGCTGCACCAGAGTAACTGTGCTGGCTGGAGGAATGAGTGTTTCTCAGCACACCTTGGGGCAGCCCCAAAGAATGTGCATCTGGCCTTATCAGAAGGAAGTAGGAAGTAATTTTGAGGGGAAGTAAAAAATGTCTGTTTTTTCTGCCTCTCAGAAAGGCAGAAACGAATAGCAACACCGGCAGCAGGACATGAGGCGCATGTAAAGTCCCTTCTTTTGTTTGTTTAATAGAATTGTTTTCACTGTCACTTCTCTGGGGAGTAGGGCGGTTTGTGTGGGCCCACCTATTAACACACTGTGTGATCATGTAACAAGCAATACATATTTAGAGAGAATACATTGGTATTTTATATAGGTCATCCTAAACAAGTGCCCATAAAGCCTTTAAAGCACGCCACAACATAATACAGTCTGTATTGCAGACAAACAGCAAAAGACAAGGTATGTATTGCCTGATGATTGAGGACATTTGCCTAAAAAATATTTGTTTAAGCTTGTTTGATGTTCCAGGATAGTAAAAATGTGGAAATCAATAGATGTTTGGGAAATGAGAACTGAGAATTGATAAAAGTCTTTCCACTGTATGTTTGGTCAGTGATGATGGTCAGTGCATCCTTGCAAATAACCATGGGGTAGGTGAGAGGGGAGGGTGCATTGTCAATGAAAGTTAAATCCTTATGGTTTATTGCTTGTCAAGTAAAAATTGCCTTAGTTACAATATTATTCTACTTTGAAGTCTGTTTATACATATACAGTGTAGGCATTTAAAACATTTTCAACTGGGTGAAATAGAGCTGGATCGGCAAGTCCTTGCATTCTTGTACAGAATTGTTTGCTAAAATACTATACAGAAAAACAACCTAGCTTTTAAGAGAAGGTGTTAGGAGAAAGTTTTTCCTGTGCGCCCTGAAGCTTTAGTTGTCTGAACAAATGATCCAAAACTTGTGTGTCATACACACATAACTCTGAAATGTTTGTAACTTTGAACAAAATGTTATGGTTGGTCTTTCAAAAGTTTACAACTGAACATTGACTTAATTCAGCTTTGAAATTTTACTATGCAGAAGAAAAATGCTGCTTTTAACCATCTTACTTTAATTGAAACAAGCACAGAAACAGTTTCCTTATCTTGTAAAATCTTTTTTTAAGCTTTCCCTGTATTTTTTAGTAGTTTACGTTTAACACAGTACTGTACTGTATTTGCTTTGGTTTGTTTGTTGGCTCAGCTGCTGCCTGATTGAGAACTTCCAGTTCCAAATGAGATGTGTGGTTGACTGGTCAGTTTGTAACTCTGGTGTTCATAACTCTGAGGTTCTGCTGTAGATGTTTGTGGAAGTGGAGGAGAGGAGAGGGTGAAAGAAACGAGATACACTATGAATATAAAGAATAACTGTAGATTAATAAATCCAGCTAAATCAATTTAAGCCAGTTGTAAAATAAGAGTTTCCATACAGAGCTTTTGCATCAGTTTAAGTAACTCCATTTTAAAACTAGTTTTAGTTAAATTGGTGCAAGTCTTGTATGTAGACAAGACCTAATAGTTATATTATGTGGTAGGGAAGCTTTCTATCACAATATGTACTAGCTGGCACTCTTTTGGCCATCTCAAAGAAATACTAATGCACATTGAGAACACCCCTCGTATATTTCTTCTAGAATGGGATAGAGGAACATTGTTTCAACAGTATTGGAAGGTTGGAGTTTCACTGCCTCAAATCTATCTATTCTCTGGATCAGTTTAGTTTCCAGTGCTGTTACTCTGCCATCTTATACATACTAAATTCAATTTTTTTAAAGTCACCAATTTTTTTTTAATCAAAAAATTTCCAGTGTTTTTTATTAGAGAATGTGCATGGTCTTTAAAAAACAGATGTCATGTTTTAGGGTTTAGTTGTCAGTATCAAAATTGATATTATAAACTGACCCATAGATGGCATTCTCCTATGCTGATTCTTCCGTAGAAGGGAAAATTCAAGTAAATGTGCCAAGCCGAGTGTTTTATATTTTTGTATAGTGTTCAAAATGTCCGCGAAGATAAAAGGTTCTTCATCCAAAAATCCAAACAGTGAAAAAATAGTACAGTATTTCTGCATAAAGACAGCAGGGTTTGCTCCAGCTGATTACCTTTGATATTAAATACCGTGTTTGGCACTAAACTGATAAGAAAATTACTCAAGGCTGATTTCAAAGAAAACTAAAACTGCTGCTTTCAAAGGCTGGATATACACAATATTCCTTTTGTTAAGGCTGGAAAACATTTTTAGCATAAATTGCCAAGTGCTCTGAAAATAACATTAGTTCCCCCTGAAAAATGTATTTCTATACTGAAAGAATCTGCAGGATCAAATCATCACTATAGCAAAATCCTGTTTATTATTATGCATTATTTGTATTACACTAGCTCCTAGAGGCCCCTGTCAAAGTGAGAACCCCATTGTGCTAGGTGCTGTACAAATATATGACAAGAGGCAGTCTCTGTCCCCAAAGAATTCACAAATTCAAATAGACAAGACAGAAAAAAGGTGGAGAATGCCGATTCACTGAAACTGGGAAAGTTTCTCTGGTCCAGGATGGAATTTCTGGGAGGCACAGGGGGAAGAAAGAAGAGAGACTAACAGACCCTCACAATAGTCAGTAGACTGGTTTAAGTCAATACCCAGGTTTTTATGTCCCTGCTCCAACTCAGGCTAGTCTAACTCACATCCCAGATGAGTGCCTTAACCACCAGGATATAGAGTCAGTCTCTCTGGCCCAATAAATACTTAATTATTTATACAGAGTGGAACAGCTCCAGTGGGAGAGATTGAGAGAAAGAGGTGAGGGGAGGAGGGGTTATGCTATAGCCCAGCAGTTAGAGCTATTCGCTATTTTGGGAGAGGGTCTCTCTGTTTTCTGCACTGAAACCACTGATACCTCAACATTTTTTTTGCAAAATGGAATTATTGTTTTCTGGGCAGCTCTAATTATTACCCCTCTTACAGGTTGGAAACTGAGGCACATAAATTAAGTGACATACCCAAAGTCACATAGGAAATCCTGTGGCAGATCTAGAAATGTAACTCAGTTCTCCTGTGTCCCAGTCCAGAGCCTTAACCACAAGACTATCCTTTGACATGAAAGCACCGCTCTATTGAAGTGAAATATGTTTTCTCTCCTTTCCTCCCTCCAGATTTATATATGAAATGGCTAAAAAAGAATATATTTGATGCTGGGGTAAATAAAGAAAATATAATAGCAATTACATCCCTAAGATCTTCTTTCTATAATGAAGTTATGGATCATTATTTTCTTTACACTTCTCTACCATTTCAAAAATGTATCTACAAAAGATTACCTGTTCTGTACTAGAATTATTTAACCTGAATTTATTTGAAGGTAATAGCCTTCTTTGGCAGGCTTACTAGCCTAATGGAAGCAGAGAAGCACTAGACATGATGTATTTTAAATTTAGTCACACTCTTGACAGTCCCACATGACATTCTCATAAGGAAACTAGGGAAATATAGCCAAATGGAATTACTATAAGGTGAGTGCAATATTAGTTGAAAGACCATACTCAAAGAGTAGTTATCAAAGGTTCGCTGTCAATTTGCAGATGACCCGAAGCTGAGAGGGGTTGCAATAACTTTGAAGGGCATGATTAAAATTCAAAACGACCTTGACAAATTGGAGATTTGGTCTTCAGTCAACAACATGAAATTCAATAAAGACAAGTGGAAAGTACTGCATGTAGGAAGAAAAAGATCAAATGCACAACTACAAAATTGGGAATGGCTAGACAGTAGTACTGCTGAAGAGGATCTGGGGGTTAGAGTGGCTCAGAGTAAATGAGTCTTCAGTGTGATATGCAGTGTAGTTGTAGCCGTGTCGTCCTACGATATTAGAGAGACAAGGTAATATCTTTTGTTGGACCAACTTCTCTTGGTGAGAGAGACAAGCTTTCAAGCTACACAGAGCTCTTCTTCAGCTCTGGGAAGGGTCCTTCCAGCATCACAGCAAAATGCAAGGAGGAACAGATGGTTTAGCATAAGTAGTTAGCACATATTGTAAGGGGTCTAAAATGACATATTGTAAGGGTCCATTCAAGGTAGTGTGGCTTGTTAGCGCTTCTGCAGTCATAGGATAAAAAGAGGAGGTTAGTGGGTTACAGATTGTTGTAATAAGCCATAAATCCAGTGTCTCCCTTCAGTCTGTGACTTTCAGTGTCTTACAGAGTAATAAATTTAAGCTCTCAGGCTCATTTTAGACACATCTCAGAAAAAATAATGTAGGTCATATTTAGAAGATGGAGGACTGGATGCTTCCTGGAAAAAAAAAAAAGTGCACTATCGCATCACTATTGTATAGCATGTATAGCAAGGATAAGTTTACAGATTTAGTCACCATACCAAGACTCATAATACAGAGAAAATCTGTACAGATTGGCCTTGATGGCTCTTTTTTTTTTTTAACACCTCATATAATAATCCTTGAACAACTGCCAAATTCCACATGAAAAGATTCCTTGGAAGAAAAACAAATTATTTACATAATAAGGGAGAAAAATACCATGCTTTGTGAGAGGAAAATACTGCTTTGACATGGACAAAATTTCAGATAACAATTAATGGGGAAAGTTTGGGGTTATGATTTTACTTTATTGTGTAAGTATTACTACGCCAATGACCAACAATGACTGGGTTATTTGTCAAAGATACTGATAAACAGTCAAATCACTATTTAATTATATTTAATTCATTTCAAAACTGGGGCCATAGCCATTTATAATAAGGCAAGAGTAAAGGGTTATATATGATACATTCCTGGAAGATTCAAGATTGGCAACAATTGCAAAAAGCTTCCTTTTGACAGAGTTTCCATGAATCTGCAAGTGTTGGTTTTCATTAAAAAGCTTCAAAGTTCTCTTGTGTGTTCTTCCAAAAATGTCAGGCTTTTATTCATTAAAATAAATTATTTTTCACCAAAAGCACATCCTGCTTTTAACACTGTAGGCAACAAGTCTGTTACTTAAAGCAAGCTATAATTACAGTCTCTTGTCATTTTTCTTGGAGTGAAAGTAACCTATGAGGAAGAGAGCTGTATTGTAGTGATCTGAGTACACAATTAGGAATTATGAGGAAAGCCTGGGGTCTACTTCTGGCTATGACACTACCTGCCTTAATGCCCTTGGTCAAGTCACTGAATCTCTCTCTGTTTCCCCATCTCTAAAATTGAGAATTAGCGAATGTTTGTAAAGTGCTTAAGAAAAAGGGTCAATGAGCTGTGATATGGCCAGAAGCACACAAATGCCATGAAGTTGGTCAAAATGGCAGGTGAGAATTTCCTGAGCATAAGAGAATCCCCAGTTGGTGTAGAACTGGCGTAGTTGATTCTTCGGTGACCCCCGCACCCCACTGGCAAAAACATTACAGGAGACTGCATTATTAAGTCAGTCCTAATACTGCTGTACCTTGCATCTGGGATGAATTGGCTCCTTGCAAACCAAGAGTTGGGAAAAATACAAAAGTGGTTTACTGAACCTTCCTCCACATCTCTATCCCCCGACCGTTGATTCCAATGGGACTACACATGTGCTTAAACTTACGTAGAGTTTAAATGCTTTGCTGGATAGGAGCCACAGAGCTCAACACTTTGGAAGGTTCAGCCCTAAGCTGGTAAATACTATAGACACATTTACTCTAAAGATATGATCCTTTGTATTTTCTATGGAAAAAAATTACCATTCTGTCCACTGGTTCCTGGTGTTTCCGTGGGACTGACAAATTACTACTCCATGTTCCAAGTAGATTTATTTCTGAAACACTACTAGTTAGGGGTTTTTTTAATCTGTAAAATTCTTCTGGGGAGGGGAAAGTCACACAATGTTCTTGATTCTGCAAAACCAGGTAAATAGCATGACCTAATATATTTAGGAAATGATCATGCAAACCACCCAAAAATATATAGATAAGGAATTGGAAAAATGCATTGTTTGATAGGAAATTATTTTGGGAAATGGGGAAGAATTTCCCTACCTTGAATCTTACCCTTTCAAATAAATCACAGTTAGGAGCACATTCATGCCAACTAAAAACTAACTTCAACCCTTGCCAGAAATTAGCTTTCACCTTTTTTAATTTATCCAGTTCACATCTGGTAACATTGTTTTGAGATGTCCAATGATTGTTCCGACACAGAAAAGCCTTTCAATGTTCTTTGATGATTGATTTCCTATTGCTCTTCCATTTAATTTACTAAATCTCAAAACCATAGGTATTAATCTTAAAGATTTATCATATACTTTAGCAATAGAGTTTGTCCTCACTTCCCATCCTGATTACTTGAACTTCCTCCTCTCTGGTCTCCCTGATACCCATTTTGCTCTCCAACTGACCTTAAAAATACTCTGTCTTCCTTGCCCATTGCCCTGACCATGTCACATTCTCCCTCTCCTTTGAATCCATCCAGTGGCTCCCGCACCATGTCAGATTCAAGCTTCTTGTCCTTTTACTCAAAGTTCTACATAATTCTACCCCTCCCTGCCTCTTTCTGAGTCCATCTTAGGTACTTATATGGTCCCTATTACCATGGTATTTGAGCACTTCAGAATCTTTAATGTATTTATCCTCACAGATCCCCTGTGAAGTAGAGTATCAGGAGGTAGCCGTGTTAGTCGGTATCCACAAAAACAACAAGGAGTCCAGTGGCATCGGACTCCTTGTTGATCCTGTGAAGTAGGGAAATGTTATCATCCCCATGGAACAGATAGGCTCCCTCATGCCTCACATACCTAAGTGACTTCCCCAAGGTCACACAGGAACTCTGTGGCAGAGCAGGGAATCAAATCCAAGTCTACCACATGCCAGGCAAACCATAACCAGACCATACACACAGCTTCACAACAAAGTTTTTAAGCATTGCATGATCAAAATGTGACCACTTATCACAATGACTACACCTTTCCCCCGCCCTTGATCTATTTTGTCTCCTTTAGTCTATGTCTACACTGCTGAATCTTAGAAAAAATATCTGTTGGGTGGGAGCCCACCTAGAAACAAGACTGTACTGGCTTCTTGTGTTTTTTACCCACCGTGTTAGTTAGGTCTGATGAGGAGCAACAGTGGTATCCCAATGGGTTTGTTCCATTAATTTAAGATTAATTGTGCCTTTAGACACGGCCCTGAGGAAGAGAAACATCCTCCAGTCACACCTCTTTCTCTCCCCTCTATTTTGTAGTCACTCAAAAGGAAAGCTGCTATCCAGTGAATCACTAGCATCATTCCTGTGACATCAGAGTTCATATTCCTCTGTGGTCACATAAGGAAACATAGGATGATTGAGGGTGTGTGTGACTGAAGTTGTATGTTTGTCATGGCAATGATTCCCAAGACAAAAACTGACTTTTCCCCCTAATAATAATAATATAATACAGTAATTTATTATTTTATATTTTTATTGCAATAATATCCAAAGGCCCCAGTCAGAACGAGGGCCCATTGTGTTAGCTACAGACCCATAGAAAAACATGTTCTCTGCTCCGGAGAGCTTATGGAGAAATTTTCAGGGGAACAAAAGGGAGACAGATGCCTAACTGCCATCTGTGCCTTTGAAAATCTCCCCCTACAAAAATGAATAGATAAGACAGACAGATAGTAAAGCCAGTCAACTTATAAGTTAAATGTTGTCTGCCTACTATGGAACAAAACTGTGTTCCTTGATGCATAGTTTCATAGACTAAGTTTAAGGCCAAAGGGGACTATTAAATAATCTTATCTGACCTCCTGTCTGTCACAGGCTACTAAATTTCACTCAGATACCCCAAAGACTTTAGTTGCACTAATGCATTTTAGTCCTCAACAGACTAAACTGTTTTATGCTACAGGTAGAAACAGGACAGACTGAGGTGACACCCATAGCAGAGATCTGGCCAATCAGGGAAATGATTAAGTGAGATATGCTCAGATGATCCTAGAAGGTGTTCCACACACTATGCTGCAGAGGTAGGTGAAACCCCCCAAGGTCCCTCCCAATCTGACCTGGGAGAAGATTCCTTCCTGACTCCATATTGGTGATCAATTTGACTCTGACCATGTAAACAAGACTCACCAGCCAGGCAACTCAGAGAGGATTTTCTGTACCATCACAGAGCACTGGTCTACCCCTCCAGTGTCCCATCACCAGTTGTGGCTGACATTTCAGAGGAAGGTGAAGGGGAAAAAAACAGAATAAATCTGACTAGCTATGGATCGGGGACGGGAGGAGGGATTCCTTCCTGGCCCCCGTAGGTGACCAGCTGAAGCCCAGACGCATGAGATTTGATCATAATTACTGTCTTTATACAGAGCTGTAAGTGTTAGGAGCACACTGAGGGTAATGTAGGCAATCCTGTGGTCTCCATGGCCCATGAAGGAAGGGGACGAACAAGGGGATTCAGACTCTCAGGTTCCAAGGCCAAAAGGGACAAGACCACCACAAGCATCCAGCCATATTCCTCAGTCCCACCCACATGCTTTATAATTACTTTCAGAAGATGGATTAAATCCATATTTTTAGAAAGCTATCTAATCTTGTTTTAAAGTCTCCAAGTGATGGCAAGTCCATCACCTTCCCTGTTAAGATGTTCAGATATGTAATTACCCTCACTGCTAGGAAATTGCATCTTGTTTAAATTTGTCTAACTTCAACTTCTTGTTAAGCCTTTGTCAGCAGGGTTTAAAAGCCCGCAACTGTGAGATATCTTTTCCAGGTGTAAGTTTTTATATGCAAGTAACCAAGTCACCCTTCTCTTCAATAAGTAGAGCTCCTAAAGCCTCACATCATAAGGCTTTACAGCCTCTGGATCATTTTTGTGTCTCTCCTTTGAACTCTCTCCGTTATTTCCACAATTTTCTTGAAGCGTGGGACACCAGAACTGGATGCTATATTCTAGATGCGGTCTTACCAATGCTGTGTATATAGGCAAGATTGTGAGTGTGCATTTGGCTCTTGTGTGTGTGATATTTTGCTACGTGTATGTGCTGTTATACTATTAGTGATAGCTTTTTAATGTTTCCTAATAGAAAATGTATTTTACTAAATATTATGTGTCACTACGATTCCAATTTTGAACTAAAATTGTGGCTTTTCCTGTTTTTCGCTATTATAAATAGTCTTGACGATGAATGAGCCACTTAAAATGTATTTTTGTACAATGTATAGGAACACAGGACTGGAAGGGACCTCCTGGGCCACCAATTTCAGTCTCCTGCTATCACAGTCAATCCCATCTCATAATCCTGTTCATAAATATATCAAACTTCATCTTAGCACTAGTTAGAGGTTTTCCCCCACTACTCTTCTTGGAAGGCCATTTGAGAACCTCACTCCACTGATAGATAGAAATTTTCTTCAAATTTCTAGCCTAAATCTATTCATGGCCAGTTTATACCCATCTGTTCTTGTGCCAACATTGTCCTTTAGCATAAATAACTCTTCGCTCTCCCTGGAGTTTTAGCTATTGATGTATTTATAGAAAGCAATCATATCTCCTCTTAGCCTTCTTTTTGGTTAGGCTAATCAAGCCAAACTCTTTTATCTCCACTTGCATTTTAGGCTCTCTGTACTATTTAATGAGATTTCCTGTGTGCACTGTGGCAAGAAAATTCACCAATAAGTGGTTAACTGACAAGCATTAATGTCTTCATGAGGTGGAGGGCAGTAACCTCTCTCAGTAGTCCCAGATGTTAGTTTTCAGTTGTGCAAGTATCAACAATTATCGGGTTTCCTAGTTTGTTTGAAAGAACTGGGAACAAGCATACTTCACAACCTATAAATATCTAACCAAAGATTTAGGGAATTAGCCAAACTTTCCAGTTGTTACTCTTTTAGAATTTTCTCTCTTCCTTTTTTTTTTTTTTTTTTTTAAAGTGGACGAGGAAGAGTTCTTTAAAAATCAGTTCCAAGTCTTCATTTACGAACAGTTAAAACAGCAAAGTTGTCTAACTTTGATACCTCAGCTGCTTTGATCCCACAAATTTTCCAGATAGAAGGAAAGAAGCATTTCCCACATTCCCTCAGTAGCCTTGTTTTTAGACTCTGAGCATTCTTTAATGATACTCTAGCATTGTGTTTGCCTAACTTGCTAGAATCAGCAGCGGTAGTACTTTAAGTGCATTATTATGTGTTCGGGGGTGGATACTTCCTTTTTAATAAATGAGTCAGGGAACAGCATGAGCTGAAGTTAGCATGAAACAAAAGAAAACGAAAACACCCCAAGTATACGTCCAAAATAGTGGGGTCTAAATTGGCCGTTACTACTCAAGAATGAGATCTGGGAGTCATCATGGATAGTTCTTTGAAAACAACCACTCAATGTGCAATGGCAGCCAAAAAAACAAATAGAATGTTAGGAAGCATTGGGAAAGGGACAGACAAAAAGGCAGAAAATATCATAATGCCGGTATAAAAATCCATGGTACGCCCACACCTTCAATTCCGTGTGCAGTTCTGATCACCCCATGGCTATAAAGATATATTAGAATGGGAAAAAATAGAGAGCGAGGCAAAATAATGATTAGGGCTATGGAACAGCTTCCATATGAGGAGAGATTAAAAGTAATGGGACTGTTCAGTTTAGAAAAGAGATGACTGGGGGTAGGGATATGACAGAGGTCGATAAAATCATGAGGGGTTGGGAGAAAGTGGGTAAGGAAGTCTTATTTACCCCTTCACATAGCACAAAACCAGGGGTAACCCAATGAAATTAACAGGCAGCAGGTTTAAAACAAACAAAAGGAAGTAGTTCTTCATACAACACACAGTCAACCTGTGGAGCTTGTTGCCCGGGGTTGTTCTGAAGGTCAAAAGTATAATCAGGTTCAAAAGAGAATTAGATAAGTTCATGGAGGATAGGTTCATCAATGGCTATTAGCTAAGATGGTAAGGGATATAACCCCATGTTCTGGGTTTGCCTGAACGTCTCACTGCCAGAAGCTGGGACTGCATGACAGGGGATATATCACTTGATAACTGCCCTGTTCTTTTCATTCCCTCGGAAGCATCTGGGACTGGCAGTGTTGGAAGACAAGATATGGGGCTTGATGGACCCTTGGTCTGACCCAGTATGGCTGTTCTTATGTTCTGACAAATTACAGTTTAGAATTATTGTTAAATTATTCTTGAGTGCACAGATGTCAGTGGGATAGCAGGTCTAAGGCAGGCTCCCTGCCTGTCCTGGCACTGCACTGGGCTACGAAGCAGCCAGCAGGTCCGGTTCCTAGGTGAGAGGGCCAGGAGACTCCACGTGTGGCTCTCGCCCACAGGCACCGCTCCCGCAGCTTCTGTTGGCCATGGTTCCTGGCCGTGGCGCTCAGGGCGGGGCAGCGTGCAGAGCACTGTGGCCTCCCCGCTTAGGAGCTGGACCTGCTGCCTGCTTCTGGGGCACAGCGCGGTATCCCAGGACAGGTAAGGACAAGCCTGCCTTAGACCCGCAGCACCGCTGTGGTGCACAGATTGTGGGGGGGAAAGTGCAATACGTTTATTTTCATGAGTTTTGAATTGCCACAGAGCTATTTACTGACCAAGAGAGGCAGAGCAATAAGGTAGATCAAAAGTTAAAAATAAAGAGTGATCTTCCTCCTTCTGCTGAGAGATATTTTACTTAAACCACTTTGAAATGCTGTTTCCTTTCTCTTCAATAAACTCTCTGCTGCCACTTTTTGAGTTAATGGCTGTGCTGGCTGCCCACTATGCTTAGGTGGATACCAAAAAATCACTGTTTAGATACTACAGTAATAGGTGCTCTATCCCAAGGTGAACAGGGGAGAGATTTTCACTCAGCTTTTGGCTCCTCAATAAACTCCCATAAGTTACACTGCATGCTCTTTCTGACAGAGCAGTTGAAAGACGATTGGGGTTGAGGATGGGGATGGGATGGCCTATGGGTGAGGGAACATGTCTGCACATTTCTGTGTATCGAGTATGCACCACCTTCCCTTTGCCCCCGTGTGCACTGATGATTCATGTTCCTTGCAAAAATAAACTGCAAGGGAACAAGAGTTGTTTGCAAATTCTTCTTTTGAAGCTTTTCCTTCATACCTGTCATTGTTAATCTTTCAAACAAAGGCCCATCTACACTTGGGGCTAGGGCTCTGATTCCCAGCTCACACTAGCTCTCATCAAGGGAGCACGCTAGAAATAGTGGCTTAGCTGCCGTAATATGGGCAGCAGTACAGGCTAGCCACCCCAGGCACGTACCCAGGGGGCAGACAAGTATGTACTCGGAATGGCGAGTCCTTGTCCCTGCTTGCTGCTGCCTGTGTTACCATGGCTACGCTACTACTTTTAACATGGGAGGTCAATGAGAGCCAGGGCGAGTATGTCTGCTGAACCTGGGAATCACACCCCTAGCTCCAAGTGTAGACATATCCACATATGTGGTGTTTGTAGTTCCCACCCTCCTCCTTCTCCTCTTTCAACTTTCAAAAAGTTACAGACTGGCAATTAAAAGAATAAGAAAAGTCTCTCATTTTGCCATTCTGCAACTTTGCCAAAGTTGGGGGAGTTTGGAAAAGTTAGAGTCGCAAAAGGAAAATGACTGTGGGGGGTGGAAGAGGAGGGACCACACCAAACCTGTGTGTCCACCAGGCTGAAGAAGGAATTTCTTAAATGATTCATTTTGCAGTAAAAATTGCACAATAGGCCTTCCTCATTTTTCAGGACACCACTTTTTCCGATAACTAAAAGCATTTTGGAAACGTATTTTTCACTAACCAAGCTATTCCTGAGACGTTAGCAAATTCATGCATTGAAGTAACATTTGAATTAAGGAACTTTCAAGAAAAGGGATAAAATATACATTTGCATTCCTGTAATACAGGAGTTGGGGAAGATTCTAGGGAAATGACTTGCTGACTTTGATAGAGGAAATGCTTATTTTCTTATGAACAGATAAAACTTAGTCTTGTATTTATATTTCCTAGTGTCTTGTGCATCTGATCCTTGTTAACAAGGCAGATTTGCATAGGAAACCTGAGTTCCTTCTTCAAGTGCTTGCTCATGTCCATTCCATATTAGGTGTGTGTGTGCTCTCCACATACACCGGTGCTGGAAGTTTTTCCCTCAGCAATGTCTGTCGGGGACCGGCTCTGGCACCCCCTTGAGCGGCACGCACATGCTGCGGTATAAGGGGCGCCACCGGCTCCCTCCACCCTCAGTTCCTTCTTGCCGCCACTGATGGTGCTGGTACGTCTGCTACTTCAGCTAGGATTGTCTCGTTCTCTTTTCGTACGAACTCTGTAGAATTTGTAGTATAGTTGTAGATAGTTGTTGTAATAGTTAGTTACCCTTAGTAGTAGTTCTTGAAGTTTTCGTAGTCCTGAGTGGGACTCAGCCGGGGGACAGGGCATGACCTTTTAAATCCTGCAATCACTGCAAATGGCTTATGCCCGTCAGCGATCCATATACCAGCTGCCTAGAGTGCTTAGGCGAGGGGCACAGAAGCAACAAGTGTCGTATCTGCAAGTCATTCAAACCTAGGATGAAGAAGGAGCACAATATCCATCTAAAAGCGCTCCTAATGGAGTTGGCGCTCAGTCCAGCACCGGAGCAGTGGTCCAACTCAGCACTGAGCACTGTGGCCTCCATGTGCAGTGCTCTGCCAGTGCCATCCACGAGCCGGCACCGACCTCCCTCCATGGCTCTGGTCAAGAAGTCGAAAAAGAGGGGAAGATCTCCTACCTCCCACAAGGCAAAGGAGAGGGTCAGGGGCGAGCCAAGACCTGTGCCGGGGAGCTCAACACCCTCTCAGGAAGTCGAGCAGTGCGGCCCATCCCATACTTTGCTGGCAACTCCTAACAGCGGTGCAGGTCCCGGCCAGCTTCAGGTGCCATTGAGGCCCAAAGCCCTTCAAGCAGCTCAGGAGTTCCTGACACTCCCGGTGCTATCCACACCGGCTCCTGCGATATCCCAGTCTCGGGGGAAAAACCCATATTGGGACCTATGCCTGTGTCCCCACCTCAACGGCACCGTTCCCCATCAAGAGGGACATCCCGCCATCACTCACCCGCCCAAAGCCATCACGCCTCAGGACTAGAGAAGCAGGCTCAGCAGAGCCCACTTCAGTCCCCACACCAGGGGCACCGATCGAGAGACTCTAGGCGTACCTCGCTAGTAGATTGGCACAGACCCTCTGAGGCACGTGCCACCCGGCAAGAACTCCGGGCCTGGCCCCGACCATCTCCAAGGGCCCGGTACTGATCATGGGACCAATGGGGGATCAGAGACTGCCGATCGCCTGGCCAACATCACCTGTCTACAAGAAGGAGGTCGCCCTACTCGGGAAGACCCTTCCAGCAACCAGCCCATAGTAGCTCCCAGTCCCGTTCAATATCCCAGTACCAGTGGAGTAGCATGATGTGTGGATTGCACATCTGCCAAACGCTGTCAGTCCCCAGGACCCTGACCAAGACACCCCTCTCACTCGATCAAGTCGGCTTTAGGACGCAGCAACCGGCACCAGTCAGACAAGAGCCACCACTCCGCCCGATACTAGTCGCCCACTACTGCCCACTCCACTTATAGTTCTGTCATGGAGCAAGGTTCCCTGACTGCAGGACAAGCCCAGGTATCTGCAGTGCTGCCTACATCATGTAACCAGTCCCATGGCCGGTGCCATGGTACCCAGGGAACCCTTGGGGGTTTACCCAACCTTCCCAGGCTGCCCGGTCAGTGTTGGGAGCCTCAGAGAGGCCAGCAGCCTCGATATCCCATCCCCCTCCAGTGCTTGAGGCTTCAGGGGGTAAGACCCCACAGGTCCAGTAGGACCCAGGGGAGCAAGCTGCTGGACCACCAATGGATGTGGAGGTTCCTGCGGCACCAGCATCGTCCTCATCGATGCCAAATGAGGCTTGCATCATGGGGACCCTCACCACGTTCCTCAGGATGATGCCAAAGCGCACCAGGAACTTTTGAAGAGGGTCACTTCCAACTTGGGGCTTCAGGCAGAGGAATTGGAAGAGCCCTCAGACTCTCTGTTTGATGTCCTCTGTTCCTCGGCTCCTTCCAGGGTGTCTCTACCCCTTCATGAACGGGTTTCCAAAATCACTAATGTCCTGTGGCAGACCCCCTCTTCCCAGTCCCCTGTCTCTAAGAGGGCCGAATACAAGTACTTTGTGCCAACCAAAGGGCATGAGCACTCATACTCTTACCCAGCCTCCAATTCCCTTGGGTCGATGCAGTTAACTACAAGGAGAGACAAGGAAAACCCAGGGCCACCCCCAAAAATAAAGACTTGAGGAGGCTGGATGTCTTTGGACCTAAGGTTTATTCGTCTTCCAGCCTTCAGCTGAGAGTGGCCAACCACCAAGCCCTCGTTTGCTGATATGACTTCAATATGTGGCAAGCCAGGGCCAAGTTCAAAGGGTCGCTCCCCAAGGCTTCCAAGAAGGAGTTCCGAGCTATCCTCAATGAGGGCATGACTGCAGCCAGGGTGGCCCTCCAGGCAGCGTCAGATGCCACTGATGCTTCTGCCCGCACCACGGCTTCCGCTGTCTCCATGCAGCAAGCCTCCTGGCTGCTCCTCTCTGGGTTGTCCATCGAGGCCCAGCAGTCAATGCAGGACTTGCCCTTCGACGGCCAAGCCCTACTTGTGGCACAAACAGGCAGCAAGTGCATGGCCTCAAGGACTCCCACAACACTCTGAAAACCCTGGGTCTCTACGTCCCAGCCCTGGTGTGTAAGTGGTTCAAACCACAGCAGCCTCAGGGCCAGGGGAGTCAGCCTCGGCAGGACCAGACCCATAAATGAGCCAAGGGCTACAAGCCCCGCCCGAGCCACCTGTCTCCATCCTCTGCCCAGTTGTGCTCAACCCATTCCAAGCAAGGGGCCAAACGGTTGTTCTGAGGGTGTGCCCAAGGGTGACCTACTAGCCTATTCCCCGGATCCATCTTTCCTAATGTTCTCCAACCACCTTTCCCTTTTCTTCCCTCCTTGGACTGCTATAACTTCAGACCACTAGGTCCTCAGCACAGTGGAACAGGGTTATACCCTCCAGTTCCCTTATACCCTTCCCTTCCCACCTGCCTTCCCCATCCCTCTTCAGGGACCCTTCTCACAAGAGTATCCTCACGCAGGAGGTAAAGGGGTTACTACAGCTGGGTGTAGTGGAAGACGTTCCTCTCAAGCACAGGAACAAGGAGTTCTATTCCCGGTACTTTTTTATCCCAAAGGCCAAGGGCGGTCTACGGCCCATCCTGGACCTGCAAGACCTCAGCAAGTACCTAAAGAAGCTAAAGTTCTGCATGGTCTCCCTGGCTTCTATCATCCCCACCCTGGATCCAGGAGACTGGTATGCCACCCTCGACTTGAAGGACATATACTTCTATATAGCAATCTTTCAAGTACACAGACGCTTCCCCCGATTTACGGTGGGGCCCTACTACTACCAGTTTGTGGTCCTCCCATTCGGTCTGGCAACAGCACCAAGAGTGTTTACCAAGTGCATGTCGGTGGTAGCTGCCTACCTCAGGCGCCGGGGTATCCAGATCTACCCTTACCTTGATGACTGTCTGGTCAAGGGCAGCTCCAGATCTCAAGTCCAAAGGGATGTTGTGGTGCTTCAAGCCACATAACGCTCCCTGGGCCTCCTGGTAAATGACAAAAAGTCGATGTTAGTGCCAGTGTAGAGGGTAGAGTGTTCCAGACATTGACAGACCTCATTGCAGAAGTCTCCGTGTTCCCCCTGACTACAGCCAGGGTTTGTCTGCATGTGCTGGGTCACATGGCAGCATGCACGTGCATTGTTCACCATGCCAGGCTCCAGATGCGTCCCATGCAGCAATGGATGGGGATGGTCTATTTCCAGTCCCGGGACCCCCTGAAAAAGATTGTTACCATTCCCCAGGCGATACTTATCTCGCTGCGATGGTGGACCAACTGCAGATCAATCCTGGAGGGAGTTCGGTTCGACAACCTGACATCTTGGACCTCGGGTTGGGGGCGCATCTCGGCGACCTCCAGACATGAGGATGTGGTCCCCGGGGGAGGCGAAGTTGCACATAAACGTCAGAGCTCAGAGCGGTCCGGCTGGTGTGCGGAGTCTTCCTACCCCACCTGTCAGTCAAGGTGGTGTGAGTCCTGATGGACAACACAGCCTCAATGTTCTACATCAACAGGCAAGGGGAAGTGCACTCATCAGTTCTCTGTCAAGAGGCACTCCGTCTATGGGACTTCTGCATCAGCCACGAAATCCACCTGGAAGCTTGTCACCTTCCCAGCATCAAGAATATGCTGGCGGACTAGCTCAGCAGGGACTTCTCCTCTCACGAGTGGTCACTCCACCCAGAGGTAGCCTGCATGATCTTCCAGAGGTGGGGAACTCCCCAAGTGGACCTGTTCACCACCAGACAGAACAGGAAGTGCCATCGGTTCTGTTCTTGGCAAGGTCTGAGCAGGGGATCCCTCTGCAACACCTTCTTTCTGTCATAGCTGGGGGGCCTGATGTATGTGTTCCCGCCGATCCTGCTCATCAGCAAGGTGCTGACAAAGATCAAGAGAGACAAGGCGCAGGTTATCGTGGGGGAGAGGTAGATACGCGGGAGGGTAGTGATAGGGTCCAGAGTGACAGACAAATTGGAGGATTGGGCCAAAAGAAATCTGATGAGGTTCAACAAGGACAAGTGCAGAGTCCTGCACTTAGGAAGGAAGAATCCCATTCACCGCTACAGGCTGGGGACTGACTGGCTAAGCAGCAGTTCTGCAAAAAAGGACCTGGAGATTACAGTGGACGAGAAGCTGGATATGAGTCAGCAGTGTGCCCTCGTTGCCAACGCTGGTTCAGCATGCTCATGAGCCGGGCAGCAGCCCTTCCCTGGCCCCTGCCCAACCATCCAGACCACAGTCAGCTATTTCATCCCAACCTTGCCTCCCAGCACCTCTCAGCCTGGATGCTGCGTGGCTAAACCCTGAGGAATGGACCTGTTCAGATGCGATCCAACAGGTCCTCCTGGAGAGTAGGAAGCCCTCAACCAGACTGACTCACCTGGCCAAGTGGACAAGGTTTTCCTGCTGGGCTTCCGAGCATGGCATCTCTCCCTCGCGTTCTTCCGTTCAATCTATCCTGGATTACCTGCTTCACCTGAGGAACCAAGGTCTGGCACACTCCTCCATTAGAGTACACCTCACGGCCATCTCTGCTTTCCATCCTCTGATCCTGGGCCAAATGGTATTTTCTCATGACATGACAGTCAGATTCTTGACAGGCCTTGAGAGACTCTTCCCGCAGGTGCAGACCCCTCTCCCACAGTTGGATCTTAACTTGGTCCTCTCCAGGCTCACGGGCCCGCCCTTCGAGTCGCTGGGCTCCTGCTCCCTTTCCCACCTATCATGGAAAGTCGCTTTCCTGGTTCCAGTGACGTCAGTGAGATGAGTTTCTGAGATTAAAGCCTTGACCTTGGAGCCACCGTACACAGTCTTTTACAAGGACTTCCTGCTGAAGGTGGTATCTATCTTCCATATGAACCAGGACATCTTCCTTCCGGAACTGTCCCAAACCACACAAGACCTGCGAAGAGAGGAGTCTCCACGCGCTGGACATCCAAAGGACGTTGGCCTTCTGCCTAGAGCGTACCAAGCCCTTCCGGAAATCAACTCAACTTTTCATCACCACAGCAGAAAGGATGAAGGGCCACCCAGTGTCCTTGCAGAGGATTTCCAACTTGACAACCTCTTGCATACGCACCTGTTATGAGCTGGGGGGGCGGGGGTCTCACCGCTGCCAATACTCAGAGCCCACTCAGCTAGAACTCAGACGTCCTCTGCTACCTTCCTGGCACACGTCCCCATCCAGGACATTTGCAAGGCCGCAACATGGTCCTCTGTTCACATGTTCACTGCACATTATGCCATTACGCGCCAAACCAGGGATGATGCAGGGTTCGGCAGAGCTGTGTTGCAATCTGCACTTCTGTGTACTCCTACCCACCTCCGTTGGTACTGCTTGGGAGTCACCTAATATGGAATGGACATGAACAAGCACTCAAAGAAGAAAAGACAGTTACCTTTTCCATAATTGGTGTTCTTTGAGATGTGCTGCTCATGTCCATTCCATGACCTGCCCTCCTTCCCCACTGTCAGAGTTTCCGGCAAGAAGTAACCGAGGATGGGGGGAGCCGGCAGCACCCTTTATACCGCAGCATGTGTGCGCCACTCCAGGGGGTGCCAGAGCTGGTCTCCTACAGATACTGCTGAGGGAAAAACTTGCAGCACCGGTGCATGTGGCGAGCACACACACGTAACATGAAATGGACATGAGCAACACATCTTGAAGAACACCAGGTATGGAAAAGGTAACTGTCTTTTCTTCTAATCCCAGAGCAGTTTGTATTCACACCATGATTTCAACAGCTTCCACCCCACCATCAACCTCAGCCTGGACCAATCTACACGGGAGGTCCACTTCCTAGACACCACGGTGCAAATAAGTGATGGTCACATTAACACCACCCTATACCGAAAACCCACCAAGCACTATGCCTACCTTCATGCCTCCAGCTTCCATCCTGGACATACCACACGATCCATTGTTTACCGCCAAGGTACAACCGCATTTGCTGAGATACAACCTCATTTGCTCCAACCCCTCAGACAGAGACCAACACCTACAAGATCTTCACCAAGCATTCTCAAAACTACGATACCTGCATGAGGAAATAAGGAAACAGATCAGCAGAGCCAGACGTGTACCCAAAAGCCTCCTGCTGCAAGACAAGCCCAAGAAAAAAACCAACAGAACTCCACTGGCCATCACATACAGTCCTCAGCTAAAACCTCTCCAACACATCATCAGTGATCTACAACCCATCCTGGACAACGATGCCTCACTTTCACAGGCCTGGGGAGGCAGGACAGTCCTCACCCACAGACAACCCGCCAACCTGAAGCATATTCTCACCAGCAACGACACACCGCACCATAGTAACTCTAACTCAGGAACCGATCCATGCAACAAACCTCAATGCCAACTCTGCCCACGTATCTACACCAGTGACACCATCACAGGACCTAACCAGATCAGCCACACCATCACTGGTTCATTCACCTGCACGTCCACCAATGTAATCTACGCCATCATGTGCCAGCAATGCCCCTCTGCTATGTACATCGGCCAAACTGGACAGTCCCTGCATAAAAGGATAAATGGACACAAATCAGATATTAGGAATGGCAGTATACAAAAACCTGTAGGAGAACATTTCAATCTCCCTGGACACACAATAGCAGATTTAAAGGTAGCCATCCTGCAGCAAAAAAACTTCAGGACCAGACTTCAAAGAGAAACTGCTGAGTTTCAGTTCATTTGCAAATTTGACACCATCAGCTCGGAATTAAACAAAGACTGTGAATGGCTAGCCAGCTACAAAAGCAGTTTCTCCTCAACTGCTAGAAGAGGGCCTCATCCTCCCTGATTGAACTAACCTCGTTAGTTAGTTCAGGCTAACTAAACTAGCCTGATTCTTGCTTGCATATTTATACCTGCCTCTGGAAATTTCCACTACATGCATCTGAAGAAGTGGGTATTCACTCACGGAAGCTTATGCTCCAATACGTCTGTTAGTCTATAAGGTGCCACAGGACTCTTTGCCGCTTTTACATATCCAGACTAACACGGCTACCCTTCTGATACTTGACACTTTGTGGTGTTGTACCATCAGATCTCCCAACTGAGCAAAGTTACATTAGATCATTATCTTAGAGAGCTCCAAAAAACATATAGGAGCTGCAAGAAATGCTGCTGTTAATTTCAGTAGATAGCATTCTTCTTTCTATATCAGTACTGAACCACCATCCTACCCTAATGAAAGGGGGCATTTGGCTCTTGGAGATGCCATCTTCTACACGAGAAATAAAACTGGCAACTGATGACTTGTGGTCAAAGATTCTGTGGCACTTTATCAAAGAGTACATTGTCTATAATAGGCATCCTAGCTAAAATTCAGTCCAAGTAATATAAATACATTCTGCTAACCTATATGAACAGCCCTGTTTCTCCCCATCTCAACTGGATACATTTTTCTTTATTTCCTGTCCTGTTGTGTAGTGTTGCTTTGTGTTATTAAATGGTTGTCATTTTTTACATGATGGTAGCTGCATTTCAATAGTGCATCAGAGTGTGAAAAATCTTTTGTGAAATTTGGGGTGACAGATGTTATATCAGTGTATGTTTTTACATCAGTGTATGTTGCTGTTATGTATGTTTTCTTACTGATGAGCATTCATGGGTGCCTTGTTTAGCTTTTAGGAGAGTATGCTAAAGGTGCATGACAGCAAATCTAAAATTAAAAATGTGCACAAGTGACTAGTGATTTTGGTTGCAATCAATTTTTGGGTTAGTGAAGTCCTACAGTTTCGGTAAGGGGCATGAAGAGGGACCCGAGTGGGGTCCTCTTAGTGTTATGAATGTTACCCATACACTTTTCCAATCCATGGGGTTGGCTGAATGATGCAACCTGTCTTTCTTCCTCCAAATGGGATTTTTAGCCCCATCTTCATTCCTGGGGTTGAGGTGTTTTGTCCCTGTCAGCCAGGTATACATTGAATGGCTCATGGTCCTCAATCTCAATGGCTTCACTCAGTTGGAAAGGAAAAACATTCATACCCTACTGGGAGGCATTGTTTTCCTTGATACCTCCAAGTGTTCTGGCTGCCATCTGTAGCAGCTATAGAGATGGAGTTATGTGGCCTCAACCCAGGATTGGGGAGAGGGTTGGCTACATGGCCACGTCTTGGGTTAGGGATGCCCCGAGGGATTCTTAGAAGTGCCAGAGCGTCAGAGCTGAGCTTTGTTGTGGAGCTGTTTTAGGCTCTGTAGAGACTAGATTTGACATCATGTTTATATTATCCACTAGTAATTGCAAAATATCTTTGTAAAATGTAAATAAATGCTTCTTTATAGGGGGATTGTGTAGAACCTCAATCCAAAAATCAGTTTATCAGGAACCAATTCCCAATCAACTAAAAATAAAGTCACAATTTGCTCAGATGGCAGTTGAGCTGAAAATTAGAGCGCAAAGATTATAAATCCGATTGAGAGAGCAGCTAGCGTGAAGAAATGTCTCATCTGAAAACACTTTTTCTCCATTGTGTGATACCTTTTAACTGCTTTCACTTTGAATGTTAACATTATGTGCTATTATTAACTCTGTAAAACGTTTTTGGGATACAGCTCTGAATTAAAGCATACTAACTTCAGTTATGTTAATACTCATGACCTCACTAAGAATTCCTTTGGGCAAGAGGCTTCAAATGTTTATTAGGTGAGAGATCTGTGACTTGGATGAAAGCTAAAGTATAGCAGGTACATTGTGAAGCACATGATGGAGTCAGGGACCCAGACAGCACCTCCACAGGAGGATGTTCACCTGCTCATTCAAAAAGGGGTGACTTCTCCACTTCCACTCAGACCCATCAGAAGCCCCTTCATTGCAGCCGTATGGAAAAGGTTCCATGGCATTTTGGTGCAGGGCATTCTGAGACTCTATTATGCACTAGATCTCAGATTTCTGAGCAGTATTCATTTCATCTCTCTGTCCTCCACCGCTGCTGCTGAACCCAGCTAATGACAACATAGCTTTGGAGAAAAGATGCTGCTTGTTGAGGAGAGGCCAGGAAAAGTGGTTTCTATATGTAAGGATAATGTCTGCCTAGTTGCTTCTCTGGGCTACGAAGTCTCACCCTCTGCAGACTAATAAGAGGTCCACACCTCTCCCTCATGAGATGTTTTTTAGGAAGTTCTACCAAAGAAACCTCACAAAAATTGCTTGCCTTTCAGGTTCCCGCCCATGGCTTTATCAATGGGAAGGAGTAGTTGACCCCAAAGTTTTTGCTTATGCTGTACCTTCCATTCACCACTTTAAAAATGTATGCTGTGTTCCTGTGATTTCTTCCTCCCCTGCTCTCCTCCCCACTTTTAAGGGAACTGAAAATTAGATCTAGATTCTGCCTGGAGAGAAGGAACACTGGGAAATTCAGTCTGCAGCATAGCAAATGTGTATTATTATTACTGTTATAGAATCATAGACATTTAGGGCTGGAGGGGACCTTGGGAGCTTCCTGCACCGAGTCAGGAACAAGTAAACCTAGACCGTTCCTGACTGGTGTTTGTCTAACCTGTTGTTTAAAACCTCTATGGTAGGGATTCCACAGTCTCCTTTGGAAACCTATTCCAGAGTTTATCTACCCTTCTATTTAGAAAGATTTTCCTAATATCTAATCTAAATCCCTCTTGTTGCAGATTAAGCTCATTATTTCTTGTCCTCCCTTCAGTGGACATGGAGAACAACCTATCACTGTCCTTTTCATAACAGCAGTTGACATATTTGAAGACTGTTATCTGGTCCCCTTTCAGTCTTCTTTTTACAAGACTAAAACATGTCCAGTTTTTTTAACCTTTCCACACAGGTCATGTTTTCCAAACCTTTTATCATTTTTGTAGTTCTCCTCTGGCCTCTTCTTAAAATGTGGCATCCAGAACTGGACACAGTATTATAGCTGAGGCCTCACCAGTTCCACATAGAGCAGGACATTTACCTCCCATGACTTACATAGGACATCCCAGTTAATACACCCCAGAATTATAGCCTTTTTCACAACTGCATCACATTGTTGGCTCATATTCAATTTGTGATCCTTTATAACCCACAGATCCTTTTCAGCAGTACTACCCGCTAGCCAGTTATTCCCCATTTTGTAGTTGTGCATTTGATTTTTCCTTCCTAAGTTTAGTACTTTGCACTTGTCTTTATTGAATTTGATCTTGTTGATTTCAGAACAGTTTTCCAATTTGTCAAGCTCCTTTTGAATTGTAATCCTCTCCTCCAAAGGGCTTGCAACCCCTCTTAGCTTGGTGTCATCCGCAAAATTTATGAGCATTCTATGAACTCCATTGTCCAAGTCATTAATTAAATTATTGAATAGTCCCAGATCCAAGACAGACCCCTCTAGGACCCACTAAGTATGTCTTCCCAGTTTGACAGAGAACTTTTGAATACTCTTTAAGTGCATTTTTTAACCAGTTGTGCTCCTCCCCCCTTATAGTAATTCCATGTAGACCATGTTTCCCTTCTTCATTTACGAAAATATCATGTGGGACTGTATCAAAAACCTTACTAAACCTTACTAAAATCTTACTAAAAGATATAGCACGTGTACATCTTCTCCCCTGTCCACTAGGCCAATAACTCTGTCAAGGTTCGAAATTAGGTTGCTTTGACAAATCCATATTGGCTATTACTCATTGCCCTATTATGTAAGCACCCGAGGTGCTTACAAATTGATTGTTTAATAATTTGTTCCAGTATCTTTCCAGGTATTGAAGTTAGGTTGACTGGTTTATAATTCCCCAGAGGCTCTTTGTTCCCCTCTTTAAATATAGGAAGTAACTTTGCCTTTTTCCAGTCCTCTGGGACCTCACCCATCCTCCCTGAGTTCTCAAAGATTATTGCCAGTGGTTCCGAGATTGCTTCAGCTAGTTCCTTAAGTATCCGAGGGTGAAATTCATTAGGTCCTGCCCACTTAACTACATCTAGCTTATCTAAATGTTCTTTAACTTCTTCTTTTCCAGTTCTGTCTTGTGTTCCTTTCCCCTTATTATTATGAACCATACTTTTTATTATTTGTTTTACAACAGCACCCAGAGTCCTCAGTTGGGGCCTCATTGTGCTAAGCACTTTACAAACATGTAGGAAGAGAGTGTTCCTACACTGAATAGCTCAGAGTCATTGAGGGGGAGGGAGGAAAGATAGCTGTAGCAGTGATAGGAACATTGTGTTACAGAACTAACTACAGGCACAATTAGATCATTTAGAGTTATCTACTGATTTTAACTGTAATATACAAACAAACAAAATAAATATCAGTAATCCCTAGTGGTCATCTACCTAGCCATTTTTATGTGACGTTTTCCCATAAACTGCACAGCAGCAGAGCATTTCCAGGAGAGATCTGAAGGAGGAAAGAGTTGTTTTACAGTGTAATTTGAGACTCCAGTGTAGCTCTGTGCAGGCCCAAGAGTATGCCTCTCACTTGTCCTGTAGGCCTGAAGCATTAAGAACTAAAATGGGACATGTGTGTACTCTGCACTCTTAAAAATCCATCCACTGACTTATGAGCCTAAATATGGCAAACTGTACGTGCTTAAGACCCCTTTTTTTTTTTTAAATTTTGATGGAAGGCATTTGGGTGAGTTAGGTGAACCCACATTAGCTAAATCAGATTTGAATAGCAATGAAGACAGGGCAACTTGGCTTTTAACTCACACTGGCTGCTCAAGTCCAACTTCAGGATCCCCTGTAGGCTTAAACTTGAGCTGCTAACCTGAGTTAAAAGCAGAGTTGTCCTGTCTTCACCACTATTTTAAACCAGATTAGCTGACACAGGTTAGCTAATCTGAGTTAAGAACACACCTTTTATTTTCAGTGTAGACATACCTCCAGAGTCTTTACTCATGACCAATAAACAGCTGACCAGCATGCTACCTACACCTAAAAAGGAAGGTGTAATACTTTCCTAGGGAGCATAAGATAGTATTTTTCAAAAGTAAATCAACAATAGCAGTCACTTAAGTCAGACAAAGAAAAAGTTTTGCTGATTCCTTTCCGTCCGTTCTCAGCTGGAGAAATAATGCCAGATGTTCCTTATGCAATGTCATAAACCTGCAACTCAAATTTCAAGGCAAACTAGAGAAGGCATAGAAGTCTCTTGTGAGAAAGATGTTAAAAATAAACTAAGAATACTGATTTTGTGAGTGAATTTGTTTATTTGAAATACACAAGTACCTGCTTACAGTGAATTTAGTAAAATTCTATTTCAAGTGAATCAAAATGAACTTCCACAGTTGTTACAATGCACTGCAATCTGCATTGCTATTGCAGTTAAAGTTTTTCTGTAGAAAAAAAGTGACTTTCCTATAGGAAATTTCCACTGAAATGATATTCCTCTAATGATCTTTGTGGGGATGTGGTAGTTACAATTTACAAACATTGTTTCTTCTTCTCTAGTTATTTTGCTAGACTGGATACCTTTACACTACTTGTCATGGCACGTATTGTAATATGGAGCTAGGAATTTAGGTAGCAATGATATATTAGAGACTTCAAACAGAAGTGAGTTGTTCCATCTAAATCTCCTGAGAAATTCTTTCTGAGTTATCTGGACTATTTGAAACTGTCAGAGCTTCACCCCTCCAGGTTGTAAGAATGCTTTAGCAGCAATAGCATCCCCTTCTTTAGATGTCTTGCTTCCTGCTGAGGTAATATTTATAGCATTTCTAACCTTTGGGTGAACTCCCAGGTGTTAGTAGCCCCTAAATAAGGAGTTTTCCTCTCTTCTCATCTTGGGATGAGTTAGCTGCTGCATATTCACAACAAGATAGAAAGGAGACAGTTACAATAACAAAAGGCTAGAATACTTCATTTTTTAAGCCTCCAGAAAATGGGCAACATTCTCGAGCACCATCAAGTTGAAGCTACTATCTAAAGGAGCACAGTCCCACTGTAAGAGGCATTTGTGTAATTAATCTGTTTAAGCATTTCAGATTCAGATTGCTGATTCCTGAAACAGCATCAGAGAGACATTTTCATAATACTTCGGATTTCTGCAGTCCTTTCCAAATTCAAGGTTTTCACAGTGACACATAACTGTGAATGAATTAAGCATCACAACACTCCTTTAAAGTGGATAAGTGTTGTTATCCCCATTTTACAGATGGGGAAACTGAGACTTGGAATTAAGTTCCTTTCCAGAGGTGTCAGAATGGGTCAGTGGCAGAGTGAGGAAAAGAACCCTGGTCTCTTACCTTCCAGGCTTGTCTTTTAACCAACATAAAATCTTCAGGGCAAGGACTGTCCATCACTGTACTTGTATAGTGCTTAACACAGTGGAGCCCTGATCTTGGTAGGAGCCTCTAGGTGCTCTGTAATACATATAATTAATAATGATAGTACTTGCTCCAAACAGTAATAATTATTGGTGTGACACTGCTGTATTTGATAAGCGTAGTCACGTCTCTGCTTTTTTTCATCCAGTGTTTTAATGATTCAGCTGGACAGAGAGACACTAGACTGATCCACCTCTTATTGTTTCTGAATAGGAACATAAGTTACTTCAATCCTTCTGGAGTTTCTAAGAATTCTCCACAATGATAATGATAACTAAAAACATTGGCATCATTGCTGTTAATCACTCTGCTGTCCACCTCATTTTCTAGATCATTATACACTGAGCCACACCAATCTTAATACCAGTCACTTAGCCACTTTTCTGATAAGCTTTCCATTTTGAAAAATGGCTACCTATTTCCTCTTTGCTTCCTATCATTGAGATACAATTATGTAGTTCACTTTAGTTTTACATGGGAAGGTGTGGGAGAGCCTACTTCATCGACTGCTGTAGGTACTTGATTGAACTTGCCAGAACATTAACATGCACATGGATTATTTTGAAACCTTCCTGGATAAAGAGAAGAATATTTGCAGAAATGTGTCCATGACTTAAAGCAATTCATGGAAAGCAAATATGTCTTAGAGTAATGGTGGGCAACCCGTGGGATGCACATGGCCAGTCAGGGTAATCCGCTGGCGAGCTGCAAGACAGTTTGTTTACATCGAACATCTGCAGGCACAGCCACCATGAACCGCGGCCACTGGGAGCTGCGGGCAGCCATGCCGGCGGACGGTCAATGTAAACAAACTGTCTCGTGGCCCACCAGCAGATTACCCTGATGGGCAGCCTCTGGGCCGCAGGTTGCCCACCACTGTCTTACAGAGAACATAATCAATTGCTGTTTGGATATTTACAGTATATAGAAGAAGGAGAACCATATTATCTCGTTAAAAATGAGATTGTTCATTATTTTGCCATTTCAAAAAATGTGCATTTAACAAAATATTAATCTGTTTGATGGGTCTGTATTTGCAGACTGTTTTATGAGTAGTTTTCATAGATATGCATTTTGTTGTTGTCAATCTGAGAAACACTTTTGGGGAAAAATCTAAAACCCCTGGCTACCCATTCAGCCATCCCTGCAAATATGTCTAAAAATATGCAGGAAAAAAAAACAAATTTCCATAAGCATGACAACAAGATAGTGTGTCTAATTTTAAAAGTGTTTAAACTCTTCCAGAAAACTGTGGGGGCAGGTCAGGGGGAAAGGAGGATGTATGAAAGTTTTAAAACAGCAAAAGCGAATGAGGACATTAAGACAAATTGTTTCAACAACATTAAGGTTGAGCCACAAACCAACAATCAGAAGCCAGGAAATGCAAAGTGAAGGATAACATTCCACCTTTAATATATATTGTTATATGTCTTTGGTTTTGTAGGAGGGATGAGAGGGAAACTGTTTCTGCATGAGTTAGAGAAAGAATAATGTTCTTAATTTTGGATTTCCTTGCTCTAGAACATCCCTACTATAAAATTGTTTTGTGTGGGAATAATCCTGTTTTTAGTCAGATTTCTGGACCCACAACATTTGAAAAAGATTTGCAGCCCCTCATGTTTCTCTTTTCCCCATTACTACCTTGTTTTGTTCTCCCCTCAGTGTACATATTATCCTGTTGTATGCACCTTTACTGTTCTTTTAAACAGCTTTCCTTCCTAATGCTCTACTCTGTCCCCAAAGTTTCACTTCACTCTGTCTCTGTGGGAATTGCTGCACCCTGTAACTCCATAATGTTTGCTCTCTCTGTTCTAGCCTTCTCTCTCTCTCTCTCTCTCTCCCTCTCTACAGTATTTTGTAATTCTCGAACAATACTGTAGCAATAGACTGTATGGAATTACTGATGTTCTAGATAAACCAGATCAAAACACTATATTGGCCTCTTTTCTTCTCTCTCTTTATTGTATAAAAATATTGTATTGGGGCTGAGAAACAAAATAACCTCTTTGCTTAATCACTTCAGTACCCAATGCACATGCATTGTTTTAGACAAGTTCACCTTTTGATGAGATTCCCATTTACAGTTTTGCAAAGGTCAGCAAGTTGGCTCCAACAAGAAGCAAAAAGATACAGTTGGTAATGAAATGCTACCTGACAGAGATTTACACAAGTTTAGCTGTACAGACAACAGAGCAGGTGTCCAGAGTGGCTGGAGGCTGGCCTTACAGTCAGATCAGCTAGGGGATGGTGACTTTTATACTCTACTAAGACTCCTGGTTGGCGTCTTACTGTGAATGCAGGGTGCATAGATGGCTGCCTGGATAGGAAGCACATATCACCTATAGTATTAGCATCAGTTTGTTTCTACACACTCTCTCCCTTGAGCAGGATGATACTGGAACATCAGGCATTAGTGCAGATTTTAGATATGAGATTGATGATGCTCCCCTGTATGCACAATAGTTTATCACTTTATTTGAGCTCAGGAAAGATTTTTTTTCCTACACAGCATATTGACCGTGGTGTATAGAGTCAGTGTTTAAGGCTGGCAGTTAGTTCTGTCTCCATAGGTAGGTGTTGCTGTTATCTTTCCCTGGAATGCTGTAGCAACTGCCATAGGGTAGCTGATGACCTCCTCAATATTGTTTGTGTGGTTTTCTACCTCCTTCACTGCAACTTTTGTTGAAGCGTCTTGTGGTATGTTTAGATGGGCCTAATCTCTATCCCAAAATTTGGGTACCATTTTGGAAGCTGGTGGAGCTAAGGCATGACAGAGAAAGGAGGAGAATAATTGTTGTGGGAACGGACTTCTGTCAGATATGGTTTGATCTCTCGGAGAGAGAGTTTGGCTACATATTTGCAACCCCTCGTTTGATGGGAAAAGAGGTTGGGGACTGTTCTGTAGGCTTCAGGGCATTTGTGGATAATTGAGCATAACATCAGGCATTACAGATTATGGATAACGTTAAGTCTGAGTGAAAATCAATACAGTTGCAGCCTGAGGCCTTTAAATCTCAAATATCTCTTGTGTGTGTTTATTGGAACCACCATGCACAGCAGTGACAATGAGCCATGCTCCCCGAACTTTCATCAGGTCCTATACTACAACCTGACCTAACCTGAAACTTCTGATTAATAACTTCTGATTAGTAATATAACTTGAACCTGCTGCTGCCTGGACATGTCCTTCTTCTTAGGCCTTGTCTACACTAAAGGGGAAATTCGATCTAAGCTACACAATTTGAATTACGTAAATAGCATACCTCAAATCGACGTAGCTTAGATCTACTTACTGTGGGGTCTACACCACATGATGTCAATGAGAGACGCTCTCCTGTCAACTCCCCCTACTCTTCTCGATCCAGTGGAGTACAGGAGTTGATGGGAGAGTGATCTGCGGTCGATTTAGCGGGTCTTCACTAGACCCGCTAAATTGACCGCCGATGCACCAGTTGCTTGTCGATCCCCCGGTAAGTGTAGACAAGTCTTTAGTGTCAAATTAGAATTATCACGGGTAAATAGGTGCATCTTGTCATGCGTCTCTCAAAACAGCACCAGAAGAGTAGTGAGTTTTCTTATTGCTCTCACTAACAGTGGGAAATCTTCTTTTATGATTTCAGAGAATGATGAGGAGCAGGAGGCTCTGCCATCCTTGGACAAGCCTGGCTGGTATTCCCAAGGTAATGCTACCCATCTTTATGAACTGCTGAAGAAGATGACGGGCAAGCCAGAACCTAAGGTATTCAGCAAGAGAGGGAAAAGTTATCTTAGTAGATCCACTTACCACCATTGATCTATTTATCACAAAATGAGCATGAATTAGAACCTTATTATTGAATGTAGTGCTGAGCAGTACCATTGAATTTCCATGGAGATTACTTGCAGTACTTTGTGCTCCGCCTAGTAGCAAATGTTTGAAGAAAATGCCCAGTAGATATTAAAAATGGATCCTATTAGTTAATTTAGACCATAACTCTCCTAGTGCTGTTGTTATCTGCATGATTATTTGTTTATTTACAGTTCCTTCCTGGAGAGCAGGCAGTGTAAAAGACAGATATGCACTGGGGAATCCGGTATTGGGGATAAAATAGTGGTTCTTGTATTTATTAATACAGAACAGGAAGGGAGAAGTTGACTAGTTACATTCCATTTCTAGGAATTATAGATATTTACTGCCTTTCTCAAAAAGGAAAAATAATTGTGGTACAGAATGTATATCTGGTTATGCATGTGTGTGTATATATCTACTCTGTGTGTAATAAAATCTGTGTAATCTTTTCCTGTAGAGAAACCAGATGAACAAGGTAGTATAAATAAAAACTTGGACCATTGTGTCACCCCATTCAGTGGGTGAAAATCCTGACCCCTTTGAAGTCAATGGGAGTTTTGCCATTGACTTCAGTAGGGCCAATATTTACCCAATATATAGGCTATACACGTAAGTACAACATGACAGAAAGTTCTGTTTAGAAATAAAGAGAGATAAGAGTTTTCCTTTCTTTCAAATATTTCCCAAAGTTGTTACATTTTTTAAAATTCTGTTTTATCTGCTTGTCAGTTTTACTTCACTGCTGTCTAATATGCTAGTTTTATCAACCAAAATGCCCTAGCAGTGTTGTCCTATGTGCCACTCATATTGAGGTGTTCTTTTGTAATGTCAGTGGAAGCCAGGGCATGGAAGGTATTCAGAGGCAAACCAAAATGGAGTGAAAGGCCGGCAGTGAGGAGACTTTTTAATAAAAAGAAACCATGATTTTAATAAAACATCCATTTGTTGTGTCCAGATAAACCTAGAGGAATTTTTATTTGGTTGTTTCTGAAGCTCTCTTTCTCTATCTCTGAAACACACTTGTTTGTCTTTTCCTCACACACATAACACTTTTAATTTGCGGTTTCACTTTTAGGTTGTTTATTTTGGTGACAGCATGCATTCAGATATTTTCCCAGCCCGTCACTATAGCAACTGGGAGACGGTCTTTATCTTAGAGGAGCTTAGAGGGGATGAAGTTATGATGCTTGTGGAGACTGAGTCTGAGCCCTTGGAGAAGAAAGGAAAATATGAGGTAAGGGTTCCTTGCAGCTGCTTCCTTGAACTACAAAAATAAAGATAAGGTTAGAAATAACTGTAGGGCCACCTGCACTAAGTAGAATCAGAAGAAACCTACTAGTTATGCAAGTCTTTTGGCAGTGCCTACATTTTTCATACCCATTCATGGCTGAATCAAAATTATGCCATCATGTGACAACTTGACATCATAAGGGCTCTATTTACAGCAAGGCAGCACTAGTGCCCTATGGACTGCCATTTCCTGATACTAAGCTAGCTAAACCTTGGTTCAAGAAACCTGGGCTTTAGATTTTCATTCACATGAACCTTCCCTGCTCCCATGAGCCAAATCTCTAAACCTGCTTGCCTTCCACTCCTGCAGTGGAAGCCAGTCATCTGAAATGAATTCAGGTGTTTTCCATTGTGTATGCTCACAGACGCTGATGTCTCCTATTCACAAAGGGAAGCTTCTCTGAGGTAGGTCAGCTACAGCCCCTTTGACAATCACCTTAAATAAATAATTAAAAAACACTTTAAGTTAAAGGTAGCTGGGAAGAAGGGCCATTGATCTATGCCAGCACTGCTGTCAGCCCAAAACTCATCCAAAGAGATGCGGGGAGGATTGGGCTGTGGCCCCTTTCTTCTTTCCATTGATCAGCAGAACTGCCAGGGAAGAAAGAAAAGAGCATTCCAAACCTATGTAAAGGGTGGCAGAGCTGCACCTGCAGCATACATCCCCATGGAACTGCAGGAGTCTGCTGCAGCAAGGCTCCTCTGTCTATCTACCCTTCCTGAACACAGGCACAACCTAGCCCTATGCTGTAACTGGGAGTTTGCCTCCTAGCCTGGGTAGACAGACATACCCTAGCTCTGCTCAAGCTAACACACTAAAAACAGCAGAGTGGATGTTGCAGCCCCACAGATGGCAGCACAGATTAGCCTCTTGAATTCAAGCCCTCCCAACCCCCTGCGTCTTTATTTATTTATTATGCCACTGCCTGTACCACAATGTCCACACGCTATTTTTAGTGCTCTAGCTCCAACAGAGCTAGCTTGTATCTATGTCCAGAATGGGAGGCACCCTCCCAGCTGCAACGTAGACATGTCGTACCGTTCTAATATTCTCTTATGTCTTCCTTAGAAATTGGTGTGGTTAGAACTGTTTAGCATCTCATGTTATAACCTCTAGCGAATGGGAAGACAGTGCTTCTCTGTCTTGAGCTCAGATATTTGGAATTAGAACTGTCAGAAAATGGGGAATTAATTTCACAAAAAATAGTGAAATTTTAAAATTGTTTCCATTTCAGAGTTCAAAATGAAACACCTTCTCATTTGTGGGAGGATATTTTCATCTAAATAGTTTTTTATATGATTTGTTTACCTCCCTGAAACCCAGTTTTCACTAAACAAAACATTTCAATAACAATTCCAATTTTTTAATAAATTTCACGGAAAACAAAAAAAACAAAAAAAATATTGATAATATCAGTGGTTTTTCATAATCAGTTTCCTTTTTGAAAAAGGCCATTTTTAATGAAAAATCTTTTTCTGCAAAAAATTTCAACCTGTTCAGTTTTGAATGTTTCTTCCTTTGATGTGTTCCTAAATACATCAGTGATACCCATCTGACTGAGGATAAATAATGTTTTGTTACTTTTTGAAACTGTTTATTTTGTAGAGAGAAGTATTTCTTGCTATTAAAAATATAATTTGAGATGGGAATTTATACCAGTTCAGATATCTTTTTGTTTTTAATCTGGCCATGTTGCATATTCAAACACCCATCCACCCCCATTTTTGTTACATTTTGGAGAGAGAACTGGGGGGGAAGGGGGTAATGTGAAAAGTAGATATTGAAATATGAGTTTGAGTGAAATGGAGTAAAAATAAGGATTGTTTCTCCACCTGCCCCCCTTTTATTATAAATATCAAATATATTCCTCTGAACTACACTGCTTTCTAAACTAAGATCAAAGAAGGGCATCAAAGTCAGTGAATAAATAAAACAAGTCATTAAAGTTCAGGTTCTTTCCTGTGTCACAGAGGGGCAGGAAAGAAGGCAAACACAACCTTAAATCTTCTAGCAAGAGGGATGCATTACTTAGTAAAAAGAGGAAAAAGAAAAAAGTAATAGCTCTTTGTATAGGTTGTTAGGAAAATATGGATTAAATTTATATTAATAAAGTTTTAAAAAATCTACAAGCTGTACTGCACAAATTCCATCTGTCACATAAGTGGAAACTAGTGATTACACTAGTTTTTCAAACTAATATTTCCAGCTTTTTTTAAAAAAAATTCACCATAACTGAGACAGTAACTGCTGTAAATGGAAATTACTAGTGATTCAACCAAGTCTTCTCAAGTATGTTAAATATGTAGTTGTGATGAATCAGAGATTGTACATTTACTTCATTAAAACAAAAAGCCAACACTTATTCATAGTTTCTCTTCCTGTAAGTTTCTAGGAACCATAGCATAGCAAAAACTCTTAGTATGCAAACAGATTTCCTAGCATTGTCTGATTACTGGCTCTTATTTAGTTGCACTGGATAAAAGGCATCTGACCTAATATCTGGTTTGTTTTTCAGAAGAAGCACTTTCTGGGTAGTTGCAATTATCAAGTAGGAAATGCAGACTTTTAGATAAGAATTTTATGTTTTGCTAAAGGCGTAGTATCTGTGATAATAGAATGCAGAGTCTCAGTCAAATGCCATCTCTCCCACACCGAATCTATGTTCAACTTATATCCACTGCTGGTGACAGCAATAAGCAAAGGCAAAATGAATTGTGTTGATTAAAGGAATCTGAACTGAGGGGGTCCATGGAAGGTCAGTGGTATTATTGTATTGCCGCGCTGTTCACAGGGGTCTGAACAACAGATCACATCCATATCTCTGCAATTGACTGCACAGCACTAACTTAACAGGACTAGTTCAAAATGATTCCCCTCAGACTCCTACAAAGGTTTGTTTTTTTGTTTTGTTTTTTTTTAATTGTCCTAATCAACCTCTTCTATTAACCTTCAGGTGAAATGGGGAGAAAAGCTGATTCAAAGCTTTTTGTGTTCAAATACACTGTGTCTTATAATTAATAATAATAATTAATAATAGTTTTGGAGTAGTACCCACAGTGTGCTACATGTTATATAAACACATAACGGAAGGTGCATACCCTGTGGCTAAGAGCTAATATTTACAAAATAAAAATGAACTTACCTCCAATTTAAATAAACTTGGTGACTTTCCCCAATGTTTAGGTGTTTACATGAAGTGTGTATAGTTGAGGGACAATGCTTTTTCTAAATCCGAGGTTTTGATCTAAGACTGTCATGGCTTCTTAAAGGGATGAGGAAGTTAATGCAAGGAATTTACAAAGCCACTTCCTTAGGGAATGAGAACAAAAACTTATTCCCTGGCCTCTTTTTTTCTGCTCTCAAATTACTAATGTGTTTTTGGACCAAAGTAGTTTACAGAAAATGCCTGTTGTCTTCAGTGTCTTTTTTGCAGCTGATCAGCGCCTTGCAGGATCAGGATTCATGTGATTAAGGAAATTATTATTTTAATGTTACATCTTCTTTTCATCTTGATTCACTCCCCTTATATTCTTTTTAGAAACTTTGTAAATGATGTTTTATTTATTTCCCATTCTTTCTTCTTTCTGTCTTCTCCTTTTCTGACCCATCATACTCTGGTGGAAAAGGCTGGCTCCTACTGAAATCCTAGGGAAAACACCAGCTGCAAGTATGTCCTTCACAAAGAAAATATAAATTTAATGAGTGCTCTTTTGTTTCCAGTTATATATAATGTTTCATCATTAAAAGAGTGAGAAAATTAAACAAGAAATACCCGTCACTCACAACCTCAGCAGCTAATAAGTTCCATTTTCATTAGTTATTTTTGTCTTTATGCTCATAACTAAATTTGTCATGCAAATCAGCTGTGAAGTTATGGTAATAGTTGTAGTTTTTTACAAGTATGTGTCATAAGAAAATGAGCAGTTCCCAGCTAACTATAGGCATTCTTCATACAGCTCCTCAGTCAGTTACAGCATATGGCAAATAACTAGTGTGTAAAATTTGGATATCCCTAAGTTTGGGAGTTTGGTTGGTTGGTTGGTTTGAGACTTTTTTCCTCCTTCTCCATTTTAAAGGTGTGGCAGATTCCCATCTGTGAAAACTCTAAAGACAGTTAGAATCTGTCCTAGAATTTTGAAAGAAATGAACTCACAGCAGTTCCTCTGTGTGTAAAAACTCTGACTATAGGAAGACGTAGTGAAATTTAGGAAATTACCGACAGATATTGTGGACACCGGCAGTGAGCAGGACCCTGGAAACACTCATTTTACAGAGAGGTTGTCTAATAGTTAGTTAGTTAGTTGGGGTTGCAAGTCAGGTCCCATGAGTTTTATTCCCAACACTCCCTCTGAGTGACCTTGGAAAAAATCACTTAACCTCTCTGTGCCTGTTTACCCATCTTTAAAATGAGTATAATAATATTTACAGTAACCACCTGGGTGGGATGTTGTGAGGCTTAATGAATTTGTGTCTGTGAAGCAATATGATGTCCTTGGGTGAAAGGAATTATTATATTAGTGCATAGCTAATGAATTATTGAACTGAATGGGAATTTTGTTTTAGTTATAGTGGTCACTAGTCAAACACCTGACATTTACACAATATTATGGGCTTTTTCCTGTCATCTCTGGTGTTTTCTAGGCTCACATCCAACTGCTGATCTCAATGGTCTGGCCTGCAGGATCAGCCTGAGAGAGACCAAGAGCAGGCCTACCTGTTTCAGGCAAGGCCTTGGGCCTCCTCCTGTTCTCTCATCCCTACCCTGAGTAAGATCACATCCACGTGTCTTTAGTGAGCCCTAAACTTGGTACTAAGCGTCTGGAGTATCAAGCCTTTTAAAGGTACTGTAAGGCTTAATCAAGGATTGTAATGTTCTACTGATGTCTTTAGACTTACACAGTATGGACCTGATCCTGCAGACACTTAGCCCCTTCAGCTGGTGTAAATTGTCAGAACTCCATTGAAGTCAGTGGAGCTCTGACACTTTACACCAGCTGAGAATCTGGCTCTTTGCACTGCACTTTGAGCGCAATGGGACTATTCACAGTAGTAACCACTATGCTCAGTATCAAGTGTTAATGGGACCAGGCCCTATGATGGGTAAAAGACAATGGTGTGGCATAAACATGGATTCTATATTTGTTAACCAAAAAATTGACACAGCTGGGAAATAATGCTACTAAAAGATGTAATCACGGTGTGTAAACAAGACACCTATAGATTTTGCTTTTCAAAACGTTTGATTTTCAGTTTGATTTTTTCTATCATCCCCATTCTCCTTTTTGAGTGTTTATATCTGTTTTCTTTAACTCTTCACTATACTGACCAAAAAACCCTACAACGCTGCTCCCTTACTTTTTTATTTGCTAATCTACCAATTACAGATTGATAAATTAATGTTTCATTCAGGTTTTAGGGCTGGTTCCCATTCAGGTCTTTCATGTCACTCAGACTTTTGGCCATGTTCATCATGGGCTAAAGACATCTTACTAAATGTAGGGCCAGAATCTCTTCTGCCATTTTTTCCTTTTGACTACTCAGTTGATGCAAAACAGCCATGACTAGTCAAATGAGAATCCCCCCAGCAGTGAGGTGCTCTCAGCTGGAATACAGCAGGTAGAGTTTGCACCTGCACCAACTGCTCTTAGCCCCCAGTACAGAGGGCATGTTTGGAGAGGAGGAGGACAGGGCAGAGAACAGCAGCATTCCACCAGTTTTTGGCTAACATATGATTCCTTAGGGACCATACAGAGCTGATATAAGTTTGAGCAGACCCTGGGCTGCTTCAGCTCAAGGCTGGGGCTGGAGTAGCTGTGGCTTCAGAATCAGAGATCTGTAAACAACTTTCAGATTCCAAGCAGATCTTGGCACGGTAAGAATCTAATCCAAAGGCCTCTCCATTCACTCTTTTCATTTTAATATATAGATTGTAGAAAGAGCTCTACTTTGTAACTGCAGTTAATAAAGGCAAAAGTGATAGTAAGCATTCAGGAAGCTTTTCAGACGTTAGGGGAAAAGAAATGTCTCGAATAAGCGGTCAAGAGGGCCTGTCAGAATTATTGTAATCAGTGGTGGAATAGTATGGCACAGTATTTTGAGGAAGCCTCTGAAAGACATGACCAGAAATCTGTATTTGAGACTTTGAAGATCCTAGTTGGATATTCATTCTCATGGCTTCTGCCAGTTAAGGACAAAAATGGAAAATACTAATAGGATATTGATGCACAACTTGAGCATTGGCATGAGCATTCTTGTGAATTAATAAATAAATCCCCACCAAGATGTAAACTACAAGCTAGTCCAAAAATGAACCCAAATGAAAACAGACTGGTAACATTAGAGGAAGTGATATTTCAAACAGTTACAGAATGATAAAGCTCCTGGTCTGGACAAAATTACCTCAAACCAGCTGCAGAGTGGAGGTCCAGATTTAGTTCACTGGTTTTATCAAGTTGCCTTAACAGCTTGGGAAACTGATCACTTTCCAGAAAGTTTGGAAAGAGGCTACATCATCCTTTTTTCAAAAAAGAGTGATCAGCTTCCTCAAACAATACAGGAATAATGCTGCTGTCAGTCCAAGGGAAGGGGTTTACAATCATACTACTGATGAGGGGGGGAGGGATAGCTCAGTGGTTTGAGCATTGGCCTGCTAAACCCAGGATTGTGAGTTCAATCCTTGAGGGGGCCATTTGAGATCTGGGGCAAAAATTGGGGATTGGTCCTGCTTTGAGCAGGGGGTTGGACTAGATGACCTCCTGAGGTCTCTTCCAACCCTATGATTCTATGATACTGAACTGACTGAAATACTGTCCCAACCCAAAAATGAGAGACGACTGCTGTGGTTTCCATACAAACCACGCTATATACGCTCTGTGGAATGTTATTGGCAAGCCAGACTGACAAAAGGAAGTTAACATGGCATTTAAAGACTCAGGGCATCAACCAGTAGTGTGTATATTGCTGCGCCAGTCTGGGGTGCCTCAGGACTGAGTGTACCTAGTGGAGGAACTATATCATGCTTGCATTATAGACTTGTTTTCAGTAGAATCAGTGGTACGTCAGGGATGCATTCACTCACCAAACTTATTTCCTGTTCTAAGAGACTATGTGACCACAAAGTTGATTGAAGCCAAAGTAGGAGGTGGAAAGTTAAAAATTCTTTAGAGGATCTCAAGTATGCAGATAATATTGCCTTACTTGGAGAGATTACTGACCAACTACAGCTAATGCTGGAAGAGCTGAGAAAAAATTAGGTCCCTGCAGCTGTGCCTGTTGAGTCTCCATAACCTAACGAGTCAGCTAGGCTGCCTTACTGGTGCCCTGCCTGATTGGCTGAGGAAGTCAGCAGGGTGGTTCTTAAGCCCAGCAGCAGCAGTAGATCGTTGGCTGCTCAATGCACATATCCATGGACTCTCTGCCTCCCTGTGCTCTCCTCACTCCAAGCCTGCTCCTGCTTTGCTCCTTCAGTGCTCCAGCCCAGATCCTACTCTTCACCCAGCCTTGTTCCCATTCTCTCCCAGCCCTGCTCCTGCCTTCCCTGAGTCCAGGTAATCTGGCTGTATCCCTCAGCTCTGATTCCTGGCTTAGACTCTGTCTCGACCCTTGGCTCTGGCATTCGGAGTCTGACTTATGTTCTGATCTTCAGTTCTGAACCCCAGCTCTGATTCTGCTTTGAGTTTGGGCTCTGGCCTTTGGACTCTGAGCACTAGGCCAGACTCCTGTTCCAGTCATTAGGCCTGATCACCTGCAGCCTGGTTCCCTGACAGAATCCTTAGGACTTAAGATCAGTGGTGATAAAATAAAAGCTGTGGATGCCTCTTATAAAACAGAAATGAATGATCTGCTGACGTGCATGTAGTTGGCAATAACATTGAATGGATGAATAGTTTTATCTATCTGGGTAATCAGATTACATTAGAAGGCTCTATAACTGAAGAAGTCACATGTCAGATCAGTCTTGCATCAATGACAGTTCAGCGTCTTCACAGGCATCTGTGTGGCTGGCAGGTTGTCTGCGTGATAACTAAGATACGAGTGTTCAATGCAGTACTCATGACAACCCTGTTATAAAGAGCAGAAAAATGACCATAAAAAACAGCCAAGGAGAGGAAACTGAACAGTTTTCAGTTCAAAAGTTATGATTATTCTTAACATCCATTGGTTTGATTTTGTTACAAATGAGGAGATACTTAGATGATCCCAGAAAGTTGCAGTCTTGCACCAGTTGAGAACAAGTAGACAGCAATGGTAGGGTCATGGCCAACGTGCAGAAGAAGGTACACTTTTACAGTATGTTTATAGAGGTGAGGTGGAAGGAAGTAGAGCACAAGGCTGACCACGAATGCAGTTGGAAATGCAATTTTGAGAGTTTTAAGACCCCTAAAACCTCCCATATTGACTCTTGCTGAAGGAAGAAGACTTGCAAGGGATGGTTCAAGATGGAAATCCTTTCTACGTGCCACCATGGTTATACAATAGCCAAGTGAATCTGCTGCTGCTTCTTAGGATTTGAGGCAAACTGTTATCATCCATATGGCTTTGGAGGTCAGACACTGGTTCTTAGAGGCTGTGGGATTTTTGCTGCCCGAATTGACATAAACAACATCTAAATTCCTGTCAGTGGTTTACTAATACATTTAACAGCAAAAGTGAATGAGCAAATCTTTCTACTGCAGAAAAACATCTTATAATGTTGATTTATCTGGGATAAATGAGGGGTGTGTATAAATTGCTCAAGTGGCAACTCTTCACAGTCAATCTTTCCTAAACACTTTTTTTAGGGGGGGGGGGATAAATGGGTGAGTGTTTTCCTGAAGAATCCTCTGTTTTACTGCATGAAGAATATATGATGGTAATGAGTGACAGGACTGCAAACTATTAGCCGGGTTCTGAAGAGTACAGCCCATGGATATCAACCAGAAATCTTTCACTCTGCAGGGGGAGTGTGTGGAGCAAAAAAATTTCTACCTCATTCGTAGTCCCCCACCTTTCCCCACACCCCCCCAAAAAAGACTGCTGGGAAGAACTATTCCTGGGCAGGGGGCCTAAGAACAAGGCATGCAGGCCAAATCTTTTTACGCATAATCCATTGGCTGGGCGTTGATCCAGTCCACAATAACCACACACATTACTCATGATCGTGCTAAGACTGTCTATACAATGAGGCTGTGTGTGGGGCTGCAGCAGGCCAGAGTATGGGTGCATTCTAATGCTGGTTTTTGCCTCCAATTTTTTGAACCATATGTGAGGGTATTAATTACTAAAGGGTGTCCCAGATTCGCTTAGCAATTAAAAGTTCAAATGTGACTTAATCACAGCCCTGTCTCGTGCACTGGAAGGCATTGTACTTTAGGAAGGTACAATCCCTTCCAGAGTTTGGTGCCATATAAGGGGAGAAAACCCAGTGCCTACATTCTGTAAGGGTGTGCAGCGTACACTGCGTAGCATGGCTAGCTAGCTCCACTGCCAGGTGCTGGTGCTAGTGTGTGCTAGCAAGAAGCAGTCCTTATGTTCAGGAGAGTGCAGGGATTGTGATTGTGTCCCACCTGTGCAACAGACACAGCCATGTTAGAGGCTCTTGGGCCTTCCTCCCTTTTGCATTCATGTGGAAGCCTGACAAAATCTACTCGAGCTGGCTGACTTTTTATTTTTATTTTTTTTAATCCTTTTGCCACAAAAATTTTTTTATCAGTTTTAATTAATTTTGTTTTTACCTCAGGATTTTTTGTTCATTCAAGATGTAGCTTTCAGATGTTCTTGTTGTTCTTACTGTAGGGTTTACAGGGAATATCAGTAACTTTGCACACACAAAAAACAAAAAGTCTGGGATTGTCTCTGGAGAAAAAGCTGACATTTTTATTCTAGTCATACTGGACCAGAGAGAAATTAAATGTGAAAAATGACTCCAATATTTAACCCACAACCTGTTGCTGAAGAGGCTTGTGATTAGGCATTGCAGACACCTGTCTCTTCTCTTATCCCATTGCTGCTCTGTGGTCTGGTTTGTTTGAAATGCATTGCTGCCATCACTCTAGTAAAGGATGTGCAGGTGTGTCTATCACAAAAAATACTTCCAGGTCTAGTATTAATGAAAATGTTTGTTGGCAGTCCCAAGTAAAAGACTGAAGCACAGAGACTTAACTACTTTCACCCCCTGTTGGTGGTCACTGTAGGTCAGACTTGCGAAGGCGCACTGGTGATGTGGAATCCTGTCTCTCTGTTGCTTTCTGCTTTCCTGTTCTACAGCTAGAGGATTTCTCTTTCCAGGATTGCCAATCGGGCACTCTTCACAAGCACAAATTATTGTTAAAGGCTTCATGGTTATTGGCTAATAGAAACTTTAGGCAGGTGCAATTTGAATCCATAGCCAAGGAATCTCTCTGTGGTTTCAGTAACATGTAAGATCAATAGCATTGACCTTTCCTTAACTGCAGGCTGAGTCTCTTCCTAGTCAGATATGGAACTCTGGTAATCAGGGATTTGGGAATGAAATTGGGAGCTTCTTAAGCATACTCACAGAGTAACCCTGGTATCTTTTTAAAGGGGTACAACTGAAGGACAAAGTTTGGGAATTCTCAAATTTGAGATCAAGGTTTGGTTTTACAATCAAGGAACCCTTTTCATTTGGAGATTACCGCAATGGGAAAATAATAAAATATGAGGACAGAAAATCCCCTAATACATGGCATGAAGGCAGCTATTTTATTTAACAATTTTTGTTTTGTTTTGTTTTGTTTGTTCTTAGTTCTGTTAAGAAGTTTGGGCTCTAACCCCTAAACCTCATTCTCTCCCTGTAGAGCAGTACAAGGGAGACATTCCAGCTTCAAGATGGAGCAGTTGTCTCATTTGAAGAATGTTAGTGCATTTCCTCAGATTACAATTTAAATTGATGAGTGAATCTGGCGTAAAGATCCACAGAGACAGGAGTCTGAACTTATCCCCTGCCAATAAGTAGGCCCTGACCTGTATACAAAGGCTTGTGTGTGCTTTTTTGAATAATCAGCTGGATAATTGGTATGGCCCTCATGTGCTTTTTGCAGCTCTCCTCCAACTGGAAAGTGAATTTTCATTTGATAGATAATCTAAATTGCCCTTAAAGATTTTCTTGGAAAGGTATTATTTGTGTACAAAGCAAACCAAAATAGCTGTCTTAATGAGTGAACAAAAGAAGAGCTCAGCTCCTGGGTGACATGCTGTACTTGAAAACTAAAGTTGTTAGCTATCTCAGTCTGTTCTCAGCACTGGAGAGAAACAAATATCTAGATCTGAACATGCCAATCAAACTCATTTTTTTCCTGCAAAATAGATGCTCTTAGAGAAAGTAGCACCAAGAAATGCTAAAAAATTATCATGGTTTCCTGAGTCAGTTCAAGCTGTTGAATCAATAGATTTGTATTGGTCAAAGATTGTAGGCATCTATTGGTATGTCTACACTGCAGTTAGACACCCTCAGCTGGCCTATGCCAGCTGACTCAGGCTCGTTCCGGCTCAGGCTGGAGCCCAGGCTCTAGGACCCTGCAAAGTGGGTCCCAGAGCTCAGGCTGTAGCCTGAGCCCAAATGTCTACACTGCTGTTAAACAGCCCCTCAGGTTGAGCCTTAAATACCTGCGTCAGCTGGCGCAGGCCAGCTGTGGGTGTCTAATCACAGTGTAGATATATCCTGAGTCTGTCTTCTGTTGTGGTTTCAGTGTGTATTGTCAAATTTCTTCTTTCTCATGGTTAGTTGCAATGGGAGATTAACAGGGGTCGTGACATAAATGTATCTGACCTGACTCCTATTGTGGTCAACAGTTATTCCAACATGTTCTGAAGATTGTAAGAAAGCAGTTGAGTGGAAAACAAGGTGCAAAAGTTCACAAATCTGGAGGCTTATGGAGGGTTGTCTGCTGTTCTCTGCTATGATGGTCTGAAATTATACTTTGTGCACAAATGGCATTTGCAGATTTTCTATAGTGTGGTTTGCAGTTTTGCTTATCTTTTCGCAGAAGCCTGCTGGAGCTTTTTCTGACTGCTGTGGACAGTATATAGCAGCTGTAAAGATGGATTGCAGAGCAACAATAACAACAATAAAATCAGAAAAAATGCTTTGCCCAACATTGTTTCTTTAATACATGTTAAGTCTTTAAGATGTTGTGTGTATTATATATCAGATCTTCACTTTTTGCGAGGGGACCTGAATAGTAATTCCCAAGAGCAGAGAAGGATGCTGAATCTTAGACAATCAAAGTAATATTTTCCCTATGGTTACTCTGACATTCAGCATACACTCTCTCCTAAAGGTGAGAGAAGGCAGAATGGTAGCTGAGGTTACAGCCTCATACATCATGATGTCTCAGGTCCTCCAGCAAAGAGAGGGAAGTGAGGTATTCCTATTACCTTAGATGGAAAAACAAATTGAAGAAAACAATGTTTAAAGCAGACTTTATATGTCATAGAGAACCAGTTAAGAGAAAAACTGAAAGGTTTTGGTGTTTTTTCCCAGTTTGCTTTTTCAGTCATATTGCTTATAAGAAATAATAGTTTTATTAAGGAAACAGTGGATAGCTTCAGAACTTCTTAAAATAATGTTTGTGGGCTAAATAGAGAAGGAAGATACAGTATTGACTAATTATAATGATTGAGTTTATGTTGGGGTTTCTAATTTTATTTATTTATTTTATTTCAGGGACATCACCCAAAAGCTCCTTATTCAGTATCTAAACAGTGGGGTTCTTTCTTTGTGGACAGCATCTCAGGATTGGAAAGTACAGAGGAAACCTTAACTGACACATGGTCTTGCAAATGTATCAGTGCTTATAGCACTATTGCAATTCCAAGTATTGAAGCAATAGCAGGTAAGGAAGACTGTTCTTATTAGTGAATATGTAAAGTGTCCAGAAGTAATGCTTTCAAATTATAGATACTACCTTGAGAGAAAATCTATTTTCAAAACTCATCAAAACTAATTCTCCTGATAACACTCAACAGTAAACTGCCAGTCACTATTCATTATTTTGATGGTTATTCTCATAATAGTTGTAGGCTGGACAAGTTTGGTTTTCATGAGTGCCTTAAATATTCAGACTTTTATCTGATTCTCTTTGGTTTGACAATGGGGCTGGAAATTTACCAAAGGGTTTCTTCTACTTCTTGGTCTTTGCCTGGTCTTTCTCACAGAATTTTGCTACTTTTGCATTGAATGAGTGCTATGATTAATTCCAAAAGTGTACCATTTACCAGCCTCTTGGTTCAGTGTTGAGTCTACTTCATGTACAAAACGAAAGAATAACTAGTCTGAGAGATTTCAGAGTAACAGCCGTGTTAGTCTGTATTCGCAAAAAGAAAAGGAGTACTTGTGGCACCTTAGAGACTAACCAATTTATTTGAGCATAAGCTTTCGTGAGCTAAAGCTCGCTTCATCGGATGCATTATTTGATGTTGAGGAGGTCCTGACCCCACTGCAGTGCCTTGTCTGACTGGCTTTATGACAAGCTGTTTAAGTCTTGTTTGTCCTGGCTGGCCTAATCTTGATTTTTTGGCAGATATTGTAAGTTCTGGCTTTGCTGCATTTGTTTTGAAATAACTAGCTAGACAACATTCACAACCAGCTATATGAGGTTGATGTGCTCTGGAGTGCTTTCTTTTTCCCCTCAGGTATTCTAAGTGCCAACAGTATGCTTGGTCCTGTCATGTCACAAACACATCGGCCATGCCTGAAGGATATTATCATTTGAAAAGCAAAGATCTGACAGAAATGTTCAGGGAAATCCAAAGAATGACTCTGTCACAGGCTGGCTGGCCTTTAAGGGTTCAGCCTGTGACAGATCAGCTACCTCCTTCACCCGCCAGCTGATCCTAATCGGCTGGAGATCATGTGGCTCAACTTGGATATCAGACCCAGCTGCTGGGGGAGAGCTGGAGATTTCCATAAAGAGCAAGGGGAGTCTAGCTGGAGTCAGGAGACCCAGAAGAGAGGAAAGGGAGAGTTTCTTCTCTCTCTGAGAAGCAGCCTGGGGGAAGGCTGAGAAGCAGAAAGGAGGGAAGAGCAGACAGGGTGAGCTGGAAGCCTGACTGAAGGCAGTTACCCTGATGAGCTGCAGCCTGCCTGAACTCCTATGGGAGGGGAGGAGTGGGCCAGCCCCTGGACATTGAGGTTGTTTGAGGCACAAGAGCAAATGCTGAGTCACGGGGAAAGACCATGAAAGCTTAACTGTGCCTGTGAGGAAGACAAGGCCTGCTGAGCCTGGTGGGGCTAAAGATTTAGTTTTTACATTTTTGGTTGGATTTCGATAAAGAATTTTGCCTCCCTGGAAGGAGCAGGGCTTTCTAGAGTGGTCTGGCTGGAGGGACAGGACGCTTGCAGCTGGAGTAGGCCAAAAGTCTGGGGGAAACTGAGGTAAGGATTCTGCAATACTACATCGGGCCAGTAGAGGGCAAACTGAAGGGGCAACCCTGCCAGAAACTTGTGTACTATTTTAAAAATAGTATTGAGTATTATATCCAGAACAGGGACAATATTTTAGTAGAATTGTTTGATACTTTTAAACAATTTTTTTCCTTTAAAAAAATGACCTTTTTTACCAAAACAAAATTTTCCATCAAAAATTGTCAGCATTGTTGAAATTTTACATTTTATCACAAAAGCCATTGGGGTTCTAAATTTTCATCAAAAACCCTATTGAATATGTTATCGATAACAGGGTTTTTGTAAATGAAAATTTTCCGTAATGTGTTTTTTCATTTTTTAATTTTTAAAATAATTGGGCAAAACACGAAAAAATTGGAAAAAAAATGTGGCTGTTGTTTCAAAGTTTTCCAAACACACCAACTTTGAAATTTCAATTTTTCTGATCAAAATAGGTGTTCAGTTTTTGACCAGCTCTACTATGCCTTTTAGGAGTTACACCTAAAGATTTTACACATGTAAAAGTAAACGGTTCAGTACTCAGTTAGCAAAATAGCTACATTATAAGAGCCATTTATCAAAGAGTGCTTATAGGAAAGGTCTTTTAAAGTAGGTGCTGCTGTGAGAGCTTTTGCTTTATCCCATACAATCAAAATATAAAGCTAGCTGTATGTTTTAATGGGTAAAATGAGTACTTTGCTGAAGAAAATAGTCTGGCATCTTTCAGTGATGGTGTCATTATATCTCCTTCAAAAAGAGTTTTGCTTCATCTCTATCCCCATTTTATAGTAATAATACTCTTATATAGCTGTCTTTCTATATAAATAAAAATCATTGTTCTTTTTACTTCACTATCCTCACTTTCAGAGATACTGAGGTTTTAAATGACAGACATGGTGTGAGTTCAACAATGGGGACAGAAATTCTAAATTCTAAGCTTGGCTGTGATACTGAGTATGTCTACACTGCGATAAAAGACCCATAGCATGGCCACGGCTGGCCCAGGTCAGCTGACTCAGCTCACAGGGCTTGGGCTGCGAGGCTATAAAATTGCAGGGTAGACTTTCGGGCTCAGGCTAGAGCCTAAGGTCTAAACGCCTGACTACACTGCAATTAAAAAACAGCAGTTGGCCCATACCAGCTGACTTGGTATTACAGCACTCAGGCTAAGAGGGTGTTGAATGTTCGGGCTTGGTGCTGGACCCAAGCTCTGGGACCTGCTCCCCTTACAGGGTCCCAGAGCCCAGGCTCCAGCACAATCCCAAACATCTACACCTCAGTTAAACAGCCCCTTAGCTCGAGCTCGAGTCAGCTCACACAGGCCAGCTGCAGGTGTTTAATCACAATAGACATACCTAAGACCCCACAAGGGGAGAAGGTCTCAGAGTCCAGGCTCCAACCTGAGCCTGAACATCTGTGCTGCAATTTTACAGCCCCACTGCCAGAGCCCTGCAAGCCCAAGTCAGCTGACTTGGGCTCTGAGACTTGGTACCATGTGGTTTTTACCGTGGTGTAGACACACCCACTGACTCAGTAGCATTTACCCTCAGTTTCCCCAGCTGTAAAGAAGGAATTGCTAAGTATTTTTATTATGTATAAATAAAATGTTACTTAAAACACTTCCTTCCAGATTCAGATACCTCCCATCCTTGTTTCCTCTCCCTTCAACTCTTCCCTTTTTTTCAGACTAGCTTTTTAAGATGTGTGTGTGTGTGTGTGTTTCCAGCCCGGCTGTGCTCTGTGTGTGTGTGTGTGTGTGTTAAGATGTTAACTTTAATTAATCAAGTTAACTTTTGTTTTTTTCCATTCTGTCTCCAACCATTTGTACCAGCTTCAATGTGGAGCATCTTTGGTTGCTCCTCCAATCATCTGGCTGAAAATGACAGCAGATAATAGTATGAACATCCCATTCTCTTCAGCGATAATCTGGATTGTTTGTTCTTAGTTCTGTTAAGAAGTTTGGGTTCTAACCCCTAAACCTCATTCTCTCCCTGTAGAGCAGTACAAGGGTTTGCTCATTGGTTAAAAAAGAAAATATTCTCTGCCTTTGGATTTTGCTGATATGATCATTGCCTCTTAAAATAGGACACCAGTCTTATTATTCCTTAATCATAAAACAAAGAACACTCTGTCTATTGTTAGAATTGTCCAGAGGACAAAAAAAGCCCGTATTATGTGGTGAGCCCCATGTATCTACTTCAATTTGCAATGAAACTTAAACTGTGAAAGGCCAAATAAGAGTTATTTTAAGATATTATCATCTTGACTTTTAAGCATTTTTAAGGAAGTCTTAACTAAATAGGCGAGTAACATTCTGAATTGTACCTTTGATAAAGTAAAGGGGATCTGAGGTCAAAAATAATTATATTTATATAGCAGCTCAGATCAAAGGGGCTGAAATCACTTCTATGAGCTAATTCTCACTTGCTTCCCTAGTAGGTAGGGAAGTATTCTGAAGATGTGGAAACTGAATCACACAGAGGTTAAGTGACTTGCCTGTGGTCTCACAGAAAGTGAGAGGCTGGGAAAAGAATAGGAGCTGGATACCTTGACTTACGGTCAAGTCCCTTAACCAGGAGGCCAACTCTCCAGTCAGTGCTGTGTCTTTGTGTCTTTCCTCAATTTCAATCTCCCTCAGTTTCTGTTCACAGTCTCCAAATAGAAGAACGGTGCAGGCCATATTTTCAAAAGCAGCCTCCAGAATTATATGTACAGCTTTGCATGCCGGTTTGTACATACAGATTAGAGGGTTTGCACGTCTGAGGTTTTGCATAAACCTGGGTGTGTAAAATATCACCTCCTTTTTCAGAGGCTGTGTTTCAGTCACTTAGAAAATATGGCTCTGACATCCTGTGTGGTGTGAGTGGTCTCTCATTCTCACTTTTTGCTGTTGTCTTTTGATTGTTACCCATTATCCATTTAAATATATACATGTCCTGTTCAGTGTAGCTAGTCCATCAACAATAGCCGGTATGATATATGGAGGATGTCAGATCTAAACAATATATTACTTTCAAGTGAAGTATTTTCTTATTTCAAAAAGCCACTAAATGCCAAACCATTAGTTGTGCCAATGCCACTGTTTTTAAGTTGATCGGGAGACTAATATTTTTCTTGGTCCCAAGGTCTACACCAGTGTGTTAAACTGTCATGATTTCATTGTGAATCCCTCTATATTTGATGTTTTTCTTATAGCTCCAGCTCCTGGAATCCTGTGATTATATAAGAGTCTGAGACTGAGTCCTCTCACTCACTCTTTTTAAAAAATGTCTAGCTCTCATGGTTGCAGAGAAAAGCTTGAAAATGTGAAACCTAAAGGCCCCAAGCCTAGAAGCCAAATAAAAAAGAACTGAACATTTATTAGTTTTTACAAAATCTCAGAATTTAGGCCAATCTCAAGATTTTGGAGCCTGTCTCATAACTTTTGAATGTTTGAGGTTGGGAGTACTGCTACAGAGAAGGAACAAGAGAGTGAGCCACCTGGAAGCTTTAAAATAGGTGTGGTTTAAAGAAAAATTAGTGGAAAATCTAGATATTTTCTGGGTGTAACCTTTATTTTACCTTTTATAGCTGTTCTTTTGAAATGCAAACATTATTTTATATTCAGACACACATTTCAAATCCATTCTCATTTGGGTTTAGGAGGATAATGCATATGTTTGGAAATCTAACAAACCATCTAAAATCCAGTCATGCTGTGCCATGTAAGTGCATAAGTATTCCTTCATGTCTTATCATTATTGCAATTAACTGATGGAAGAGCAAGATCACAGTTGGTGGTATAATTTGTCAAAGCCATCTCTTTAAAGATGCCAAAGGGTGTATATTCTGTCTCCCAAAATATGCAAGGGGTTTAGGGGGGGTCACTCTGATTATTGTATAAATGTGATGATAAAATTACCACTGAACCATGTCAGAGAAGCTCATGTTTCTGCTTAGAGCTGCAAATTATGGGTGCGATAGGAAACGAAAGGCAGATGTGCCTGGTATAGTAGAACTATTCTAAATTGCACCTCATACATCTGCACAATTCTATATTTTGCATCAAAAAGTAACCATCCCACATCCCTCCTTCAGAAAATATTTAATAGCTGAGTACTCTAGAGAGATCTCATATTGCTAAGAAGTCATTAAATTTTACCATTTATTTACTGGTATACTCAGAAATTTATCATGAATAATTAAGACTAAATTACAGTTAAACAGATAAACAAAGTACATATTATGAGGCATTCGTTCTATGTTTTTCAATTAAATTTCTTCACTTAAGGTCCATTGAAATTAATGGGAGTCTTTCCAGTGCCTGCAGTGGGGTTACAATCCTGTACTTGCTCAGCTACTACAATGTGAAGGCCCTGTAAATACTTAGATAAATATATTGCTCGTTCATTGGCAGAATCCATTAATCTGAAGTGGATCCCAGTCATTAGTGCAGATTAGTGAAGTTCAGCTGTATATTTTTTAGTCTCCAAGTACAAAGATAGAATGCTTCTCTACAGTATTGCCTTGTACCTAACTTTCAAAAAAGGTTGTGCAAATTTAGACCTTTCTTATGTTTGAATGCTACAGTAGTAGTTTCCACGGAAAATCCTGAAAGATTATTTTTTATAATGGAAGCACTGAGGGAAGAAAGGCCTTTTTAAAATAAATTACATGATATGCTTAGTGAACAGGATCATTTCAAATTTCTGATGTTTCTGTGGGGGTTTTCCTACAAGTGGATAAATTGGCATCAAAGAGACATTGCTGCAGAGAGGATGAGTGTTTTAAATATATTGCCAATATCTTGCTCTGAAGCATTGTTTGCATGCATCTGAACTGAAAAACATCAGCTGTGATGTATAGCTGTTTTGAATTGGCAGGAATCTAGTTGTAGTCTTGATCTGAGAGATATAAAGAGTGCCAAAACTGAAGATTACTATTTAAAAGAAAATAAATGTTTCCTCAAATGAAAACTAGTGCTGAAAACCACAAGAAACTGCTTTTTCATAAAAGCAAATGTAAATTAAAACTGGCTTGTAAAGAGTCTTTGGGTCACCTTATTAAAGAAAATTGTTGAGCTAGTGGTATGATTTTTTGAGAATTACTTTGAACATAAACAGTAGGTTTCCTTTTGTTTGTATTATGATTTATTAAATCCTTTTGGCCCCATATAGATGTATTGACTTGTGCCCCTGGAGGTCTTGTCAAATCATGCATAACCCTAAAGATTACTTCCTCGCCAACTAACAGAAAAGCTCCTGTAGTCTTTCTCCTGCACTGTGACATGTCAAAGCATAGCCACCTCTAAAAGATAAAAGGGGTAAACATATGGGCAAATCATTAAGGAGGGAGAACCACTCAGTCATTTCCACGTTAATGTTATCCTTCAACTCAGTCAGTATAATTTCATTTTCATTTTCAGGCTGTAATTGGGTCCTGACTGCATCCCAGAGCTGTAGGATGTAGGATGGTGCATATCTTTTTAACCAGACTTGAAGAATTGTTTTTCTCAGTATCCTAAAATGTTACTGGGAATGGTTACAGCCTTTATCCTGTCCTATCATAGAACATACATACTGTGGGTTGGTGTGCAGCCCACCCCTCCTTGATTAACAAGATAACGCAAAATAACTCCAGGACAAAGCTTCTCCCAGTCATGGCTCTTGTCTAGGATTTCTCCCTTTATGGCTTCTCAGTCCCAACCTAGCAGTCTACTCCTACTTCTCTTATATCCAGGGTAGCATTAATGAACCACATCTGCCCCAATCAGTGAATAAGAATCAATCCGCATTCACCTGCAGGGTCCCAACTCCTGCTGACAGGGTCTGCCATTCTGTTACAATTACTTTCTACAATTAAATCTTCACTGCAGACTTAACTCATGCTCAGTTACAGATTTTCCCCTTAACATGCACTGTGTTCGCACGTCCACAGCCTCTATCGATGCTGCAAGGCAAGGCAGCCACCACTCCCTGAGCTGAAGGGAAGAACCCAAGGTACCTTTTAACATGTATTGATACTCTGAGGTAACCGCAATAAAAATATACGGTCACAGGCAGTCACAGCAATCTAGATGTTATGGTCCTCCAGTTCTTTCCCGCAAGCCCCCTGGACATTCATTCCTGTATACCACTTTGCCATCTACCTGCGCTCCGGCCCTTGAACAGAAGTTGACTATCAATCTGCATCTGCACAGCATCCTACCTGAAGTTTACAGATTGTCTGCTTGCAGTTTCTCCAGCTTCATCCATCTCCAGCATTTGATACAGCAGGACAAAGTCCACTAACGATCCCATGGAAGAGTGAAACTCTTACTGAGGCCAGGTTATAGTCTTTTGCTGCAGGGGGTTATAGTCTTTTGTAGCATTCGTATGTCAGTCAGGGGTGCAATGAGGTGTGCTGGCAAAAGGTCCTAGCATAGATGCAGTTCTACTGACAAACAGTGCATTTGCTGGTATAGGTTATTTTCCTTGGGGGTGGGCTGAAATAATCTATATCACTCTTTTGCTGGTATGAGTTGGAAAACCATACAAGGAGCACTGTGCCAGTGTCGTGTTCTTGCAAAGCCTCCCAAGTGTAGACCTGGCCTTAGGTTTCAAACCTGCAACTTCATTTTCCCCCACTTTCTCGACGCTCAGACACTGCTTTCGTGACTGCAGTTGAGTTTTTAATGTGTGCCATTAAAACCTTGTTAGGCAGTTCTATAGGCTGACTCATTCAAGTATTTAAAGCCATATAAAGATGGAAAAACGCAAGATTTTAAAAGAACTTTCCTCTCTCCATGCTTTTTTTTTATGATACAGATCATTAAGAGAATGCTATTTTATCATTTTCGTTTGACTCATTTTATTCTATATTTAGTTGTTTTAGTTAATTTCAGTTCCTCTTTTCATTGGTATATATCCCAAACAAGAAATTTACTGAAGAAATTTATCTCTTAACTAAACCTCCTCATTTGCACAGAATTTGAATTACATAGAAGATGGAAAGTGTGAGGGAGAATGTTCCTTTTGGATCAGCCTGCTCCTTGGCCATTCCACCTTTTTCCCCACAGTACATCTTTGGAGAGAAAAACAGAAGCTACATATGGTGGATAGGGCATTCTGCTTAGCTGTCAGTCTTATTTCCATATCCCATCACGAGGCCATTTCCGTGTTTTGTTGTCTTGCATTCCATGTCAAAAGGAGACATCCAAACCAAAACATGGTATCACGTTCAGGCTGGACTCACCCAGGGTGCTTTGAATGCTGAAGATATCCTGTCCTGACTGATAAATAGTCTGTATTTTTGCCTGGCTGGTATACATTTTAATAATCTCCTGCCACTTGACTGCACTCCCATGCATTCTACCTTTCTGCTGCTGGCTGGTCGTTGTCTTCTCCTTGAAGTGTGAGAACCTAGCATAATACTGTACTATGGATTGTGGAGCATCCGATAGCCAAAACATGTCTGGCATCAGCATTTCAGAGAGGAGCAGCAGACAGCTAGGCATATTTGGGACGAGCCTTGGGATACTTGCCCTAAATAGGGGACACACCAGCAAATGCAACTGCATGAGGAACATACCTGCACCCAGGACCAGCACTTAAGAGGGGAAAATAAGGCTGAATGCTTGCCTGCTCAAATTGGAGGAGACAAAATGGGGGGTGTCTGCCTGGGATGGAAAGGTGAGTAAATGGGTGTTAAATTGTGGGGTCTGCATTGGGGAAGCGCATAGTTAGGGTTCTGGAGAAGAGTGTCTCTGCTGTGAGGAGGGTGGTTGCAGATAATTGCAATGGGAAGCAGGCATTTCTGCTATCACCTGTGCTTTAAGCATACCATCCTGCTCTCTGTCCAAGCCAGGTGACTCCAGGCAGTGTTTCAAATATTTCCATTGTGTTCAGCAAATTTGGGAGTAATGGTCTAGTAGGTAATGGGACTCATGTGACCTGTTTGATTTCCACCTCAGCTGTAGACTTTCTAGTGTGACTTAGGGCAGGTCTACACTAGAAGCTCTACATCGGCACAGCTACATAAATGCAACTGCGCCGCTATCGTGCGCCTGGTGGAGACACTGTATGCTGTCGGGAAAGCGCTCTCCCATCAGCATAATTTCTCCACCTCCATGAGAGGCGGAAGCTATGTTGGCAGGAGAGCATCTCCTGCTGACATAGCTCTGGTGTGGACAGCGCTTTGGTCGCTGTAACTTGCATTGCTCGGGGGAGAGTGTCTTTTTCACACCCCTGAGCGATGTAAGTTAGATAGACTTCAGTGGTAGTGTGGACCTGCCTTTGGACTCAGATTTTTTAAAGGTATTTAGGCAGTGTTGGAATGCCTAACTGATTTAGGAACCTACATCTAATTTTCAAAACGATTTAGGCACTTAGGATCTGGGCCTTAACCTACTCTGGGCCTCATTTCCCCATCTGTAAAATGGGGATAACAGCACTTCAGTACGTAATAGGGATGTTGAGGATATAATCCATTACTTATTGTGAGACATTCAATACTGAGGTGATGAGAGCCATATAAGTAGCACAGAGAGATATCTTTCAAAGGATACTTACACATTGATTATGAAAATCCACAGTGATATTTTCTAGCCTGCATATCGCTTCAGGGAGGGTGACAAAACATTTTTTTCTTCAATTTCTTTGTGTTTTGATTCATTAAAAAATTAGGAAGTACTTCATTTGCACCTGGCATGTTTTTCCTTAACTGCTAGGAAACTTGATTTGCTTCCCCCCTTGTCCTCTCTCCCCCTCCTTTTTTACTTTTCAATATAAGGGTGAGTATGCAGCACTGGGGACTGTCATAGCTGATAGACAGTCACTCTTGCTGACTTCAGTGTTTCAGAAGCTTTGTTTTAACAGGGCAGACACCTGATCTCCTGTTTAGAAAATCAGCACTGGAACTTGCTGACGAAAAATAATTGACATCAGATAAATCCATTTCTGGTTTTGGTTTTGCTTTTTGCCACTGGAGTGCTACAGTTCTGTGAGTGTCATGAAACAGAAGTAGCTCCTCTAATTCATGGCAGTGAAGATGTTTGGTGTTTGAAAAGACCCATCAATGCTATATTTTACATGTAGAAAGACTACTTCCAGTAGAGAGAGAAGGCGGGTAAAGTAGCATCTTTTATTGGACTAATTTTGTTGGTCCAATAAAAGATATAACTTCACCCACCTTGTCTCTAATATCTTGGGATCAACACAGCGACAGCAACACTGCATACAGCTCCCAGAAGATCATTTGGAAGTTCCCTCATTCTGCAATGACAGTTCAGCTAAGCATGAGAGTTCTTATTCCAGTAACACCGTTTACTTCAAACTCATTTTTATTTAAAAATGGAATATTTTCCACATTTTTCTTCAACAACGTTTAAATCTAAGCAAAGGTGGCACTGTATGGCGCAGATTGTCAACTGTTGTAAACCTTCATCATCGCTCCATTAGAACTGTGACCCTTTACATCATCTGAGGATTTGTCCCTATCTGTATAATACTGTACTAATGGAGATAAAACCTTACGGTATGGGTAAATGGTTTCAGGACTTGCCACTATTCAGCATTTTGATTAACCTTTCTAAGGCCTTCCTGAGTGATTGCCTCATTTAATAATTTCCTGTGTATGTTAGAGTGACAGGATTTTTAGTTTTTTCAAAATAAAGTCCACAGTTACAGGGTACTTTGGAGTAGCTATATAGTTGATGGGGATTTCTGTATAATAATCTGGAGGATATTTTTGGGTAGAGTTACAAATTCCCCCTGCTGTTAACGATTTAATATTGCGACAGTTTTGTTTACCCTGTTGACTGGAATGGCATTGACCTCAGAAAAGGAAAGGAGAAGGAAGTTCTGTTTTCTTCACTGCTTCCTATTCCCCATGAGGAACGCCGCTGTAGCATCAGGGTTAAAAAATGTTGGCTTTGCTTATATGGGGCAATAGTGCAAAATGATGCATAACTTTCCTCTGTATACTTCAGAAGAAGTCTGTTTTTGTCTCGGACTGAGTTTTTTATTGAAAAAATACCTTCCCATCTGCAGAGCTTATTTAAGATTATTTTGGTTTAATATACCAGGTTGTTCCGAGGAAATCTCAGAAAGGATTGAGACTTAATACTTAAGTTTACCCAAGCAGGCCTTGTGTCTAGATTAGGTTATAATTGTCTTCTATGCATTTACTTGAATCTTTTACTAATCACTCAGAATAATACTCGTTCGTTCTCTGTGGGTATGGGGTTGCAACTCCAACAACTTTAAAAAATAAATAAATAAACAGCCTGTGACTCTGATCTGACTGGTTTGTAAGATGTACCGGCACACAGTGACTGATAAGGATTCAGAGATCACTATCAACCTCTTAATAAATGTGGTATTCACTGGCATCATCTAAAACAGTGGGTTTCAAATTTTTTTCCTGGGGACCCAATTGAAGAAAATTGTTGATGCTCGCAACCCAATGGAGCTGGGAATGAGGGGTTCAGGGTGTGGGAGGGAGCTCAGGGCTGGGGCAGAGGGTTGGGGTGTGGGAGGGGGTCAGGGCTCTGGGCTTGGGGGTGCAGGCTCTGGGCAGGGGCCGGGGATGAGGGGTTTGGAGTGCAGGAAGGGCTTCTGGGTTGGGGGAGCTCAGGGCTGGGGCAGGGGTTTGGGGTGTGGGATCTGGGCTGGGGACAAGAATGAGCGGTTTGGGGTGCAGGAGGGGTCTCCGGGTTTGGGGGAGCTCAGGGCTGGGGCAGGGGATTGGGACACGGGCTTACCTCGGGCAGCTCCTGGTCAGGGGTGCAGCAGGACTGCAAAGGCAGATTTTGTGCCTCTCCTGGCACTGTGGACCGCACACCCACAGGCGCACCCTCCTCTCCCCAGTTCCCATTGGCCGGTTCCCAGAAACTGGCCAATGGGAGTGCGGAGCCAGCGCTTGGGGCGGGGGCAGCGTGCGGAGCCCCATGGCCCTCCTGTCTAGAAGCCAGACCCGCTGCTGGCCACTTCCAGGGTGCAGCAAGGTGTCAGAAAAGGTAAGCACTAGCCTGCCTTAGCTGGCAGCACCGCCAACGGGACTTCTAACATCCAGTCGGCAGTGCTGACCAGAGCAAGGCAACCTAGTGCTTTACATGCCGCGACCTAGTACTGGGTCGCGACCCACAGTTTGAAAAGCACTGATCTAAAATATATTAGCAGCGGAGCCTAGGCACTGTCATGAACCTTTCCATCTTAATAAGTGGAATTTCACTTATAGCGATCACAATTCAAAACTTCATCATTACCATGGCATTTGCAGTACTATTACTATGATACTCCATGTTCTCTAAGTAAACTAAGTATGGGAAATGCGGAAATGACTGGGTGAGGTTCTGTGGCCTGTGTTATTCAGGAGGTCAGACTAGGTTATCACAGTTTGACCTTAAAATGTGTGAATGCTGCCATTGGTTAGTTAGTTGGTTCATGATAATGATCAAGTTGCAACAGTTACGGAGTAAGCAGTGTTCTTCACAGTTCACTTGCACTTTGCACTTACCACAGCTGATTTGGGAGTAAAGAAGAGAGACATATAGAGTCATGATAAAATATCTTCTCTTGGTTTGCCCAGAAATTTATCCCCTTTTCTCAATTAAGCAAACACAGTGAGATGAAAGAGGATTTCATTAGCTCAACCCTCGTCTGGATAAATAATAAAGTGAAAGTAAATTGCAGTCCAGTTCCTAGTTCACATTGCACAAACCACCATCACAGTGGGCACTAACTGGCATCCTTTGGGCAATCTAAGCTGAAAGGACAAAAATTAGTCTCTGCCGGATCTACTTCTTACTGACCATTAACCTCAGGAGGAAGATGAGGGATGGAGATGTTGTGATTTTCTCAGTGCCATCCAGCAAGTGGGTGGGTGGCAGTCAGAAACTGAAGCCAGATTTCCTGTCTCTCTCTCTCTCTCTCTCTTCCATAATGCAAAAGCAGTGCTGATTTTAAACAATAAATAAATACAGGAATTAAATCACCCTGGCTGTTACCATGCCTTTTACATCTTACTTTTACCCCTTGTAAAATAATGGAACAAATAATATGAGAAAAATGAGTAGATATCTAGAGGGTAGTGCACACATGAGCAATGAGCATCTCATCAGACAAACCTGGTGACCTATGAAAATATAGTTGGCATCTATAAGTGTACAAAATAGGTGGGGGGGATGGCTTTTTTTAAAAATAGAAATGCAAAATTCATCGACCAAAGAAATCCAGTCAATGTAATAGATTTAGACTGTTGTAAATTATTTTTATCCTGAGTCCTGTGATATTTTGTTTAAAAATAAATTGCAGTTGCTCTGAATAGCAATAGCAGCATGTGGATTGGGATTCATTGTGGGAGCTGTCAGCTGGGATACTGCAGAGATTGGTGCTAGGTTTGGTCTTATTTGATAGCTTCGTTAATAAAGTGAATAAACAGCACACGAATGAAATTCTCAAATTATGCTAAGATGGAAGAGTTGCAAACACCAGTCAGGAAGCAGACCTGATGCAAGGGGACATAAAAAAATTGGAAACATTAGCAAAAAAAATTACGAAATGAGTGTTAATTGAAAAAATGGCAACTGATTCAAATTTGATTATATATGTTTCAGATTATTTCCCCCAATGGGAGAAAAATGTTGAGACACACGTGGATAGTAATGACCAGTTTGTAGTATTACATGGCTACAAAAAGTCCATTAAAATTTTGGGGTTTACACATGAACACATGATGTTAGTGATATAATAATAACCACTCTCAGTCTGGTCCTGGTGCTACAACACATGGAATGCTGCATTTGGTTTTGGATACATTACAAGAAAGATATTTATTACGTTGGAGAGAGAGTTCAGAGGAGAGCAGATGGTAATGGGAAATGGAAAAGACTGATTTATGTAAAAAAAGGTTTAAAAAGCTAAATATGTGTAATTTGGCTAAAAGAGTCTGTGTATTTGTGTATTTTCCCCCAAAGGTGTAGACATCACTAAGGATGTCTTTATTTAGTGTGGTGAAAATTATTTATTTTGAAATTATTTAGTGTGGTGCACAAATATATACTGGCCTAGTTTTATGAAAAATAACTGAATAGCTGGAAAAACTTCTGATTATGATAGATACACTGTAAAGCTGTAGCATAGTCTTCCAAGGAAAGAAGTGGAAAATCTATTACTTGGGAACTTCAAGACTACAAAATGTTAGACACCAAATTGTAGATTGCAGTGGCAGGGAGATTAACTGGATAGTGAATAGGTCTTTTTCTACGCCCAGTACCTGTGTATCAGGACAAGGTTGAGACATGTTGGCAGGGCAATATGTAGAAAGATTCACTCTCACTGCCCAATCTATGGAGAAATCTGTTTCTTAGAGAAAAAGTAGATTTCACTTTGTAAAACACTCAATCCAGACCTTTTTCACAAATACATAATTTACCCAAACAAGGAAATACTAAAATATTGCATAATGGGAGGGACGGAGAGGAAGAAGTGGCAGGAATAGAACTGCAGGTTCCCTCCTGTTTTTGCTATACATAAATTGATGGTTTTTATACTAGTGGTAATGGGTAAGACTATCCCATTTATGCATAGTATAACTTTCATTAACACAAAGGGCTATGTTTTCAAATGTGGGTACCTTTTTTTCACCTCCAAAAATTTACTTTCCATTTGTTGCCCAGGCAAAACCTATATTTGCATGAACGAATGAGTTTTTGAATGTGCAGAATAGATTATCCTGTGGTTAGTACTTGTTCATGCTTAATGCAAGCAAGTGTTCATTTTCATACACAAAAATAAGTTTTACACATGCAGTGGGTGCATGAACAAATATTATTGGTGTCATGTAGGTGACCTCATGTGAGAAGTTGGCCCAGTGTTTGGGTGAGCAGTAGATAGACAATCCTACCCTTAGCTCGTAGCCTTTTCACAAAATACATTGTTTTGGGTATGGCATGCATGATATCACATTGTTGTAAGCCATTATACATCTTGTTACCTTTTGAAGAAGTTTTTGTGTTCAGTGTTTGTTTCTAAAAACTAATTTATCAACAAATCTCAGCAAAGTTATAAGGTTGAGCCTGCTGATAAAAAAATTTCCTGCCAAAAATAATCCCCCTCACACACACACACAGGTCACATTCATGTTGCTCCTTGTCAATTTTACTCTTGGGAGAGACTCAAAGTTGACAGCCAAAGTGAAGGAGATAAAGGAGCAAAGGGTAAACGTGTCAAAAAATTCTCTATAATCCTTCATTTCTGGTAGATTATAAAGATGCTGAGAAATTCCTGATTTTTGTTTTTTTACTTGTTGTTATTTTGGAAGCTGTCAAAAGTAGAGCCAAGAGGCAGTAATTTAATCTGGGCCATCAGCAGACTAGAAATTCAACCCATCTGTCCTTCAGCTGTTCTCAGGGGTGGCTCTAGAGATTTGTTGCCTCAAACAAAGTGGGAAAAGTATATCCCTGAGTGTTCACAATAAAACAGTCACTATGGAATTCATTCATAATAGTTTCCCTTTTCTTCTCCCCCTGTACTCTCTGCTATATTTGTACTACAGTGTGTGGTGTTGTTTGCCTTCATTTTCGTTCTCTCTGGTTTTGTCAGCTTATGTCCTTTCCAATAGTTATCTGTGGGTCTGGGAGCTGCTTACCTGAGGCAGCTTTTTGTCCTGTTTAGTATTGGCTTGCTTACGATTGGTAAGGGCCCTACTGGGTCAGACCAAGGGTCCATCTAGCCCAATATCCTGTCTTCCAACTGACAGAGACCTCAGCCCCCTAGTGCCATGGCAAACACACCATTAAACATCATTTTTATCTCTTATTAAAGATACAGAAAAATAAGGGGGAAAACAGTTAAAACGTGAAATGTAAAATGTTAAGTAAGGCTTTCATTTCAACACCATCCCTTGTTCCCTCTCTCTGTAGCTGGAGTGAGTTTTTAGAAGGAACTTCCCCCTGTTCTCTCCCCCTCCATATTTGACAGTCTCTTTGATAGTAGAAAGATGGTAATAACTGTTCTTTTGGGGAAAAGAGAAGAAGTTAGTTGAGATGGGCTGGAGCTATAACTGTTGCTATTGTTAAAGTCCAATCCTGTTTCCTAAAAGACAAGACAAAAACATACACACACAATGGGAAAGAAAAGAACAGCAAAGAGAGAATATGCAGCCTCTGTTTCTAGTGTTGATTTTCACCTGAAGCCTGGAAAAACACGTGCACAGCACACAGTCTTATTAGCTACTCTGAAATCTGGCAAATTTGTACCAGCATCGATCTATTTAGGGCATTACATTTTGCTGCCTTTCTGATCTCAGGCTTTCAGCAGTGTTGCAAAATATACAGTCTTGGCAGCCTAATCCAGACTCTTATAGAAAGGCAAATAGGAGAGGGATAGGAAAAAGAAGAAATAAGGTGAGGAAGAAAATGGACACGTGGCAGGAGTGGCAAAGAAACAAAGTTTCACATCCCAGGTGATGTTTGGGATTTAGCCAAAGCCAGTTGAGGTGGCAGTGTCATCTGAGTCCTCTCTCTGGCCCCGTCTGGTCAGTACATCTCTCAGGATTATAACAGTGAAGGTCCAAGGCCCCAGGAGAAGGTGGGGGTAACAGCCATGATGATGAGACTTGCTCCTTCCCCTTCTCTTGTCTTTCAGTCAGCCAGAGCACCCCTATGTTTTGCCTCCACCTGTCTTTATTTCCTCATCCCCAAAGTGTCTTTTTAAGGACCCCAAAAGGAAGTGATGAGTAGAATAGCCCGCTTCCTCACTATTTTGTCCACCAATTAGATGTCATTTCCAACACACTGATTCTGAGTCACTGATTTCTGGTCCCACACTTCTCTTGTTTACTAGGCATGATTTTAACACAGACCTTGAATTATATCAGTAGGCTTTTTTGTTTGGATTAACCTAGTCTTTTTGTCTCCCTTTTGCACCCTTTCTCCACATTCATTGTTATAGGTTATTGTGACATTTTATGAACTTCAACTTACTTTTCATAGTTGAGCTCACAATTAGGGTAAATTTGAAGACCCAGTTATTACACCAGGCCCCTTTATTCTGGAATTTCCTCCCTCCTCTGGTCTGGGATAGCCCAGTATAGTCTACAAAAAAAAAAAATCCCACCTTTTCACCTGAGTTCTTTGAGAAGAGGGGGTTGAAGTTTGTGGGGCTGTGTCAGGGCTTTATTTCATTATGTATTTATTCATGTGTGTCTCTGATTATAATCTCTGTGATTTATAAGGGCATTCATTTGTAATTGTTTATTTATTATAAATTGGATTTTGGCCAAAATGTTCAAACCTGACTGCCAGAAGTAAGACTCCTAAAATTCCATAGTTAGGCACCTAAATATACATTTGGCCTTATTTTCAGAATTGCTAAGCATCTACAAATCCCACTGAAGCCAGTAGGAGCTGCAGAAACTCAATATCGTTGAAATTCATGACATTTATATTTAGAAACCTAAATATGGATTGAGGAGCCTAACTTTAGGCACCCTGATTTGAAATTTTTGACCACATGTATTTGTAAATGAATTTGTCTAGAATTTAAGCTAGGCACAAAAATAAAATAAATCTTATTTAGTCAGGAAAAGAGAAGACCGAAGGGGGACATGATAACAGTCTTTAAGTACGTAAATGGTTGTTATAATGACAAAGGTGATAAATTGTTGTCCTTATCCACTGAGGACAGGACAAGAAGCAATAGACTTAAATTGCAGTTGGGAAATTTAGATTAGACATTAGGAAAAACTTGCTTAGTGTCAGGGTAGTTAAACACTAGAACAAATTATCTACGGAGGTTGTGGAATCTCAATCATTGGAGGTTTTCAAGAGCAGGTTAAGCAAACACCTGTCAGTGACTATCTAGGTAATACTCAGCCCTGCAGGGGACTGGACTAGATGACCTATTGAGGACCCTTCTAGTCCTACATTTCTGTGATTCTATGAAACTGGCAAAATTAGATAGCAGCTGTGGCACTGCCCCTGTGATATGTCTTAAGAGCAAATAATTAAGCAATCAATTTGCAAACACCTAGAAGATAATAAGGTGATAAATAACAACATGGATTTGTCAAGAACAAATTGTGTCAAACCAACCCGATAGCTTTCTTTGACAGGGTAACAAGCCTTGTGGATGGGGGGAAATGGCAGATGTGGTATATCTTGACTTTAGTAAGCCTTTTGATAGTGTCTCATGTGACCTTCTCATAAACAAACTAGGAAAATACAACCTAGATGGAGCTACTATAAGGTGGGTGAAAAACTAGTTGGAAAATCGTTCCCAGAGAATAGTTATCAGTGGTTCACAGTCATGCTGGAAGGGCATAATGAGTGGGGTCCCGCAGGGATTGGTTCTGGGTCCAGTTCTGTTCAAATCTTCATCACTGATTTAGATAATGGTATAGAGCAGAGGTGGGCAAACTACGGCCTGCAGGCCGGATCCGGCCCATCAGGGCTTTGGATCCAGCCCGGGGGATTGCCACCCCTGTGGCACCCTGGGCCCCACACCGCTCCTGGAAGCAGCCAGCACCACGTCCCTGCGGCCCCTAGGGGAAGTGGGGCAAGGGGGCAGAGGGCTCTGTCCTCTGCCCTTGCCTGCAGGCACCGCTCCCCGCAGCTCCCATTGGCCGGGAACGGGGAACCGCAGCCAATGGGAGCTTCGGGGCAGGTACCCGCAGGTGAGGGCAGCGCGCGGAGCCCTCTGCTCCCCCTCCCCCAGGGGCCACAGGGACATGGTGCCAGCCACTTCTGGAAGCGGGGCAGGACCATGGCAGGCAGGGAGCCTGTCTTAGCCCCTCTGCGTGCCGCTGCCACCCTGGAGCGGCACCAGGCCAGATCCCGCACCCCAAACCCCTCCTGCACCTCAACCTGCTGCCCCGAGCCCCTGCCACACCCCAACCCCCTGCCCTGAGCCCCCTCGTACACCCCACACTCCTCCTGTGCCCAACCACTTGCCCTGAGCGCCTTCCTGCACACAGCACCCCTCCCACACCCCGCACTCCCTCCTGCACCCCAACTCCCTGTCCCAGCCCTACATTCATGGCCCTGCAGGCAATTTGCCCACCCAGATGTGGCCCTCAGGCCAGAAATTTTGCCCACCCCTGGCATAGAGAGTACCCTTACAAAGTTTGTGGACAATACCAAGCTGGGAGGGGTTACAAGTGCTTTGGAAGACAGGATTAAAATTCAAAATTATCTGGACAAACTGGAGAATTGATCTGAAGTAAATAGGATGAAATTCAATAAGGACAAATGCAAAGTACTCCACAAAGGAACAATCAGTTGCAACATACAGAATGGGAAATGACTGCCTAGGAAGGAGTACTGTGGAAAGGGATCTGGGAGTCATGGTGGATCACAAGCTGAATATGAGTCAACAGTGTCACACTGTTGAAGAAAAGCAAACACCACTCTGGGATGTATTAGCAGGAGTATTGTAAGCAAGACAGGAGAAGTAATTCTTCCGCTCTACTCTGCCATGATTAGGCCTCAGCTACAGTATTGTGTCCAGTTCTGGGCGCCACATTTCAGGAAAGATGTGGACAAATTGGAGAAAGTCCAGAGAAGAGCAACAAAAATGATTAAAGGTCTAGAAAACATGACCCCTATGAAGGAAGATTGAAAAAATTGGGTTTGTTTAGTCTGGAAAAGAGAAGACTGATAGAAGAGAGCATGATAACAGAAGAAGGGGACATGATAACAGTTTTCAAGTACATAAAAGGTTGTTACAAGGAGGAGGAAGAAAAATTGTTTTTCTTAATCTCTGAGGATAGGACAAGAAGCAATGGGCTTAAATTGCAGTGAGGGATGTTGAGGGTTGGACATTAGGAAAAACTTCCTAACTGTCAGAGTGGTTAAGCACTGGAATAAATTGCCTGCGGAGGTGGTGGAATCTCCATCATTGGAGATTTTTAAGAGCAGGTTAGACAAACACTTGTCAGGAATGGTCTGGATCAGTGGTTCTCAAAGCCTGTCTTCCGCTTGTTCAGGGAAAGCCCCTGGCGGGCCGGACCGGTTTGTTTACCTGCCGCGTCCGCTGGTTCGGCCGATCGCGGCTCCCACTGGCCGCGGTTCGCCGCTCCAGGCCAATGGGGGCTGCGGGAAGAGCCGCCAGCATGTCCCTTGGCCCGCACCACTTCCCGCAGCCCCCAGTGGCCTGGAGTGGTGAACCGCGGCCAGTGGGAGCCGCAATCGGCCGAACCTGCGGACGCAGCAGGTAAACAAACTGGTCCGGCCCGCCAGGGGCTTTCCCTGAACAAGCAGCGGTCCAGCTTTGAGAACCACTGGTCTAGATAATACTTAGTCCTGCCATGAGTGCAGGGGACTGGACTAGATGACCTCTCTAGGTCCCTTCCAGCTCTATGATTCTATGAGAGCTACATCTTGTGTTACCAAACCATGTTACAAGGGTGGTTTCACAGCTGGAAGGAAAACAGGCCAATGAAAATGAAGGCAAACTAAAAAAAAAAAGAATACACTATAGTAAACAAAGAGTGCAGAGGAAAAAGGGACAGAAGAGAAGGACTCACAGGGAATGGGTATCTCAGTGATTGATTGGTTGATTAGATGATTGATTTTTAAAGACATCCAGGGTGACAGAGGGAACAATTTTTGATGAAATTCATTGTAAATACAAAAAGTAAATATATGGCACAGCAACAGTTTAGGGACAGGAAGCAATCACCATTATATCCGTCTGTAGGGTGAACACAGAAAGACAGCATTAAATACCTGAGTTGGAATTGGGCCAGGATACCAGAGCCTGAAAAAATAAAAGCAACTCTATCATCCTGTGTGAAATAAAGACTGGAACATAAAGAAAAACCATCCACCCTTTGGAACTCCCTCCCCAACCTAAACAAGAGTACACCAGGTTTGTTTGCCTCTGCACATTTGGATGACACATATCCTCTACTCTGACTGCTCTGGTCCTAGGAGCAACAGGATGTTGAAATGTGTAAGAATTCTGCTTTCCAAAGCAGGATTGTTGTCAGTGTCAGCAGCCCCAGTCAGGAAGTGTGGAGGGATCATATGGCATGTATTGCAAATTAAGGCAACAGTTGGACCTAATTATTTAATCCTTGACAAAGCATTCCTTTATAATTAAAGGCACAAAATGTATTTAATACTTTACTTTCCCCTTTCTGGAGGAAATCTTGTCCGAAGTATCTTGCCATCATGACTGTTCCATCAAAACAACAAAGCTGTTCTTAGTAATACAGTTTAATTACAATTCAATCTCATCTTAAAACCTATATTTCTTTTCTGCTTTACCTATGCTCCTTTTTTTCTCCTTCTGCTACTACTTTTATAATTCTCTCTTATTTTCTATAATTGTTTTCTCCTATTTATATGGTTTAACTGTAACTCCAGTATATAATTCTGAACCTGAATTTTGTGGTATGTGTGCAATAAAGATCTCTGTAAAGTTAATTATTCTTCAGTAAAATATTTATAAAAAGTTTACTTTTCTAGACATCTGTTACACATACTAGATCAATATCTGCCTTCACTGATTCTTTTGTATTCTCTGCTAGGTACTTATTAAGAGTACATGGGTTGTCAGTGAAGGCAGAATTTGGTCTTGCGCTCTCAAAATGTGGGGTACTACTATGTTTCCACTATGTAACCTGATACATATGATTTTATTAATAGTTTCTAGAATGGATTAAAATACTAATGTGTTAATTTTTCCTGTGGATGAGTATAACCTTAAAGCTGTAGCTCTGAATGCTGCCTCTGTATCTGGTTATAGATGCAGATAGGTGCTTAGTGGGATTTTCAAATGCACATTGGCACTCTACCGCACTCCAGAATAAGACTTGTCAGTCTTGTAACTCAACTGTTCAGAGATAAGCTTAACTGGTAACTCTTTTCCTTACCAGCCAATACACTGAAGAGCTAAAATTTAGCTCTGGTTTCTTTAATTTTGAATGGTAGGAAATCACCATTTTCTTGTTAATAGAAGTGGACATTGTATCCTTTCCTATTTATTTTTCTGTTTCTAATTAAATATGAACACCGCTGAGAAGGACTTAGCTAGCAGTAGGGTTAAATAGCAAGGATGCACAAAAGAGAGCTTTTACACATTAGAGAGAGATTTTCATTTATTCAACATTCTTCATACAATAAGAATGATGATTAACCCCTTCCCAGTCAGAAATTCAGATTCCTAGGAAGTCCTGATAGAAAATGAAAGTTTTATTAAATCAGACTGAAAGAATATCTAAGGTCAAGGCTGCTGTGGGGGGAGGAGGAGGAGAAGAATGATGAGAGGGCAGAGCAAAAGGGGCAGTTTGCCCTTAGTCTCCCCCCCGCCCCCGACAGGGCCCTCAAAATAATGAAAGGTAGGAGCTGGATCAGGGATACCACTCCCACTAACAGTGGGACCAGAGCTCCAGGAGAGGCAGGACCAGGTGTGGCCTCCCAGCTGTCCGCAGGGCAGCTTTCCCCCATCCCCACAGGGAAGGTAGCAACCCTACAGGCCTGGGCCCTCCCCTCTTTTTAAACTCTTTTGTCTCAATGGTAATAATTTTTAGAAGGGTGAGGGCCTCAATTTAAGATTTTGCCCAGGGCCCCCAAAACCTCTGTGCGACCCTATCTAAGTTTGGGTGCATTTTGAGAGTCTTACAACAATAGCTGTGAAATAAAAACTGATGGACTTCACAATTTCTTCTCGCTTGTTTGGAATGGTAACTTTCTGAGGCTCAGACTGTTGAAAGAAGACAAAGGAGTGGTGATTTCAAACATGAATTTATAATTGTTCCTAAATGGTAGATGCTGCAAATGTTTGATTTTGTTTTAAAATAATTTTCAGCATTCTTGTGACTATATATTACCGCAGTGATCAAGGAACAAAGCTACCAGTATCAAACTTAAGTTAAGTAAACTCCTTAATGCCAATGTGTAAGGTGGCTGAAGATGTCAAACAAGTGCGTAGTCATGCTGTCTGATTCCGTTCTAATACCAATGAGCACACAAGCTCAAAGATTTAAGAAAAAGATATGTACTGCTATTCATCACAGGCTTTTTTTTGGATGTGATAGGGGCTGTGTAACTAATCAGAATGTGGTATGTTTCTTTCTTTCAGATTTACCACTGGATTATAGATTTACCCGATTTTCCTCAAATAGCTTGGAAACTGCTGGTTACTATCCGAAACCTCCGAGGGTATTACTATCAAATGGTGAGCTAGTGACTACAAAATAGATCATATCCCCCTTTTTCCTCACATACCCTTGTAGTCCTTAACTAACTGCTGTCAGATGCTAATTGGTGAAAATACCATGCAATGCTCCATAAAATCAAGTGATGAATTAAAAAATGGACCCACATGCAGACTTGTGTTTTACTATAGTACAACTGGAACAGAGGAGCACTGAGTACTTATCTATACATCTTCCTACCAAGCTACCTCTCAGAAGTGCATTGAAACTAATTCATCCCAAATTACATGCTAAATTCACACCATTTTGAAGGACACTGTCTACATTCCCTATTTAAGGCCACAGCAACTGCTACAGCAATTCGTGAGAGAGCTGATTGAGGAGGGCATAAAAATAGGACAACACACAGTATCAAATGCTGTTTATGATTATGTTTACAGTTAAAGTTATCTTATGTATAAGTTACATTTTATCTTTACATAAGTCCCCCCATTATCACAGTACCTGAGTGATATAATACAATCTGTAATACATTTATTGTGTCAACAGCCCTGGGAGGGAAGGCAGTGCTATTATCCCCATTTACAGATGGGGAACTGAGGCACAGCGAGACTAAGGTCCAAATTTTTAAGGTATTTAGGTATTGCTCTGCTCAGTGTTGCAAGCCTACATGATTTAACAGCCTAAGTTTTATTTTCAAAAGTGACTTAGGCACTCAGCCTAAATTCCATTGACTTTCAATGAGAATTAGTCTCCTAAGTCACTTAGGGCATGTCTACGCTGCAATTAGACACCTGCAGCTGCCCTGTACCAACTGATCAGGCTCTCGGGGCTCAGGCTAAAGACCTGTTTAATTGTAGTGCAGACATTCAGGCTCAGGCTGCAGTCCAAGCTCTGGGATCCTCCCACCTCACAGGGTCCCAGATCCCAGCCTCCAGCCCAAGGCTGAACACGTACACTGCAATTAAACAGCCCCTTAGTGTGAGCCTGAGTCAGCTTGCATGGGCCAGCAGTGGGTTTTTAATTGCAGTGTAGACATACCCTTTTGACCAGATTTTTAAAGGTATTTAAGCATCTAAAGATGCAGATAGCTGCCTAGTGGGATTTTCAAATGCACATTGGCACCTAACTCCCATTTATCTCAAAAGCAACCAGTACAGATTATACCAGTTCCCCTAATGAAATAAGCCTCCCCAGCAATAGGATTTTTTTGCTGGTATAACTGCATTTATACTAGAGGTTTTGCCAGTATAACTGTGTTGGTCATGGGTGTAATTTTTTTCATACTCCTAATGGACATAACATGCTGGCAAAACTTTTAAATGCAGGCCGGGTGCTAGGCTAGCCACTGGACCATCCATCTCAGTCCAGAGTAACTAGTTGATAAGAGTGAAGTTACTCCAAATTTACCCTGGTTTAATAGCCAGAATTTGGCCATTTATTTCAAAAGCAACATGTCTGACTATCTATAACTCCCAGGCACAAGGCAGTAGCAGAATATCAGATAAACTTCCTTAGAGGACTGGATGGCTATTTCAATTAGCAATAATCTTTCACTTCTAGACTTCCGGTTTGAAACAAACAACTGTTGTTGTTATCTTATGTCTGCCTGATGGTCTACATGAAATAAATTAGTAGCTTGACTCCAGTTCACTGCATGATCGCATTCCCACAGGGTAGGACAGTTCATATGCAGAAGTCAGAACACAAAAAGAAGCATTAAATCTTTGTTACACAAAAATCAGCCTGAACTATCTTGTTTCTATAACATAGAGACATTTGTTTTAAATTTACCTACTCCAGTGTACCCACAAGATACCTGCGCCTTTTCAGTTGGCTGTGTGCTTAGCACTGATGAGTTACCGCAAGTCATACCTATAAAGAAAAGAAACAAAAAAAGTTTAAAAAATACAGAAAACAAGAAATGTATCCCTTACAGGAAATATCGGTTATAACTAAAAGTGGGATAAGAGAGTTCTGGTCTCTAAAAGTGCCCTGCTGCTCCCTGTAACCTATAAGCTAAAAAGCTAGCAAGGCTGGGATTTTGCTAGCAAGGCTGGGAGTTTACTCGTTTCTCTTTAGCACCTAATAATCCCAGTAAAGGGAAGAACAATGATGTTCAGTCTTCTTCCCCCACTCCCCCGTCCCCCTCCAAGGGGTCAGATTTTCAGATGCTGTAAATTGGCATAGTTCCTTTGTGTTGAGAATCTGGCCCCAAGTCTACAAAATGTCTGTATTAAGTAGAGATGGACTCAAGCTAAAATCTCAGATTCAGAACTATGTGATTGTTTGAAATCCAAATCTGGATCCAGATACTGATTTTGCAAATGATTTCTAATTTTATGGGCCAAACCAATATCCTAGCACCTTCAAGCTTTCTATGTTCTGATTTGAATTTTGTTGCATGGTTCCCTGTCTTGGGTTTTAAGTGTATAGAGTTATAATCCTTAAAACAATCATTGGGTCTCAATGTCTCAACGGATAAGTAGTATCTCCTCATCTAGAAAATAGTATGTGCCAGATTCCAAACAACCTAAGTGTAGACTTCACCCTAAGAAACACAAACTTCTATGCAAATGTGGACTTGTTTAGAAAGAGAGGTAGTGGTGGCTAATGATGAAGACTGTCAACACCCATTCACCCTTGCCTCCTGCTGGAGACGAGCAGATGTACACAATAGCAGAAGCAGTGGTGAAACAACAGAGAGTTGCTGCTGAGTATGGCTTCAGCTGTGGTTACATGGAGAAAAGAGAGAGCACCATACTGCCTTCAAGGCTAATGGTCTGGGGATGGGAAGGAAAGACTCTGAGCAGATGAACCTTGGGAAGGACAAGGGAAGCTCTGGAGAATAGAGAATTCTTGAGAGAGTGATATGTGAGATGGAGAGAAGAGAGTCATGGGACCCAGTGTTTCTCTTCTATTGCAGGGGTTTTTTTTAACCCATAACTTGTCAAATTTCTGTGGAATCCAGTATGAAAGAATACTGCAGAATGTTCTTAAATGCAGTGTCCACATTACTGTCCTCAGTATCTGCAGGTGGACCCCAGGGTGATATGTTTTAATAGCTAATTAAAATTAATTAAAGTATCTGGTTGTATAAACTTGAAAGTAACAGCTTTGCTAAATAAAACCTCTGTCAACCTTTGTTTTGGTATAAACCATGTTCGTTTGAATTTTAAAATAAAGATAATTTATTTCTGAACAATTTTCTCAGAATTCACGGTACTTGATAACCTAGCAACAACAAAAGAAAGATGAAATCGTTAAAAAAAGTGCAAGTCAATTTAAATGCTACAACCCTAACATGGCACAAATTGTCATGCTCAAAATGAATATCTGGATGAGTCAGTGACCAAAGCCCAGTGGCCACCAATGCAAAATAATACCTAGGAGAAGTCAGTTTTAACTTCACAAATGGAACCCACTCATTATTGCTTATTGAATTAAGACTTGTTTCTGGAAACTGAAGTTTTATTGGAGAAAACCTTTCAAATCCCTAGTCACTAAAATGTATTCAGATAAACATTTTAGCTGGCTTGCTCCTCGTTTGTTTTTCCCCCACGTCCATTCCTGGGCACAACAGATTCTTTGGTTGTTGAGAGCTCCTGAGTTCCCCAGCTATAGAGTTTGCCCTGCAACTTGAGTGGGGAAGCATGCCCTAAGGAAGCAGCATCCAGACCAACTCGTAGGGGAATTTCCAGGGACAGAGCCTGTGGCCCAAATGCTCAATTGCAAGCGTATAAATCTAGGATTTAGCAATGCAAGTCAAAGCTGAAATTGACCCATCACCTCTGCCCAGCCCATCTCTTATACTTGGGAATTGGGCTATGGGCTATGATGTGATGGGACTATAGCATATGATCAGGGTCTGTCCATGTCCCAGTGGTGTTGGGTTTCTATCCATTGATGAACATGTTGCATAGTCCAAAGATGTATTTCTAGCTGATAGCTCAAAAACTGGGGAGCCAGGAGGTGAGTCTTAATCAGGCTGATAGTACTACCTCTCCATTGCATTCAGGGAGAAATGGACGAGAGAAACGTTAATCTTTTCACCTTGACCACATAATGTTGCTCCTTATTTGTAATAAAATTTAAAGGAACTCTGTTCTGACTTCTAGTCTCTGGTCCTGGCACAGGCTGAATCAGTCCAGCCTACAGCCACTTTACCCACCATGTAATCATTGGCTAAGACTAGGTCACCAGTTAATGAGATGGCAGTAATTCAAAGTGATTAGCCTACCTTTTCCGTCGGGAAACAGCACTTCTTCTATAAGCAATGTCATAAAGAAACCCCGGCTCTTCTTTCTAGGAGCTCTAATCTCAGGGACCCTGAAACTAGCACAGGGGATGATAACTTCCCACTGACCTATAAAAAAATAATAAGGAGAAAAGGAGCTTCCATGGCTGGTCTTTTCGTGAAGTTTCTCTCCACCCTGGGAATGCAGTTACATGTCCTGGGTTTCATAAAACTGTTAGCCAATTTGTACCCCTTGTACCACCAATAGGGAGAGAGGACTTTACCTTCATCAGCACACCCTTATTCAAAAAGCACTTAACCATAATGTGCAGTATCTTTGCAAACAATAATGTGTAAATTAAATAGTGTTGCTTTACATTTCATAGGTTTCAAATTAAATAATGTGTCAAAACACATGAGATTAAAAAAACAAAGTTAGTAAAGAGATGCCAGCAATCAGAGCCGAATTGTTTCCCACCCTGAACATCAATATTGAACTGTCACCACATAGGAGAGGAATGCAGTAAGTGTAAATATACTTCTTCTGTGCATAGTTTATATGTTCTGCAGTATCTTGTATTTAATGAGTTTCATTCATATCACTTTTTAAAAAGAGGGAGTTAACCTCTGGTACAGAAAAGGAAATAGACTACAAAATACAACATAGCAGCTATTGATTTGACATGAAGATGCTGTTTCCCTAGGCAAGGAATCCTTATTTGCAGAAGTACTCCAAAGTGCAGTGCTTTAGAAACTGCATATGTTGGCAAAGTTTGCGTAAAAGCTGTGGCTCAAGGCAGCCAGCTACTACTCAGTCCTACAGAAGGAACAGTATGGTGTTAATATTAAAATAGCTTTGCTCACTTGGCAGATTAAATGCCTTATTTTTTCAACCAGGATAATCTACTTATTATACACATATTTGGGGGAAGCTTGTATTTCATTTTAACTCCGTTGGCATTAAGAACTGAAAGGAGACTAGATCAGGATGTCTACAGCTAGCTGGCCCCCACCTTTCTCCACCCCCTTTTCAGCGCTCAGAAAAGAGATTGGAGAAAAAACTCGAGGTGGAAGTTGGAATGAATCTGCAAAATTGTTATCTTGAACTGTCACCCACAGGTAAGCAACCCAGGCAAATTGTGAAAAATGTTTAGGGGTGCCGGAAGGATGTGAGAGTGATAGTCACGGACATTGAGGCCTTCTCTTTCCTGCAGAACAGCTACAGACAAGCTGCAGCTGTGCGGGCTTCTCTGTGCACCGTGCCAATGTGCCTCACATCCAACCTAGGGGGATAACTTCTAGGAAGGGAAGTACACTACGTATTATTAAGGCCCAGCCAGTCCTTACCCTCTCTCTGTGGGGGTTATTTTGGTGTGTTTGCATACCTGCCCGTCAGAACTTCAGGAGGACCACTCTCTGCCAACCTGAGCTGGATCTGACCTGCACACGTAAGGGTCAGAGGCTCTACATTCTGTTACCAATCCCTGGAGCCATCCAGATGCCTGTAATAAACTGCTTTTCTGAGTAAGTGGAACATCTGAAGGCAGATCTGAGACTTCAGTGAACCACAGGAAAAATCCATGTAAACACAGAGGTTTGTATTTTATGTCCCTCTAATGCAGGAAGCAAATATTGCTTTTATTTTCATTGAGCATAAACAGTCTAAATAAATAGGAATAGTGATTAAAAACAGGATCATGAAAAATAAGTTGAAATCCAGGAAGTTAGACAGACTCTGGTATTGCCATTATAAAACTTGCCATTATACAGTTTAATTGCTTCTTTATAGCACAGGCTGAGGAATCCTCCATGCATAGCTCCAGGTATTAAAGCAAGCAATACTGCCAGCATGCCTGATCATTTGCTTGAGTTTATGGCAGAGGTCTGAGGGAAATTTGTTGAGGATATGGTGGGTACCCATGGCATCTCTTTGACAAGAACCGCAAGCCACAAAGATTTCAGAGTTGACCAGATGTTATTGTTCACATAAAGGCTAACATCTAAAGCTGTATCAGCACTATAACAAAGCTATTTTAATCAGAACTACCCGGGAGATCCCACCTGCTTCCTGCTCACCCTCGCAAAGTTCGTACATGGTTTTCTCTAATGCTGTTGTGACACAGTTTAAAATACTTGTTGTGGGGATAAAAGCCACTTCAAAACCATGCTATGGTTTTGGTCCACTTGTCCAAATTAGAGGGTGGAACACACAAAATGGCAATGGCACAAATGGAGATACAAATTATAAACGTTGTATAGAATTCTCAGCTGTTCTGACCAGACCAGATTCTATCAGGCAGTCAGAAAGTTACTTATTTTGGAGGTTAGCACTGATACTCATCTCTATACAGAACAGTGACATTGACTTTTTCTCCTAATAAGTTAAAGTACAAAGTACCCAATCATGAAATAGTTTATCCTCGCCAGAGAGGAAAAAAATTAGGTGCCTATGCCCAAAGCTTCTATGGATGAGATTTTCAAAAGCATCTATGTGATTTAGGAATGGACTTCCAATAGGACATGTTCTCCTAAATCACTAGTGCAGTTCAGAAAATTCCACCCTTCATGCCTAACAAAATTATAGTAAAATTTTCAGAGGTGTTTTTAAAAATCTAAGAAAAGCTTCCTTTCATCAGCTATTGTGAATACAATGAGTGGTTCATGTACCAGTCTCTGCACCAGCCCTGACGGTATATTCTAACTCTTCTCTTGCTGTGCCTCAAAATTATAATTGAGAGCTGGAGTTTCCACCCACTGTTGCTTTACTATAGCGTAACCTGAGCCAGTATGCAGAACCATGCACAGCATTCAAAATGAGCCATCATAGGTGATAGCAAACAGCAAATCAGATTAACACTAGTTCAAAACTGCATTGGCATCTTTGCTGTCACATTTTTGCTATGTGGGCAGAGGCATTTTATCACAGAATACGGAGATGATAAACCCTCTTTAAATTATATTGGGCAGATCACACCGAGAATACGGCAACCAGATTCCAGGGCAGCAGCCAGATCAGCTGCAGCAGTGATGGAGCTAACCAGGCTGAACTTCCATTTCCTGCCACTCCCTGATGTGGCCCAGATCACTCATACCATGGGCAGCCACATAGGGCAGTGGCCCCCATCACCTGAGAACCTAGAGACTGCAGCAGCATTGGGCAAGATCATACCTTCACCATCTATAGAGCAGCCTCCTGTGTCATCGTGTGTGTGCCCTGCTCACTGCTGGAAAATGGAATGGAAGCATGGCTTAGCAAGTGGGCAACCATTTAAAAGTGGCTGAGGATTGAGGGCCAACAACAGATAACATTGGTGGGCAGGGGGATGGCTTTTATATATTTTGGTTTAAATAATTAAGACAATGTATGCCTATCATAATCCTGCTCACTTTGAGGGTGTTTTTTGCCTCTTTTCTCCAAGTTTTTGTTCTGCCTTTTACAGACCACATGCTTTTGGGGAAGGGTGTTCCTCTGTGTATGGAAAGTACCTAGCACACTGTTGACCCTACTGTCACCACGCCTCAATGAGGCACAGTGAGAGTGCCAAATTCAGAACAAACTGCTGAGAAATAGGTTAGATTATACTAAGCCAGGAACAAGAGTGAACTTCTGTCTCACTGCACTGGTTAAAAATAAGTCAAAAATGCAGTCTCCTTTGGCATTCCAGCCCTTGGCTCACCACCCAGAAACTGGACTATGTGATAAATGGTTGCTGAAAACCAATTTAATCAGATACAGGGTCCTTCCGATCCCAAAAGATCAGCCACTTAGCCAGGTCAATATATAACTCAGATCTTACCCAATAATCATATTGATGCCAATCCTTTAGTAACTAAAAACTAAAGGTTTAATGATAAAAGAAAAGACGCAGCATTATAAATGGTTAATAGATCATATACATACAAGTGATTTTGCAGTGTTCGTAGATCAGAATCATAGAAGTGATGGAATAAACTGCTTGCTTGCAAAAGTCTCTGTGTAACTTACCCAAGCATATTGGGGATCATCAGTCCTTGTTCAAAGCTTCCTTGTTAGATATCCAGTCCTGAGAAATAAAGACAAAATGGACCTATCTCGGGGGTTCTTTTATATTGTTTGCCACGTGCATGGAATTTTACTGTCTCAAATGACATTCACAACCTCTGTTTGTGGAAAGTTACTGGCCCAAGATGGACTCCAGGGTCACATGAACATATCACAGGTCCTTACATGGTTTGATGAGTCATAGGGGCAACTATTGCCCATATTCTTGCTGAGGCGTCCACCGGAAGGCTTATTGGATTGGATGAGTTTCTTCTATGGCCCATAGTTAGAGTGGTGTCCTTAATTGGCCATCAATACATAGTTGTCTGTCCTTGATGTAAATCTATCTGGTGGGTGTCACCCAGGAATACATGTTCCCTCTAATTTTTTTTCATCTATGTGAAGAATAAATGTTATGTGCACCGAGGTATGTGTGGCTGTGCACCACTAGTAGAAACCAAAAACCTAGCTATAATGTATATTTTTTAAAAGTTACCATAGGGATAATTACTCCAGCCAGGACAGGTTAGGCATTTTAGAACTCACTACTCAAAGAATTAAATTTAAGTGTAAGAGAAATAAAATTATTCAGGCTGTCGATTAATTGCAGTTAACTCAAACTATTAACTAAAAAAAATTAATCGTCATTAAAAAAATTAATCGCGATTAATCGCACTTATACCAATAGACTACCAACTGAAATTTATTAAATATTTTTGGATATTTTTCTACATTTTCAATATTGCTTTCAATTACAACACAGAATACAAAGTGCACACTGCTCACTTTATATTATTATTTTTTATTACAAATATATCCACTGCAAAAAATGGTAAACAAAAGAAATAGTATTTTTCAATTCACCTCATACAACTGACACAAGGAGCACATGAACACACGCTGCCGGATGTGCACCCTCTGCTAATCAACTGGGCGGCACTTGAATATCTCCTGGGTGGCCACCCAGCCGTGCCGCTTTCAGAGAACAGAGAACACATGTCTAAGATACAAGTCCCAGGCCAATATCCAGTACTTGAGATACAGAGACTATCCACGGATTTAACCAGGTTAATCATATTTGATATACTGTAACTTTACCATTGACTCCTTACATGATACGCTTTGTACAAGATTTGTTGCAATTGCATAATAGTGGTAATATCAACTATATAAATGGTCATATTCCATATACAGCATCACACCTACCACCTTATCAATACTAAATAGTCATGATATCACTATGAGAAGATTATGACTTCAGATGGAGAGTAAACAGCAAGACCAAACACATTTGCCAGAACACAGCCTCTTTTCATTCACATATTCCCTATAATATAAATAAATAGAAATACAGAAAGTATAGAGCATGTATTATTTCCTAAGTGGGCATCTTTCAGATATTTGCATGAAGCATCAGCAGTTCTGTAGCTGAACAGTCAACGTCTGTCATGTCAAATACATCCAGAAGGTAGGTGGATTCCACTGTCATGTTCTGTGAAAAGGAGGGTATGTGAACATCTGAATTTTCAAGATGTTGCAGTGAGGCTTTCACTTTGTAAACATCTTGGAAATTCAGGGCAAGAGAAAGTGATGGCTAAATGGGAGCACTGATTAATGTTAGCTTGTAAAGTTTGCCTGAGTGTGAGTGCGGTTTCCACTTCCCGGTGGAAGATAGTGTACCCAGTGAAAGACATCATAGTTTGGGTGGGGGGAGAGAAAGTTGAGGGCATAGTTTAAAAAATAAGGTATGACCAAGTTGTGCTAGTGTGAGAAGCCATACACAGATCAGTTCTGTGCTGTAGCAGGAAATGTTCTCCCTGTGGAGCTAGGGGGAAACCCTAGAGTAATGCTTGCAAGCAGAAAGGGTGCACTTTACGGTTTCAGGTACAGACCAATCCCAAGAGAAGGAGGGAGAAAGAAACAGGAGAGCAGGCACAAGAGAGTTAAGTGCTGCAACAGCTGTCATACAGGGAAACAAGGAGCAGATTAAGGCTAAATGTAGGCGTGGTCCACAATAATATAAAAGGTTTCAGAGTAGCAGCCATGTTAGTCTGTATTTGCAAAAAGAAAAGGAGGACTTGTGGCACCTTAGAGACTAACAAATTTATCTGAGTATAAGCTTTCATGAGCTACAGCTCACTTCATCGGTTTTTCCACTGAATGCATCCGATGAAGTGAGCTGTAGCTCATGAAAGCTTATACTCAGATAAATTTATTAGTCTCTAAGGTGCCATAAGTCCTCCTTTTCTTTTTGGTAATATAAAAGTAACAGAAATTACCTTGATGACCAATATTTTCTTGAGAAGGACACACATTGTGGATCAAAGCAGCACCAGCACCTGACCACTTACAGTGACTGTGTTGAGCACAGGAAGAAAAAGTCACTAGCAAGTATTCAGATGGCTTGACCAGAGGCGGCGAGTTGTATGGGCCCGTGGTGCCCGGGATCCAGCAAATTCAGGGCCCATGGGACCCAGCTCCACCAAGGCTCGGGGCCGGGTCTCTCCCCCGTGCCTCCCTGCCTGCCCTGGGCAGTGGGTGGCTGTCCCCTGCAGCTCCGTGCTGCGCTCCCTACCCGGCTGCTGCTAGCTAGAAGGGAGTGGCACCGAGGGCAAGCTGTGGCGGCTGCTGCACCTGCAGGGGGAGGAGAGGAGGAGGTGCATGGCAGCCTCCCCCCTCCCTGGTAGGCGTCTCTGAGTTGACTCTGTGGCCGGGGGGATGGGGGGGCTTATCCTGGCTGGATGTCCTGAGCAGCAGCCTGGGGGGCTTAGGTGAGAGGGCTGGGGGGAGTCCTCCTCTCTGGCCCCCGCCCCAGCTCCGGGGCAGCCTGCCTGCTGAACCCCAAACTCCTCATCCCTGGTCCAGTCCGATGCCCCGCACCCCCTCCTGCACCCCAACCCTCTGTCCCAGCCCTGAGCTTGCACCCAGCACCCAAACCACCTCCCAGAGCCCACACCCAGCACCCAAGCCCCCTCCCATACCCCCTCCTGCACCTCAACCATCTGTCCCAGCCCAGAGCCCGCACCCAGCATCCAAGCTCCCTTCCAGAGCCTGTACCCCTCCTGCACCCCAACTCCCTCCCAGAGCCTGCACTTCACACCCCCTCCTGCACCCCAACCCCATGCCCCAGCCCAGAGCCTGCACCCAAACTCCATCCCAGAGTCCACACCCCTCCTGCACCCAAACTTCCTCCCAGACCCTGCACCGCAAACCCCGTCCTGCACCCAAACTCCCTCCCAGAGCCTTAGGCAGGTCGGGGGGCGGGGACTTGGACCCGTTCTGGGCACCACCAAAAATTATACAAACCTGCCGCCCCTGGGCTTAACCATGCCTTGACAGAACTTTGAGAAACTGTGGCAGGATGCAGATTAGCTGATTCACCCGCACTCTTCCTGTAGCTCGAAGCCTTTTCAGGGGCTTGTGTCAAACGGCTGTGCTGAGGGCATGATGCGCTACTGTGCCCACTTTACCATTGCTCCACGTATGGACAAGAGGGCCTCCACGGCATCCTGCCCTCACACAGCAGCTTTTTCACTTTCCAGTGACTGAGCTTGCTGATGTTGCAGTTTCCTCCTTCACGCCGAAATCTGCTGCAGTTTATCTTTACATCTGACTTACTACCTATCTGCGGGCCTTAGCTTAAACCATCTGAGAGAACAAGCAGGAAGAAAAAGAGGGAAACATAAAGCCGAGAAGTGGCTCAATTTACACAAAAAGAAGAACCAACGGGAAAGGTTTCTAGTGTTTCCTCTTCCAGCTAACAGCCACTATGGAATAGGGCAACAAGAGGCTAAGCTAGGAGAAGAGTTTGAAGAGTGTGTGAGACAGAGAAGATGGAGAAAGGTAAGTGATTACTTATTTATTTTCATGTATGCGTTTTTACAGCTCCAGCGGTGTGCCTGCAATCTACAGAGTAATAAAAATCCAGGGGCTCGGTCCTCTTGTGTGGGATGGCTGCTTTGTGTCACACTGCTAGTGAGATCTGGCCTTAACCAGTCCTGTGAAGATCACCTCAAGAGGCATGGGAAAGGGGGTCTGGCCAAGATGCCCCTAATAAGGCTGAGGATTAGAATAGCTTGCTGTAAATTAGAGCAGCCTTCAGGTTGTGCTAACACAATGCAGAGGGAATAGCCTATGCAGATTAGCACCAGGATGAGGGCAGTGCAAAGGTGACCTTTAAGCTGGCTTTACCTCCCTCTCTCTGATTTGCACTCTACAATTTGGTTGCAAAAAAAGCTCTGGCCCAGTGTCCCTTCCTGACAGGATTTAGCAATATGAGTTAAGATATTATAAGGAGTGATCACACCTATGAAAGGGAAGGAGGAGGGAGTACAAGGGTTACAGCATAAAGATATACAGTTGCTTTGGTTACTTAATGTGAGTATCTGGAGGCTTTTGTACCTTTCTATTTTATTTTTCAATATTGTTCCTAGGCCTCATGGTAGACGTGCTTTAAGCTGAAAGTGGAGCCCACGCAACTCACATCAGGAAGGGGGTTCCAGGCAGAGGAGGGTACTTGGAAGAAGACACAAATAGTAGAAAGAATCAAAAGGCCTGGGTAGTTGTGTGGCATGGGCAGCAGCAATAACACGTGTAACAGGGTGACTTGCCCTTGGGCAGGAGGGCCTGGGGCTAAGCCAACCCTCATTACAGAACAAGCCCCCTCTCACAGGAATCAGGGCCTTCCTGTGAAAAAAGAACCAGGTTTAAGTGCTGACGGGGTCCAGGTGGGGGAAAGAGCTGGAGGGAAGAGACTGTAAGGATCAACAAGGCTCTTTCAGGGCCCTGGCTCAGCAGAGGAGAGTCAGAGCACGAAAGGCAGCTGCCAGCATGAAGGGAGGCTTTGGAGGGACCTTGGGTAACCAGAGAAGAGACTTGGAGACCCAGAGACAAGGTAGGAAATGGCTCAAGGAAAACTCCAATATGGGTAAAGGGTCTGACCTAGCTGGGCAGTACAGGGCCCTGGGCTGGAACCCAGTGTTCAATACAGTTTTGTTTTCTACAATATCGTTTATGGAAATGGTATCTCAAAATGTATTAAATTTCAACAGGACCTTTCCAAATGTAAACTAGAAGAACATAACCGGAGGGGGAGAGAAATAATGACATATTCCAATGAAATTTGAAAGTAGAGGGGGAGATGGGTGATGCAGAGAGATACAGAAAGTCTGTCAGAGGTGACAGGAGCCACGCCGAGGAGGACACCTGCACTGAGCATGGCGAGAATGTGTCAAATCTCAGAGAAGAGGCCAGTGCTGGCAAAGGGGAGTCAAAGGAGACATGGCTCAGATTCTGAGCTGTTCTCTGCGGTGCAGCCCCTGGCTGAGGGAAGTAGGAAAGCAGCTGTGAGCTGTCTTTTTATCTCTTCAAGTCTGGAGATACCTGGAGACTAGACTGGCTCCCAGTGAAGAGTAACCCTAGAGGCTTCTCTAATTTTTTCCTACTTCAGCAGCTCACTAGCCATCTAGCAGCCCAGAATACTGCAGTGGTTCTCTGGCTACTCATTCACCAAACTGCCCCTCTGTCACATTCCAGGGTGCAATCCAGAGCAGTGAGCAGTTGTGTCACTGCCTGCTCTGCAGCCTTGAGTGCCTCAAAGTGCTTTACTAGTGTAGCTTCCAACCTGGGCAAACAGCCCACCAGTATGAAGGTCCCACTCGGAATGTCTGTGTATAGCTGCAGCCCTGGTCCAACAACGCTGACCCCAGCAGCCTGTCAGTAATTCTTCACCAGTCTGACTTCCACCAGCCTTGGTTACTACTTGCAGGGCGACCCCAATTCACTCCCTGTCCCGAATTTCCCCCAAAATGTGTGTTCTGCACTGTCCAGCCTTCTCCTGGGCAGTTCAGAGATTAAAGGTCCATTGCCTTGTAAAGGGTCAATATTCAAAGTTTGCTGCTTTAACTGGAGTTACCCAAAGAGTTCAGTTTAAACACTGCACTGGGTTGGTTTAGATTAAAAGTAAAACAAATTAATTAACAAAAGAAGATAGGATTTTAAGTTGAATTCAAATATAAGGCATTAAAGTAAAAAATGGTTACAAAAGAAATAAAATGCTTTATAGTAGCTAAACTTAATGAGCTAGAATTGGTTCAAGGTAAAATCCTCACTATAGTTTCCCAGCAGCAAGGCTGACCAAATTCTCAGGTCAGGATCCCCGTCCCCCTCCCCCAAGACCAAATGGCGGGTTCCTTTGTCTTCTTAGGTGTGTGTGTGAGAAAGAGAGATCTTAGGGTTTTCTGCCCCTTTCCTTTGTATTCCAGACACCCTTTGAAGTGAATTCTTTTGAGGGTTACCCCTCAAAGCAAAGTTTATTCAAACAGCAAAGAAGGTGACATGGAGTCTGGTGATGAAGGATGCTTCATGTTCTTTTTTCTCATCTGTGTTTGCAGAAATGTAAATTTGCTTTGTCTCCTGCCATCTCCTCTCCCTGCTGTCTTGAAGACCCTGTTTACTACTGTGATACAGCATAGCTAGAAGGCAGCAGGAGAGTGATACAGGAGAGATATGTAAGTCCCAGGATGAGGAGAAGCCTTATTCCCTGTAGAGGGAAGAAAGGTTTCTATAGATTAATTAAAAGCACCTGAAGCCAATTAGAGCACCTGAAGCCAGTCACCTGATAAAAAACCCCTGCTTCAATCAGCCAGGGAAAGGAGTTGGAGCAGAGAGCAGTCGGAAGGAGTTGGAGCAGAGTGCAGTTTGGACGAGTTGAAGTAGAGGAGAGTTTGGAGAAGTGCCGTGGCTGGCTAGAAGACCAAGACCCTTGGTAAAGCAACACCCAGAGAGGGCAGGAAGCCCACAAGCTGAAGAGCAGGAGAGAGAAGTAGCCCAGGGGAAGGAAGCATTAGTTCAAGTGGTTTGCCACTATCCCTAGGGCTCCTGGGCTGGAACCTGGAGTAGAGGGTGGGCCTGGGTCCCTCCCTTTCCATTACCCTTCTTTGCATTACTAGTGGGACAGTAGATACCCTAGTTCAGGGGCAGGAAACTGCACCCTGAACCCCCCCCCCCCAGAAGAGGAAGCGTGGGATCCATCATAATTGTGCCAGCAATTTGCCACACGTGGTGTTAGCGGTGGGATTTCCACAATGGGGACTTAAACCAGGGTTAGCCAAAACCATCCCATCCCCAAGATGGACGACGTGGTCAAGGCTCTAATACAAGCCACTGCGGCCCAGCAGGAGGCTACCCGAATCCAAGCAACTGCCCAACAGGAGGCGACTCTGGTGCAGCAGGAGACTAATCGGCTGTTGATGAATCAGGCTGCCCAGGACTGAGCTCTGCCACAGGAGCTGGCAAACCAGATGAAGGCCCTTGTGGAGCAGAACCACAATTGCGACAGAACCCGGACTATACGGGCCAGCCACTGCCTACAGAAAATGACATGGGAGGATGATGTGGAGATTCCACCACCTCCCTAGGAGACGCATTCCAGTGCTTCACAACCCTCCTAGTGAAAAAGTTTTTCCTAATATCCAACCTAAAATCCTAAAATTCCTAATATCCAACCTCTTCATTGTGCTAATAGTGTTGTGAAATCCAACAGAGCTGCAGGACCTAAACAAATTTTTGTTTCCAGAAGTTAGCTAATCTTTTCAATACAGCAGTGAATCAGACTGCCCACTGTGCTGCTGGCCTGCACATGTGCATAGCAGCGTTTGACCTCAGGGCCCCCCTCCCCCCCCCGCGACCCGGGACACCTGCCCCGCAGTAGTGGTGGCCACTCAGCCCAGGGCCATGGGCAGCACGGCCTGTTCCTTCCTGGAAATTCAGCAGAAAGTTTACATTCATAGGTTGCTGAATCTTTTCCATATTAATGGATGACATTTGGTATGTGCACTGCAAATCCTGCTCTGGGACTCTGTGACCTGTGGGGTGCCTGATGCCTGTAATCCCCATTCCCCGCCGTGTCCATTCTTTCCACGGCCCCCTCACAACATGTCTGCATTCAGCCTGTGGCCCAGTAAGGACCACTCGCTTGGTGCACACCAAGTACAACAACTTCGACGTCTACCTGAAATCCCGATGGATGTACGGATTCATTCATTTCCTGCTGTACTTCAGCTGCAGCCTGTTTACCTCCATCCTCTGGGTGGCACTCTCTCTATCTTGTTTTGCCTTCAGTACCTGGGCATCCAGATCTTTCTGCATTTCCAGTCCAAACTCTCCATTCTCCTCCTCTTGTTGGGGCGAAGGTGGGTGGACTTCAGCCTCCTGAATGAAGTGCTCATCTGTGGAATTCACTTGACCGTGCTGCTAGTGGGGGGGCTGGGCTGGTGTTTCATGGTGTTTGTGGATATGTAAATAAAGTGAGCACCTGTGGGCTCAGGAGGCAACTCTTACTCTACCCCCCCCCCCCCCAAAATGAACAACCTGATTAAAATCAGCCTCAGAAACTACAGCTTTTTCATTTCTATAACAAGAATCCTAAGAAATACTTTACAGATTGTATGCAGTGATCACTGTCACTCAACCACTATTAAAAGGCAACCACCTATGGTTGAGTTCAGCAATCATTCTACCTCAAGCAACATCACAGAGTAGATTTCTCTGGAAGAATATCCTCTGGGAAAATGTAGGTAAACAGAATTTATTTATTCAGTTACCCTACCAGAATGTGGTCAGGACACAGTCTTTTCACATGCACAGTAAATGATGTGATCTTGATCCCAGTAGAAGAGCCTGAGAGTGATCAAAATTTGTTCAGCCCTCCAGAGTGGAGAAATACTGGAGAATCTGCAACCAAACACAGCCTAAAGAAGCAAGACAACAATTCCAAAGTATTTATTTTATCCTCAGTTTTATGATGTGCATATAGTACACAATACACACAATGCCAGGCAAGTCTGATTCAACTAAGATAGCACAGTTTCAGTCATACATTGGGGAACACATGTATAACTTGTTGTCCAAACACTGAATATGAGTTTTAAAAAATGCCCTGTTTGAGTGGGCTTTTGGTTTGATTCTTTGTTGGCTAAGGGAGGTGGTTCTTGGTTTTGGATGAGAAATTCTACTTCACTCATACAGTGTGGTGACTGGAGAGATGGAGATTGAATATGAATGGCTTGAACTTTGCAGTTTAACATCTATGTTGTTAGGTGTCATTGATCAAATTGAAGTGATCAGAAATTCCATATGAATAACACAGTGTTGACATCTCACATTTTGGCTGCAATAAGTCAAATTGTTGTGATCCAGGAGCTGAATCTAGGTTTTTGTGGTGCTTCTGCTCCAGGACCCATCAGACTCTGGAATGTTATGGTGTAAGGGGGAATGGCGGCCACACTTGTTTTCTGCTGGTCCCATAGAATTGGGGAGTGAGGGTTAAATTTGGGAATGAGGGTTTGATCTAGTAGGAGCTGTGTGTTGGATCTGGGATTTTGTGGCATTCATGTATCAGAATGGAACAGGGTCCAGAATTTTTAGGTGCAGTAGGAGTGTAGACTTGTGTTAGAAGTTAGAGCTTGGAAGCCTAGGCCCAAAAACTGCCTGAATCAAGACGGACACGGGAGCTGCATATGGGATTTCGCAAGACTTAGGCGCCGGGGATTCCTGGGGGGGCGTCTGGATGTGGTGGGGGGGGTCAGTAGGAGCAGCTAGACTTGTTCTCTGTGTGGACGGCGTAGTGTGGGGATTGGGTACAAGCAGCAGCAGCAGCAGGATCCCGGTAGATCCAAAGGAACTGGCGTTGTAGCCCGTGCTGGCCCTGGGCACGGCATGTGCCTTGTTTGTGCTGCACCTCGCGGGGAGCGAAGCGCCCGGCAGGGCTCAGCAGGGGTGGGGTCGTGCTCTGCTCTCCAGCCGGGAGGGAGGATGTCCGGGCCCAGGCGGGGGGAAGGGGGTGGGCTCGGGGGGCTCCCCAGGCGCTTCCCCTCCCCTCCCCCAGCTGCATTCGGTGACGTTGCGGTTTCCTCCCTCTGCTCTGGCGGCGCTCGGGTGTCCCGGCGGCGCCTCCACATCCCCGCTCCGCGCCCGGCTCCAGGCGCCTCCGTCCGCCCCGCCGCGGGGATGGCCCGGCCGACTCAGTGAGCTGGGGGCGTCCGGAGCGGCTCCCCCTGCGGCTGCCGGGCGCTGCCGCCGCGCCGGGGCCGAGCTGAGGCGACTCGGGGGCGAGGTAAGGGGCGAAGGGGGTGGGGGTCGCTTCCCCCCAGTCCGGGAACTCGCCCCTGGGCTTGGAAGTGGAAACTTTCGGGGAGCCAAGCGGCCGGCTCCGCTGCGGGCGGGGGGCTCCACTCGTCTCTCGGGCCCTGCCCCCCTGTGCCCCTCGCAGCGTCGGCATGATGCGCGGTGCAGCTGCGGGGGCAGCAGGACCGTCCCGACTGCGCCCCGGGCTAATGCGGGGGGGGGGGGGACTCGGGTGCAGGCTGGAGGGGCGCCGTTGGGGGCGGGGGGCTGGGGCTGAAGAAGATCGGCTCCCTTGTCCCGGGAGAAGTGCGGGGACTCTCGAGCCGCGCTAACCCCGCCGCAGCCGCTGCTGCTGCTCCGGAGCGTCGGGCCGTGAGTCCGGGGAGGGGCTTGTTGTGGGGATCGGGAGAAGAGTTCACCGAAGTGCTTGAGCCCTGCTCCTTTGGGACGTGTTATGGGCTGTATTGCCGAGACACGTGTGGGGGTGAGCCTGACTGAATCCTTCTGGTTCTCATCGAGCCTGGAGCTGAATCCGCCACCCCCCCCCCCCCCAATGCAGGCAGCAACTGCGTTTCCGAATGGCTCTGTAGCTAGAGGTCCTGTGGCATGTTTTCTTTCTGACAAGTCCCAGTCAGTGATTTCGCTGTACCAGGAAATGTAAGGGGGGATTGACACATCCAGAGAGAGGGATGGGTTGGTTTGGTTTTTTTTACCAAAGTGCCCACTGACTCTGATGGGGCTCATCACCTTTGGGAAACAAGCCAATAGAAATTTGAGTAGAAATGTCATTTTTCCTTACCAGTCTAAATCAGTTTGCAACAAACCACTGGGGAAGTGATCCTGAGGGTTGGAGTCCTCTCAGTGGTCTACTCCAGTGGTTTTCAACCTTTTTTCATTTGCATCCCCTTAAAAATTTTTGACTGGAGGTGCGGGGTCCTTTGGAAATCTTAGACATACTCTGTGGACCCCCCCAGAGTTAAAAACCACTGGTCTAGTCAATGGCTGCTCATTACCACTCGAGACATTCAGAACCTTACAGAATTGGGCTGTATTAGAGAAATGTTGAGTGGTTAGGTGGGGACAAAATGACTAAAAGTAGTACAAAAACTTTAAACTTTGGAGCTTTGTGCTCTTCTGTAGCACCAAGAGCCCCAAAGCTCTTTACAGACACTAATGAGTTAAGCCTCATAAAATGCCTGTGTGAAAGGTGAGCATCCTTGTTTTGAAGCTAGGGAAACTAAGGCACAGAGCAAGACCATGATTTGCCTGAAGTTGACCGGCTTGCCATTTTTGCTTGTTATCAAAAATGTTTAAGTGCCATAGGAAATAGATAAATATTAATTACTTGTGGGCAAACCACATTGGTTGGGTGCACAAAGCACAGTTCAGATGCTATATGAATAAAAATAGACAATCAGAGTTTTAGATATTAATCCTAAAGTCCTAGTGCTTTATAACGTTTTATCCAGATCTCTAAAACTATTGAAGTCTTCTGTGCATTCCATTTCACTTGCTCAAGAGAATGATAATGGGATGGAAAGCCTTTAATCAGAATGTAAGATATAAATCCAGTTTAGACCATTCCCACTGTGGAATGGTGGTTGGGTGACTTGAGTATGATGGTTTCAGTTCTTAGTGGACAAATGTTCTTATTTATTACTTAGGTCTGGTTTACACTTAAAAGTTTTGCCGGCATTACTTTGCCAGCTAGGAATTGGGGGGGGGGGGGGGGGGGGGGGGGGATCACAGCCTAACTGACATACCTGTGCCACCAAAAGTCAAATATAGATGCAGTTGTTCTGCCCAAAAAGGTCCTTTTACTAATATATCTTGTATTGTTCAGGAAATTGGTATAAGCTATATTGGCGAAATCACTCTTTTGCTGGTATAAACTGCATCTCCACTAGCCAGATTAGGTATGCCTACTTAGCTATACATGCAAATCTGTTCTAGTGTAGACAAGGCCTAATTAGTAGTCTCAGCAGAGAGAACAATTATTGAATGAGATTATAAACAGAATTATCTCCTCCCCCTGCAGAAGTGATCCCTCTAGGTAAAGATTGAGACACATTTCCAGGATTGTATATAGAAACTTGCACAGTTCGTATCCATGAGATATCCATGCACTGAGTAGAAAGATTTTCGTCTCCACTGCTGTCAGTCTGGCACCTTTAACTAGCAATAAAACTATTTTTAAAGGCTATAAAAAGAAAAAACACTGTCCCCAAGCCACTTTAGTTGGTTTAACCTAGATAATACAAAAAAGGTTAACTGAGAAAAACTGATCTATGTCGGAGACCTTTTCTTATCCCTTTTAAGTAATATTCCAGCAACAAGTTTGTCCCAGCCTTTTTAAAAAAATTACCCAGTCTACATTATAAGCAGAGCCATATCAAGAACCAGGTTACGGCAGTGTTGTGTTACAAACTTGGTACCATCTGTATTCTGGAACTTAACTGCATTTTGTAACCAGGCTGAGTCTTTGGCCTAGTCTACACTGTGGGGGGGATTGACCTAAGATATGCAACTTCAGTTACGAGAATAGCGTAGCTGAAGTCGACGTAACTTAGGTTGATTTAGCTTGCGTCCTCACAGTGCGGGGTCAACTGCCGCCGCTCCCACGTCGACTCCACTTCCGCCTCTCACCGCAGTGGAGGACAGGAGTCGATGGCAGAGCAATCGGGGATCGATGTATTGCGTCTACACTAGATGCAATAAATCGATCCCCAAGAGATAGATCACTACCCGCCGGATCGGTAGACGTACCCTAAGTTATTTCTTTTTAAATACTCCTTAAAAGCAACCCAGATTAATATGGGGCATTTAAGTTTTGTTTCAGATGTTTTCCTGAGCACTAGTCGATAGCAGAGCTAGGAATATAATCCAGGGGTGAAATCGTAGCTCCACTGAAATCTCATAAACTCATAGACTTTAAGGCCAGGAGGGATCATCGTTAGAGCCCTGAAAATCTGTGGATATCCACATTCGCAGATGTGGATATCTGTGGATCATGTTTGTGTATCACAGATTCAAATTTTGTATCAGCGCAGGGCTCTAACTACCGTGATTCCCTAGTCTGACCTGCACATTGCAGGTCAGAGAACCTCACCCATCCACTCCTATAATAGACCCCTAACCTCTGACAGAGTTACTGAAGTCCCCAAATCATGATTTAAAGACTGCAAGTTACAAAGAATCCACTATTTACTCTAGTTTATACCTGCAAGTGACCCATGCTGCAGAGGAAGGCGTGTCTGACAATCTGACCCAGAGGAAAATTCCTTCTTGATCCCAAATATGGCAGTCAGTTAGACCCTGAGCATATGGGCAAGATCCACCAGCCAGACACCAGGAAAGAATTCTCTGTAGTAACTCAGAGCCCTCCCCATCTTCAGCGGCTGGGAATATTTGCTACAGGCAGTCGCCGATGGGCCACACCACAGTAGGCAGTCTCATCATTCCAACCCCTCCATAAACTTATCAAGCTCAGGCTTGAAGCCAGTTAGGTTTTTGCCCCCACTGCTCTACTTGGACGACTATTCCAGAACTTCACTCCTCTGATGGTTACAAGCCTTCATCTAATTTCAAGCCTAGACTTGTTGATGGCCAGTTTATATCCATTTGTTCTTGTGTCCATATTGGCGCTGAACTTAAATAACTCCTCTTCCTCTCTCTCATTGACATTAATGGATCCAGGATTCCAGCCCAAGATTCCTGACTGTTATTTATGTAGTCTAACAACAACAGCTCATTCCCTCCGGTCAATTCAAACTTTCTAAGGGCAGATCTACACTACAAACTTTTGCTGGTGTAGCTGTGTTGGTAGGGATGTGATGAGGTGTGAGATATGCTGGCAAAATCTCTGTTTTGCTGGTACAAGATGAGTCCATGTTAGGAGCACTCTGCTTGTATTGCACACCAGTATAGCTATACTGGCAAAGTACTCCTAATGTACGCCTGGCCTAAGAACAAGCAGTCTGACCTCCTATATGGCAATTAGAATTGAATAAATTTCTAAGCGCTCAACTGGTCTCTGTGTCCAGGTGCTGATGTTGGTGTCCATCTGCGCTGCTGCTGGTGCAGCGCTGCCTTCAGAGCTGGGCTTCTGGCCAGAATCTGCTGCTCTCTGCTCTGCCTTCAGAGCTGAGTGGAAGTATATGTATTTGTGTGTGTGTGCGCGGGGGGAGGGGGAGCATAAATGACTACAGACACAAAGATGGGGCACCCAATCAAATAAGTTTGAGAACCACTGCTTTAGACTGTAGGATCTTTGGTGCTAGGACTATATTTTTTGTTATGTGTTTGTACAGTGCCTACCATGACGGGGTCCTAATCCATAACTGTGGCTTCTAGTTAATAAATAATGTGTGAATGCGTTTCCAGGATTATAGCCTTGAACGTTGTCACGGCTTGAGAACACAATTAAAACATATTTCAGGTCCATCCTAACTGAAAGACTAAACAAGTTCTAGAGTTTTCTTCTTCTATTAATCTTAATTTCTCTGAAAAGATTTTACAAATAAAAATAACTATATTTTATATCCTGAACTACATACCTGTTCCTTAATAAGTGACTTCAGTTGAGGCCGAAGTAAAAAGTACTAAGGCTGTGTGCTTCAGGACATCTTTCTCTGTCTGTGTAGTTCTACATTTTTTTTTTGGTGACACTGATTGATGTTTCATTCAACGAATGCAAATATTTAAACAAACGAGTCTGCACTAGTTGGGAATGAGTGCCTTTAGGAGTATCCCACAATGACTTTCTTATTCATTCCATGGAACTTGGGATAAAAGGGCCTAAACGGAGTTAAGGATAATAATGTTAGCACAAGTAGGAGATTACTGAAGGAGCATTTCAATGCTAAGTAAATATTAAATTAGAAAAAAAAATCAATGGAGATTCTATTTGGTGTGCCAACAATTTAAATCTTGTTTTGAAATTGACAAAACTTTGCAGTTAATTGTTTTAATATAGTGCACTGTGCTTTTATTGCTTTATATAAATGGTTGTAAAAGTGACAAATTATAAAATGTGAAAAAATAACTGCAAGAAGTCTACATACAGAGAGAATGGGCAGATTAAAAATGCCTAAAATAAATGGATTAAAGTACTTTGAGGTAGCTATTTTACCTGTAGCATGTTGCAAAATTTTTGCAACCCTTAGTTCTTATCAGTGTTCCCTCTAATTTTTCCCACACACGTGCGGAATGACTTTTGTTATGTGCTCCAATATGGAGGTGTTGTGTGACACATCACCTCCATATTGGTGCACATAACAAAATTCATGTGATGGGCGTGGGGTCGAGGGATTCGGAGTGTGGGAGGGGGCTCAGGGTTGGGGCAGAGGGTTGGTGTGCAGGGGTGTGAGGGCTCCGGTTGGGGGTGCAGGCTGCCCTGGGGCTACAGCAGGGAGACTCGGACTCCCCCCAGCTCTTTCTCCCTGCAGCAGCACCTGGGCTCGGGGGGGGGAGAGGCACCTCTCCCCGGCCGCAGCAAGTCCAGGGTTGGGGCAGTATAAGATCCCAGCCGGGCGAGTTCCCTGAGCGCCTGTGCGGCGCTTAATAGCCTGCTGTGTGGCTGCGCAGCTTAGAGGGAACTTAGGTTCTTACAGGTTGATATTTCTTGCAGGGCTGTATACTACTCTAAATACATAGAGACCTCAGTGCTTAACTTAAAGCCATGTATAAAGTTAATTTGAATTAGCCAGTGAAATGTTCAGTATTATATATGTCTAGTATTATTTCCTTAGTATTGAAAAATATTGTCTTGTAAGATGCCATTGCAAACATATTAGCTGTAGTTGAGGTTAATGGAGATGAATTAAAAGCAAAGTTCAAAATGCTTCTTCATATCTGAAAACTCTAGGATGACATGACGATAAATTACTAATTTTGGAATGTTAGTGCCCAGGAAACATGGCGTGCCTGCATTTGACTTCCCGGCTTTAATACTATGGGTTTGCATATTGTGTGTACTGTGTTTCAATACAGATTATTTTCTTAAGATGTCATTTATTTTCTTACAGAACAATAAATAAATAACATTTGTAGCGAGCTTGTTGCATTCATTTACTTCACAAAGTAAAAATTTACAATCACAATTTGTTTGAGAGAGTTTTTTTCTTTTGCCCAGCATATTCACAAACCTAGGTACAATACCAGCAATGTATACCCAAACTGGACCTTTCCCACAAAATATCTAACCCTCAGTGTTTCTTTTAACGGTTTTAAATTTTGTTAACATACAATCTCTCTCTCTCTCTCCCTCCCTCTCTCTCTCTAACTGCTGTTTAACATTTTTTCTACCCAGTGGACTCTACAATAAAATAAGTGAAGTAATGGCCCATAGTAGGCCATGTTAGATACATTGTGAATTAGGAAGTGGTGCTGTTGAACTCTTCCCAGTATTTTATCCTCCTGTTTGGCACTGGACTGAAGTTTGGTCAGTGGTTTTCCATGGTTGAAATGGGGGAGGGGAGAGAATGACAGAGAGGAATTCAGCTGGCTCTACTGGAACTTCTGAATTTCCTGCCCCATTGTCCCATCTTAAAGTTCTGCAAGGAACAGAAAATACTAGTGCTGTTTGAACTGTATACCTATGGGAAGTCTGGATAGTTAGGTTATAATTTGTATAGAATCAGATGGTAGTTTTCCTGGGCCCTCTCTGTGTCCTGCTTAATTTGCCATGGGGGTACATGAACACGTGTGGGAACTACACACTTATATCCAGGAATTAGCGCCCCACCCCCTGAGTTCTGTTTACCTGTATTACAGTATTTAGTTCTTAAACTCTGTTGATCTTGGACCAAATGCGTTGGTTGCTCTTCCACGTTTAAATCTGTTTTGCTGAAATATTTAAACCATTTTAATATTTTCAATATTTTAAACCATATTAAATAATTAAATTACTTTTTTAATGGGACAGTAGTGAGGGGGCTTGCTATGCAGGCTAAATGAATCTCCAGTCAATATATGGAGGATTTAACCAGTGTTATTTCCATTATCATCAATGAGACTAAATTGCAAGATGTATGTATAGAAAGATTTGCTTAATTTTTTGAAGACTGTGGGCCAAGTGCCAAAAAAGAAATTTCCTACAAGAAATCTCCTTTATCTGTGACCTAGCCTACCACCACTTGAGAGAAGTAACTATATTATTGGCAGTATCAGCACTTGTGCAAAAGGATATCAATACATGTCTGTTTAGGGGAACAAGATACACACTGCAGTTCAGCTCACCATAAGAAAGCTGCTGTTATTGGTATTAGATAATTTCCCACTCAGATTTGCACAACTCTTTTATCTGATTGGCTGTGAGTATGTGTTCTCAAGATTTGTATTTTGACATTGTTGCTTTAATGGGCTGATATTATCATGCAGTTTAAGTTATTACATGGGAAGTGTCGTCACTGTGTAATTCAAGACAGGATTGGGGACGGACTAACGCAATAGTCTCAAATTGCAGTGGGGGAGGTCTAGGTTGGATATTAGGAAACACTATTTCACTAGGAGGGTGGCGAAGCACTAGAATGCGTTACCTAGGGAGGTGGTGGAATCTCCATACTTAGAGGTTTTTAAGGCCCGGTTTGACAAAGCCTTGGCTGGGATGATTTAGTTGGTGTTGGTCCTGCTTTCAGCAGGGGTTGGACTAGATGACCTCCTGAGGTTTCTTCCAACCCAAATATTCTGTGATTCTACGATATATTAACTTGAGTAGTAGAAGCTATCACTATGAATAATGTATCAAGAAATTATGTTTTTATTACAATTAAAGAACAGAATGACAAAAACAATATCTCTGAAACTCCAGAGCCACTTTTTAGAAGACAATTTCTCTTGCAGAACTTGACATTTTTCATTATGATGGAAGAGAGCTTCATTTAAAACTTTGGTACTGTTTCAATTGTATCACTCTTCTTAGTGCTTAGTATCCATCATGTACATCTGCTCATATAAGAGATGAGCCTCGATGGAGTTGAGGGTGCTAGCAAGGTCTTAGGTAGCTTCTGCCTTTCTGTGACAAAGTTCTTCCTCTACCTTGGTGGGTCTTGCGCTTATTGGCGGATTTGCTTGCCTTGGAGCTTCACGACAGCCCTCAGCTTGGCTGTTTTTCTGAACCCACAGTCCAGGTCGACTCCTCCTGTGTCTGACCAGGAGTTGGGAGGATTTGGGGGGAACCCGGGCCCGCCCTCTACTCTGGGTTCCAGCCCAGGGCCCTGTGGAATGCAGCTGTCTAGAGTGCCTCCTGGAACAGCTGTGCAACAGCTACAACTCCCTGGGCTACTTCCCCATGGCCTCCTCCCAACACCTTCTTTATCCTCACCCTAGGACCTTCCTCCTGGTGTCTGATAATTGTTGTACACCTCAGTCCTCCAACAGTCCGCGTTCTCACTCTCAGCTCCTAGTGCCTCTTGTTCCCAGCTCCTCACACGCACACCACAAACTGAAGTGAGCTCTTTTTTAAACCCCAGGGGCCCTGATTAGCCTGCCTTAATTGATTCTAGCAGCTTCTTGACTGGCTGCAGGTGTTCTAATCAGCCTGTCTTAATTATCTCCAAAAGGTTCCTGATTGTTCTGGAACCTTCCCTGTTGGTAAACGGGACCGTCCCTCGCTTGCTCCTTAACTATCTGCTTTCTATTCTTTCCTAAAGCCCCCTGGCCTGGATTTTTCTTACTTTTGGACCCTGCCTTAGTCTCCCCCCCCCGACCGGGCCAGACACTTTTTGTTTTGGTTTGCTTTTTGCTGTTTTTTTTTCTTGCCGTTTACGTGCTGGTCGGACTCCAGCTTGCAGCCAGCACCCGCCCCTCCCCTTCGCCTGCTCTTGGGCGCAGCTATTTGCCTCAGCTGAAACCCCCAGAGGAGGGGGGGAAGATTGCCGATTTTTGCTATCCGGAGGGGGGAGTGGAAGCCCCCAGACCCAGCCGTTTCGCTGTTTGTTTGGAATTCCCGTCTTATCTTTACAACATTCTCGGCCTGCCGGAAGCCTTGGAACACAGCCAACACAGTTGGAGAAGAAGATTTTCAAAGGAAATCACCCGGGGAAGCTACAAATCATCGTGGAGGGGGCCGTAAGACTGAGTAATTTCTTGAATTATACTCTCGAGGGGGGGAGTTTGACTGTGGTATAATTGCGTTTGTGGTGGCACAGGGGGTGTGGCACGGAGCTACCCACGATCCATCGGTGCCCCCCCCCCAATACTACTACAACTGTCACGGCCCCCCCGCCGTCCGTCCCTGCTGGCAACTTGCCATCTGTCTTCGGATCCAGCTGTTTGCTTTGAACTTTGCCTTTCGGACCGGACATAACAGCCGACCAAACGAGACTCTTTGGACAAACGTGCATGGGTCTACACCCGCCCCCCCCCCCCCCGCCCCCCGGGACTGCTTATCCCACAGCTTGCCCCTATTACCGGACCCCGATTTTTGTCCCCCCCCCCCAGTCCAACCCATTTGGCATTCCCCCCCCCCGCTTGCAGCCCAGCAGGGAGGAGCGGTTAATCTGCTTCCCCCTCCCCCCCCCTCCTTCCGGTGTCTCCCCGCCTCTCTCTGCTCACAATGGCGGGGAATGAGAGGGGTGAGGCCTCTCTAATAATATCAGCTGTCCCCCCCCACCCCCCCGCCCAACCCCCAAGGTCCCCCCACCACCACTATCGTTAAAATACTTGCCACCGCCCCCGCTGGGGCACCGGCAGCAGGAGGCACCGGGGCGATTACTGCCGCTGCTGCGCCCACTGCCCCCCCAGATTCTAGGAACCCCCCCCCAGCTGGCCGGAAAGGCCAGGGCGGGAAGAAAGGAAAGGGCCCCGCTAAAACATCTAGGCCCTCTATGGCAGGGGCTGCCCCCACAGCTGTGGCCTCGTCATCGACCGTGGCTCCCCTCCCCGCTGTTCCCTCCACCAGCTCTGCGAATGTCCCTCCCCCGGCCCCCAGGACGTATGCCCGGGCAGTGGCAGGCTCCCCCCTGCCTGCCGACTCGTCATCTCGCCCACCCACTGCCTCCGATACCATCACCAGCAGCCGGGGCCCTTTCCCCACCTTGACCAGGAGGCACGGTGTCCGTTGCCTCCTGGTGCCCGCCTCGCCCCACGTGGAGACATACGTGCAGGCATTGGCGAAGGTGGTAGGACCCACGGCTATTGTGGCGGCCTCCAAGATGTATGGGAAGGTCGTTTTTTTCTTAGCTTCAGAGGCTGCCGCCCAGGAGGCGGTGGAGAGGGGCCTGGCAGTGGGGGGGGGTGTTCGTCCCCCTAGAGCCGCTAGAAGAGCTGGGCGTTCGCCTCGTCCTCACCTCCGTTCCTCCCTTTTTACCCAGTGCTGCCCTGTTACCCGCTCTCTCTGCCCTGGGGAAAGTTGTCTCTGTCATCAGCCCTCTCCCGTTGGGCTGGAAGGACCCCACCCTCCGTCACGTCCTTTCATTCTGCCAGCAAGTGCAGCTTCTACCGCCAGTGGGGGTGCGTGACGGAGAGGCGCTCGAGGGGTCCTTCCTAGTCCCCTACCAGGGAGCCCGCTATCGGGTCTTTTATTCCACTGGAGAGGCCCGGTGCTACCTCTGCCGCTCAGCGGGGCATGTCCGCAGAGACTGCCCTTTGGCCCGGGGGGGAGGGGCACCCGAGACCCCCGAGATCCGGCAGGACATCGGCCCTGTCGTTGCCGACGCCCCTGGCTGCCCGGCACCGGAAACCAACCCTCCTCCTATTCAACCCATCGCTGCTCCCGTCCTGGCCCAGGAGACTCCTTCCCTACAACGCCCGGGCGAGCAAGGGAGTCCCACCCTTGCTATTACCACTTCGGCAGAGCCTATGGAGGAGGGTGTGGCAAATATATTACCGGGTATAGGAGAGGGCCCGCCCCAAGGAGAACCCCCCGCCCCTCATGCTGCCTCACCGCTACCCCCCCGGACCCTTGAACCATTGCCTCCGCCCCCCGACACGACCCCTGCTAACCAACCCCCAGACGACGCTATGGAGGGCTGGACCCTAGTCCAGGGGAAGTGAGGCAAGCGGAAGGCTCGAGCTCCGCTGCATCCATCCGACGCGGAAGCCCCCCGGAAGACCAGGAAGGGAGGCACTGATATTGAGCCCTCCACTATGGCCACGAGTGAGATCCATCCGCTGGTGTCGGGAGGGGAAGACAGACTGGCATTGGAGGGCAGAATCCCCCCTCCACGGGAGACCCTCCCCTCCGAGACCCCTGAGGACACCCCTTCTGCCCGGATACCACCCGAACCCCCCACGAACCCCGAGGCGACCGTTGAGGCGGGCCCTAGAGGAGAAGCCCCCAGGGTAGCAAGAGTTGGCCTCTCCTCCGTGTATGCGGAGATTGAGGCCCTAGATTTGACCCCGGTCACCCAGGGAGAGGGTGATCTACTGCCGGCTGGCCTCGAGCTGGGCAACCTCACCCCAGCCCCCCTTTCCCCATGCTCCCTCCCCCTAATTGCCTTCCCGGGCGAGCACCCTGCAGAAGGAGGTCCACCACCTGATGCCATGGCCGCCAAGACCACCACGGAGCCAGCGCCTAGCATTACTGGGAGCCCCCTCCCTTACCCCTTAACCCTTGACTCTGCTCAGGAGGCACCTTCCTTTAGCTGCTTGCCTCCTGAACCCCAGAGCCTTACCTCTGCCCCTGCCCCCACCCCTGTCCCCACCCAGTTTACCTCCTCCTGTAATGCTATTGCCGCCCCTGGGGTTGTTTTTTTTCTGCCTTTTGCAGATTCCCCCCAGGGAGCAGTCTTTGCACTTTCTAGTCGCGACCCATTAGGAGTTGCAATTTTTCCCCCGCCATCCCCTTCCACCCCAAGGCGCGAAATGGATTTAATAACCCCAGCCTGTCAGACGCCCCGTCGGTGGTCCGCACCCTGCCTACCCGCCTTAGCGGACCACGAGGCTGTATTAAGAGCCCCACCAGGGAATACCCCGGAAATCGTAACCCCACCCCCCCATGAGCTGCGGCATGCACTACGGAAGTTCTTAGAACACACCCGTGGCGCCCGCAATAGGGTACAGCTGGCTCTTCAGCTCTGGGGGAATTTTGAGCAAATTTTTCGGACCACAAGGGCCCTTATAAAGGAGGGCAAAGGGCAAGGCAGGCGCGGTGCTGCGGCCTACGAGCGGGCCCGCCACTTCCAAAGCGATCTACTCATCTATGAGATGGGTCACGGGTTGGTGCGCAACCCGCCGGGGGCCACAAACACCCCCGCCACCGAGAAACCTCCACCCCACCAGCCCTCCGCATGATGCCTACTCTTATTGCAACCTTGAATACCAGGGGCTGTAGGATGGCTCTCCGCAGGTCCCAGGTGCTCTCTTACCTTCGGGAAGGAGGGTACTCTGTAGTTTTCCTGCAGGAGACCCATACGGACCTGACCTTTGAGGACAGGTGGCGGCTGGAGTGGGGGGACAGGGTCTACTTTAGCCACTTCACGACTTGGCAAGCTGGAGTGGCGACCCTGTTCTCCCCCACCCTACGGCCCGAGGTGCTAGGGGTCACTGAGGCCGTGCCGGGCCACCTGCTGCACCTTCGAGTCCGTATGGAGGGGCTCGTGGTAAATCTTGTTAATATCTATGCCCCACAACTGAGCCCAAAGCGGCCACAATTTTACCAGCGGGTGTCCGACTTTCTCGGCACCTTAGATTCGTACGAGGGCCTGGTCCTGGGAGGGGACTTTAACACCACCCTCGAGGAACAGGAGCGCTCAGGGGCCGAGCCGAGCCCGGCCGCCGTGAACATCCTCCAGGGAATAGTTGAATATCACTCCCTAGTGGACGTCTGGCGTGACCATCACCCAGATGACACCTCCACGTTCACTTTTGTCCGGGTGGAGGCCCATCGGTCACACCACTCTCGGTTGGACCGTATTTATTTATCCCGTTTCCATCTTTCACAGGCTCACTCCTCCGCCATTCGGCCGGCCCCTTTTTCCGACCATCATTTAGTTACTATAACGGTCTCCCTCCGTGCAGAGAGACCAGGGCTGGCCTATTGGCACTTTAACAACAGCCTGTTGGAGGACGAGAGCTTCGTGACGTCCTTCCGGGAGTTTTGGCTGGCCTGGCGAGAGCAGTGGCGTGCCTTTCCCTCAGTGCGGCGATGGTGGGATCTAGGGAAGGTACGCGCCAAGCTCTTCTGCCGTGACTACACTCGGGGCACCAGCCGACGGAGAAATGCGGCGATAGAGCAGTTGGAACGGGAGGTCTTGGAGCTGGAGAGGCGCCTGGCCGCCGACCCCGAGGACCTGTCCCTCTGCGGAGCGTGCCGGGAGAAGCGGGAGGAGCTTCGGGCCCTCGAGGACCACCAGGCCCGAGGTGCCTTCGTCCGGTCCCGCATCCGCCTCCTTCGGGAGATGGACCGCGGCTCCCACTTCTTCTGTGCCCTTGAGAAAACGAGGGGGGCCAAGAAGCACGTCACTTGCCTTCTAGCGGAAGACGGCACCCCCCTCACGGATCTGGAGGAGATGTGTGGGAGGGCCCGCGACTTCTACACAAGCCTTTTCTCCCCGGATCCGACCGATCCTGGCGCTTGCAGGGTGCTCTGGGAGGACCTCCCCACGGTCAGCGTGGGCGACCGAGAGCGGCTAGAGCTGCCTCTCACCCTGGCCGAGTTCTCAGAAGCCCTCCACCGCATGCCCACCAATAAATCTCCGGGCATGGACGGGCTGACCGTGAAGTTTTACCGCGCGTTCTGGGACATCCTCGGCCCAGACCTAGTCACTGTCTGGGCTGAGTCCTTGCAGGGCGGGGTCCTCCCTCTGTCGTGCAGGCGAGCGGTGCTCGCCTTGCTGCCGAAGAAGGGGGACCTCCGCGATTTACGAAACTGGCGTCCCGTCTCACTCCTTAGCACGGATTACAAAATTGTAGCGAAAGCAATTTCGCTGCGGCTAGGGTCCGTGATGGCGGATGTGATCCACCCAGACCAGACCTATACTGTCCCAGGTCGCAGCATTTTTGACAACCTATTTCTAGTCCGAGACCTTTTGGAACTCGGGCGGAGAGATGGTCTGTCGTTCGCCCTCCTGTCTCTTGATCAGGAGAAGGCGTTCGATAGAGTAGACCATGGGTACCTCCTGAGCACTCTGCAGGCGTTTGGATTCGGACCTCAGTTTCTGAGTTTTCTCCGGGTGCTGTATGCCTCCGCGGAGTGTTTGGTTAGGCTCAACTGGACCCTGACTGAACCGGTCAGCTTCAGGCGAGGAGTGCGGCAGGAGTGCCCCCTCTCGGGCCAGCTGTACGTTCTGGCGATCGAGCCTTTCCTCTGTCTCCTCCGCAGGAGGTTGACGGGGTTGGTGCTGTGGGAGCCGGAGCTGCGGCTGGTCCTGTCGGCATACGCCGATGACATACTCCTCGTGGTCCAGGACCCGGGCGACTTGGCGCGAGTGGAGGCATGCCAGGCCATCTATTCGGCAGCCTCCTCCGCCCGAGTCAACTGGGTCAAGAGCTCTGGCTTGGCGGTGGGGGACTGGCGGCAGGTAAGCTCCCTCCCACCCGCGCTTCAGACCATCCGGTGGAGCGCGGGTCCACTGCTCTATCTCAGCGTTTACCTTTCCGCCACGCACCCTTCCCCGCCGGAGAACTGGCAAAATTTAGAGGGCGGGGTGATAGAGCGGATCCGGAAATGGACGAGGCTACTCCGATGTCTCTCCCTCCGAGGGAGAGCACTGGTGCTTAACCAACTAGTCCTGTCCACGCTCTGGTACCGGCTCAACACCCTGGCCCCGGCCCAGGGTTTCCTGAACCACCTCCGGAGATTGATTCTAGAGTTCTTTTGGTCAGGAATGCACTGGGCACCTGTTGGAGTTCTTCATTTACCCCTGAAGGAAGGAGGGCAGGGCCTGAAGTGTCTGTACACTCAGGTCCGCGTTTTCCGCCTCCAGGCCCTGCAGAGGCTCCTTTACAGCGCAGGTAGTTCGACGTGGAGCATACTGGCGCACGCCTTCCTGTGCCGCTTCCAAGGGCTCCAATACGACCGGCAGCTCTTTTATCTTTGTCCGAGAGGTTTTCTGAGAGACCTCTCCGGGCTGCCGGTCTTCTACCAGGACCTCCTCCGGACCTGGAAACTGTTTCAAACGACCAGGTCCGTGGCGGCCACCGTGGGAGCAGATCTCCTCACGGAGCCCCTGCTACACAATCCCCAACTCCGTGTGCAGGTGGCAAAGTCCCGCTCGGTGCGCCAGAGGTTGGTCCTGGCAGAAGTCACGAGGGTCGGAGACCTCCTGGACTACGACCGGAGAGACTGGCTGGATCCCCTGATGCTCGCTCGGCGCATGGGGCTCTCCAGCCCTCGTACCCCCCGGCGCGTACTTCAGGAGGTGAAGGCCGCCTTGACCCCCGCTGCTCGGGCTTATGTCAACCGAGCCTTGCGCGAGGGCGCACCCCGCCCATCCTCTACCCCAGGCCCGCCGGACCTTTCCATTGGGCCCCTACCCTGCCAATCCCGACAAACCCCTCACCCTTTCACTGCAAGCCGGCTGCATGAACTGCAGCCGGTCAGTTTTCAAATTGCACCACGGAAATATTTATATACACTCACGCTTCACACCCTTCACACCCACACCCTGGTGTCCCGCCCCGATACAAAGTGGCAGGACCTCCTGCCACCTTTGGAGGGTGAGCAACCTCGGTGGGCCAGCCTGTACTCCACCTTGGTCCCGAGGCCCGTCGGGGACATCAGTTGGCGGCTCCTTCACGGAGCTGTGAGCACGGGCGTGTTTTTGACACGGTTTACCCCCATCCCGGAGACTTGCCCTTTTTGTAATGTGGGGGAAACCCTGGCGCATGTATATTTAGAGTGTGCCAGATTGCAGCCCCTTTTCCGGCTCCTCACAAATATTTTATTGCGCTTTTGGCTTCATTTCTCCCCTCACCTCTTTATCTATACACTCCCCATCCGTGGCCCCACAAAATCGCGGGATCTCCTTGTTAACCTCCTCCTAGCCTCGGCTAAAACAGCCATTTTTAAAACCAGAGAGAGGAGGTTGGCCCATGAATCGTCCTGCGATTGTAGGGCCCTTTTCTGATCCTTAGTACATTCACGTATCCGGGCGGAGTTCCTCTGGGCGGCGTCCACCGACTCTCTTGGCGCCTTTGAGGAGCGGTGGGCGCTGTCCGGGGTTCTCTGCTCGGTGACCCCGTCCGGTTCCCTCCATCTGACCCTTTGATTGAGGGGAAGAGCGAGAGACGCCAGCCCCAGCCGTTGCCGCTGTGGATACCATCATTACTGTCATCTAGGAGGGGTCCTATAATACATGGGTGTCTACCCACCCCCAAACCGCCCACCCTGCAGCCGTGCCCATCTTGCCGGGCACTCTCAGGAGAGGGATAATCGGTGACACTGGGCACGGCACTAGGTAACTCGAGGGGGTGGAAGACCACGAGTGTCGAGGAAGCCCCCCCGCTCTAGGCCACCAGGTAACTCAGGAGGGTGGAAGACCACGAGTGTCGAGGAAGCCCCCCCGCTCTGGGCCCAGGCTAGCCTGAACACTTCTCCCTCCTGAAAGCTGCTGTGTTATACCTTCTGTTTGCGTTGTTTTGTTGCATAGTTTGTTTTGTTTTCTTGGTAACTCTTTGCAAGTGTTACAATAAAATTCTTTTCTGTTTCAAAAAAACCTTCCCTGTTACCTTACCCAGGGAAAAGGGACCTACTTAATCTGCTCGCCTACTGCTACCCTCTGGCCTGGGCTTTTCTTGCTTTTTGCCCCTGCTTTCGGCTTCCCCCCAACCGGGCCAGACGCTCTCTCCCTTTCTTTTCTTTTGTTGTTTTTTTTTTCTTTCTCAGCTGCTGCTAAAGTGCTGGCCGGCTGCCGGCCGGCTGTTAGCGCCGGCGGGAAAGGCCAGGGCAAGAAGAAGGGGAAGGGCCCCGCTAAAACCACCAGGCCCTCCGTGGCAGGGCCACCCCCACTGCTGCGGCCCCGCCACTGACCACGGCATCCTCCCACGCTGCCCCCTCCACCAGCTCTGCGGATGTCCCTCCCTCAGCCCCCAGGACATATGCCTGGGCAGCAGTGGTGTGGCCCTCGGCCATTGTGGCAGCCTCCAAAATGTATGGGAAGGTTCTCTTCTTCTTAGCATCAGAGGCTGCCACCCAGGAAGCGGTAGAGAGGGGCCTGGCGGTGGGGGTGGTGTTTGTCCCCCTAGAGCTGCTAGAGGACCTGGGCGTCCACCTGGTCCTGACCTCTGTCCCTCCTTTTCTCCCCAATGCTGCCCTGTTACCCGCCCTTTCCAACCTGGGGAAACCTGTTTCTGTCATCAGCCCTCTCCTGTTAGGCTGCAAGGACCCCACCCTCCGTCACACCTTTTCCTTCTGCTGGCAAGTGCAGCTTCCACTGCCGTCGGCGGCGCGTGACGGAGAGGCGCTCGAGGGGTCCTTCCTAGTCCCCCACCAGGGGGCCCGTTACGGGTTTATTTCTCCACGGGGGAAGCCCGGTGCTACCTCTGCCGGGTGTCGGGGCATGTCCGGAGGGACTGCCCCTTAGCCTGGCAAAGAGGGGCACCTAAGATCCCCGAGACCGGCAGGACATCGGCCCCATCATTGGCGACGCCCCTGGCCGCCCGATACCCGAACCCGCCCCCCCTCCTATTCGGACCACCACTTCTCCCGCTCAGGCCCATGGGGCACCTCCCCTACAACGCCCAGATGAGCGGGAGAGCCCCGGCCATTGCTGCTGACAATCTGGCGGGGCCTATGGAGGAGGATGTGGCAGAGATACCACCAGGCATGGGAGAGAGCCTGCCCCAGGGAGAATCCTCCCTCCCTTATGCCGCCCCACCGTCCCCCGCCCAAGCCCCTGAGCCATCGCCTTTACCCCCTGATACGACCCCTGCTAACCAGCCCCCAGATGATGCCATGGAGGGCTGGGCCCTAGTCCAGAGGAAGCGAGGCAAGTGGAAGGCTCGAGCTCCGCCTCATGTACCCGAGGCGGAGGCCCCCCAGAAGACCAGGAAGGGGGGCACTGATGCCGAACCTTCCGCTTTGCCCACGAGTGCGTTCCATCCACCGGTGTCAGCCGGGAAAGACGTGGTAGCACCGGAGGGTAGTGTCTCCCCTCCACAGGAGACCCTCCCCTCCGAGACCCTCGAGGAAGCCCTTTCTGTCCTGACACTGCCCGAAGCCCCCGTGAACCCTGAGGCAACCGTCGTGATGGGTGCCAGCGGGGAGAACCCCGGGGCGACATAAATTGTCCTCTCCTCCATGTTCGAGGAGATCGAGGCCCTAGGTCTGACCCCGGTCGCCCAGGGGGAGGACGACCTTTTGCCAGAAAACCTCGATTTGGACGACCTCACTCCACCCCTCTTTTCCCCGTGCTCCCTCCCCCTAACTGCCGCTTCTGCTCCCACCTCCGAGGAGCCCCTGGACTCTTCCATCGACCTGGCCGCTGATGGCACCCCGCTGACGACCACCGAGCCTGCTCAGGTGACAGCCGGCGCCATGCGACCAGGACACGAGCCACCAGGAGCACACCCTGTTGGTGCGGAGCAATTCATTTCCTTCCCGGGCGGGGGCCCAACAGAAGATAATCCACTTCCTGATGCTGTAGCCGCTAAATCCACCATGGAGCCCGCGCCTGGTATCACTGAGAGCTCCCTCCCCACCCCCTTAACCCTCTAGCCTGATCGGGAGGCGCCATCATCCAGCTGCTCGCCTCCCGAAACCCAGAACCTCGCCTCTGACCCTGCCCCTGCCCCTACCCCTATCCAGTCTACCTCCTGCGATGTTATCGCCGCCCCCAGGGCTGTCTCCTTCCCTTTTCCAATCGATGACCTCCAGGGAGCGGCCTTTGCATTCTCCTGCCCCGACCCATTAGGGGTGCTATTTTCCCTCCACCGCCCCCTATCGCCCCAGGGTTTGAGGCGGGCCTAGAAGCTGCAGCCCATCAGGCACCCTGTCGGGGGTCCGCACCCTGCTTGCCCGTTTTAGTAGGCCATGGGGCTGCACCAAGGGCCCCGACGGGGAACAACCAGGAAACCATAACCCCACCCCCCCATGAGCTGCGAGGAGAGCTGCGGAAGTTTTTAGAGGATGTCCGTGGCTCCCGCAACAAGGTACAGCTTGCTCTCCAGCAATGGGGGGATTTTTTTCAAACCCTCCGGGCCACAAGGGCCCTCATGGGGGAAGGTAAAGGGACGGGGAAGCAGGATGCCGCGGCCTACTGGCGGGTCCACATCTTCCGTGACCAATTACTCCCCTATGGGATGGGTCAGGGACTGTCGCGCGGCCCGCTGGGGGATGCGAGCATCCCTGCCAGTGAGGATCCCCCCCAGCCCTCCCCATGACACCTCTCACCATCGCAACGTTGAACACCTGGGGTTGTAGGATGGCTCTCCGCAGGTCCCAGGTGCTCTCCTTCCTTCGGGAGGGAGGGTACTCTGTGATTTTCCTGCAGGAGACCCATACGGATCCGACCGCCGAAGATAGTTGGCGGCTGGAGTGGGGGGACAGGGTCTACTTTATCCATTCCACGATTCGGCAGGCTGGAGTGGTGACCCTGTTCTCCCCTGACCTACGGCCCGAGGTGCTAGGGGTCACCGAGGCCGTGCAGGGTTGCCTGCTGCATCTCTGGGTCCGTATAGAGGGGCTCGTGGTTAACCTCGTTAACGTCTATGCCCCGACATTGGGCCCGGAGCGGCTGCAATTCTATCAGCAGGCGTCCACCTTCCTCGGCATCTTAGATTCTCACGAGTGCCTGGTCCTGGGAGGGGATTTTAATACCACCCTCGAGGAGCGAGACCGCTCGGGGACCGAGCAGTGCCTGGCCGCCGTGGACACCCTCCGGGAGATAGTTGAACATCACTCCCTAGTGGACATCTGGCATGACCACCACCCGGATGACACTTCCACGTTCACCTTTGTCCGGGTGGAAGCCCATCGGTCGAGCCACTCCTGGTTGGACCGCATTTATCCATCACGCTTCCATCTCTCACGAGCCCACTCCTCCAGCATTCGGCTGGCCCCATTTTCTGACCATCACCTAGCCACCGTGACAGCCTCCCTCTGTGCGGAGAGGCCGGGGCCGGCCTATTGGCATTTTAACAACAGCCTGTTGGAGGATGAGGGCTCCATGACGTCCTTCCGGGAATTCTGGCTGGTCTGGCGAGGGCAGCGGCGCGCCTTTCCCTCGGCGCAGTGGTGGTGGGACCTGGGGAAGGTGCGCGCCTGGCTTTTCTGCTGCGACTACACCTGGGGCACCAGCCGACGGAGAAATGCGGCGATAGAGCAGTTGGAACGGGAGGTCTTAGAGATGGAGAGGCGTCTGGCCGTCAGCCCCGAAGACCCGCTCCTCTGCGGAGCGTGCCGGGAGAAGCGGGAGGAGCTCTGGGCCCTCAAGGACCATCGGGCCCGGGGCGCCTTTGTTCGATCCCGCATCCACCTCCTTCGGGAGATGGATCGCGGCTCCCGCTTCTTCTATGCCCAGGAGAAAACGAGGGGGGCCAAGAAATGCGTCACCTGCCTCCTGGCAGAAGACGGCACCCCCCTCACGGAACCGGCGGAGATGTGCGGGAGGGCCCAAGCCTTCTACACAAGTCTTTTCTCCCCGGATCCGACCGACCCTAGCGCTTGCAGAGTGCTTTGGGAGGAGCTCCCTACGGTCAGCGCGAGCGACCGAGATTGGCTAGAGTTGCCTCTCACTCTGGCCGAGTTCTCGGAAGCCCTCCGTCGTATGCCCACCAATAAGTCACCAGGCATGGAGTTCTACCACGTGTTTTGGGACATCCTCGGCCCAGACCTAGTCACCGTCTGGGCTGAGTCTCTGCAGAGCGGGGTCCTCCCTCTCTCCTGCAGGCGAGCTTTATTGCAGAAGAAGGGGGACCTTCGCGATTTACGAAATTGGCGTCCCGTCTCGCGCCTCAGCACGGACTACAAAATCGTAGCGAAAGCAATCTCACTGTGGCTAGGGTCTGTGCTGGCAGACGTGATCCACCCAGACCAGACCTACACCGTCCTGGACCTCAGTATCTTTGATAACCTATTTCTGGTTTGGGACCTTTTGGAACTCGGGCGTAGAGACGGTCTGTCATTCGCCCTCCTGTTCCTAGATCAGGAGAAGGCGTTCGATAGGGTGGACCACGGGTACCTCCTGAGCACTCTGCAAGCGTTTGGCTTCGGACCCCAGTTTGTGGGTTTTTCCGGGTGCTGTACGCTTCCGTAGAGTGTCTGGTTAAGCTCAACTGGACCCTGACTGAACCAGTCAGCTTCGGGTGAGCAGTACGGCAGGGGTGCCCCCCTCAGGCCAGCTATATGCTCTGGCGATAGAGCCCTTCCTCTGTCTCCTCCGCAGGAGGTTGACAGGGTTGGTGCTGCGGGAGCCGGAGCTGCGGCTGGTCCTGTTGGCGTACGCTGATGATGTGCTCCTCGTGATCCAGGACCCCGGCGACGTGGCGCGGGTGGAGGCTTGCCAGGCCATCTATTTGGCAGCCTCCTCCTCCTGGGTCAACTGGGTCAAGAGCTCTGGCTTGGCGGTAGGAGACTGGCGGCAGGCGAGCTCCCTCCCACCCGCGCTTCAGACCATCCGGTGGAGCGCGGGTCCGCTGCTCTACCTCGGCGTTTACCTTTCTGCCACGCATCCCTCTCCGCCGGAGAACTGGGAAAATTTAGAGGGCGGGGTGATAGAGCGGCTCCGGAAATGTACGGGACTACTCCGATGTCTCTCCCTCCGAGGAAGAGCATTGGTGCTTAATCAACTAGTCCTGTCCAGGCTCAACACCCTGGTCCCGGCCCCGGGTTTCCTGACCAACCTCCGGACATCGATTCTGGGGTTCTTTTGATCAGGAACGCACTGGGCCCCTGTAGGGGTTCTTCATCTACCCCTGAAGGAAGGAAGACAAGGCCTGAAGTGTCTACACACTCAGGTCCGTGTCTTCTGCCTCCAGGCCCTACAGAGGCTCCTCTATGGTGCAAGCAGTTCGGCATGGAGCACACTGGCGCACGCCATCCTGCGCCGCATCCGAGGTCTCCGATACGACCGGCAGCTCTTTTATCTCCGTCAGGGAGGTCTTCCGCGAGACCTCTCCGGGCTGCCGATCTTCTACCAGGACCTCCTCCGGACTTGGAAACTGTTTTTAACGACCAGGTCCATGGCGGCCATTGAGGGGGTAGATCTCCTCGCGGAGCCCCTGCTACACAACCCCCAGCTCCGTGTGCAGGTGGCGGAGTCCCACTCGGTGCACCAGAGCTTGATCCTGGCAGAAGTCACGAGAGTCGGAGACCTCCTGGACTGCGACCGGGGAGACTGGCTGGATCCCCTAATGCTCACCCGGTGCATGGGGCTCTCCAGACCTCGTACGCCCCAGCGCGTACTTCAGGAGGTGAAGGCCGCTTTGCCACCCGCTGCTCGAGCTTACCTCAACCGGGTCCTGCTCGAAGACACGCCCCGCCCACCCTCTACCCCATGCCCGCCGGACTTTTTAATTGGACCGCTGCCCCGCAGATCTGATCGACCCCCTCACCCCTTCACTGCGAGCCAGCTGCATGAACTGCAGCCGGTACGCTTCCAAATCGCGCCAAGGCAACATCTATACACGCTCGCGCTCCACACCTTTCACGCCCTCACCCTAGTGTCCCACCCCGACACAAAGTGGTGAGATCTTTGGAGGGTGAGCAGCCCTGGTGGGCCAGCCTATATTCCACCTTGGTTCCGAGGCCCGTCGTGGACATCAGTTGGCGGCTCCTTCACGGAGCTGTGAGCACGGGCACGTACTTGGCGCGTTTCACCCCCATCCCAGATACTTGTCCCTTTTGTGGGACAACCCTGGGTTGACAGGGTTGGTGCTGGTTTTGTGAGGGAAACCCTGGCGCACGTATATCTGGAGTGCGCCAGGCTGCAGCCCCTGTTCCAGCTCCTCACAAATCTCCTATTACGTTTTTGGTTGCATTTTTCCCCTCACCTTTTTATTTATGCACTTCACATCCGTGGCCTCAGAAAGTGACGGGATCTCCTAGTTGACCTCCTCCTGGCCCTGGCTAAAACGGCCATCTATAAAACCAGAGAGAAGAGGTTGGCCGACGGAGTTTCCTGTGACTGTGGGGCCGTTTTCCGATCCTCGGTCCGTTCACATATCCGGGCGGAGTTCTTCTGGGCGGCGTCCACCGACTCCCTTGATGCTTTTGAGGAGCGGTGGGCGCTGTCCGAGGTTCTCTGCTCGGTGTCCCCGTCCGGGTCCCTTTGTCTGACCCTTTGATTGGGGGAGAGAGTAAGAGGCCCCAGCCCCAGCCATTGCTGCTGCGGACACCACCACCTTAGAGAGGTCATTTCACACGTGGGTACGCGTGCCCCCCCCATCCCCCGGATTGTCCACCCCACAGCCTGCCCCTCTTGTTGGATGCTTTCAGAGGAGGGAATTGTTGGTGACACTCGGGCGTGGCACCAGGTAACTCGAGGGGGTGGAAGACCACGAGAGTCGATGAAGCCCCCTTGCTCTGGGCCACCAGGTAACTCGGAAGGGTGGAAGACCACGAGAGTCGAGGAAGCCCCCCACTCTGGACCCAGGCAAGCTTGAACACTTCCCTCCCCTGAAGCTAATGAGAAAACAATTGTGATTGGTTGCTGTGTTACACATTGCATATGCTGCTGTTTTTACGTTGTAAGTGTGTTATGCAAATAAAAACATCTTTTGCTTCGAAAAAAAAATTACTGTCCAGTAGCCATCTGGCCTGAACCCTGTCACATTACTCAGTTAAACTTGTAGCACATTTGCCCTCTTTTTACACTTGACTGTATCAGTGAGTGGTTTCCTCCTAATTAGACAAAGAAAATTCTTTCCCAAAGATGTTGAGTGTCTTCCTAAAGCTTAGCTTCCAAGTTGTGTGTGGCTACTGTGTGGTTTCATGTTTTGAGACAAGATTAAGGGGAATCTCTTAATTTAAATAATAGTCTATGATAGGATCTTAGTGATCTGACTGCCCTGTATCCTAAGCTTTCTGTCTAACAAACTGGCAGCATGTCTGTGTATTGATTCTCTTACCACTGATATCTGATTGTATGAGCTGCCAATTATCTGAACAAATTTGGAATTGCCCCAGCTTATCAAATCAGGTTTTTTATTCTTTTGCAAAATAATTTGATTTATTTCTGTAATGTTCAGTATCTTAGGAAAAAAACACATAAGAGAACAATACACAAACAATATAAATCAGTTGACTGTCCTGTTAACGGTTATTCAGCATTACAGAAGTTAATTTTCAAAATAAGTGAATTCTACTACAGTAATTGAATTTCACTATATACATTAATGCAATTGTAGTGAGTCTAAAACATATGTGCATTTATTAGTATAATTGTTACTATTTGGGGCCAAATTTTATCCTTTGCCCTTACATAGCACCTTGCATCTGAAGATAGATATAAAAATTAATGAATTTACTCTTTAAACAACCATGTAAGGTGGAGGAAAATTTTCCCCATTAGACAGATGGAGAACATTCTAAAATGTGTTAACTCTTTCAGGTAGGATGGACCCAAAGTGCATTTTAATTGTGTTCCTAAGCACAGAAGCCCCAATTTAGCAAAGCACTTAGGCAAGTGGTTGAGTCCATCCCTATTCAGCAAATAGGGTTGCCAGCTTTGTAATATTTAAAAACTGGACACTCCAGCAGGAGTGCCGGAACCTCCCCATCCCTGCCTCTTCTGCCAGGCCTCACCCCATGCTTCCTCTTCCCCAAGGCCCCACTCCTGCCTACCCCTTCCCCACGAGGCCCAACCTACCATTCGCTCCTCTTTCCCCCTCCCTCCATCTCTCACTGCTTTTCCCCTCTCCCTCACTCCCTGTGTGGGTCTGGAGGGACTCACCTGCAGAGCCAGGGCTGGGAGCTGCAGCCATCCAGTGCAGGTAGGAGGTGGCCAGGGCTGACTAGGGGCTGGTGCGGGTGATGTCTCGGTGCCTCCCCTGCTCGCAGTAACTGGACTTTGGGTGTCCAGTCAGTAGATCCAGTCGAACACCGGACACCTGGCCACCCTATCAGCAAAGTGTGAATTGACCATGTACTTAAGTCGCATTGATTTAACTGAGACTTAACCATGGATTTTAGTCCTTTGCTGAACAAGGATGGATTTGGTTCATCATGGGCTTAAATGCTTTGCTGAATCATAGACAGAGTGGTTAAATAATTTGTCTGATGATGAAAGAAGCTCTGTGGCAGACACAGGAATAAAATTCAGATCTCCTGACTTCCTGTCCTGTTCTTTGTTCACAATACCATCTTACATTATCATAGATTCTTCTCAGATGAGTGCCTCTATTGTATCTGGATGAGGAGAATTTGTACTTCATGATATGGGAACATAACTCAGATTATGTGGGGTTATATGGAAAACTGCAGCTACACACCTCCTTCCAAAGTGAAAGGAGAAGAGGAGTGGGGCCCAATTTTGGCCTAACTTTGTGCTCCTACTGGGGAATCTCAACCCCGAACTGGAAATAAGAAATTGACCGTGTGCATGTCTTACATGGTGAGCCACATCCAGTGTGCTAATCTTATCAAATAGGTAGAACATCTCCTGGAGAGCCTCTGTTGGAGCCTTAAATGAAAGCTGCCCCCCCCCCCCGTCAGAACCTACAAGAGAGGGCAATGGTTGTACTGCTATCTGACTTCCCTGGGGGTGAGACACAGTCTGTCACGGTGGCGCCAGTGTGTATAGGGCTGCATAACCTGTAATTTCTCACCATTATTTATTATCATCATTATTTATAGTTTTATTTATGATTTTATTATTGCAGCTTTTCATATTCCATGATCCTTAAAGCTGTGTGATTGTTTCCATTATTACTATCATTATCAATGGTGCTGCTTCTTTATAAAGATGAAGGTTTCCAGGGATTCACAAATGAACCTTGCTGAGATCCAAAGTTTTTGTCTTGCCTTTTGACTGTTTAATCACTTGCTCCCACATCTTCCTTGTTTTCACAAAACCCAAATAAGTGGGTTTTGGGCAAGGATCCTCTGTGGTGGTTGGTGAAGAATAGTCCAGCCCCCTACCCAGGTTGTAGAGTCCAAGGAAAGTAAGTGTGTCCCTCCCTGTTGTATGTAGAATAGTTCGAACAGTGGGTCCACAGAGACACTGATCCTGTGGGCTTGCCAGGGTCCTACTCCATTGACCCTCTCCATACTGCTGTGGATGGTGCCTCCATAGAGAATAGAATCTAGAGGAAGGAATATGAACACCCTGTGATCTGCCTCCTCCCTTACATAGCTGTTGCTGATTTGGGGCCCCTAGATACTAATGAAAAAGGGGACATGAGTTGGGCCTTTTTGAACTTTAGAGAACGTACGTTGTCTTCAGCTTATGAAGATCCTTATGATCATTTAACATTTTACGCCTAGATACATGAAATATAAACAGGAATGATTTTAAAGTACTGTTTTTACCAGTATCTGCTGACTTTCTTCAAGATCTTGATTTTTGAATATAATGAAAGAAGATGAGGTTTATTCCTACAACAGCCTATCTTCAGGTCAATCAGTCTTGTATGATGGTTACTGTAAATGTATGAAGGGGGAAAAAACGTGAATTTGGCATTTATATTTCAGTTCCATATTGAGAAATTTATGAAGGGGGGAAATGATGCATCACTTGTATTGACTGATGTTAATGGAATGGTGGGGTCCTAGGAAGATGTGATCTACCTTGCAAAGATCCTAGGAAATGCTCGTGTATTTTCTGTGTTGTTTGTTCGGAGAGACTCTCATTTAGGAAGGCACTTAAGCAGGCATCCTTATATGTAAGCAAATGCTTAAGTCCCATTGTTGTTGTAATGTACTTTCCTGAACTGGAACCAGAGAGAGGAATGAAGAATTTGCCTATTGAATGTCTGTGTTTTGCTTCTTCTGTGAGCAGCAGGGTGATTTCTTGCAATGTATGACCATGAAGAAAACATTTCATTCTTCCTCCTATTCTAGAATCAGGAATTGTTGCTTGTTCTTTAGAAATCCTTTCTGGTTTATCTTGTTTAATCTTTTTTTTTTTCAGATCTAAAGGATTAAAAGGACTTTTGGAAAACTGTGGCTTTTATTATGGAAACAGTCCTTCAGAACTATTAGGAAACCCACATCATGTTTGAAACATGATGTACTGGTTTGGTTGGTTCTTACCTCCTTCCTGTCAGAATATTCTATTGCAGGAATTCATTGTTTACAGCTGGTTGATAGGATTAGTTTTAAGTATAGCCGGATAAACCATTGTGTGTGAGAGAGGTATTAGATATAATAGAAATAGTCCCCAGCAATCTACACAATTGCTCTATCATAATTCTTTTGTCTAAAAGACACAGAACTTATTCATGCAATGTAACAAAACACTTATAAATGCTCTATTCAACTTTTTTCCTCCTATTAGTGTTAAAAGAATTATTGTGCTGGAAACTGGTGTCTGATCTGGAATGTTTATATTGTTTTTATCCTGGTGGTACACATGAAAGAAGACGCATAGCATGCCAAAAACTTAAAAACTGGGTGCCTGAAGTTAGGCTCCTAAGTTCATATTTAGACACCTGAATCATGATTTGATTTTTCAAAAGTGCCCAGTACCCAACAGCTCCCTCTTTTTTAGGGCTCCAGTCCAACAAAGCACTTAAGCACATGTTTCAGAGTAACAGCCGTGTTAGTCTGTATTCGCAAAAAGAAAATCTCTCTGGTCACGCGATTACAGACGTGAAAGTTGCTATATTACAACAAAAAAACTTCAAATCCAGACTCCAGCGAGAAACTGTTGAATTGGAATTCATTTGCAAATTGGATACAATTAACTTAGGCTTGAATAGAGACTGGGAGTGGCTAAGTCATTATGCAAGGTAACCTGTTTCCCCTTGTTTTTTCCTACCCCCCCCCCCCCCCACCCTCAGACCTTCTTGTTAAACCCTGGATTTGTGCTGGAAATGGCCCACTTTGATTATCATACACATTGTAAGGAAAGTGATCACTTTAGATAAGCTATTACCAGCAGGAGAGTGGGGTGGAAGGAGGTATTTTTTCATGCTTTATGTGCATAAAAAGATCTTCTACACTTTCCACAGTATGCATCCGATGAAGTGAGCTGTAGCTCACGAAATCTTATGCTCAAATAAATTGGTTAGTCTCTAAGGTGCCACAAGTACTCCTTTTCTTTTTGCGAATACAGACTAACACGGCTGTTACTCTGAAATGTGTAGGATAACACCTATTTTTTCATGTTCTTGGTGTATATAAATCTCCCCACTGTATTTTCCACTGAATGCATCCGATGAAGTGAGCTGTAGCTCACGAAAGCTTATGCTCAAATAAATTGGTTAGTCTCTAAGGTGCCACAAGTACTCCTTTTCTTTAAGCACATGTGTAACTTTAAGCACATAACTAGTCCCATTGACTTTGTATGTGCTTAAATACCTTTTTGAATCAGGGCCTGGGTGCCTAGATATGGACATGACATAGCCTAACTTCAGTTTTGAAACTCTTGGCCTCTCTGTGTATGTGGGGTTGGCGGGAAAGCAGGGGGTAATTGTGTACTTTAGCTTTTTAAGATTTTTCTTTCTGAATCTATGAACCACGTTTTCCTTAGAAAACTCATTTTTTCTTTGATTTTGGCTGCTGGTTTCTCTCAGCCTACGTCTCTTTTTAATAATTGAAAACTACTCTTCATTATTTACATAAAACTGTCTTTCTTCAGTCTGCTTTCTGTAACCTTTCCCCGCTGAAGAATTTCAGGAATTCCCTGACTTTCCTCCGGGGGATCCTAGCCTTGATTTGTCTGAGACCCAGAGCTAGAGAGCTAGTAATTTAAAAAAAGTAACTACCTATATTTAAACACATTTAACCTCTGTATAGATTTGTCGTTTAAACACATTTTAAGACAGTCATTTATTTAGAAAAATGTGCTTTTGTTCAGCTTTGCTTCTTTAGTGACTGGTTATAAATCTCCACATGCAAAATGGAAGGCCCTTTAAAATAGTAATAAGAAAAAAACTCCACACACCCTACGGGTCATTTATTTCATGTGCTTTGACAGGACTCTGCTGCTTTTTTCTTTTTTAAACGAAGACGTGTCAGAACCAGAGGCCTTGTACAAAGCATAAAATGACCCCAGCACAAACCTCTTGCATTCCAAAATCTTTACTCCACAGCTGGTAACATCAGCCAATCCAGCACTCAGTCTTGGCTGCTGTTAATGTAATCTCTGCTTCTCTTTCCCTCCCCCACCTTAGCTAGCACAGTCAGTGATGTTTTACATTAGGCACAGTCATAATTATTCTGATTCTTAGGAAGTCAAGAGTTTAAGCTCTATATTGAGTTGTATCTATCTGTGTATTATACTATCATCATCACTCTGGAATCTGAGTAAAGGTGTGTTTGTGGGAAAGGGCCTTTCTTCCCAAAAATGTAGCTTCCCTGATTTTCAAGTTGGTTGCTCAGAAAGGGTTTTATCTGAAGTATCAATGTAAAAATGATTTAAAAGCCACCTGTACAGCACACGTTTTCTTATAATTCCAGACTGAATCAGATTTCTTGTGAAATATGCTGTGATGGCAACTGTTGTCCAATGAATTGTACCTAATGACCCCTTTTCACTCTTGTTTGTCATCCCTAGGATATGTTAAAGATGGTTTGGCTGCCATTGAGACTTGGAGATCTGATGCCACAATGAGGACTCACACACGGGGGGCTCCCAGCGTGTTTTTCATACATGTGGTTTGCTTTGCTTTGGCCTCCAGCACCTATGAGAACCCAAGCGCTGTGATTCCTTTTGTCAATGCCAACTACGACAGCTACCCCATGCTGTACTTTTCTAAAGGAGAGGTGGAGGACTTGCGGATCAAGGCTGCCACTACGCATCAGCACATTGCAGCTCGTCTGACTGAGGCAGTTCAGACCATGCTGTCCAGTCCCCTGGACTACCTTCCTCCCTGGGATCCCAAGGAGTTCAGTGCTCGGTGGAATGAAATTTATGGCAACAATCTGGGTGCCCTGGCAATGTTCTGTGTGCTCTACCCCAAGAATATCGAAGCCATAAATATGGCCAAGGATTACATGGAAAGGATGGCGGCTCAGCCTAGTTGGTAGATTTTTGTCTTTTTGTTCTTACTGCGTAAACTCTGCTTGTAATTGAATGAGTGAACGAATGTGTGAGAGTATGTTAGTATAAGATACTGACTTTTATATTTCGCTTGATATGCAAATCATAATTCAGTTGTCTCTATACTTAGCTTGTTAACAAATATTGAGAATTAATTTGCCCTCTATTAGAAACGGTGCACCAGCCACTCTTAAATCTTCATTGAACATTGGCTGTTATAAATAATTCTAACTGTGACAGAATCATCAGTTTACAATCCTGAAGTGACCTCCTGGCTCCGTTGAAGTCAATAGCGGAATTCCCACTTACTGCAGTGGGGCCAGGGTTTCACCCCAGGTTTGTGCATGAGATGTTTGGGTGGCTTTTTATCTTTGCCAGGCATGAAGGGTTGGTCTACACTATAATGTTAGGTTGAGGTAAAGCAGCTTACATCAACCTGTTTATGTCAGTGTCCACACTACAGCGTTCCTCCCACCAATATAAGTGCCATACTACACTGACATAATAACTCCACCTCCATGAGAGGTGTAAGGCTTATGTCAATGTAGTTAGGGCAAAACAGTGGCTGTGTAGACACTGAAGATACTGTTGTTGGATGTCTTCTCAATTTCATGGCAGGAGCTGTGAAATTGACAAGAAAGCCAGGCAGTTAGAGCCCAGCTGCCCCCCCACTTCCCTAAAGAGCTGTGGGGCTGGACCCTGCTCCTGGCTTGGAGCCAGGACAAGAATGGACCCTGCTCCCAGCAGGGATCTGGCTCGACCCCATTCCCAGCTGAAATTGACATGGCTACCTGGCTCCTGGTAGGGAGCAGGAGTGGGATGGGGGCAAGAAGCAGGGGCAGCTGGACCCTGCTTCCCAGGGGTGATAAGCCCCGGGCTGCTTCCCCCTCAGATCCTGGCAGGGACTGGAGAAGCAAGAAGCCCTGGGTGGCTTCCACCGCCCCCACTCCTGGTGGGAAATGGGGAAGCGACAATTCCTGTGCAGCTTCCCTTCTGCTCCTGGCAGGGAACGGGGAGGCGAGAAGCCCTGGGCAGCTTCCCCCAGTTCTTGGCAAGGGGTGGGAGGGGCAGCCCCCAGGTGTCTGGGAGCCTGTGGGGCAGCCAGGCTCCCAGCAGGGAGCTGCAAGCGGAACTGAGAGACCGGGCTCCCTACACTGCTCCTCTTAGGTCAGTAAAAGCGCTCCTGGTGAGGACGTGCTCCACTGACCCAAGGAGGGAAGTGTGGACATCAGCCACTGCAGTAATTTACTGCGGTGGCTGTAAGTCGACCTAATAAAGGTCAATTTATGTTTCTAGTATAGACATACCCTAAGATAGAAAAAAGATTACCTTCAGCATAAGTAACGGTGTCAGATTCTGGCCTTTAGGAAATATTAATGTATGTGCTGCCACTTACTTTTTTTGTAAGACTTTTTTTAAACCAAGTATCTCTCTCTTATAAGGTGGTAAAATTTCTTACCTTCCTAGTAGGGTTCTCCCTGGTAGAGGAAGTGCGAGATGACATTCTTCATCTGCAAGATTTAATACTGTATATAGATGTCTTTTCCAGTATTTAATTTCAATTTTGATAACATTGACTTAAATAAAAACAACAAGGAGTCCGGTGGCACCTTAAAGACTAACAGATTTATTTGGGCATAAGCTTTCATGGGTAAAAAACCCACTTCTTCAGATGACTTAAATCAAACTGTCATTCAGAATGACGCGTGGCATTTGCTCTCTTGATTAAATACTGTATGAAATGTCTAATTTGTCAAAGCTTTTCAGTCCTGATTTGCAGCACCCATTTGACATAGAACCTATCTTGTATACATCAGAGTTTCAATTAATGAGGCATCGTGAAAAGGTAATGTGTCTCTTGAAGAAACTTTGGGTTTTTGTTTGTCTGGTCTTGTTCTCCCTTTGAAATTCATTTATCTTTCCTATTCTGGGTTTTTGTGTTTTGAGTGGTATTTATGTCTGAGCAACTATGCTATGAGTGTAGTGTGAAAGGTAGTGCATTCTTCTGTTGTTTGTTTTCTTTTCATTATTATCTGCAGCATTCATTCATCCTAGACCTAGGTAAAGGAAAAATAGGCAAATGTACACCCCTTTGTAACAGCTAGTGATGGTGGTTGCTAGACTACTAATGGTTGGGACAGCCAGATTAGCCAAACCCTGCTGAGGGCAAAGATGCAGCAGGTTAGCAAATGAGAACCTGGGGCAAAGGAAACAGGATTGAAAGAAATAAATCTCCAGCAACATCAGGAGAAAGAGGACTAGCCAGGGAAGATCTTGCTCTGAGTTGGCTAATGAATCCCATGTTATTGTGAACTACATTGCTTATGCTGTAGTTTATAGTAGTTTTTGTGCACACCTTTTCGTTTGGTCTCTTTCCCCAAGGTCGGGGGAGGGGACTAAATCCATTCTATTTTCTTTTTAAGCTGTCTGGACTGGAAAATCTTTGTTCTTTATAAGCCAACCCTGGTGCTTGGTCTCTGACAGGCATCCTACACTTAATATGCAGCCTCTGCAGTGTAGAGCAGTTGTTGATTTTCCTGTATTTTAATAGTAAGTGTCACTTAAGATCAGGGGTCGGCAACCTTTGGCATGCGGCTCATCAGGGAAATCCACTGGCGGGCCGGGACGGTTTGTTTACCTGCAGTGTCCTCAGGTTCGGCCGATCGCAGCTCCCACTGGCCGCAGTTCGCTGTTCCAGGCCAATGCAGGCTGCGGGGCTCCGTGCCTGTGGACGCTGCAGGTAAATAAACCGTCCTGGCCCACCAGCAGATTTCCCTGACGGGACGCATGCCAAAGGTTGCTGATCCCTGCTTTAGATCATGGTTTAACTTTTAGAGGGAAAACGTAATGGATTTACATTGCCTCTTAAACCCTGTTTTTTGTTTTCATACACTGCACAGAGTTAACATTTGTCTCCTATGCTTTCAATAGCAGTGTGTTTTGAGGTCAGCGCTTCCCCTTTTCTTTAATCACCGTTCCTTATAGTTACAAGTGACAGACACAGAATAAAAGAAAATGACAAATAAGATTATTCAAGATTAACGTACAAACTATCTGCTAATGCCTCTGAGCCCACATGGAGCAGCATGCAGGACTGGGGCTGCAGCTCTATAAAACTAGGCTGGGCAGAATTCCGTAATATCCATCAAAATTCTAATGTTTATTTTTAAGCATTTTTTTCTATTTTTATCTATTTATATTTTCACTTTTGTGGAAAATTATGCGAGAGGAAGGGTCAGACTAATTTAATGATAGTAGATGTTGAAATTCAAAAAGTGAAAGCTTTAACTCTTGAAATACAGATTGTCAGCATCACATCACAGGTCAAAACACACAACGAAAATATCTTCAAATCAAATTAATATGTTTTCAAGGAGTGTTTTTCTTTCTTTGCCTACGTTTTGTACATAATGATTATTATTTTTTCGTTGGTTTGTGTGTGTATGGTAGAATTGACGTTTGTCAACATTTACTGATTAAAAATATAATCCTTCCAAGCCCAGATAAAACCCTTGGGAGAGGTGAGATAGAGAAAGAGGTGAATTATATGCAAATTCATTTTGTTAGAATTTGCATACACAGGAAAAATTCTTCATAGATTGCTTTTTAATAAAAAGCAGTGACTGTTCATTATCAAAATCTATCGTTGGCCTGCCCTGACCTAAACTATTCAGAGTACCAAGCAAGTTATTTTTAATTTGTATTATTTCTAAGAAGTCTTATTAAGAGTCTGTCACCCTGGAGATGGCCTCTGGGTCTCTTTACAGACGCAAGGTAGTCTCAGGAGGGATTTAGTTTCACTGTTAGCCCAGTCCTCCCACATAGGTATCCTAGGACTTGAAAGGCAGCAGAACTGCTGCATCATGAAGTGAGGGGGTTAAAAAAACCCAACAAACCCTATCATGATGGTCTAGGAACTAGAATAGAACAGAGTGTGAGGGGGGGAGTAGGATGCAGAGATTCTGCACTGGCTGGGCGTCGTGGGAGAATGCCACAGAACAGAGGCTTTAGCCACACAACACAAAGGGGATTTGGGGAGAAAGATAGTGGCATGGCAATTAGGTCCCCAAATACATGGATCAACAATTAAAAAACACACAGTTTGACTTTTAATCTTGGGAAAGGATTCCGTTCCCTGACTTCTGTAGCAATTTGCTGCGCAAAACCCTTTTTCTCAGGCCTTGCACTCAGGGAGAGAATTTGGCTCTTGAGCTATTCAAGATGTCCCAGCTTTCACTCTCTCTGCTACCCAGCAAATCATGGAAAGTAAATGCCTTCTTGTGACTTCCTCCTCCAAAGTGAACTTGGGAACTGTTGGATAGCCACATATTGCCACAGAGATGCTATGCAGACAACTCTTCAGACTCCAGTGTATCCACAGGATCAACTAAAGCTCCACAGTGAAGATGCCAGTTGTCAACTTCACTCGTCTAGCACAAAGGAACTTTATACAATAAGGGTGAAGCTTATCTGTATGGGAGGCAGCGTTTCTCGGGATCGTTCCCACCACCTTTCACTCCAAGAGCAAGACGTGTTTCTTTGACTTTGCTTTCTCAAACATAAATACATAGCAACACATGCTCCACTGCAAACACTTTTCCCCCCTCGAGAGAGGATGAGAGAACAAACACCTGACAGATATGCGTTACATTGCTTAACATACTATTGGACTACTAGATGGAGCTCAGATACTATGCTGAGGAGCATGGTAGATGAACCTATACTGAATAGAACAGTGTATGCAGTATCACAGGAATGGAGCTTCAGAAAACTTGGACCTGTCTTGCTATAGAGTTTATTTAAATATACCAAATTGCCTGGAATTATGGAAGAAAAATATCTTTCTTGTTGATATTAGTACAACCTCACAGGTTTAATAAGTGTGAGGGTAGATACATTGTTTCATTTAAAATGGCATTCTGTCATTGACAGGATTCATCTCAATAGATTGGAATGTTTCAAATCTGGCTTTCTCAAAGTTTTGTTGTTAGCAGCTTGATTCCTTCTGCTGTCTTATCTGGGTTTTGCTTTGATTTCTGTGAAGATGACACTGAATCTAAAAGTTAACACCCTTAATTTTTATAATTGTAAGTGAAGATCACTTCACTTAAGTGTTTAAGATCTACCATAAAACCAAAACAGGAGTTTTGGTGACTTTGGCCATATTTAAATAAAATAAGTGTGATTCTAAGTGCCACAGGCTTTATTCCAGGGCATGATGGAGTGCACTGAGAGTAAAACTTGTCATTTTAAAATTTCATTCTTGTGTGAATGAGGCTTTCCATTGTTTGAATATAGTTTAATTTTTCCATAGTATAGTTATGATGCTGTTATATAAATTACAGAAAACCTAAGTGATTTTATCTTTTTATTACAGTAATGAATTTATAATATGTAATAAAGAGAAACCTTAATTCAGTTCCCATTCATAAGATCTAACCAGAAAGTTGAACTGTTGGTTACAACAGGAAATGTTGGTAGCATATTACTGACTGCTACCCTGATGAGGGTTATTTTTAAAGTAAACAAAGAACAACTATGAATGGAGAAGCATAGTCAATCGTTAAAGAAATAATATGGAAGCAGAGGATCCTTTGGAATCTAGTAAGGAAGAAAGAGCCCACACAACAGAAAGGCAGTTTTCCAACAGTTAATCAAAGGATACATTTTAAAAATGCTTGCACTGGAACATTAAGAAGATAAAGAGACCCCATTTATCCAAATAATTTGTTTTGGTTTTCCTGGGATTTGACACGTGAAATTTGTCTGAAATCTCAGGAAAAGTTTGTCCTTTTATTTAAACCATAGTATGTTGTTTGGGGAGCTTCTTAAAGAAAAGAGGATAATTATGGAGGTTATAGATTAGCTCCCTGGCATTTTATATGTCATTAGCTTCGAGAATTTTCCCTAGCAAATGTGCATTTTTGGCTGATGGGATATGTAATAACGATTATTTCCATATGCTTGCTAAGCCTTTTCCAGAAATGAGTGATGTAATTAGAGACCCACATCATGTAGACATAAGAGTCTCATCAGGTTTTACATTTTGGATAAAGAACTTTTAAAGCATTTCTTTTTAACCCAGCCAACCTTAAAACTGTGCAATCCAATGCCTTTTACTTTCACACGTTCTCTGTTCTTATTACAGTGAGATTGGCCATTCTGAAAGGCAAAATCTGTGTGGCAGAGGTCAAAATATTTTTTTCACTGTCCACAGGCCACTTTGTTAATGCAAACGTTTCGCCATCACTTTGCTTAGCAGGGAGTACAATCTGAAGATAAGTCTTACTCGATGGGCCTTATATGTGAAAGAACTGTAGTCAAGCAAATGCGAACTTTCCAGCGAAACAGTAGTGAATGAAGTAATGACTAACAAGAGATTATGGTGTTGTAAATCTCATCCCTTGTTAACCCACAACCCGTTAGCCTTTTGGGATACCTTGTTCAAAGTTAGGGAGCCCACCACACTCTTTCCATCAATGTCCAGGTACTGTTCAGTACAGAATTCACATATGCTGAAAGGAGATTGCACCATGACCAGTTTCTCGAGGTCTCACAGCTGGACTATCTCCTGGACTCATAAGTAACTGCCATCAGATATATTCAAATAATGGTCAACTGGGTTTTTGTTCATAAGATTGTGTCATGGAAACTTCTGTAAGAGAGGCATGGAGGATACAGCAAGCATTTGGCCAGTCCATTTCTTAATTTTTAAAAAAATCCAAAAAAAAGAGAATCTGGAGGTTTTTTTAAAAGTAAATTTTATCATGAGGCCAAAGTGTTTCTTCATATCTTTGCAACAGGAAGCTCAGCTTGGCTTACTAAGAAAGAATGGTTAAATTGATATTGAGAGTTTACAGTACAGCTCATTTTGTGGTGTGTCTGGTATAAACATTTCCTGCAAAGTACCAGAAAGTCTGTTGAAATAATAAAATATATATAATATCTGTTTCTGCAAGGCACTGTACCTTGTTATGGCATTCAGCACGAGTAAAACAAGCTTTATAACATATGAATACAGAAGGATTATGATGGATACTAATTAGAACCACAATTTCCAAACAATCGTTTTTCTAATGAAAGACAAAAATCTGGAATCTCCCTGCATGTGTAGATATAGAAGGAGAAGAGGGTGTTTTTGAAAGTGGTTTTAATGGCAATGGAGGAAGACGAATGAGAGGGGAATGGAGGATGCTCACAGTTCCAAAAAAGAATGGTCAGAGTGCCCCCCTACACACACACTCCAAGAGCTACATTATAAACAAATTCTCTATTGTTCTGAAACATGCTCTGGAAAACTTAAATACAACTTTCCTTAATAATTTTGCCCTTTACATATGGCCAATGCTGATTTCCCACCCGCCACGTTTTGAAGTGAGCAGAAGTGAACATGGCTGTGAGTACTTCCTTCCTCTTTTGTGTACTAGCACCATCAATAACACCTCTGGGAATGGCTTGTGACTGCTGCAGCAGAACTAGGAAAAGGAGCATGGGCACATCTTTTTTTCCAGGACCCACAGAAATAGTGATGGGCAATTTTTGTAGATCTTCTTTATTTTCTCAGAAGCCACTCCAGCAAACTACTGAGCACCCTCTGAGAGGTGCTGAAAATTCTCACACCACATTGTCTACATTGAGAGTTAAAGGTATTCAGCACTTTGCAAGATTTACTCCTTTAGTTATGGAATGTGATTTCTTTAAATTAAACACCAAAGGACACTTGCTACCAGGATATAGAAATATTTAAGATCAGCCAAATTTGGGGGATTTATTGTTATGTCCCTATTCAGTTTTACATTGGGCGTATTAACATGACAAGGGTAATTTCTTAGAGGCCTGATCTGAAGCCTATAAAAATAAATAGGTATCTTTTCATATACTTCAATGGATTTTGGAATGCCTGTGAAAATTAATAATTCAGGGATTAATGCAAACGCAGATAGTTTTTTTTTTTAGTTTGGTATTCTCTTATATAACCCAGGTCCAACCCTTCTTTCTTACCCTGTCCCCCTTTCCCTTCTTGTACTGTCAGAGCATTCCTCAGATACCTCCCAAGTCACACAAGTCCTTGGGAACTTCTAGAGACATCACAATGTCTAGATAATACCCATTATGTTTTGTCTTAGTTTTCAGAAGAATGATGTTGACAATAAGATAGTCTCATACTATCTTGTGAAGCTCTAGTTTCAAAAACAGAAGTGCACTGCATGCAGATTGTTCAGTCAATCTTTTCTAAAAGTTTCCTCTTGATAGTGCCTTAACTAGTTACATCAATGAGAGAGCTGTATATGAATGTGAAAGAATGGGTTTTTCTAAATTAGAGCAAATGCATCAAAATGTTTGAAGGGTATAAAATAATTCCATAGCAATTCAGGTTAGGAGTTGTTTTTAATCTACTTTTTCTCTGCTAATATTTCTTAGTGCTGCTAAATTTTGGCCTCACTAGAGATTAGAGAAAATGATGGAGAGACTAAAGAAAACAGTTTCTGAAAAGAGAAATGGTGGCTTAATAGAACAGAAGCCAACTAAATATGAAAAAAAGTTGGTAGCCTAATAAAGAGGAAGTAGTGTTTGGTAATACATTAGTTGGCACACTTTGTCCTTGAGTAAATTTAAGGCACCATTATGGGCACTGGAAATGCCGTGAAGAAATGAAGCAGAGATCTTCTTGACTACTCATGGTCGCTTAAGATCTCATGGGACTTTTCACAAGAGTAAGAATATTAACGCCAGTGTCCTACCCATATTCTAATTAAGTTATGCCTATCTAAAACTTCCTCTAATGTTTTAAGTGGATATGGAATCCATCTTCACTACTTCCCTTAAAGAGCCACCTTCAGTTTACTCCCACGGAACCTAGTTAATTAAATTGTGCTGCATGGAATTAACCAATGGTCCCATTTATGTCAGTACTCACAAGGGGATTGCAGGAATGGGCTCTAACTTTTTACCTGATGTTTTATTGACTCCTAGAAGGTGTCAAATCCAAAATAGATGCCATCTTGCACCAGTCCAGAATCTTGAAAAGCATCTAAGAAGCAAGTTGCCTCAAGCAATACTACTTGTATAAGATTGTCAGTATTTCCCTTCAGGTAGGAGCCAAATCAAAAAGTTGATTGTGTCAACTTCTCATTGTTTAAAATAATGCAACAAAGATTTGTTATAAACTGAAAATAAAGAACCTTATGTTAGATAATTGAACAATATTATAAATTCTTTCTTCCTATAAAGTTTGGCAAGCTCCCAATAGGTGCTTCTTCTAAATGATATGCATTTTTGTACTACAGTATCATTTACATATGTAAACCATAAGTATATATTTTTTTCATTTGCCTTTATTTATAAGGATACATTTAAGGCCTATGAATGAAAGCTGTTCCTGAGTCTGTTCAACAAATTCAAGTAATCTTTCCTTCCTACTTGCATGGACTCTGGTATATTTTGGATACATATCTTGCCTTATCCAAAGTTTACAAAGAGTTTACTATAATAGTGGTAAATCCTTAGAATAAGTTTTAGCGTTTGAATGATTTCCTTCATGTTTTCCTTCTGTTGCCATCTCTAAAAAATGTCTCTTCTCCTTTCTTTGGGAAGTGCTAATTGCATGGCAGATTCTGGAGCAGCAAGAGTAGTTCTAAGAGATTTGTCTCTTCCTTCTGTGTTTTTCTTTTAAGCCTTCTCCCAAGCAAAAACTGTGGATGACTCTGTTTAGCCAAATACTCGGTAAGATTATGGTCACTAAGTGATTCATCCTGCTTGCTGTCACTTTTTATTCATGAGAAGATGAAAGAGTTGCTGTTATCCAGGGATATCCCCTCTGAGGAATATTTTTAACCTCTTTCTGAAGATATAAATACATCCAACATTTCTTCTTTAATATTTTAGTGTTAGATGGTAGATTGACAGCCCAAGAAACAAAATCGGTTTATCTACAGAACAGGTGCAGCACAGACAAGTAATTACAACTTTCCCCATTCTTAACCAGCAGTGTGTTTTCCAAATCATAGAATCATAGGACTGGAAGGCCCTCGAGAGGTTACCTAGTCCAGTCCCCTGCACTAATGGCAGGACTAAGTATTATCTAGACCATTACTGACCGGTATTTGTCTAACCTGCTCTTAAAAATCTCCAATGATGGAGATTCCACAAACTCCATAGGCAATTTATTCCAGAGCGTTAATCGCTCTGACAGGAATTTTTTTCTAATGTCCAACGTAAACCTTCCTTGCTGCAATTTAAGCCCATTGCTTCTTGTCCTATCCTCATAGGTTAAGAAGAACAATTCTTCTCCTTGTAACAACCTTTTATGTACTTGAAAACTGTTATCATATCCCCTCTCAGTCTTCTCTTTCCCAAACTAAACAAACCCAATTTTTTCAATTTTCCCTTATAGGTCATGTTTTCTAGACCTTTAATCATTTTTGTTGCTCTTCTCTAGACTTTCTCCAATTTGTCCTCATCTTTCCTGAAATGTGGCTCCCAGAACTGGACTCCATACGCTAGTTGAGGCTTAATCATCACAGAGTAGAGTGGAAGAATTACTTCTCCTGTCTTGCTTACAATATTCCTGCTAATACATCCCAGAATGATGTTCACTTTTTTTGCAACGGTCCCCTATGACACCCAGATCCCTTTTCACAGTACTCCTTCCTAGGCATTTCCCATTTTGTATGTGTGCAACTTATTGTTCCTCCCTAAGTGGAGTACTTTGCATTTGTCCTTATTGAATTTTATCGTATTTACTTCAGACCATTTCTCCAGTTTGTCCAGATCATTTTGAATTTTAATCCTACCCTCCAAAGCACTTGCAACCCCTCCCAGCTTCGTATCGTCCGCAAACTTTATAAGTGTACTCTCTATGCCATTATCTAGATCATTGATGAAGATATTGAACAGAACCAGACCCAGAACTGATCCCTGCGAGACCCCACTCATTCTGCCCTTCCAGCATGACTGTGTACCACTGATAACTACACTCTCTGGGAATGGTTTTCCAACCAGTTATGCACCCACCTTATAGTAGCTCCATCTAGGTTGCATTTCCTGAACTTGTTTATGAGAAGGTCATGCGAGACAGTATCAAAAGCTTTACTAAAATCAAGATATACCATGTCTATCACATTCCCCCATCGACAAGGCATGTTACCCTGTCAAAGAAAGCTATCAGGTTAGTTTGACACAGTTTGTTCTTGACAAATCCATGCTGACGGTTACTTATCACCTTACTATCTTCTATATGTTTGCAAATTGATTGTTCAATTATTTGCTCCATTATCCTTCCATGTACAGAAGTTAAGATGACTGGTCTATAATTCCCCAAGGTTGTCCTTATTTCCCTTTTTATAGATGGGCACTATATTTTCCCTTTTCCAGTCTTCTGGAATCTCTCCTGTCTCCCATGACTTTTCAAAGATAATCGCTAATGGCTCAGATATTTCCTCAGTCAGCTCCTTGAATATTCTGGTGACTTGAAGACATCTGGTTTGTCTGAGTAATTTTTAACTTGTTCTTTTCCTATTTTAGCCTCTGATCCTACATCGTTTTCACTGGCATTCACTATGTTAGACGTCCAATCACCACCAACCTTCTTGGTGAAAACCGAAACAAAGATATCATTAAGCACCTCTGCCATTTCCACATTTTCTGTTATTATTTCCCCCTCCACATTGAGTAACGGTCCTACCCTGTACTTGGTCTTTCTCTGACCTAAAAGAATCGCTCTAGGAGTGAGAGGGGAGTTCAGTTTCCAGAACCATATAATGGTTGACCATATTCTCTGCTGTGACTTACTCCAAGGGTTCCAGTTGTTGTGATGTGTATGTTTGTCCATCAAGAACTGGCTTCATTTATATAGGTCACTAAAACTATGTCTACACTTGGAGCTGCCTATGTGCACCACATAGCTCATGATAATCGGATCAACATGAGTCCCAATAACACCTTTCGGATTATTTTTTTCCTGCAGCTTGTGTGAGGCAGTAACATGTGATGACATTCTCTGACATGATAGGGTTCCACTGGAACCTTGACACTTCAAAGGGATGATATACCTGCCAGTGATGATATACCAGTTAATATTCAATGTAGCTCTCGCCATGCCAGGTACATGAAACAGCAATGACGTGATTAAAGGGTACAGGAGATGACAGGGAGCAATTCGCTAACCTTTTAAAATAACACCCTTCTACTGTGCCCACCACAATCACCTGGAATGGACATCACCATCTTCCATTATCCTGTTTTTATGGTTGACTACTTAGAATGGGATGCCAACTTCTTTAAGTGTCTCTAACTATAAGTAACTCTTCTCCCCCACACACCCCAAAAAGTGAGATACAAATTCACTTTTAAATGAGTACATCATGAACCCTGACCTCCAGATATATCATTACAAATATTTGTGCATTCATTTCTACAGTATGTCAGCAGCAACTCCCTTGGTGCATTTCTTTAGGAGCTGAGTGTTCCATCTGGGCAGTGGGCCTGGGGGTTGCAGCTGTCATTTAAGAAATGTGTCACCTGGCTAACAGATTTTTCAGGTTTCAGTTTTGGTTAATGTGAGTCACATATTTATTGAAGTTTCATGAGTATCAGGGCAGGCTTAAATTTCCTGTGCTGCTTTTCTACCTTGCTTTCTAAGTTAGAATCTGTGGGTCAGATCCTCAGGTGGTGTAAATTAGAATACCTTCATTGAAATTACTTACATTAATGGAGCTATGCTGATTTACCAGCTAAAAATCTGGCCCATGAAGTACAAGCTTCATCATAAGTATAGAGACTGGCTCTTTTCCATGACTGTTAAAGCTGTGTGTTAAGTTTGATCCTCTTTGATTTGATACTTTCTGTTGGAGACAAGTTAGTGATTCATTCTTGTTGTCAGGCAGGTTACTATTTAGTGGTATTGCGTAATGCTTTAGTTTAAGCTTGGGCAGGTATTCTACTGATGTAAAGTTTGTCTTGGGCATGTAACTACTTATGTCAATGTTGTCTACTTCAGTTGTAGAATCTAGAGGAGGTTTCTGACACAGAGAAAGGCAAGGACTTTTATATATCAAAAAGCCAAGTTAAATTCACTGAAAAGGGAGCAAATCTGACCCTCTCCTGGGTAGCTGAAATTCCTTATTTTATTAAATCCATGTCTGCAGTTAACTCACATTCATTCAAAATGTTTTAATATTTGAGTTAGTAGTACTCTACACTTGATGCAAAGTAATGCACATTGAAAAAATAATCCCAACTATACATATAAAATGATGGGGTATAGATTAGCTGTTGCCACTCAAGAAAGAGATCTTGGAGTCATTGTGAAAGTTCTCTGAAAGTTCTCTGAAAGTTGGAGTCATTGTGAAAGTTCTCTGAAAGTTCTCTGAAAGTTGGAGTCATTGTGAAAGTTCTCTGAAAACATCCACTCAATGTGCAGCGGCAGTCAAAAAAGCGAACAGAATGTTCAGCATCATTAAGAGAGGGATAGATAATAAGACAGAAAATATCATATTGCCTCTATATAAATCCATGGTATGCCCACATCTTGAATACTGCGTGCATATGTGGTTGCCCCATCTCAAAAAAGATATATTGGACTTGGAAAAGGTTCAGAAAAGGGCAACAAAAATGATTAGGGGTATGGAACGGCTGCCATATGAGGAGAGATTAATAAGACTGGGACTTGGAAAAGAGACAACTAAGGGGGGATATAGAGGTGTATAAAATCATGACTGGTGTGGAGAAAGTAAATAAGGGAGTGTTATTTACTCCTCCTCATAACACAAGAACTAGAGGTCATCAAATGAAATTAATAGGCAGCAAGTTTAAAACAAACAAAAGGAAGTATTTTTTCACACAATGCACAGTCAACCTGTGGAACTCCTTGCCAGAGGATGTTGTGAAGGCCAAGACTATAACAGGGTTCAAAAAAGAACTAGATAAATTCATGGAGGATAGGTTCATCAATGGCTATTAGCCAGGATGGACAGGGATGGTGTCCCTAGCCTCTGTTTGCCAGAAGCTGGGAATGGGCGAGGAGCTGGAACACTTGATGATCACCTATTCTGTTCATTCCCTCTGGGGCACCTGGTATTGGCCACTGCCGGAAGACAGGATACTGGGCTAGATGAACCTTTGGTCTGACCCAGTATGAGCCATTCTTATGTTTCTTATGTTGATTCTAACCTAAAATTACCATAGTAGAATCCAGATACTGTGAACTCTAACAGAACTATTCCATTTATGATGAAGTAAGGAGAAAGATCGCCAAATTGTTTAAATTCATTCCAGTATGTAGGCTGTGATTGTTTGTAAAGCTGCTTCCACTTACAGTGAAGTTGTGCTTTGAACTTAGCTCTAAAATGGTTCCATTCTAGTTAATTGACTGTGGTTCACCAGTTGGCCCCTGCCACATTTAAGCTGTTCCAGGATAAGGCACTGACACTGGCACCTCTGCCTCCTGAATACCACCTAAGCTTTGAATGTGAAAAGGTCTAGCGAGAACCAAAAGAACATTATTTGAAAATGAGGGGTCTCCAAATACTTGTTCAAGGGTCTGTACACTGATTAGCAGTTCATGACACAGAGGTGAAAACTCTAGGATTTTGTATGCAGTTGTGCCCCATTGCTGGAAAATGGGTATAGCATTTTCTAGTGCAGACAATGTCTAATAGCCACATGAGGCACCTTCTGTGTTTGACAGAGAAGAATCCAGGGGTGAACTCTCCCTTCTGAGCTCCCACGCTTTGTTGGTGTAAGTTTAATTTTTCTTAAAAGCATTCTGCACCCAAAATGAATTAATGGGTCTAAATTCTGTCCTGAATTGTACATCATGCGATTCCATCGAAGTCAATGATATTTCATGGGGTTGTAAGTCAGGCAGAATGTAACATTTTAACTACAAAGAAATCAACCTCTTCATGAATAAGAGCACATAGTTCAGAGTCATTTTAGTGCAAAAGAAAGATACAAAAGCAGAAATAGTAAGGAATGTGGTCACTGAGCTGGACTTGACATATAATGGATTAACCAGACTTTCCAAGTTTTGTGGCTCTAAGGAGACAGTTTTAAAAAAACCCTACCCTGGATGTGTGCAGGCTTGTTCACCTAAGTCAGTTCGTGTCTCAGTTAATTTATCTGGAAATGTTTTGCTGTTGTCAAATGGAAATAATGAGTTTCTAGGGAAAATGTGTAAAGCCTTTGGCTGTAAGGGCTACAGCTCTTCTACACCAAACAACTGCAGACTCCAATGAGAAACTTTGTTGCACCTGGCAACAAGCCCTGATTACTAGATTTAGAGTTTGATTTGGCAGAAAATGACAGAAGTTGTTGCGGAACAGAATGTACATGTAGGGATTTGGGAAAGGATAATAGTAAAGGCAGCGTCTTAAAGATAGTCAGCTTCACCACACCTTTAGTTGTCTATCTTTATATTTTAGGAAAGGGATAGAAAATAAGACAGGATATAATTCCATTATATAAATCCATGCTGTGCTCACACCTTGAATACTGTGTCCAGTTCTGGTCGCCCCATCTCAAAACAGATATAGTGGAACTGGAAAAGGTTCAGAGAAGGGCAACAGAGATGATCAAGGGTGTGGAGTGGTTTTCATATGAAGAGAGATTTAAAAGATTAGGGCTGTTCATCTTAGAAAAGAGATGACTAAAGGAGGGACATGATAGAGGTCTATAAAATTATGTGTGTGGAAAAAATGAAAAGAGAAGTGTTATTTACACTTTTACACCATACAAAAAATCGGGGTTACCCCCCAATGAAATTAATAGGCAGTAGATTTAATAAAAAGCAAGAGGAAGTACTTTTTCCACACAATGCACAGTTATCCTGTGGAGCTCATTGTCATGAGATGTTTTGATGGCCAAACGCATAATTTCATTCAAAAAAGGACTGGATAGGTTCATGGAGGACAGGTCCATCAATGGCTGTTAGCCAAGATGATCAGGGATGCAACCCCATGCTCTGGGTCAACCCTAAACCTCTGACTGCCAGAAGCCAGGAGTGGAAGAGTGGAACACTCCATAATTGCCCTGTTTTGTACAATCCCTCTGAAGCTCTGATACAGGGTGCTGTTGGAGACAGGATACTGGGCAAATTGGACCATGGTCTGACCCCCTATGGTAGCTTTTATGTTCTTAGTGACTCCACAGTATTGATAAATGAATGAGTGTATAGTCTTCTTTAATCATATTCCATCAGAACTCTAGCATAACTGTTTAGTCTGCTATTTATAAAAGTTTAGGTTGAAATCCTGGGCCCCGCAAGTCAATGATAAAACTCCCATTAGCTGCAGAGGAGCCAGGTTTCACCCCCTGCTTCCTCCCCACTCATCCCCCTGCCGCCCCATCAGTGTTCAAAATGTATTTTTATAAATAAAAAACATGTAATAGAAAGCATGAGTAGAGGTTAAAGAGAACTGAAAGCTGTGCAAGCAGTTGCTTATTTCTCATACCAAGTATTGATATTCAGGATATATTCCTTCAAACTCTGATCTGCAAAACAAGTCTGAAATGTACATGATCCTATTGATTATGAGAATCCTTTGCTCTGCAAATTTTTCCCTGTTCAGATTTGCTCCTTTGTTAGGCTTAGCACAATTATTGTTGTTCACGCAAGCAAATATTGTCTATCAGATTTTTGAATAATAGCATTTTATTCCAGGTATTTCGTGTATTTGTTTGAATTTTGTATTTTTGATTATTCTAAATGTGTAAATTTGCTTTCATATTTATAGGCCAAAGTCTCCCTTCCTTACTCTGGCATAGCTCAATTCCATGGCTGTTTGATGGCCTACATAAAATACAATAGTGGTCTGAATCTACTTCCTGGTGGACAAGGTATCCATATTGCAAAAACCTCATTCATAGTTGGCACTCTTCTTGGCAGTCTTAACAGAGAGTCCAAGAACTGATTGAGCATGGAGACTTCTGGAAGTGGCCCCTCTAGGTCAAGGATAAGGAATATTGGCAGGTGTGAAGGGGAACACTCACTGCCAGTGCTGCTTAGTGGTCAGGCAGGTGTGTGGCAGGTTGACTTCCTCCCAGGCATTCCCCTTTTCCACTGTGGCTCCACCCTGCAGTGATCCGTCCTTTCAGTGACTCAGCCATTCAGCCAGGTCACATTTTCAGTCCACCCCTTTCGGGGTGTATAAAAAAAGAGTCCAATAATGGGTAGGTCTTCAGGACCAAATGAAGGATTCAGGGTTTCCCCCTTGGCTCAGGGTCTTGTGGTTCAGAACTTTCTATCTTCAGGGTCTTCCCCCAACTAAGTTCCCCATCGAGGGGTAGATTCCTGCAATTATCCCTCTTTAGGGTGTGGTCAGGGAGCCCAGGCCCACATCCTCCACCAGGCTCCAAATTAGAGCCCAATGATAGGCAGTTAAGTCCTGCACCATGGGGTGTTGTGCAGCTCTTTCTCTGGATCATTTCCTACTAGTCCCCTCTCTTCCCATAGGGTAAAGTAAAGGATTGAACATAAAGATAAAGTTCCTGACCCTCAGAGAATCATTGGTCTTTTTGCAGGCTTGGTTAGGCCACCATAGCCAGGCCTCAGGCAGCAAGAGTTCCTGTGGAATTCCTTCCCAGGAGCTGAGAGTGCAAGTCAGCTCACTTGCACTGTCTGCCTGCTAGTGAGCTACTTTGCTTCCCTCTTTAATCTCCTCCTCCAGTAGGGTTGCCAACTTTCTGATTGCCGCTGCCCCATGCTTTCCCCAAGGCCACGCCCCTTCTCCAAGGCCCCGGCCCCACTCACTCCATCCCCCCTCCCTTCCTCCCTCCCTCACTCTCCCCACCCTCGTTCACTCGCTCATTTTCACCGGGCTGGGGCAAGGGGTTGGGGTGTGGAAGGGAGTCAGGGCTCCGGCTGGGGGTGCAGGCTCTGGGGTGGGGCTGAGGATGAGGGGTGTGGGATGCAGGAGAGGGGGCTCCAGGCTGGGGGGAGGGGGATGGGGCCAAGGGGTTTGGAATGCAGGAGGGGATGCGGGGTGCAGGCTCCTAGAGGGAGTTAGGATGCAGGAAGGGGCTCAGGGCTGGGGCAGGGGGTTGGGATGTGGGCTTCAGGTGGCACTTACCTCAGGCTGCTCCTGGAAGCAGCCGATATGTCTCTGTGGCCCCTAGACAGAGGTGCGGACAGGTGGCTCTGCACACTGTCCACGCCCTCAGGCCCTGCCTCTGCAGCTCTCATTGGCCGCGGTTCCTGGCTAATGGGAGCTGCGGAGCCAGTGCTCAGGGTGAGGGCAGCAGATGGAGCCTCCCGGCTACCCCTGCACCTAGGGGCCGCAGGGACATGCTGGCCACTTCCGGGAGCCATGCATAGCTAGGGCAGGCAGGGAGCCTGGCTGCCTTAGCCCCACTGCGCCACTGACTGGACTTTTAACAGTCCAGTCAGCGGTGCTGACTGGAGCCACCAGGGTCCCTTTTTGACCAGGCATTCCTGTCGAAAACCGGATGCCTGACAATCCTATCCTCCAACATCTGCAGGCTTTGCAGGTGCAGCAAGATGGGGCCACCTGAGCCCAGAGAAGCTCTTAATTCCTTCCTCTCCAGTGTGGGGTTTGTATTCCCCATCACAGCAGGTCAGTGTCGTGGAGTTTGCACTGTTGCTGCCCATGTAATACTTGGTTTGGAAAAATATACTGTGCTACCATAGAAGACTCCAGACTCCAAGGCCGCCACGCAGATACTTTTCACCAGCATTAAATTCACTTAAAAATAAAAGATTGTAACAAACATTGAGAAGAATATTAAGTTTATGTTATTACTTTCAGATTAGAGGTCATCCTTGAAATTTACTAGTTTTACTTCAGATGAATGGATATTACCTCAATATATGTAATATTATCTAATTTTCCACATATCTACTCCTGAAGCAAAAGCTAGAATATTGCAGCTACTGAGGTAAAGATATGGAATCTATGGAAAAGGAATTTATTAATCTAACATAACTGGTGAGTTTTTAAGGATGACTTCTGTATCTATTTAGAAACCAATGAAATGTTCCACAGAGAGTTAATAGATAGCATGTTCTCTGTGTTCAGAACATACATCATAGGACCATCTGTGTTATTAAGTCCAGTCCCCTGGTATTTCAGGCAACCCTGTCCTATAAAACCCCATTCATAAATTTATCAAGCTTTATTTTAAAACTAGCTAGGTTGTTTCCTGTTGGAAGGCTGTTGAACTCTTTTCATTAGGTACCTAATTTCAAAGATATTGAGTCACTTACTCATCAAAGCCTGGTGAAAAATCTTTGGAACTCAATTTATTAATTGACCTCTTTCTTCTTTGACAGGTTAGTGAAGGATGCTCCATGGGATGAGGTCCCTCTTGCTCACTCTTTGGTTGCTTTTGCCACTGCTTATGACTTCTTACACAACTACCTTAGCAAGACTGAACAGGAAAGATTTCTTGAAGTGATTGCCAATGCCTCAGGATATATGTATGAAACATCATACAGGCGTGGATGGGGTTTCCAGTACCTACATAACCATCAGCCTACCAACTGCATGGCCCTGCTGGCAGGAAGCCTGGTTCTGATGAATCAAGGTATGCACCAATCAATAGGGACATTCTTTTTAAAGTGTGTCAGTCATGTTTATACATTATGAATAAAGGCTCAGGAACTGATACAAGTATGTATTCTATGTTGTACGTGTTAGCACTCAACCTCGAATTCAGCCATGTGTAAAGATGTGCAAGTGTATATATCCGCTAAAGCACAGCTATATTCAGCATCTCTTTTTTATTGTTGATTACACGTATAACTCTGCTGGTTGTCATATTATATATATAATCAGTTACACAAGGTATAAATTGTACAGACTGTTGTAAAGGTGAAGATCAATAATTGTCATATCAACACTTGTAGGTATTAAACAATTGTACATAATGTGACCACCCCAAGCATCTAAGTGTAGGCTCTTCAAGTCTTTCTAAGGCAGACCAAGTGCATAGCCTAGAAACTCCTTGGGGTGGGAGCCATCTTTTTGTTAAGCGCTTGTACTGTGCCTGCAACTGATCACTGATTAGGGTACCTTACCCTCCCTACAATAGTAAATAGCAATAGTAATATACCTAAGGCGTTTTTCCAGACATATGGAGTCTGGAAGTTGGCTTTTTCTAGGTAGGATCCCTAAATGTTCACCCGTTCCTCATAATCTAATCTTTCCCCTTTTGGGTAGCTGAGAGTGGTCCCCGCTTTCTCTGAGAGTAAAGAGCAGAAACTATGGTTTGCATCCAACAAGGTTGGCATCATGAATCTATCAGAATTTGCAGTTTGGGTTGAACACTTGTTGTGAGCCTGTGGCTACCTTAATCTACTTTTAGCAACTTCCAATTCTTTTAGGAATTGGTAACATGAAACAAATATTACTTTTGAGTTAAAATTAGCAGAATAAATCTGTCCTTGATAGTGACTAAAATCAGCATTCAGGGAGAATTTTGATTTCTATAGTTTATATCTGTAAATTTCCAAAAAGTAAAAAATAAATTGTATTATAATATTGCAGCATAGTTTTAGATTGTCTTTCCAGCAGTACAATGCTGTTTAAAAATGTATTTCTCTTTTAGCATATGATAGAGCAAACAAATAGGTGAGGTAAAACATATAATTATATATAACTAATTTATTTTAATATTATGACTTTACACAATATGAATAACATACCAGATGTAAGGAGTACTACAGTCACATCTAGAGGCCTCAATTAAGATCAAGATCCCATTGTGCTAGGCATTGTACAAACACCTTGTGTTGAGCCCTGCTCCAGTTTACAGTCCTAATAGACAAAATAGACAAAGGAAGCATTATTATCTCCATTGTATAGACAGGAGGGATTGCCGCACAGAGAGATTAAGTGGCTTGCCCAAGGTCACACTTGATGATTGCGGCAGAGCTGATAATTGAGCCCAGTTCCAGGTGCAGTCTAAGTAGTCAGTAAATTATGATCTTCTGAATTAAAATAAGAACTCAGGTTGTTTTGAAAAATATTTGGATAATCAATAGGCTGGTACATAATGTTCTCTAAAGGAAAACGCTAATTAATACCATTTTCACATTCGGCTAGAGATGGTAGTAAATAGGCTACTTGTTCCTTATTACACATTGATGTGTAATAGATTGGTGGGATGGAATAGCTGTAAACCAAGTAATAGCTACCTACGGTATGTTTCAGGATGATAAATGTACTGCCACTGCTAAACCATGAGACAATAATTCTCCCTAGTGTGATATTTTAGATCAACAGTAAGGGTACACAATAGAATTGCTAAAGTATTAACAACCAAAATATTTATTGTGGCTTTTATGTCACGGCCCATAGTAAGGGTGGTGTTCATCACTATAATGGAGGCATTATGTGTGTTAGGGTGGCACAATGTCTCTAAGATCATTGAAGGGAGTTCTCACAGAGCAGTCACTAATGTACCTTTTAGCATGGTATAGTATGTGCCAGCTGCCTGCATCAGCTGATCTCTGCGCCACGTCCACATACCTTGCTCTGCTGCTGCCACTACTAGTCTCTCAATATTTGTGCCTGGGTGCACATTTTGGCTAGCTGACGGGCAGATGGCACTGTGTGGGGGCTTCCTTCAATTTCTCCCCACTTGTTGAACAAGCCAAAAGGGACCAGAATGGTAAGACCTCTGATAATCTTTTCTTCAGAAGAAATTTTGTACATGTTTAGATAGTACAGTATTCTAAAAATGTACATAGTATGGACCCTCTTTTACTATGTAATATTTAATTGCACTTTAAGTTTAAACTTCTTGATTCAATATTCTTATTGTTAATTGTCATTTGTATCTATTAAGCACCCACCCATCAGTGTGTGCGTTTTGTGAATGTTTCACTTGTGGCAACCATATTGCTAAAAAATAAATGACTTGGATAATTCCATTATTGGAGCCCTCTGGTGGAGATCATGGATTTGTTTGCATTTTGTTTTAATTTCAAATGCATGATCCCATGTGGCAAGAGATGATTCTCACTATGTGAGTGTATTGAGCATAATAGGGACATCTTTCTTTGAAAGTACAAGGTGTGCTTCCTTTATTTGTGGTCCCTGGTTAATAACAATTAGGTGTTGGCAGATTTTCTTCACTAAGTTAAGCTTGAACTCCTTTGTTCATCGGAAATTAAAATCCGCATGCAATCAGTTTTCTTCTCACCCTACAACTGCAAGGAGATGGCAGGCTTAGGTCATATTTTAGGACTTCAGAGGTCATACTTTGGAGCACCCCTGTTTTAAAAAAATCATATCCTGGAGGCATAGTATGTTATGAAGTTGTCAGCTTTATCCACATCTTCCTCTTTCAGGCTATCTTCAGGAAGCATACTTGTGGACTAAGCAAGTGCTGTCAATCATGGAAAAGTCTATAGTCCTGCTGCGAGAAGTTACAGATGGATCCCTCTATGAAGGAGTGGCTTATGGCAGCTACACCACCAGATCTCTCTTTCAGTATATGTTTCTTGTCCAAAGGCATTTTGACATCAACCACTTCAATCACCCGTGGCTTAAAGAGCACTTTGCATTTATGTATAGAACTGTCCTGCCAGGTAGGTAGCTTGGATTGATGAAGGGGACATCTGCTAATTTCTAAATCAATTACAAGTTTCACAGTTAAAGTAAAAAGAAAAGGAGTACTTGTGGCACCTTAGAGACTAACAAATTTATTTGAGCATAAGCTTTCGTGAGCTACAGCTCACTTCATCGGAACAGTTAAAAGTACAATTCTGTATAGCTCAAATAGTGCAGCATTCTGCATGTTTTTATATACCTGCATGAAAATGACACTATTGTTGTCTATTAAGTGCTGGCCCTTAGAATTGGTCAAAAAATAAGAAAATGTTTTTACGAAAAAGTTTAACATTTCAAAGTTGCTTCTGTCTTTGATATGGATTCATTTTCTGTTTTGTTTTTTTGCGTGTGTGAATTTTGTCTTGATATTTTTTCTTGGAATTCTGTCAGAATCATTTTCAAAATTGTTACTGAAATTTTTCTCTTACCAAAAATCATCGCAGTGAAAACAGAGGGTTTTTTGGAATGGAAAAAATTGATAGTTTGCATAAAAATACTGATAAAAATGTTGTAGGCATTTTCACAAAAATTTAAAGGTTTCATAACATCAGTTTTCCCCAAGAAGTTTCATTTAAAGAAAAAGCAATTTTGATTAAAATATTTTTCATGTGAAAAATATTAACTAGCTCTATTGGTAGGGTTCTCAGTGCAGTCCAAGGAGACATGGGCCAAATTGTTCCAATGTGAGTGCCTAAGATTATACAGAAAAATAACTATTTAGGCACCAGTGAAGGGCCTGCATTTCAGCTTGTGTCATTGTGGCATAGAACTACTATCGGAGTTAGGTAGTGGAAAGGAAAGCTACCCGTGCTGGCTGAAATTTTGGAAAGGTTAAATGAGGAGAGATGTCCCTCAGATACATGAAAGAGAAGTTTATTTTTCTGTGGGAAAGTATCAGGAGAAGAAAATTATTAGGACTGATGGGCAAAAGAGTAACTATCTTCTGTATCTCTATTAAATCATACATTATTTGCTTCCTATGCTCTATCAAGTTCTTTGTTTTCTGTTCAGTGTATATATTATCTGGTATACATAGTATGACCATGGGTTTCTGTCTTTAAGGTATTCCATGTATTCTAGTGATAAATTGTATTGCTATTTAACATCCAAAATACGGGACTTATAATATCCTTTGAGTAGGTCATGTCTTCTTCTGTTTCATACAGCACAGTGGGCAATGACTACGTTCAATAAATAATAAGTAATAGTTACTAGCTTTTAATTTAGTAGATATCAAAGAGCTTTGCAAAGGAAGGTCAGTAGCATTATTCCCATTTTAGTGAGGAACAGAGATGCAAAGCGACATGGGAAGAAGGATAAAGGAGTTTGAGGTGCAAGTGGTGTTCTCATCCATCTTCCCCGTGGAAGGAAAAGGCCCAGGTAGAGACCGTCGAATCGTGGAAGTCAAAGAATGGCTACGCAGGTGGTGTCGGAGAGAAGGCTTTGGATTCTTTGACCATGGGATGGTGTTCCAAGAAGGAGGAGTGCTAGGCAGAGACGGGCTCCACCGAACGAAGAGAGGGAAGAGCATCTTCGGAAGCAGGCTGGCTAACCTAGTGAGGAGGGCTTTAAACTAGGTTCACCGGGGGAAGGAGACCAAAGCCCTGAGGTAAGTGGGGAAGTGGGATACCGGGAGGAAGCACGAGCAGGAGCACGCGAGAGGGGAGGGCTCCTGCCTCATACTGAGAAAGAGGGACGATCAGCGAGTTATCTCAAGTGCCTATACACAAATGCAAGAAGCCTGGGAAACAAGCAGGGAGAACTGGAAGTCCTGGCACAGTCAAGGAATTATGATGTGATTGGAATAACAGAGACTTGGTGGGATAACTCACAGGACTGGAGTACTGTCATGAATGGATATAAACTGTTCAGGAAGGACAGGCAGGGCAGAAAAGGTGGGGGAGTTGCATTGTATGTAAGGGAGCAGTATGACTGCTCAGAGCTCAAGTATGAAACTGCAGAAAAACCTGAGAGTCTCTGGATTAAGTTTAGAAGTGTGAGCAACAAGGGTGATGTCGTGGTGGGAGTCTGCTATAGACCACCAGACCAGGGGGATGAGGTGGATGAGGCTTTCTTCCAGCAACTCACGGAAGTTACTAGATCGCAGGCCCTGGTTCTCATGGGAGACTTCAATCACCCTGATATCTGCTGGGAGAGCAATACAGCGGTGCACAGACAATCCAGGAAGTTTTTGGAAAGTGTAGGGGACAATTTCCTGGTGCAAGTGCTGGAGGAACCAACTAGGGGCAGAGCTCTTCTTGACCTGCTGCTCACAAACCAGGAAGAATTAGTAGGGGAAGCAAAAGTGGATGGGAACCTGGGAGGCAGTGACCATGAGATGGTCGAGTTCAGGATTCTGACACAGGGAAGAAAGGAGAGCAGCAGAATACAGACCCTGGACTTCAGAAAAGCAGACTTTGACTCCGTCAGGGAACTGATGGGCAGGATCTCCTGGGAGAATAACATGAGGGGGAAAGGAGTCCAGGAGAGCTGGCTGTATTTTAAAGAATCCTTATTGAGGTTACAGGAACAAACCATCCCGATGTGTAGAAAGAATAGTAAATATGGCAGGCGACGAGCTTGGCTTAACAGTGAAATCCTTGCTGATCTTAAACACAAAAAAAGAAGCTTACAAGAAGTGGAAGATTGGACAAATGACCAGGGAAGAGTATAAAAATATTGCTCGGGCACGCAGGAGTGAAATCAGGAAGGCCAAATCACACCTGGAGTTGCAGCTAGCAAGAGATGTTAAGAGTAACAAGAAGGGTTTCTTCAGGTATGTTAGCAACAAGAAGAAAGTCGAGGAAAGTGTGGGCCCCTTACTGAATGATGCAGGCAACCTAGTGACAGAGGATGTGGAAAAAGCTAATGTACTCAATGCTTTTTTTGCCTCTGTCTTCACAAACAAGGTCAGCTCCCAGACTACTGCGCTGGGCAGCACAGCATGGGGAGGAGGTGACCAGCCCTCTGTGGAGAAAGAAGTGGTTCGGGACTATTTAGAAAAGCTGGACGAGGACAAGTCCATGGGGCCGGATGCGTTGCATCCGAGAGTGCTAAAGGAGTTGGCGGATGTGATTGCAGAGCCATTGGCCATTATCTTTGAAAACTCATGGCGATTGGGGGAAGTCCCGGACGACTGGAAAAAGGCTAATGTAGTGCCCATCTTTAAAAAAGGGAAGAAGGAGAATCCTGGGAACTACAGGCCAGTCAGCCTCACCTAAGTCCCTGGAAAAATCATGGAGCAGGTCCTCAAGGAATCAATTCTGAAGCACTTAGAGGAGAGGAAATTGATCCGGAACAGTCAGCATGGATTTACCAAGGGCAAGTCATGCCTGACTAATCTAATTGCCTTCTGTGACGAGATAACTGGCTCTGTGGATGAGTGGAAAGCAGTGGACGTGTTGTTCCTTGACTTTAGCAAAGCTTTTGACACTGTCTCCCACAGTATTCTTGCCAGCAAGTTAAAGAAGTATGGGCTGGATGAATGGACTATAAGGTGGATAGAAAGTTGGCTAGATTGTCAGGCTCAACGGGTAGTGATCAATGGCTCCATGTCTAGTTGGCAGCCGGTATCAAGTGGAGTGCCCCAAGGGTTGGTCCTGGGGCCAGTTTTGTTCAATATCTTCATAAATGATCTGGAGGATGGTGTGGATTGCACTCTCAGCAAGTTTGCAGATGACACTAAACTGGGAGGAGAGGTAGATACGCGGGAGGGTAGGGATAGGATACAGAGGGACCTAGACAAATTAGAGGATTGGGCCAAAAGAAATCTGATGAGGTTCAACGAGGACAAGTGCAGAGTCCTGCACTTAGGATGGAAGAATCCCATGCATCACTACAGACTAGGGACCGAATGGCTCGGCAGCAATTCTGCAGAAAAGGACCTAGGGGTTACAGTGGACGAGAAGCTGGATATGAGTCAGCAGTGTGCCCTTGTTGCCAAGAAGGCCAATGGCATTTTGGGATGTATAACTAGAGGCATAGCCAGCAGATCGAGGAACGTGATCGTTCCCCTCTATTCGACATTGGTGAGGCCTTATCTGGAGTACGCTGTCCAGTTTTGGGCCCCACACTACAAGAAGGATGTGGAAAAATTGGAGAGAGTCCAGCGGAGGGCAACAAAAATGATTAGGGGACTGGAACACATGACTTATGAGGAGAGGCTGAGGGACCTGGGAGAGAAGAGTGAGGGGGGATTTGATAGCTGCTTTCAACTACCTGAAAGGGGGTTCCAAAGAGGATGGATCTAGACTGTTCTCTGTGGTAGCAGATGACAGAACAAGGAGTAATGGTCTCAAGTTGCAGTGGGGGAGGTTTAGGTTGGATATTAGGAAAAACTTTTTCACTAGGAGTGTGGTGAAACACTGGAATGTGTTACCTAGGGAGGTGGTAGAATCTCCTTCCTTAGAAGTTTTTAAGGTCAGGCTTGACAAAGCCTTGGCTGGGATGATTTAGTTGGGGATTGGTCCTGCTTTGAGCAGGGGATTGGACTATATGACCTCCTGAGGTCCCTTCCAACCCTGATATTCTATGATTCTATGCCCAAGGTCACCCCATAAATTAGTGGCAGAGCTGGGAGTGGAACCCAGGTCTCCTGAGTCTCAATCCGCTCTGTGCACTAGGCCATGCTACCTCCTCTTTTAGTTACTGTTAATTTCTGTGTTTACTGCTGTATGAAATGGAGGAGACAGGGTCCCTTCCCTAAGGAGTTTCCAATCTAAAAGACATATATTCTTGGTGACGCAGAGGAAGGCTCTATCTTCGACTATAGCAATGAGTTGTTGTATTTTGATAGGTATGTGACAGCATCATTCACATAGGTGCAATAACATTGGGAGGTTTCATGAAGAGCGTTTTAAGGGATTTAAATGGGGAGAGTTGGAGCCCTGCAAACTGCAAAAGGAAGACGTTGCAGAAATAAGGTGCTGCGGGGGTGGGGGTGGGGGAGCATGAGGGCAAGAATGGGAGAAGGATACAAAAGTAGGGGTGAAATGAATATCTTGGATAGAGCAAAATGAGAGAGGATTAAGAGCACAGACTTAGGTAGGCACAGAGTTGCACAGAGAATGAGATGCTCGAGTTTAACATGGAAGGTGAGTGGAAGCCAGCAGAAGAATTAAATGAGAATGGAATTACAGTAATGAAATTGAGACAGAACTAAGGAATGGACATGCATTTTAGCTACATGGGTGGAAAGGAAGGGTCATCTATTTTAGATGTTCTGGGAACGGACAAGTCATGACATTTAAACAACTTGGATATGAGGAGACATAAGATGAAGTACTTGTGAAGTATTTTTCAAAGCAGCTATTGGAGTGTGAACTGAGGAAAGATTTAAAAGGGGGAAATGGGAAATATAGTAATGTGGGGAGAACATGAAAAGTTTGAGGTTTGCCTCAGACTGGATAAGTAGTCCAAAATTCTGTTCCTGCTCTGAACTGTTTCTGAGTAATTGTAACTTCTTGAGTTAGCAAAATTAGGCTGGAAATCTTATAAGAGGCAGCACAGTTCCAAACTTTCTTGTACTTTCTCCTCTGATCAGGCTGCAAACCATACTTTTGTTTTGAAGTCCCAGCTGGAATCAAAGTGCAGAGATGTAAATATGAAAATTAATGGTAAAAAATGTAACCAAACTTTGTCAACCTTCAGAAAAGATTTTTGTTCCAGTTGGGCTCTTTACATTGGTTCTTTCTGTGTCCACATCAGTTCAGCCTGCCATAGAATACAAGTTTAACCTCAAACTATGGGTGAAAGTACAAAATCCTAACTTGGATGGATTTTAGGGGCCAGTTCTCTGCAGTCATAAATGGGCATAGTTCTGATACAGTCGGTGGAGCTTTGCTGATTTACATCAGCTAAAGATTTGGCCGTGTATTCTGAACACCACCCAGAAGGCGAGAATACCTTTCACATAGCAGTACACACCCACATTAGAAGAATGGGTCGCATGGATGCCACATGATACCTGAGGCATCTGCTTCAGAAAGATACTTAAACAACAAAGCACGCTTGTTTTAGTTTTTTCAGGGCATAGGTTTCATTTTACCTTGAGGAGCCTCTGTGAGCTGTAGTTACTTTAAAGGGCATGGATTGACATAAAAAAAAGAAAATCTTTAAACTGAATACTATCCTTTGTGAGAGATTAAATTGCTAACATAGCTCCTATTTTTAAGAAAGGAAAAAAAAGTGATCGGATAATTACAGGCCTGTTAGTTTGACATCTGTAGTATGCAAGGTCTTGGAAAAAATCTTGAAGGAGAAAGTAGTTAAGGACATTGAAGTCAATGGTAAATGGGACAAAATACAACATGGTTTTACAAAAGGTAGATCGTGCCAAACCAACCTGATCTCCTTCTTTGAGAAAGTAACAGATTTTTTAGACAAAGGAAACGCAGTGGATCTAATTTACCTAGATTTCAGCAAGGCGTTTGATACTGTGCCACATGGGGAATTATTAGTTAAATAGTTAAATTGGAAAAGATGGGGATCAATATGAAAATTGAAAGGTGGATAAGGAATTGGTTAACAGGGAGACTACAGCGGGTCCTACTGAAAGGTAAACTGTCAGGCTGGAGGGAGGTTACCAGTAGAGTTCCTCAGTGGTCAGTTTTGGGACCAATCTTATTTAATCTTTTTATTACTGACCTCGGCACAAAAAGTCGGAGTGTGCTAATAAAGTTTGCCGATGATACAAAGCTGGGAGGTATTGCCAATTTAGAGAAGGACCGGGAAATCATACAGGAAGATTTGGATGACCTTGTAAACTGGAGTAATAGTAATAGGATGGAATTGTAAGGTTATGCATTTAGGGATTAATAACAAGAATTTTAGTTATAAGCTGGGGACGCATCAATTAGAAGTAACAGAGGAGGAGAAGGACCTTGGAGTATTGCAGAAGGACCTTGGGATGACTATGAGCCGTCAATGTGATGTGGCCGTGAAAAAAGCTAATGCGGTCTTAGGATGCATCAGGCGAGGTATTTCCAGTAGAGATAAGGAGGTTTTAGTACCGTTATATAAGGCACTGGTGAGACCTCACCTGGAATACTGTGTGCAGTTCTGGTCTCCCATGTTTAAGAAGGATGATTCAAACTGGAACAGGTACAGAGAAGGGCTACTAGGATGATCCGAGGAATGGAAAACCTGTCTTATGAAAGGAGACTCAAGGAGCTTGGCTTGTTAAGCCTAACTAAAAGAAGGTTGAGGGGAGATATGATTGCTCTCTATAAATATATCAGAGGGATAAATACCAGAGAGAGAGAGGAATTATTTAAGCTCAGTACCAATGTGGACACAAGAACAAATGGATATAAACTGGTCATTGGGAAGTTTAGACTTGAAATTAGACGAAGGTTTCTAACCATCAGAGGAGTGAAGTTTTGGAATAGCCTTCCAAGGGAAGCAGTGGGGGCAAAAGACCTATCTGGCTTTAAGATTAAACTCGATAAGTTTATGGAGGAGATGGTATGATGGGATAACATGATTTTGGTAATTAATTGATCTTTAAATATTCATGGTAAATAGGCCCAATGGCCTGTGATGGGATGTTAGATGGGGTGGGATCTGAGTTACTAAAGAAAATTCTTTCCTGGGTATCTGGCTGGTGAATCTTGCCCATATGCTCAGGGTTTAGCTGATTGCCATATTTGGGGCTGCGAAGGAATTTTCCTCCAGGGCAGATTGGAAGAGGCCCTGGAGGTTTTTCACCTTCCTCTGTAGCATGGGTCACGGGTCACTTGCTGGAGGATTCTCTGCTCTGTGAACTCTTTAAATCATGATTTGAGGACTTCAATACCTCAGACATAGGTGAGAGATTTTTCACAGGAGTGGGTGGGTGAAATTCTGTGGCCTGCGTTGTGCAGGAGGTCGGACTAGATGATCATAATGGTCCCTTCTGATCTTAGTATCTATGAAAGGGAGGTGGATGGGGCCTTTCTCCTTGACATTTCTATAGCACCTGTGCTTTCTTTAGTTTGCGAAGAAAGGTAAGTATTAAAGTATGGTACAGCAATGGGAAATAGCTACTGTATAACCTGACTGTGGGTCATTCAAGAGTATGTCTATAAATACTTTAAAAGGATAAGCCCATTTGTAATGCTTGGCTTCATCATGCTTACTTTACAGTACAGGTCTTTGTTCATTTATTTGCTTGTTCTTGTGTTCCTTTTAACTTTTTCCCAAGGATTTCAGAGAACTGTGGCAATTGCAGACTCCAACTATAACTGGTTCTATGGGCCAGAGAGCCAGTTGGTGTTTCTAGACAAATTTGTCATGCGCAACGGCAGTGGGAATTGGCTGGCAGATCAGATCAGAAGGAATCGAGTGGTGGAAGGCCCTGGGACTCCATCCAAAGGGCAGCGGTGGTGCACTCTTCACACTGAATTTCTCTGGTATGAAACAGAATGCATAGGCTTCAAAGAAACACGGCAGCTGCTTGGCCATTAATGATAAGCCATTAACTTCCGATTTGTAATGAACTGTACAAATGGATGTTATGCTGGTCATGTGCAACCTAAACTGTGTCTAGTCTAAAAAAAGTGACTCAGAACTTCTTCAAGCCATATAATATATGGACACATACAACACAGGTCTTGCACAGAACTTGTTTTCACATGTTTTCCATCTGTTTGTTGGCAATGCTTTTAGTTGCATTGTTATAGACAAGCATTTTCAAAGGGAGTGAAATTCTTATATCAAAGTTCCCACATGAGTTCTTTAACAAAAACCAAAAAATTCTTCCACTCAGGTTACAGGTTGTTGTGTGTTTTGGTTGTTAGTTAAAGCTCATTTAAAACCCAGTTCCTTCTTTTAAATGCAATTTAAATGTAAATTTCAATGCTTAAAGAAAGAGAGAAACAGATTCTTTTAAAAATGGTATATACATTAGCATGTAAGCAATGTTAAAATGGAAAAAAATCTGGAACAGGACTTGAGCCACATTTTCCACATAACTTACAACTCAGCCCTAATTTGTAAGACTAGATCATTCCACTGCAGACAAGAAATGAAAATCTTTTAGGGCCTTTAATACATCCAATTCTTGCTGGTCAATAGTGTATGTACGTATCCAACATTTAAACTGGCATCATGTTTTTCCCCCACAGTGGATCAACACGTGTATTTCATGCATATGTTTTTGTAATTAAGATATGCACATTGAGAAAATTCATGGCTTGTTTGCTCCCAAATATCCCTCTGGGTGCTGTGCTGGTTATATATTTAGTGCAAACTCCCTTTCTCCTCCTCATGCACTCAAGGACCCCTGGCTAGTCTGTAGTTAAGAGACTCCTTCCCCTGGGAAGATACCTTAACGTTCAGGAGTGAGATGTTTCAGTGGATTTGAGTCACAGAAATAAGCCCTAAGTGTCCTGGGACTTGCCTACTTCAGAGACTCCCTCTCTTCTTGTGCCACAGTGCTTCTATTGCGGTCAGTGGAGGCACTTGCATGGAAGTCTCCTGGATTTAATAAAGAAAGGGGGTGGTTGTAGAGCATTCTCCACAAGGGGCCATTGGCTGTGGAACAAGCTTCCACCTTTGGTCAAAATCAGCCAGAGTTGTTGTCCTACCAGATATATTACAAGGCCTATCTTTGTGTCAGGGCCTGAAGGGGATAGCCATTAATTAGAGAGTTGTATTCTGATGGGGAAAGACCTCTTCATCTGGTTATGTTAGGGAGGAGTTCTTGCTGGGGGCTTGACGTTGGTTTTATTTGTTTTGTTCCTTTAAATAATATCTGAAATAGTATATAGCTGCTCATATTAAATATAAGGAAATAAAAAATAATTAACCTTATTTAGGTATGATTTCTCTTTAAACTGAAGTGTATTACTTTAGTTTATATACCTACTGTCTTACAAGTTTGTCTTTAGACTAGGCAGAGGATAAAATTATCATTTAAAAAAAACTGTGGGATTATAATTCATTTTTACCTTATTTCTAATCCTTTTGAAGAGTTCAAACTCTCCATATCCTCTAGTACCTGGGGAGTCTGGAAATTACATCTTGTGCATGATAGGAATTGAGTTTCTTTTAATTGAGTAGACAGTATATGACGGGGTACACTGAGCTCTCCTGAGCGTCTCCTGTCATTTGAGTGCAAACCTGCACTCTCTCTTTTTTTCTGTCAGCTGTTGCCCTCATCAGGCAGGTCTTCACTGGCTCAGCCCTCTGGCTAAGTCATACACAGTCTAAAACAGATGAACCCTTTCCAGGGTGAAAAAGGTTCAGCAGGGCCTATCACTATGCCCTTGTCAGTTTCTGCAGCCCTGCCTCTGGGCTCAGTTCTTAGCCCCTTCTGGGCTAGCTTTATGTCTGTGTCTGCTCTGGGATAGAGCAGTAACTTCAGGGCTTGCTCCCTGAAGACTCTTTGCCTTTGCTGGTTCTTATTGCCCCACCTCTCCAACCAGGCCACTCCTTCAAGTCCAATCCCTTCCCAGGGTAACAAAGTTCAACAAAATGGTTGATCCTCTTCAGTGTCTTCAGGCCCATCTGCGGGCCTGTTTAAATTCCAGCCCTTTGCTTGGGTTCCAAAACGAAACTTGCCCCTTCTCGGGGCTTTGCCAACTTTGCCTTTGGCCAGTGGGGGGAGCTGGGCCCACCCACAACTCCAGGTCCCAACCCAGGGACCCTACAAATAGCAGCCATATCCTGCTTCCTTTAATAGTTGTTGCTGCTGCATTCCGTGGGCTGCTTCCCACTCTGTCCCATCACCTTTGTTACCTACGGGTTATGTCCCTTGCATTCTCTGTCTGTTCCCTGCCTGAGCAGGGTCTCTCCCAGGCCTCCTCACCTGGAGAGTTTCACAGCCTTCCAGTCCTTCCTCACCCAGCCAGCAACTCAACTGCTCAGGCTCAGTGTCTCCTTTTAACTAAGACAACTGTGCTCCGATGCAAGTGTAAACTCTTATCTGCAGACTAGCATTACATTAGTTATTAAAATTAAGAGGACTGCAGTTTGATATGGGGGGGGGGAAGACGAGTATGTTCCAGTGACCCCGAGAGCTATATCAGTGGGAATTTATCTCCTAGTAGGGCTACTCAGGCCAGACAGATCAAAGGATAGGGACCAAATGAAAAGATATGCAGTCCACTTTTTCTCCAGACTGGGGCCAAAAACCTATCCTTGTAAAAATGTTACACTATAGACAATTCTGTCTTTTAAATATTGAAAAATACCTTGAGTTTTGGATAGGTGCTGGAAAATCAAAATAAATAAAATAATTTTAATTTTAATGTTTTAAGTGTAAAACCATGTTCTTTGTCTTTTGGCAGGTATGATGCAAGCTTGCACTCCGTACCTCCACCGGACTATGGTATTCCAAAGCTGCATTATTTTGAGGACTGGGGAGTTGTAACATATGGAAGTGCATTGCCAGCTGAAATCAACAGGCCCTTCCTCTCCTTCAAATCTGGAAAACTGGGAGGTCGTGCAATATATGATATTGTTCATAAGAATAAGTACAAAGAGTGGGTCAAAGGGTGGAGGAACTTCAATGCTGGCCATGAGCACCCTGATCAGAACTCCTTTACCTTTGCTCCCAATGGTGTACCTTTCATAACAGAAGCCCTGTATGGACCGAAGTATACCTTCTTCAACAATGTGTTGATGTTTTCCCCAGCGGTGTCAAAGAGCTGCTTCTCCCCATGGGAAGGGCAGGTTACAGAGGACTGTTCATCAAAGTGGTTGAAATACAAACATGACCTGGCTGCAGACTGCCAGGGGAGAGTAGTCGCCGCTATGGAGAGAAGTGGAGTGGTTTTTATCAGGGGAGAAGGAGTGGGTGCTTACAACCCAAAACTGAAGTTGAAAAACTTCCAAAGAAACCTTTTACTTCTGCATCCCCAGCTTTTGTTGCTTGTGGACCTAATTCATCTTGAAGATGACAGCCCCCTGGAGGCAGCCACCAGCTTCTTCCACAATGTGGATGTGCCTTTTGAAGAGACTGTTATTGATGAGGTCCACGGGGCTTTTATTAGGCATCACGATGGGATGTATAAGATGTACTGGATGGATGATACTGGCTACAGTGAGAAGGCTACTGTTGCCTCAAAAATGTATCCCCAGGGCTACCCATACAATGGAACAAACTATGTGAATGTTACAACCCACCTGCGGAACCCAATCACCAGAGCAGTTTACCTCTTCATAGGACCTTCCATAGATGTCCAGAGCTTCAATGTCCATGGAGATTCTCAGCAACTGGATGTCTTCATAGCCACCAGTGAGCATGCCTATGCCGTTTACCTGTGGACTGGTGAGGATGGAGGCCATTCTATCTTTGCACAGATTATTGCAGATCGCCAAAAAATTCTATTTGACCGAACTTCTACCATAAGGAACTCCGCTGTGTCAGAGGTGAAAGATTATGTTCAGATTGTGGAGCAGAATCTTCAGCATTTCAAACCTGTCTTCCAGCAGCTTGAGAAACAGATTCTGTCCCGTGTGCGAAACACAGATAGCTTTAGAAAGACTGCTGAACGCCTGCTGAGATTTTCAGATAAGAGACAGACGGAAGAAGCCATTGATAGGTTATTTGCTATCTCCCAGCAGCAGCAGCAGCAGCAAGGCAGGGCAAAGAAAAGCAAAAAGGTAGCCAAAGGCTACAAGTTTGTTGATGCTGTTCCTGACATCTTTGCACAAATTGAAGTAAACGAAAAAAAAGTGCGACAGAAGGCACAGACTCAAGCACAAAAAGAGTTACCTGTAGATGAAGATGAGGAAATGAAAGACCTTTTAGATTTTGTAGATATTACTTATGTGAAGCACAAAAATGGTGCATCAATCAAAGGCCAATCTGGACTGGAACAAATGGTGAGCACTGCTCGAAGCAGTGCTCCATCAATATCGGCTTCTTATACCCGCCTCTTCCTAATTCTAAACATTTTTATTTTCTTTGTTATGCTGGCAATGCAGATGACCTATTTCCAAAAGGCCAAGAGCCTACATGGCCAAAGATGGCTTTATGCAATACTTTTAGTTGACAGCTGTATATTATTGTGGCTGTATTCTTCTTGTTCCCAGTCACAATGTTAGCAAAAGATCATGTACTACTTGACCAGTTTATGGTCATATGTGTCTATGCAAAAGAATTAACCCTAATAGGGCCATAGTTTGTTTTTTTCCTTTTCTGAAATATTCCAGGAAACAGCTGAGGAAAGGTTGATTTCACCCCATGAGGGAAGAGGGAAAAATAATGCATTTTTGAGAGACGTAAGTGTTCCTCATCTGTGCTTTGGTTGCGTTTGACATCTGAAGGATATTATGCTTTGTTCATCAAAGCACAGTATGTGAAACTGTACTTAATTTCTACCAAAAAAAAAAAAAAGCCTTCTTTAAGAGGTTATTTGTTTCCTAGGCTCCTTGGTTTTATACACAATTGGTTTTGCATAGTATTACTTTCAGGCTTCTAAAAATGCCTATGAGAGCTGGGCAGGAAATGGTTTTCCTGCTCCATGAAAATGTTTGAGATATCAAAAAATGTTCCTGTCCCAAATTGGGACATAAAATGACAAAACCTTGAAACTATCCATGTATCAAAAATCCATCCTCCCAAAATTTGGGGTTTGAAAATGTGGAAACAGGACATTTTGACCATATCATAGTGTTTTTTTCCCAAAATTTTTTCAAGTTGAGATTTGTTGAACTTTAAGGGGGTATTTGTAGAAACCAACCCTGTTTCACAAACAATTTAGGTTTTAACGAATCAGCATTTTTCAGTGAAAAAAAGGTGTTAAAAATTCTCAACCAGCTCTAATGCCTATAGACATAACCTTACAACAGAGTTATTCAAATTGAAAGGGCATAGGAAAGATTAACAAGTTATAGTTGGAGGCAAATAAGAAGCAAATTTTAAGCATAAGGGATTATTTCTCATTATGAAAAATCCCCTTCCCATTCGCCAGACCAGATGAAAACTGGAGGATGAACCCTGATATGATCTGCTTTTGATTTTACAGGGTAAGGTTTCTCAAACATTATCATATGGGGAGCACATTTCAATAGGGAAATTGACTCCTAGATCACCTCTCCTGTTTGCAATTGCAAAAAACCACCACCATCACCACCACCACCCTGTGGCAACCCCAGCAATTGCTTATGTGGAAAAGCTGTATTAAGAAAGTATTTGATGTATTTATATTTTTTTAGCTCTCAGAGTGATTATATAGCTGGAAACAAAGAAGAGCCAGAACCATGTGACCAGACAGTTCTTCACAGACCACCAGCGAGTGCTGTGCAGATCATGAGAGGCACATGGCTCATTAATTTGGCAGTCATTGATATGGAGAAAACTGTGGCTTCTGACAATGAGTTTGACACCCTTACTTACACTGCATTCATTAAACTGAATTTAAAAAATCATAGGTGTCTGTGAGGTTTTCAGTATGGAGAGGCTATAGAACTGGTGTATATTACTGTATGTCTTTAAGAAACAGAAAAGCATTTCTTCCCGTACATTTTTTAAATAAACAAATCATAATTGTCTCTGATGCATAGATTTTTTTGCTTTGTTGACTAGAATATTTCCCCCAATAATTTAAACAATTGAGTGGTGTTCATTAGCTTCTAATTCACAACATATAATATTAAGGGATGGCTCTCTCTGAATTTCACCACTTGGGCCCTTGATATTGATTTTTTTTCTTTAAATATATCTGGCCACGGATGGGGACCTTTTCATGAAATAAAAGTACACAGGTGAATATCTTAAATTAATAGCCTCAGGTGCAAACTAACACTTTATAAGATCCAGAAAATATATAACAATCCTTATTTAATTTCAGTTTCCCATACTGAGACAAGTTCTGCTCATGTACAGAAACCCTATTGAAGTCTCTTGGAGAGCAGCAAAATAAATTGTCACGCAACATTATTCTTCATAACTATGCATATTGCTTTCTTCTGAGGTTGGATTATAAATTGGTCCAATAATAGGGTGTTGAAGCAGCTGGTAACATATGATAGATCAATAAAAGTGCTTAAAATGGCATGTGATTTTTTATTTTTATTTTCCTAGAGACTGTTGATTAATTTTTAACTCTTGTGTAATATTAATGGTCATTAAATGTTGAATCTTCAGGAAAATGTGTGTTTTCTGTTTCTTAGTTACTTGGGGTTCAGTTTTGCTCTCTAGATACATTACTTGGTGGAAGCAAGGCAAGGGTTCCAGTTCTGCTTGGCCTTTAGGCACTGTACCCCCTGCACACCCATGTAAGTACTAGACACAATCTGGCCATTGTTTTATTGAAATGAGATTGGATTTAGAGAGTAATACAGAAATCCAATGGGCAGAGTTTGTATTTCCTGAGCTGTTACAGAATGTGCTACGTGACCCCTATCAAGAGGTCAGTAAAAGCTGGAGACAGCATGTATGTGTTCATATGCAAGGATACAGCAGATCCTCAGAGTTACAAACATCTCGGGAATGGAGGTTGTTTGTAACTCTGAAATGTTTGTAACTCTGAGCAAAATGTTATGCTTGTTCTTTCAAAAATTTACAACTGAACATTGCATTGCTTTGAAACTTTACTATGCAGAAAAAAAATGCTGCTTTTAACCATCTTAATTTAAATGAAAGAAGCACAGAAACAGTTTCCTTACTTGGTCAGGTCTTTTTTTTAAACTTTCCCTTTATATTTTTAGTAGTTTATGTTTAACAGAGTTCTGTACTGTATTTGGTTTTTGGTTTTTCGTTTTTGTCTCTGCTGCTGCCTGATTGCGTACTTCCGGTTCCAAATGAGGTGTGCGGTCAGTTCGTAACTCTGGTGTTTGTAACTCTGAGGTTCTCCTGTACCTCAGTTGGTAAGATAATCAATTAATTTAGCAGGTGAGCAGACAATCGTATTATCAAAATGGGACTGCTGATTAAAAGAGAGCACAAACAAAAGTGATTAAAAAATGAGGTGTAGACTTGGGGTGCTGATTCTCATCTCTTAGGGCTTGTCTATGTGGTGCTGGCAAAATGCACTAAAGGGATGCGATTTGTAGAGCACTGTAATGTGTTACACACTAACTGCCCTGTGCCAACTGGCAGACATATTCTAAAAGGTACCTAGTTCATGTTGATGTAGTCCCACATCATATAGGACAATGTTAACGTGAATTACATACTTTTTAGAGCACACCAGGAGTGTCTATATAGGGCAGTTAGAGCACAGCACGTTAGTGTGCTTTACTGTGCCATGCAGACAAGCCCTAAGGTTGCTTTGAGGCCACTTTACATTGCCAAAATGGTGTAAAGTGGGTATAGATGCAACATGCACCCTTTAAAGTGACAGGTACAAAAGTGGCTTTATTTAGAAACAGCCCCACAATCAAGGACACCAAGGTTAAAAGGGAGAGGCATTTCAGCGAGGCCCTTACCCCAAATAGGAGAGTTATCCCCCATTTCAGCATGAAAGGGAAATGAATTAAGTCATTCCATTCACTGCCTGGATTGGATCTGATACCCTCAGAAAACTCTGTAAAACAGCTCATGTATCCTCTGAGGTTTCAGATCTGTTTTCAAGTCTCAACGTGGCTGTTGTTTTCTGATAGACTGGACTCTACTTAAAACTGATGTGAATTGTTCAGGCAGAAGCCAGTTTCCCAAACCAAGCTGACTTTCTATGTGGCGTCAGTTATCTCTTTGACATATAGAAAATGTTTGTTCTGGACACTTCAGACATTCTTTTACCCCCTTCAATGCCTTCACACAACTGTGCTGTAACTATCCTAAAATTTCCCAGGGGGATCTGTTGGAGTCATTTCAAGTGTTTGTGATAGTTGGAAAAGAGGGCGGTATAAGGGCGATTTTCTTTTTGTAACACACAGCTTGGGTCAATGTTAGTCACTGAATTAGGGAGTGGGGCTCTTTCTAATGTTTGTGGCATTAGCATGAAATACCACAAAGAGCCCCCAGCAGGGTCCTGTAAGTCCACAGCACCATCAGTTGCCATCTTCCTGGTTCCACCTAGACTTTTTGTGATGGACAATGTTTAGTGTTACTTTTTTTCATTTCTTTTAATCATTATTTGGTATTAAGTAAGCAAAGATTTGTCTCGTTTCCCACAACACTGAAAACCAAGCTGAAATATGTCTGCATGTGCCATTCTGTTTAATTGCTTCTTGTTGGTTTCTGTAAATGTAAACTTTCTATTTTTCTCTGTTCTCTAAGGCCCCAATCCTGCAGCGACACCCATATACCTGTGTTCACATGGACTTCATTAGAGTCCTTCTAGATGCCGGGGTCCACCCAGCACCAGCACCTAAATGTATATAATATGGAGTCAAAACTTTGTGTTGAGATGGTGGGAAAAGCAGCTCAACTCAGTGGGAGTTGTGTGCATCCCTGAAAGCAGAATTTGAAAAATTATGCTGTTTGGGGGAAAGAGAAATGGAGACTGTTGACTATTATGTTTATTGGGGCTGCAGGAGTCTTAGGTTATGTGTACGCTGCAATCAGAGACGCGACTGCAGCATGTGTAGACGTACCTGGGCTGGTTTTGATAAAGCTAGCCCTAATAACTATAGCAGCGAAGCTCCAGCAGAACAGGTGGCTGCACAGGGTAGCCACTCGAGTACCTACCCGGGATTCCAGTTGGGTGTACAGCCCCTGCTGCTGCAGCTTCCCTGCTATTGTTATCCGAGCTAGCTAGACATAGTATAGCCACCTGAGTACGTACCCAGAGGGCCGGGTGGGATTGTACTTGGAGGCTAGCCCGAGTAGCTGCTTGTGTCACTGTGGCTACACTGCTATTTTTAGCATGCTCGGTCGAGCCGAGCTAGCCTATGTATGTCTACCCAAGTTGGGAATCACACCTCCCAGCTGCTGTGTAGACATACCCTTAGCTGGGATCACACACGTGCGTCTGGTCTCCTCCACTATCCTGGTTGGTTCCACTCTTAGAGGTCAGTAGGGGTGTTTGAGTTGTAAGTCAGAGGGTGTAATTCCTGTCCCCTTTGGACTCAATAGCATAACTCCCATTGATTTCACAGAGAATTTGGTACCTATTAGGGCTGTCAATTAATCGTAGTTAACTCACGATTAACTCAAAAAAATTAATCACGATTAATCGCAGTTTTAATCTCACTATTAAACAATTGAATACCAATTGAAATTTATTAAATATTTTGGATGTTTTTCGACATTTTCATATATATTGTATTCTGTGTTGTAATTGAAATCAAAAAGTGTACAAAAACAAAACAGTGTAAAACTTCAGAGCCTACAAGTCCACTCAAGTCCTCTTTGTTCAGCCAATCACTAAGACAAACAAATTTGTTTACATTTAAAAGAGATAACGCTGCCCTCTTCTTAGAATCATAGAAGATTAAGGTTGGAAGAGACCTCAGGAGGTCATCCAGTCCAATCCCCTTCTCAAAGGAGGACCAACACCAACTAAATCATCCTAGCAAGGGCTTTGTCAAGCCAGGCCTTAAAAACCTCTAAGGATGGAGATTCCACCACCTCCCTAGGTAACCCAGTCCAGTCTAGGTAACCCTACCTCCCTAGGTAACCACTCTCCTAATGAAATAGTTTTTCCTAATATCCACCCTAGACCTCCCCCACTGCAACTTGAGACCATTGCTCCTTGTTTTGTCATCTCCCACACCTGAGAACAGCCTAGCTACATCCTCTTTGGAACCCCCCTTCAGGTAGTTGAAGGCTGCTATCAAATCCCCCCTCGCTCTCCTCTTCTGTAGACTAAATAAGCCCAGTTCCCTCAGCCTCTCATAAGTCATGTGCCCCAGCCCCCTAATCATTTTTGTTGCTCTCCGCTGGACTCTCTCCAATTTGTCCACATCCTTTCTGTAGTGGAGGGCCCAAAACTGGACTCAATACTCCATATGTGGCCTCCCCATTGCCAAACAGAGGGGAATAATCACTTCTCTCGATCTGCTGGCAATGCTACTTTTGTAGCCAGCATTGCAAGGTATTTACATGCCAGATATGCTAAACGTTCGTTTGCCCCTTTGTGCTTCAGCCACCATTCCAGAGGAAATGCTTCCATGCTGATGACGCTCGTTAAAAAAAATAATGCGTTAATTAAATTTGTGATGGAACTCCTTGGGGAGAATTGTCCCCTGCTCTGTTTTACCCACTTTCTGCCATATATTTCATGTTATAGCAGTCTTGGATGATGACCCAGTTCATGTGGTTCATTTTAAGAACACTTTCACTGCAGATTTGACAAAACGCAAAGAACATAACATAAGAATAGCCATACTGGGTCAGACCAAAGATCCATCCAGCCCAGTATCCTGTCTACTGACAGTGGCCAATTCCAGGTGCCCCAGAGGGAGTGAACCTAACAGGTAATGATCGAGTGATCTCTCTCCTGCCCTCCATCTCCACCCTCTGACAAACAGAGGCTAGGGACACCATTCCTTACCCATCCTGGCTAATAGCCATTAATGGACTTAGCCTCCATGAATTTATCCATTCTCTTTTAAACCCTGTTATAGTCCTAGCCTTCACAACCTCCTCAGGCAAGGAGTTCCACAGGTTGACTGTGCGCTGAGTGAAGAACTTCCTTTTATTTGTTTTAAGCCTGCTGTCCATTAATTTCATTTGGTGGCCCCTACTTCTTATATTATGGGAACAAGTAAATAACTTTTCCTTATTCACTTCCTCCACACCACTCATGATTTTATATACCTCTGTCATATCCCCCCTTAGTCTCCTCTTTCCCAAGCTGAAAAGTCCTAGCCTCTTTAAAGAAGGTACCATTGTGAGATTTCTAAAGATAACTACAGCACTCGACCCAAGGTTTAAGAATCTCAGGTGCTTTCCAAAATCTGATTGGGACGGGGTCTGAAGCTTGATTTCAGAAGTCGTAAAAGAGCAATGCTCTGATGTGGAAACTACAGAACCCAAACCAGCAAAAAAGAAAATCAACCTTCTGCTGGTGACATCTGACTCAGATAATGAAAATGAACATGCGTCGGTCCACACTGCTTTGGATTGTTACCAAGTGGAACCCATCATCAGCATGGATGCATGTGCCCTGGAATGGTGGTTGAAGCATGAAGGGACATATGAATCTTTAGCGCATCTGGCACGTAAATATCTTGCAATGCCAGCGACGAGAGTGCCATGAGAACACCTGTTCTCACTTTCAAGTGACATTGCAAACAAGAAGCAGGCAGCATTATCTCCTGCAAATGTAAACAAACTTGTTTGTCTGAGCGATTGGCTGAACAAGAAGTAGGATTGAGTGGACTTGCCGGCTCTAAAATTCTACATTGTTTCATTTTTGTTTATTTTGTACATAATTCTACATTTGTAAGTTCAACTTTCATGGTAAAGAGATTGCACTACAGTACTTGTATTAGGTGAATTGCAAAATACTATCTTTTGTTTTTTTTACAGTGCAAATACTTGTAATCAAAAATAAATATTAAGTGAGCCCTGTACATTTTGTATTCTGTGTTGTAATTGAAATCAGTATATTTAAAAATGTAGAAAACATCCAAAAATATTTAAATAAATGGTATTCTATTATTGTTTAACAGTGTGATTAATCACATGATTAATTGTGATTGATTTTTTTAATCCCTTGACAGCCCTAGTACCTATTCTCAGTGACGCTCAGAACTACTTTAACCACCAGGAGATATTAAGGCACACATGAATTCACGTACACATGAACCCCTATTCTCTCTGATTTTACATATGAAAGGGATGCAAGTAGCAGGAAAATAATTAACATGGCCCAAACTCTGTGAGAGGATTGAAGGAAATGACTGTGGTATTGTTCTTCTCTCCTTCTGACCTCAACAAATTGCATGTTTGGAGTTTCATGGGTTGTGGGGTTATAGCTGGTCACAAGAAAAAATATTTTTTTCCTTTTCCCAGTGAGCTCACATGACCAATAATTTCCACAGATTTCTTCTTCAGCTGCCCAGTTGCTGTTCCTGAAGGGAAAGAAGCAAAGGCAAGGAGGCATGGCTCCAAGTATATGTGCCTTCCTTGAGAATGCACCAAAATCTGCTGGAAGGATTGGGTGAAATTCTATGGCCTGTGTTATCTAGGAGGTCAGACTAGAAAATGATCATAGTGGCCCCTTCTGGCCTTAGACTCTCTGAAATCGGTCAACTCCTTTTCAATTCTGATGTAAGCTTTTTACTTGTAACAGTAGAATTTGAGCCCAGATCTCCACAGTTGAAAAGCTAAGTGGACGAATTCAGTGAGATAATTAGTCTTTTCGTCTACCTGGCCATCCCCTCGGTGTACGTACACACTCTGACCCACCTTTATGCTGTGAAGAGAGTAATGGCAGTTTACTTCAAGCAACCAACGGTGAGTTGAGTACAAGGTGTATGTGTGATGTAACAGATACCCCCGATGTTGTTCTGTTGCTGCATTACTACAGTGTGTAGAAGAACTAGATAAATTCATGGAGGGTAGGTCCATCAACGGCTATTAGCCGGGATGGTGTCCCTGGCCTCTGTGTGCCAGAAGCTGGGAATGGGTGACAGGGGATGATTACCTGTTCTGTTCATTCCCTCTGGGGCACCTGGCATTGACCACTGTCGGAAGACAGGATACTGGGCTAGATGGACCTTTGGTCTGACCCAGTATGGCCATGCTTATGTGTACTTCATTTCTGCACCTACGTGCATGGCAGCCTGCCCATAGCCTCATTTTATTTAATGAAGTTTTCTGAAAGTTTCTGTTGAAAATCATTGATAAATTGTCCAGCATTTGAAATCAAAGCTTTACAGAGTTCAATTATAAATGTGACTCTGATGACCTGATTTTCCTGTCCTTATGCCAGTGGAACTCCAGTGATTTCAATGGCATTACTCCTGACTTACCCAGGGGTAAGTGAGAGGGGGAAATCAGGCCCTGAGAGCACCGGGCGGTTGCAGCTGTCTCTCAATATTGTGTCCTGAGCCGCATGTGGAATCCAGAAAGTGACTTGTGAGGAACTAATTTTCCCTCCTTTCTTGTAGAGGGCCCCTTGAGAGGATGTCATTACACACTCTGTTTAAGAGAATAAAGGACTGAGGCCTGTTTTATGTGACAGATTTAAAGTTTATCTCACTACAGTTGATCCCCCTCACCCTCCAAGAAAGCCTCCATGAATACTGGTAGTTTGTTTCAACTTCTCACAGAGAAATACTATATTAACAAAGAGAAAGAGAGAGAGTTCCTTTAATGCTGCAGAGCAGGACTGAGCTGAGAGGTACCAGAGAACATACAACCACCATTTTTTAGCATAGTAAAATAGACATGACTGGAGCCTTCCTGAAAGTCAGCCTTCCCCCTGTAGCTGTCTGCCCCATTGTTGAGTGCTTAATGGTAGATTGACAGTCATTCATGGTTTGTACACTGTAATTATCCTTTTTTTTCCCCATTTTTGCTGTCATTGTGGATAAATCCTATAGAGCCTTGAGTACCCAAGTAAAAGACTAAAACCAGCTTAAAAGCTGCAGAACCACTGTGTGAGGAGACAAAATCAGTTGCGACCCCAGTAGGCAACACTGAGATCTCAGTGGTGGGGCTTTACTCCAGAGAAGCAGAAGGGGGTGAGTGAGGAGTGTGTGTTGGAAAATAGAATGTGCCGGACAGTATGCATATCCAGCAGTGGCTGGATGCAGCCCAGCTGTGCAGATATTGCAAGCCCTACTTCCAAGCAGTTCATGTGGGCACAGCACTTTTATTCCTATGCCTGGAATGCCCTCCCTGATCCAATATAACATGCAGCTTACTCTACTCCTTCAAACTCTCCCTCAAAACAGACCTTTCATCACAGTTCCCCAAATAGCTATTTTCAAACTTCCCATCAATCTATTATTTAAAAGTCACTAGAGGAAAAAACAGTCAATCCTGGAATTAGCTTATGGCACCATCCAACTAACTCCAGAACATTATTCCATCTCCTCTTTCCACTGTCCTCCTATGATTCTTATTTCCCTCAGGATCCTGTCTTGTGTGATCAATTTATGTTGTACGCTCTTGCAGGCAGGGATTGGTAAATCCTGAAATCCTTGTCCCATTGAAGTCAATATGAGTTTAGACATTGATTTTAATGGAGCCAGGATTTCACCCCTCTCTCTGTACTTGCTATGTAAGGTGGACACTATATACAAATACACATACACTATATACAAATGTTAAATAATATTACTTGAGCTTTACTAGCAGACTCAGAATTTGTTCCTAAGGTATTAGAATATTATTTCAGAACAGATTTCTCATGTCCACATTTGTCCTCAGGCTAGTCCTTTTTTTCTTTTCTTTCATACATGATAGAAAATTCAGTGTAAAATGGTCCTCTCAAAGGCCAGGAGGTATGCCTCTATGTCATCCTCCCGCATCATTTTCTGCAGCCGATTGCTGGCCCATATGACCCGCATCCCATCATGGCTGCGGTTCAGCTCTGTAAGAGCTTTCACCTGGTTTACCAGTTCTTGCAACATAGCACGGTCTTGAGCGGCCTGGTCCATAAACAAACAATTGGACTTCTGCTGCAGCCACACTGCCTCCTGTTGGGCGGCTGCCTGGACACGGGTAGCCTCCTGCTGGGTAGCCGTAGTTTGTATCAGTGCCCGCACTACATCCTCCATTGTGGTGAAAAAAAAAATAAACCCTCTTCTTTTTTTTTAAACACCCTCCTTCCGCCATGCGGTGCACCTGATCCCACTTCTAACACCAGTGTGACAAAGTTCCTCCTCCGCCTCAGTGGGTCCTGTGCTTATTGGCAGATTTGCTTGCCTCAGAGATTCACAGCAGCCCTCAGTTTGGCCACTCTTGCTAGTGGCTCAAACCTGCTGTCCGCTCAGCTAACCTCATCACTGGCCAGCATGGGGGAAACAGAGAACAATCCCCACAGTCTCTGTGTCCCACCTAGTGGGTTGGGGACAGGGCAGATCCCTTTCCAATTTAGACCATCCGTTCTGGTGTTTCTCACAGACCAGGTCAACTCCTCCTACGTCCGATCAGGCGTTGGGGGGATAGCGGGGAACCCAGGCCCACCCTCTACACCGGGTTCCAGCCCAGGGCCCTGTGGATAGCAGCTGTCCACAATATTCCCTGTATCAGCTGTGTGACAGCTATAACTCCCTGGGCTACTTCCCCATGGCCTTCCCCCCAGCACCTTCTTTATCCTCACTGCAGGATCTTCCTCCTGAAGCCTGAACACACTTGAACTCTTCACTCCTCCAGCAGCACACCTTCTCACTCCCTGCTCCTGGCACGCCCTGCAACTAACTGATGGGAGGTCCTTTTTAAACCAGGTGTCCTAATTAGCCTGCCTGCCATAATTGAATCTAGAAAGTTCTTAATTGGCTCCAGGTGTCTTGATTAGCTTGCCTGTCTTAATTGGTTCTGGCAGGTTCCTGATTGCTCTAGGGGAGCTCCTGCTCTGGTCATTCAGGGAACAGAAAACTCTTCATCCAATGGCCAACATATTTGCCTTCTACTAGACTCCTGTATCCCTTTGGTCTAGGTCTGTTACATTATATATCCTTTATGCAATAGTATCTGGACATTACAGAACTGAGGTAGAAAAAGACTTGGAGCGTTAGAAAGACACCACCCAACTTAGTCTAGGCAATTTAAAAAAAATTGTTAAGAATACTTTCCAGTGCTTACCTGGCAAATTGGTTGAAACTATTGTAAAGAACAAAATTGTCAGACACACAGATAAACATAATTTGTTGGGAAATAGTCAACATGCTTTTTGTAAAGTGAAATCATGCCTCACCAATCTACTAGAATTCTTTGAAGGGGTCAACAAGCATGTGGACAATGGAGATCCAGTGTATATAGTGTATTTAGATTTTCAGAAAGCTTTTGACAAGGTCCCTCACCAAAGGCTCTTAAGCAAAATAAGCAGTCATGGGATAAGAGGGAAGGTTCTCTCATGGATTGGTAACTGGTGAAAAGATAGGAAACAAAGGGTAGGAATAAATGGTCAGTTTTCAAAATGGCGAGAGGGATAGTGGTGTCCCCCAGGGGTCTGTACTGGGCCTAGTCCTATTAAACATATTCATAAATGATCTGGAAAAAGGGGTAAACTATGAGGTGGCAAAATTTGCAGATGATACAAAACTACTCAAGATAGTTAAGTCCCAAGCAGACTGCGAAGAGCTACAAAAGGATCTCACAAAACTGGGAGACTGGGCAACAAAATGGCAGATGAAATTTAATGCTGATAAATTCAAAGTAATGCACATTGAAAAACATAATCTCAACTATACATATACAATGATGGGGTCTAAATTAGCTGTTACCACTCAAGAAAGAGATCTTGGAGTCGTGGATAGTTCTCTGAAATCATCCACTCAATCTGCAGTGACAGTCAAAAAAGCAAACAGAATGCTGGGAATCATCAAGAAAGGGATAGATAATAAGACAGAAAATATCATATTGCCTCTCTATAAATCCATGGTACGACACATCTTGAATACTGAGTGCAGATGTGGTCGCCCCACCTCAAAAAAAGATATATTGGAATTGGAAAACGTTCAGAAAAGGGCAACAAAAATTATTAGGGGTATAGAACAGCTTCCATTTGAGGAGAGTTTAATAAGACTGAGACTTTTCAGCTTGGAAAAGAGGTGACTAAGGTGGGATATGATAGAGGTCTATAAAATCATGAATGGTATAGAGAAAGTAAATAAGGAAGTGTTATTTACTCCTTCTCATAATACAAGAACAAGGGGCCACCAAATGAAATTAATAGGTAGCAGGTTTAAAACAAATACAAGAAAGTATTTTTTCACAGAATGCACTGTCAACCTCTGGAACTCCTTGCCACAGGGTGTTGTGAAGGCCAATACTATAACGGGGTTCAAAAGGTAAATTCATGGAAGATAGCTCCATCAATGACTATTAGCCAGGATGGGCAAGAATGGTGTCCCTAGACTCTCTATTAGCCAGGATTGGGTGACAGGGCATGGATCGCTTGATGATAACCTGTCTGTTCATTCCCTTTGGGGCACCTGCCATTGGCCACTGTCAGAGGACAAAAAGAAAAGGAGTACTTGTGGCACCTTAGAGACTAACCAATTTATTTGAGCGTACGCTTTCATGAGCTACAGCTCACTTCATCGGATGCATTCAGTGGAAAATACAGTGAGGAGATTTATATACACACAGAACATGAAAAAATGGGTGTTTATCATGCACACTGTAAGGAGAGTGATCACTTAAGATGAGCTATTACCACCAGGAGGGGGGGGGGGGAAGAAAACCTTTTGTAGTGATAATCAAGGTGCGCCATTTCCAGCAGTTAACAAGAACGTCTGAGGAATAGTGGGGGGGGGGGGGGGGGAATAAACAAGGGGAAATACTTCAATCAAACACTTCAATCTCTCTGGTCACTCGATTTCTGACCTAAAAGTGGCTATTCTTCAACAAAAAAAAACTTCAAAAACAGACTAGAGAGACTGCTGAATTGGAATTAATTTGCAAATTGGATACAATTAACTTAGGCTTGAACAGAGACTGGGAGTGGTTGAGTCATTACACAAAGTAAAACTATTTCCCCTTGTTTATTTCCCCCCCCCCCTCACCCCACTGTTCCTTGGACGTTCTTGTTAACTGCTGGAAATGGCCCACCTTGATTATCACTACAAAAGGTTTTCTTCCCCCCCCCCCACTCTCCTGCTGGTAATAGCTCATCTTAAGTGATCACTCTCCTTACAGTGTGCATGATAAACACCCATTTTTTCATGTTCTGTGTGTATATAAATCTCCTCACTGTATTTTCCACTGAATGCATCTGATGAAGTGAGCTGTAGCTCATGAAAGCTTATGCTCAAATAAATTGGTTAGTCTCTAAGGTGCCACAAGTCCTCCTTTTCTTTTTACGACTACAGACTAACACGGCTGCTACTCTGAAGCCTGTCAGAGGACATGATACTGGGCTTGATGGACCTTTGGTCTGACCCAGTATGGCCGTTCTTATGTTCTTATGCTATACCTGTCCCTAAAGCCCTGCTAACTATTTTGATTAATATCTTTTCATAGTTTTTAAGAATGATTTTCTTTACCCCAGTCACTGCATCTAATGCCAGGAGACACAGACAGACTGCCTACCTATAGGGGGGAAATAATGGAATTGTACACAAAGTGCTGTCAAATACACAAAGTAAACAAAATTCTCTGGTCTTTTTTTTAAATCTCTTTCAGTTCTAGTAATCTTAGGTTTCTTCTAAAAATGTATCTCCAAGGTAAACCTTCCTTGCGAGATTCCTCACACCTATACATCAGATTTTTAAAATGAGTGTAAACATTAAGCTATCACCTGGAGTTCATTTTAAAAAACAAACAGCTTCAGAGCTCAAATGGAATTATTTTTCTTTTCTGTCCACAAGAAAAAAAATCCTTTATGTTTTTTGATAGTTTCATTTGACAAAATAAAAAGTATTTTTTGAAGGAGTGCAAGCATTTCAGGGGCATGGTGACCCAGTGGGTTAGCCTATTACCTACTGATTTCTGAATCCCAGTGTTCAAATCCTGTTTTAGATTCGAACTGAACCTTAGTTTGTTGTTCTCATGCTGGTCTCTGTTTACCTTAATACAAGCCAGACAAAGCCATCACAAATTTGACACCATTCAGAATGAATGGTGCATGCCTGGAATAACAAGTGTATTGCAGGCAACGAATGAAACGCATTGGTAAAGTGATGTGAGAAAGCATGGACAGAGCCTCCTGTACTGACCCTGCCTTAAGATAGGGACATTTCTCTGCCATGAGTATTAAATTCACTTACATGAGTCTAAAAACAGCCATAAACATCCTTAGCGCTCACCATAATTAAATAAAAAAAGGTGAATGCATGCCATGCCAGTAGAAATATATATTAAAATGGAATTAAATTGTGCTTAGGTAAGTAGGCTAATCCAGTGGGAAGGGGGCTGAAAGATTTGTGTAATGTCCAGTCACCCACATTTCCTTTGACAAACTAGAGCTTCCTGGTTAAGTTATCTTCTCCCAGGGTTTACTCTGGAAAGCAGCAGCTGCTGCTGCTAATTTTCTTTTACTGGCAAAGCTCTATGTAATTTTTTCCAGGAGAACTTCAGTTAGGAGTTTCTTCCATGCGGTTAAATGTCAGATTTACAAGTCTTCTAAACTTGTCAAGTAGGAAATGACTGGCAGCTCTACACTCACCCCTTCAAGGGCAACTCTAACGCTTCATTTATGGTCACTAGGGTAGGTCCAAGAGTAGTGGTTTTCCCCTTTGTGTTTTAAAGACCAACTGAGAGGCTTTCAGACGTCGTCTTTGTGCTTTACGGCAGATATATATTAGTTTAATGAAACAGAGGGAACCAGAGAGAAATGCTACAACACGTATTTCAAATGAGTCAGAACCTTACCCTTTAGCCAAAGGAGTAGCTCTTTTACATCAAAGGAACAAGAATTCACGCATAATTAACTCACAGCCACTACTGAATGTCATTCATGAGACTGGGTTCCTTCCAGGTTTCCCCAGCACTGGTGGGCAGCTCTCACACTAGAGGATGTTAGAATGTCCATAGGGACTCCCTTACTGCTGGGATAAGGAAGATGAGGCTTTGTGAAGCAGACGCTCCATACTTTCCTGCATCTTGGTCTGGACATTGGGATTATAATGGGGGCTATAAACCAGGCTGGATTGTTAGTGCTAATTAACATTAATGTTTGGGTGAAAGATCTTCCTGCCAACACGTCCACGTACCAAATTTGTCAGGGACTGAAAGCTTTTTCCAAGGCACAGAAGGTTTGACTGTCAGAAGCTGGAACTGAACAACAGGGGATGGATCACTCGATAATTGCCCAGTTCTGTTCATTTCCTCTGAAGCATCTGGCACTGGCCACTCCTGGATGACTTCATACTGGGCTAGATGGACTATCGGTCTGACCCAGTATGGCCGTTCTTGTGTAAAGAAAGTTTAAATGTTTGCAATCTGATAAATTTCCTCAATTTGGATTTTCTTCATGTCTTTTCAGTGAGAAAACCAACTACTTTTAGCAGGGGGCAAAGACCTTTATAAATCAAACAGCAGCTGCATGTTGGTTGCAGATTTATCGACACCCAGACTCTCCACATTAATTCACTAAGGAAAGGCAGAGGGTGAACTGACAGTCATTTTTGTCTATTAGAGAAGAAGGTTTAGTATTTTCGAAGCCCTTATTATTCATGCTGAAGTTCATCCCTGTGCAGAGAGCCGCTACAAGGCATATGCAGCACTTAAGTCCCATGTAAATTTTCAAAATTGAGCTTAAAAGTGAGATTTAAGTGGCCCACTACACAAGGGTGAATTTTACTCCTTTTTCTTTTCAACCATGTGAGCAATTTTACTTTTTTGTTCTTCTTCTGGTTGCTGTATTTTCTTTTAGGCCCCGATTCCTCAAATCACATCATACATGCATAACTTTATTCATACAAGCTGTCCCATTGAAGTCAACACAGCTATTCACATGACTTAAAGTATGCATGTGGGTAATTTTTTGAAGGATCAGAGTTAAAGCCTTTTCAACGGTCCTTACTTTAAGTAGTGAATTTCTGAACAAGAGGAAAGCATAAGACTGGAAACTATAGGTGATTTTCAACTGCACTGAAGTCATGACATAATGACATAAAACAATCAAGAGGGATGTAATATGAATATATTGAGCATGATGTTACAAGGACATCATGAGACAATAAAGATTTGATGTAACAAAGAGAAGAAAGTGATGTTATATGGCTCATTCATAAAACCTTAGTGTCCCCTCACCGATTCTAATCACATAGAAATACCTTAGATTTTCTCAAATACTTAGTGAATATTTTTCACAAAGACCCCAATCATGTAGAACACATTCAGAATCTCACAGACTTACGTATGTCAAATGTGGATTCTGTGTAGATCATACAGTAAATACCTTATATTGTTGGTCCCTGTGGGACTACTAGACTCTGTTACACGGTCCCCACCCTCCACCCCAGCTACTTTGCTGTTGTTGGAGCTGACTTGTGATGCTAGAAGAGCAATAGGAAAAGGGAAGGGAAGGGGGAAATCTGGTGGAATCGCTTGCATAGTCAGATAACTAGTTTAGCGCCCTTTATTTTCCTGTGAAAAGACAAGCTCGCTTTTTGCAGAGCTGAGCTCTTGCTCCCCACTGAAACCTTCCTCCAGGCCTACATTTGATTTTGTAAACACAATTCCTATTCACTTTTGAAACTAAAAACTGCTAATACACTTAATGGCCTAAAATACCAACAAATGTAAGATAGACATGCACAGTTATAGTGCTATTTCTCAGGCTGCTGCTCTGTTGAGTATTAGTGTTACTTATTATTTCTATAGTGCCGTTGATCTGCATGATACTTTACAAACATGTAAGACGAGTGGTTCAATCAAAATAAGAATAACTCCCTAGATTGCACTAGCTGGGTTTGTGGCCCCCTAGGAGAGGTAAATCCACCTGGATGGAAGGTGCACTGGTACAAGCCACCTGCAACTCTTGCGCTGCTGGGGGACAAGAACCTGGCTGACTCAGGCACATTGAAGACAATGGGAGTTTTGCACTGCTGTGAATGGAGGCAGGATCTAGCCAGATCCCAGCCAGGAGATACAAAGATTCAGCAAGTCTTCTGAGCAGATTCCACCAACAGGGCTGTTATGGGCCACAAACAGATTTGAAAGCCACTCTCCCCGGAAGGAATCACTTCTCCACCAAGGCACCAGGTAGTATAGATTGCAAGCTTTCTGCCTGAGGAAGCCAGTCTGGTTCTTTAGTCTGTGCCTATGCTTCTATTCCTTATCTGTAAAATGAGGGAATGCATCCTCACCTTGCACAGGTGGTGTGAACATAAAATCCATCAATGATTGTGAGGCTCTCAGATTCTTTGTTGATGAAGGCCATATTAGTACTACCTAGAATGAACGTGAGGATGGTTTGAACTTGAAGTGGGCTGAAATAGGAATTTGGGATGGAGTGTGACTTGACCAGAGCAGTCTGCAAGAATGATAGATTTAATTACAGTCAAATATATCAGTGTTTCCCCTGCTCTGAATGAAAATACCATGTTTTAAAGGTTTGCAGTGGTGTTGTAGCTGTGTAGGTCCCAGGACATTAGAGAGACTTTTTTTTAACCAAAACGAATTGCCAGAATTTACACAAATTTGAAAAATGTTGTGATCCCACTTAAGATCTGATCCTGTAAGGTTCTCCGATTTTACTTCCTGGAGTCAGAGCTTAAACAACTTTTTGCTTTCAAATTACCTGTACATTTTCTTTTAATTTATAAAGGAAAAAAATTAAATGAAATTATTTTTTGACTTTTCAATTTGCTCAAAATAGTCGACCTGAAACAATTTTTGTGTTCAGGAACTTCCAGAGAACCAAAAAATCCATTATTTGCACAGCTCTAGTCCCTTTTGGTGTCCTGGTGGAAGCTGTGAATAAAAACAATCTGTTTATACTGTTAAAGTGAGGATAGCTTTTACAACTGCTAATGCGGGGTCTAGGCTTAGTTCTTGCTGTGCAGCCTGGCTTGACTCAGAGCATGGCAATTCCTCCTCTCTCCAATGAGGGTGGTCTCTCCACTCCTACCATTACTGTATTTAGTGGAAATATGGTTTGTTTTTTTAATCTTTTTCACTAGAGAGCTCCCTTACCCTTTCCCAGAAAGCTTGGTCTTGAGATCATGTTTCTTTGTAACTTTAAAAAAACTGCTGAGGTCAGGCCCTGAAATGGTGATGTTAATCCCACGACCATAAATATCCCCCTCGTATGAACATTATGTGCTGTAGAAATTCCCATTTTTTAGATACCAAAGGTGTTAAATCAGTGCAACTGTATCTGTCACAGTGATGAAGTATCTTTCAGTCTTCAAACAGTGATGCTTCCTGATTGTCGTGGCCTGCTGTACAAGTCTGAACAAGTCTCACAGAGTTTCCAGAAGCTGTCTGGCCAACTAAACTGAACAAACAAACAAAAAGAATAGTGATAATCCACACCCTTACCTGCTGCTTCATGTCTGTCTTTAATGTAAATTCAATCATGATCAAATGTGCTGACAGCATGAAAATTAGACTGAAGGAATAGCAAACACCAAGGAGGACAAAACCAAACTGCAGCGTGACCTGGGGAGATTAGAGCAGGAGAGGCTGCGGGCAATACGGAGAGAGCCAATAACAATACATGCAAAGCCCTGTGACCAGGAAGAGCAAAGGTATAAAATAGGTTAACATAACATAAGCAGCTTCACCCATCACTTTGAAGGGCAGTTAATTTCACCTTGTCTATTTTACACTGTTATCTAGAGGCTGCACGGAAAGAGTAGAATCTGGATTGGTTTGCTCGTAGATTCTCTTGTGGATCATCTGTTTTAGATGTGGCTCATGATATGAAAGTGTTGAGAGCTGTTTTAAACTAGCCGTATTCTTGAATTAAGGGGGAGGGCAGTTGACTCCCCCCCATCACACTCCCCAGAAGCCTGTGGTGTTAAAATGGAATTCGCTATGAAGAGATCCTGCTCCCCATAAAGTTAACTGCAAAACTCTAATTGTCTTCAATGGGAATAGAAGCAAGTCCTGTGCAACTGTTATTCCCGGCATTCCTGGCCCCCCTCAAACACTCTTCCAGATATTCAGAGGTCTGGTTCCATCCTGCACTGTCAGTTACTTATAATTTAACATCGACTATGGCATAATAGCCCATGTAAATGAGGAGGAAGTGGCCAACCCTGAGTAGGAAGGAAGAAACAGTCTCTCTAATTAGGATTACTTTATGCACCAGTAACCCCAGGCTCCATAACACAGAGGTTAGCACACTGGCCTCCTAAACCACTGATCACAAATCTAAATCCCACTAGCAGAGCCATAGCCAGCAAGATGTTGAGAAAGGCCCAAAAGAAGATGTGGTCCAGGGCAGGTATGAAGGCTAATGATACCTCAAAGTGGGGTGACAAAACTATCATGTAAATACAGTGCATGGTCCAGAGCCAATTTACAGCAGTGGGTAAAGATTATGCAGTAAATAATAAAGAGCTATTGGGTCATGGGTTCCCTCTACAAATATGGGCCTCAATCCTCAGCTCTATTATCCCATGGGTGGGGCTGAGAGATGCATTGTTTGCACCTCCCCATTTTTGGGGTTGGCCCAGGGCTACTCTGAACTGTGGTCAGCAAGGAATGACCCACAGGAGCTGCTTGCTAGCTGGGAATTGCCGGAGTGCAGCGCCACGTGAGTCATACCCCTTTCTTCTTAGGAACAAGCCCAGCACACCCTCTGTGCCAGGGCCTCAGCAGAGATCAAGCCACTTTCTGGTGCTGTCATTTCGTAAGGGGAGCAGAGCAATGCCCAAGACTGAGCCTAGTGTCTAATTGCGGAGTTAAAAAATGAACACGTATCCCAGAGTGCAGAAAAATATTCAGAAGTTCTAATGAACTTACATTTTAACCATTAAAAATATCTATCCATGCCGGCCTTTAGAATTCATTATATCTTATTCCCAAATAAAACACTAAGTCCTTCTATTGAGTGCAATTCCTACAGGAACATTTTCCCTAGCTGTGGTTTTTTTGTTTAAAGGTGGTAATAGCTCCTGTTTTATTTAAACAGTTTCTACAAACATAAGAGGAAATCCTAGTCCCACTAAAGTCAGTGGGAGTTTTGCCATTGACTTCAATGGAGCCAGGATTTTACCTACATTGTTTAAAAATTAGACAAGGTCAAAATTTGTTTTTATTTTTGCTTCGTGAAAAATAAATATAAAAACTGGGTTTTGTTACATTCAACATTTTTCACAATGGCATGGGAGAGCGGAAGGGGGTGTAACATTTCAAACCTGAAAAAAGCTATTAAAAAAAAGTTTAGAGTTCAGACAGAGTTTAAATTTCATTGCTCAAACCCCATTTTTGCAGAAAAAATTCAACTAGTTCTATTAAAAGTGTATAATTCTAAAGTGAAATGAAAATGAGTACACCACCACTGGTAAAACTAAGGCTAGAGCTACATAAAAGGATGGCCATTCCCAGTCAACAGGAATGAACAAGTAAAAACTACACGTAAGTAACTATTTTTGCTACATTAACACTTAGCTTTGCTTTTTGTTAACATAAGAACAGCCATACTGGGTCAGACCAAAGATCCATCTAGCCCAGTATCCTGTCTTCCAACAGGGGCCAGTGCCAGGTGCCCCAGAGTGAATGAACAGAACAGGTAATCATCAAAAGATCCATCCCCTGTCACCCATTTCCGGTTTCTGGCAGACAGAGGCTAAGGACACCATCCCTGCCCATCCTGGCTAATAGAGATTGATGGATCTATCCTTTTCTTCATTTTTTGGAGCGTATTTACATTATTTAATACTGTTGTGCAGGAATGACTACAATCCCCGGGATAGTCTCAGTTTTGATATATGGAAAGGTTTATCTTGGAAAGGTACTAAATAATAGGGAATAATAGGTCAATAAATCATCAATGAATTATCCAATTATATTATTCACTCATTGCAAATAATCCTTTAAAATAACTTCCAAACTCACAATAAACAAATTCAGAATTAAAAAAATCTTTTAATTTATGGTATATTTAATATTTTTGGTGCTTTTTTAAAGCTCCCTGTCATTTTGTTTTGTTCTGTTTCAAGACCCGAGCATGGCAGTGACTGCAAAGTGATGCACTAGCACCATCTAGCTTCTTTTCTAAGCATACAGCACTTATCCAAAGATGAAAAATAACTGGAAGGTACTTTATGTGTTTTAGCTTTAGGCTCATATACAATCTTTTTATATATATTTTTTGCACTGAATGAAGGATTCATATGAGAAATATGAATGGATCACAGTCATTTTCAAGCTAACTATTTTTAAAAATTAATATTTTACTAAGCTTACTATGCCATTCAGTAGTGTCAGGATGTGTTTTAAAAGTAAGGGGTAGCACCTCTGTTAGAGGGTCCCAAGTTAAGATGTGTGTATATGTGTAGCATACATTTTCCTCATGACTGTTTTGTATTTCTCTTTTAGCAGTGAGCAACACCAAAATTTAAGCCAATTCTTAATTCTCCCAAACTTTTGTTCACCATCTTATTTCATAGAATATCAGGGCTGGAAGGGACCTCAGGAGGTCATCTAGTCCAACCCCCTGCTCAAAGCAGGACCAATCCGCAATTTTTTCCCCAGATCCCTAAATGGCCCCCTCAAGGACTGAACTTGCAACTCTGAGTTTAACAGGCCAATGCTCAAAACACTGAGCTATCCCTCCCCCCCAACTCTTCAAGAGAGCAGAACTAGTTGTATATAATAATTAGCATTGCCACTATAGTCCTAAAACAAGACCCCACTACAGTGAGTAATATACAAACACAAATAGGGTCCTTAAACAGACTCGCTTCACCTTTTTATGGCTTATCTTTGTTTTAGTGTCTCTCATCCTACCGAAGTCAATAGGCAAGACTAGACCCACAGGCTTTGCACCACATTAATGATTTGTGGATTACTGTCCTAGATTACTGATAAGGTTATCATTATCAGCAACTTCTACCAGCATCCCTTTGTTTTTCATTAATCTGATTTCTTCCAGGCACTGAGATGTCTTGGGTATCGTGATGGCAGAGGCTGTCAGTGAAGAAAGAGATATACAGTTGGCTACCATTCATACATATTGTTGGCACCTGAATCTGTGCCATCTCACGGTCATGGTATCACCCTAACAGACAACATGTTAAAGGTGACGGGGAAGAAAATTGAGCCTTCTGAAATGGCATGTGGTAAGGAGTCTGTATGATCTCAGTACCATCACCAAAGAGGTCTGTTTGCTGCTAAAGGGCAGAAGATTATTCATGTATTGCAGTAGTGCCAAGAGCTTTGTTGGTTATTTGGCTTGTTGCATGGAACATGGATTGGATAAGCCTGAAACTTGGAGCAGGCTTGTGGAAGTTACCTAGCACTATGACATGATGTTGGTAGTGAGTTTATGCTTTAGCATCACATAATACGCTGGAATCAAGATTGCATAATACAGTTTGATCCTTGTACAGAGGTTGATATCCTGTTGCCTTCCATGTTCCATTCATGCAAATACAGAGCTAGTTTGTGGATACATTATTTTACTGATGAGGATGTTAAAGTGTCAATAAAAAGGGCACTTCTAAGGTAGGTAAATTTTGTCACTCTGTCTAGCACAGTACTATTAATCCAGCCATTTGGTTCAGCGTACTGTTTATTTAGTATTGGTTGGTACTCAACCTTTGAAATGCTAAATGTCTAGGGCGGCAATTGCAAAACAACATGGGATCAGCAGGCCTTGCTCCGCATAAGCTGTTAGGGTGTATTTGCAGTCTTTCATACAGCTCTATTCTCTAATAACATTAATAGTCACGTGAACCAGAGCAGAAGCACACAGATGTTCTGACTCATGGTTTAAAGAATTTCCAAAGAACCAAACTGAACCAAAAATCATTGAACCAGAAATCAGTGTTCTGGCGCCTTTGTTAAAACAAAGGAATAAACTTTAAATGAGGTAATTAATCTGCAAAGCATGAATTTAGACTGTAGGTGGCACCCGCCACTCTCTCCATAGTGAAAAGAAGGACTAACCTTCAGAGAACTAAATGAAGAGAGATGTCTTCTATTGTCCTAGCATTACTATTTTATATTTTTTTATTTTATGCTCTTTTTTTTCTTTTGAAACAGACTTGCAGACTGAAACCCTACATTTATTAGTCACAGGAAAAGTGCAGCACGAGCAGTGATGATCCAAATTGCTGTATACCATCTCACCAATACCTCGGCCCCTTTCATAAGGCGTGAGACCACCTCACCCAGCAGTCCAAGAAAAATAACAGGGCGGGAAGTTTTAAATGGCCCGGGAAAATAATTACTTCAGCATAAATATTAGCAGTTAGGATCTGAATGGCATGGAGTCACATTGCTGATGTAAAGAGCTTCAAATTCATGTGAGATGGTGCTAAATTTGATCTTAAAATTATGGGCAAATGGTTGTGATAGGCAGGATCATAGTGACTGCTAGGTTTTGGTTCTACCGTGTGTTGTATAATGAGGGTCTTGGGAGGCTGAGTGGCATGGTCAGGAATTCTGATCGTAAGATGTTATGCTAAGTTTCAAAAGTGTATCTTCCTGGGAAGTCAGTGTTACGTCCCACTACACAAACAACCCACATAATGTTTCTCCTTCCTAAACACCAAATGTGTAATCAGGACCTCCAAAGTTTGCAGCAAAGATCCAAAACAAGGACTGTGCAGCCAGGGGGCTATTAGGGTTCCTGTCTGTCAAGCTCCTTTGATGCTTGGGATGTCAAGAGGCTGAGGAATGATCTATGGAAATGGAAACAGTGCTTCTGCGGGGGTGAGAGCATAGGAACATGTCTTCATAGGAACCATCCTCTCCTCAAAATCTGAGAATCCCCCCTCCAGATTTCTCCCTTATTCCTCCACTCTGCAGATCTCTTCTTCCTTCATCCCACCCCACTTGACCTGCTTCTCCCCGGTCCTTTTGTGGTGCAAGGGAGTTGGGAGATGGGTCTCCCACTACATAACACCACAGCAGCTGGAGCTTCAGAGGAAAGCACTGGCTTGAGCAATCCTAGGGTCAGATGTTTTGCTGAGTTGGTTGATTGCAGCTCTGGCACAGCTGCTGTGTCTGCTCTGCTCAGCTGCCTGAGCCCTGGTCTACACTAGGGCTTTAGGTCGAATTTAGCAGCGTTAAATCAATGTAAACCTGCACCTGTCCACACGATGAAGCCCTTTATTTCGACTTAAAGGGCTCTTAAAATCGATTTCCTTACTCCACCCCTGACAAGTGGATTAGCGCTTAAATCGGCCTTGCCAGGTCGAATTTGGGGTACTGTGGACACAATTCGACAGTATTGGCCTCCGGGAGCTATCCCAGAGTGCTCCATTGTGACTGCTCTGGACAGCACTCTCAACTCAGATGCACGATTGTCTGCCGTTGCTTTGACGCAGGGAGGGGCGACTGACGACATGGCTTACAGGGTTGGCTTACAGGGAGCTAAAATCAACAAAGGGGGTGGCTTTACATCAAGGCTTTACATTTCAGGCAGGACTTCACGGAGGGTTCCAATAAGAAATGGTGCACCTAAGTTATTGTTCTTATTGGAACAAGGAGGTTAGTCTGGCCTCTGATTGATACATGGCTAGATTTACCTCGCTGCACCTTCTCTGTGAGTGACTGCAGTGTGACCTAGAGGAATGAGTCCCCTAGACTGGGGCGGGGGGGGGGGTTGCAAATGAGTACAAAACAAATCTTGTCTATTTCTTGTTTTGATCCACTCCATCTATCTTTTACATCTTTGGCTGGCAGCAGACAGTGCAGAAGGACTGCATGCCATCCACATCTCATGGCTGCTCGGCAGAAGATGGTACAATAGGACTACTAGCCATCCTCATCTCTTGCCTGCCCGGCAGAAGATGATGCAATAGGATTGCTAGCAATCCATATCACCTGCCTGCTCACCATAAGATGGTTCAATAGGACTGACTGCAGGACTAAAGAGAATGACTTGATCAAGTCACTCCAAATTTAGTCCCTGCGCCCATGTCTGCCCAGGCGCTCCTGATTGACCTCACACAGGCGACCAGGAGCACCTTGGACATGACGATGACGGCTACCAGTCCTATTGCACCGTCTGCTGCCACAAGGCAATGGGTTGCTGCTGCTGTGTAGCAATGCCGTACCGCGTCTGCCAGCACCCAGGAGACATATGGTGACAGTGAGCTGAGCGGGCTCCATGCTTGCCGTGGTATGGCGTCTGCACAGGTAACTCAGGAAAAAAGGCGTGAAACGATTGTCTGCTCTTGCTTTCACGGAGGGAGGGAGGGAATGGGGGCCTGACGATATGTACCCAGAACCACCCGTGACAATGTTTTAGCCCCATCAGGCATTGGGATCTCAACCCAGAATTCCAATGGGCAGTGGAGACTGCGGGAACTGTGGGATAGCTACCCACAGTGCAACGCTCCGGAAGTCGACTCTAGCCTCGGTACTGTGGAAGCACTCCGCCGAGTTAATGCACTTAATGCACTTAGAGCATTTTCTGTGGGGACACACACACTCGAATATATAAAACCGATTTCTAAAAAACCGACTTCTATAAATTCGACCTAATTTCGTAGTGTAGACATACCCTGAGCCACCTGGAGGCTACGATGGTAACTGAGCAGTAAAAGTAGTTGAGGGCTTATTCCATTTATTGCTCCAGCCATAAACAAGGGTTGCTCGGCTTCCTCCATCAGAGGCTCCTGTCTGCCCTTTTAATGGGAGGGGATGAGGAGACAAGAGCAGAGGGCAGAGACCAAAATACAGAAACTCTCTGACTCAGTCTGAGCAGAGACGCAGAAATTTGCGACAAACCCAGCAGGCTATGCAGAATTCAGAGCACTTGCGGTACAGTAACCATACTGTTAAGCAGTTGTTTAACTTGGTGGATATGAAACCAGATTGTAACATGCTAAGAACAGCCCCGGGCCAAACTACAGGTCCAATTCTGTAAAAATATTACTGCTGTGCACACAGCTCACTACTGTGAGTCGTAATAAGGCAATCACAACTAGTCCTAGTAGAAGACATCGAACCTGTTAATAAGTAGGGTGACCAGAAACACCCAGTCGAAAAGGAATCCTGGTGGGTCCGGTCAGCATTGCTGACTGGGCCATTGACTGTCGTGTTGGTGGCACGACACAGCGCGGCTAAGGCAGGCTCCCTGCTAGCCTCTGCACTGTGCTGCTCCCGGGAAGCAGCCGGCATGTCCCCCCTCTGGCTCTCATGGGTAGGGGCAGCCAGGGGGCTCCACACGCTGCTCCCACCCCAAGCACCGCCCCCGCAGCGCCCATTGGCCGGGAACCGCGGCCAATGGAAGCTGTGGGAGTGGCGCCTGCGTATGGGGCAGTGCACAGAGCAGCCTGGCCAGTCTGTGCATAGGAGTCAGAGGGTGGACATGCCGGATGCTTCCAGGAGCAGCTTGAGGTAAGCGCCACCCAGAGCCTGCACCCCTGACCCCCTACCAGGCCCCAACCCCCTGCCCCAGCCCTGATCCCCCTCCTGCCCTCCGAATCCCTTGATCCCAGCCTGAAGCATTGTCCTACACTCCAAACCCCTCATCCCCAGCCCCTCCCCAGAGCCCGCATCCCCAGCTGGAGCCCTCACTCCCCCGTGCATCCCAACCCCCTGCCCCAGCCCTGATCCCTCTCAAGCCTTCCAAACTCCTCAGTCCCAGCCCAGAGCACCCTCCTACACGGCAACCCCCTCATCCCCAGCCCCACCCCAGATTCTGCATCCCCAGCCAGAGCCCTCACCCCCACTCATACACCCCAACCCTCTGCCTCAGCCCGGAGCTCCCTCCTGCACCCTGAACCTCTCATTTCTGACTCCACCCCGGAACCCACACGCACAGATGGAGCCCCCGCCCCACACCCCAGCCCCCTGAGCCAACCTGGTGAAAATGAGCGAGTGAGTGAGGGTGGGGAGAGCGAGTGACAGAGGGAGGGGGGATGGAATGAGCAGGGGGCAGGGCCTCCAATAAGGGGTGGGGCATGGGTGGGGCGTCGGAGGAGGGGTGGGGCAGGGGGTGGGGCAAGGGTGTTCGGTTTTGTGCGAGTAGAAAATTGGCAGCCCTATTAATAAGTGATTGCTAAATCAGGATCTGAATTCTAACCATTTTTTGTTTGTTTTTGTTTTTTTAATTAAAAATGTATGTTAGGGCCATCTACAATACATATAAGGATCTGTGAACTCATATGTCGAAACCAAGCTTGGTAAAGCTTTGGCACACTTCTGAGACATAGTAGAGATCCAGCCTCCACTGCAAGCCACCTGAACTTCAATCATATCAATTATAACTGGGTCCCCCAACCCAGTTATATATTTAGTGTGGGCCTCTGTTATGTTGAGAGTTACTGGTGACTGCATCGATCACAAACTGCTTTGAGTCTGAGTGTAAACACACCCTTCATTTATCATAACTGTCAGATGAGTTAACCAGGACCTAAGACAAAAGAAGGTTGTGGACGCGCCCAGGAGTTTGGGCTGAATGGGTGGAGGGGTTTTACTAAGTATTGTGTGTGAGATGGGTGGGTGAAAAAGCAGAACACACAGACTGATGCAGAGGCAACAAAGCAAGAAAGCCAAGCAGTGTCCTGTGAGCATAAGGTATAACCCTGGAAAAGCTGGAGAGAGACCTTTTGGGTCTGGTTTTGCTGAAGAGGCTTGGAGCTGTAAGCTAAAAAATTGCTCCTTTTGTTATTGATTCCTTCTGAATTCAGAGTCACAGGACCGTGTACATCCTTTACAAATACACAAAACTGCATCAAAGAAATACTTGGCTATCACCAATTTCTCCTCTCAGCTGGAATATTACCAGGGTCCTGAACTTTGACTGGCCTGCCAGACTCTCTGGGCCAAAAGGGGCAACACCTCAGTTTAGATCTCTGCATGATCTAAAGCATATTGTGAGGGTGGTTATGATACAGTTTGGCTCCATCTAGCTATAGGCTAGATCAAAGTATTCTATAACTAGAGTTGGTCAAAAATGCAAAAAATATTTCATGATGTTTTTGTTTCTGTTTTATTCCCTTTTTCCTTAACATTTGGATTTTTGACAGAAACCTTCCTAAAAACATCCAATTTTGGGAGGGGAAATTGCAGACTCATCTACTTATCGGTCACAACCAAATTGATCAGCCGTTGTGAGACTCAGGCATTTTTGGGAAAGTATATGTAAGCTTTAAAGAAGCAATGATGGCTGCAGGGGGAAAATAACAACAGCAGTGTGGGTTTCGTGTGTTATCTGCCTGCTGTTTCCTGTCATTTCAAAAATACAGAGAAAATGCTCAGTGGGTATTTTCAGATGTTTTGTCCTACATTGCCCCATCTTTGCCACACCAGGAGAAAATGAAACCTTTCTGTTTGTTTGTGTGGGTTGTGGGAAGTAGAGACCTCACATCCTCTTCCTTTTGTACACATAACCAAGTGAGGTTTCATCCTCCTCAAAGGCAAGGGCGCTAGGCAGAGTCCAGCAGCAGGGGCAGGAGATGGAGAAGTTTCGCACCGTGTTTGATTTCTTCCTCAGGCACCAGAAGTTGCTCCGTTACAGCGCCTTGTCCCTGCTGACTGCAGGCAGCGAGCATCTCGTCTCAGCCGTGGCATTCCAGTGCCCCTGCAACTCCTGGAACCTGCTCTACGGCTCTGTCTTCCTGCTGGTGCCTGCCCTGATCCTCTTTCTTCTTGGCTACCTGCTGAACGTCAGGACCTGGCGGCTGTTCACCGGCCGCTGTGCCCCAGGCGGGCGTTGCAGCTACATCCACAGGAAGCACTGCCGGCGCTACGTCAGTGTGTTCTGGCTGGTGACGGTGAGCGCTGCTGTGGCCCCGCTCACCTGGATCGCCGTGGCCCTGCTTGGGGCCAACTTCTATGAGTGCGCAGCAAGTGGGAGCAGCCTGTTGCAGAGGCACCTGTGCCAAGGCAGAGGGACCCAGTGCCATGAGCAGGTGGCCAAAATGCCCTGCGGTGGGAATCTCTCCCAAGAGGCAAAGATATCTCTGAGCTTTCATGCTCAGTCCCAGGTATGGTCTCTTCCGTCTCTTGATTTATCCTATTGGCTTTAACCCCAGGGAGGTGCATTGCATGCGGAGTGATTTCTGGAGAGATGGAGGGGCAGCATAAGTAGTTCAGTTAAACCTAGGTGCTGTCCCTACAGGTGCCACCTTAGCTTACTTGTGCTGATGTGATGGCCTAGGGATGCAGCCTCAAGACCATAATATGAAAAAGAAATTCTTGCACATATATAATTAGCAAAATATTCTAAACCGGCTAAAAGAAAGGTAATACATTGTTAGTTGCATCTCCCACTGCAGTCTATATTGCTCTCTAACATTTTGGCCTGCTGTATATCTGAGGAGATTGCTTCATAACGATGTTCATGCCTTTTCCTTTGAGGCAAGTTAAGAATAAGCCTGCACGGGCAGGGAACTTGACTGGATATCACATAAATGGGCTTTCCCATCCGTAGATTTTCTACCAGTTTCAAAAGAGATGTATTGTGAATTTCTCTGCTCTTTTTCCATTTCCTTGCCTCTCTTTATATCATGAATGATTCTAAGTTCAGTTCCCATACATAAGAGGAAGCTGGTGTTTATTTAAAATCTTTAATAACAGCAGAGTATTAGCATGTGAAAAAGGTTGCATTGAGAGTCTGACTGTGGGTCCCCAGTTTGAAATCACTGTCAATTTCACACTCATATTCCAGGAATAAGGTTTAATTTTTGTTTCCCTGAAAACAAGGTAGCTATAGATTGTGGAGAGCTGAAAAGGAAGAATATGTTTGTTTCCCCCCTCCCCTTTCTTTGTAAAAAAGAGTCCTAAAAAGTTTTGGGACTTTTTTGTTTGTTCTTGTTTTAATTTCTCCTGTTTTCTTCCATTAGAAATCCAGGTCTGATCATCTCCTCTTTTCACTATCAGACTATAAGACTTTGACTTCACTAAGAAAAAAGGGTGTATCCTTAACTGGAGTTTTCTAACTGGAGGTAAAATCCAAGTGAAGACGTGGCATTTTGTAGTTTTCTTGTGAGTAAGCAGTTCAAGTTAATTACTCAGCTGCCCCAGAGGCAACTTGTGTGAAAACTACAGACTGCCTTGTCTTCACTGGGATTTAACCTTGAATGAACTAACTCAAGTTAAGAACACACCTTTTTTCCCTAGTGAAGATGTGGCCTGTGGTTGACTAGAGAACTAGAAGATTTGTGAAATCAGGGAAACCATGTAATTGAAGTCTGATTAGTTGAGATGGGAAGAGATTTTTATTCACTTAGTTTAACATTCTTTGTTTTTTATCAGCACCCGTTTAACTCAAACATGTCAGAGAAAAGAGTTGGAAAAATTGGTCAAAGAGTTAGCACACTGTTCCTTCAAGTAACAGGCTGGGATGGGAAAGGTCCCAACCCATATTTGTGAATCATGCAAAAAACCTGGCAAAACCAGGGGAGATAAGATAGGCTGTTCCTGATATTTCTAAGGTAAAGAAAAAAAACAGGAAAAAGGTTAGACTCTTATTATTTATTATTATTTTAAATTGGGTCTTTATACATAACTAAAAAGCAAAAAGGGATACAAACCCATTTTTTCTTTGATGGTCAACTTTAAATATTATAAAAATACCTTGGCTTTTTTACTTGTAAGACTCAATCTGTGGGAGGTCTTATATGAAAGTGGACACTATTCACTTTTCCCCTAGTCAGCATTTCCAGCCATTTCCAACAGAATGTTGGATAGAAACCTGAACCTACCCACAGTCAGGATGGATTATTCTCTTCCAACCCCAAAATCTCAACCCAGGCCCTTGAAGTTTAGCACACTTTGCTGGGATTGTTCATATACATGGGGTACCCACTCTCCACAGACACCACAGTATGATGGGCTTTTCAAGCAGTGACCGCTTATTGATCTCCTGTTTAAAACAATGTTAAATTACATATTGTTAGCCAGGAACTTTTGATGCTCCTAATCATCTGCAAACTTCATTAATCCATCTGTATGTTCTCCCAGGTGCTAGGATGGATACTGATAGCAAGCATCATGATTCTAGTACTGGCTGTCACATGCATCAACCACTGTCATTCTCCAGTCAGTTTTCTTCAGCTGAGGTTCTGGAAAATCTACTTGGAAAAGGAACGGGAGGTTTTTGAGAAGAAGGCCAAGGAGCATGCAACCAAGCTGGCAGAAAGGAACCTGAAGTGCTTCTTTGAGTCCACTAAGCCAGAACCATTTCAGACTCCCAGCAACAAAGACTGGCAGCAGATCTCATCCTTGTATGCTTTCAGTACTAAAGGACAGTATTACAGCATGATACACAAATATATTAGTGGAAACAGAGGCACCAGCATCAGATCTACTAAAGAGGATGTGTTTTCTCCTGCTCTAGGATTTGTGGATGGCACTGATTTTAATGAAATGGGGACAATGTAATGAAATAAAGAAATTCTATTTTTGTAGCATGGACAGTTACATAATTATGGCCATATAAAAAGGGTCTCGTTCTATGCACTGATCTCTTATTGACATCAATGAGAGCTATGTGCAAAGTCTTCAGGAGAAGATGGCCCATAAAGTTTGCAGCATTATTTTTAATGAATTTTGTTACTTTTACTTAAGTGCCTTTAGTAAAATACATATTTATGGATGGCAGTTTTACAATATTTTTGCCCCCTTAACTCTTTCAAGTTACGATGTTAAATAGCTTAAATCCCAACACCAAAGAGAAGTATATGTGTTTTGAAATGCTATAAAGCACCTGCTAGAAATATACATTAGCTAACCTGTCAGCTCAGAACGTTTGGCAATTAGAGTTGCAAAACCAGACTTTTACTCTTGGTGTTGCTTGCCCATCAAAAACAATAATACTGTATATTTTTTTAATTTAAGAAGTAGCTTTCTAGGCTTTGAGCCATAAGCAAGTTCCCCACAAGCATGCAGAGAAAGAGGGAATGTTGCGTGTATCTTTGTATCATTGAGCTGATGCATTCTGATGAATCACTGTTGAGAAGCTTGCTGTTAGCACTGAAACAGAGGATGTGAAGCAACAGTCAGAAAAGCTCATGGAATGTTAGGAGCCATTAGGAAAGCAATAGATCAGGGGTCGGCAACCTTTCAGAAGTGGTGTGCCAAGTCTTCATTTATTCACTCTAATTTAAGGTTCCGCGTGCCAGTAATACATTTTAATGTTTTTAGAAGGTCTCTCTCTATAAGTCTGTGTTATGTAACTAAACTATTGTTGTATGTAAAGTAAACAAGGTTTTTAAAATGTTTAAGAAGCTTCGTTTAACATTAAATTAAAATGCAGATCTTATCAGTTTAGTGCTGTGGTTCTTAACCTAGGGTGCACGCGAGATGCCCTTTCTGGGGGTGCGAGACATATGAGATTTTTTTAGAAGGTAAATCATCGAAGACACAAATTAAGCAGAGGCACATAAGTACAACTACTTTGTTTCATCAAACTTAGGTATTTATTAACATTATACATTTTTAACGATTACTGTAATATACAAAGTTTTTAAGTTTTCAAATTTTAAGCTAATTGTAGTGTAATTTTCGATAAGGGCTGAGAGAACATATTTTGAGAACTCCAGACCATCAACAGGCTGAGCGGGGCTAGGTGTAGTGTCTTAAATTGCTCCCCATAGGAATGTGCTACTTATGGTGTACTACTTATGGCTGCCAGTCCTGATGCTCTGAGTGGCATGGTAAGGGGACGCGAAACAGGGGTGGTTGGATAGGTGTGGGAGTCCCGGGGGGCCAGTCAGGGGTGTGGATAGGGGTTGGGGCAGCCAGGGGACTGGGAGCAGGGGGGCTTGGATGGGGGAGTGGGGTCCCGGGGGGTGGCAGAGAGGGGTGGGGGGTCCCAGGAGGAGGCGGTCAGGAGACAAGGAGCAGGGAGGGGCTGGATGGGTGGAGGGTTCTGAGGGGGGCAGTCAGGTGCAGGGGGTCCTGGGAGGGGGTGGTCAGGGGACAAGGAGCAGGGTGTGGGGGTTGGATGGGTCAGGGATTATGAGGGGGGCACTCAGGGGGCAGAAAGTGGGCTGGCTGTTTGGGGAGGCACAGCCTTCCCTACCCCGGTTTAGTGTATTAAATTTCTCCCTGTAGGAACGTGCTACTTACGGCTGCCAGTCCTGGTGCTCCTCAAGTATCACATTCCTATGGGGAGAAATTTAATACACTACACCGGCGGACAGAACCCCAGGCCGGCAGCGGGCTGAGCGGGGGCGGCAGCCGGGACCCCGCCTGGCAGCAGCGTGCCAGTAAAAATCAGCTCGCATGCCGCCTTTGGCATGCGTGCCGCAGGTTGCCGACCCCTGCAATAGATAATAAGACTGAAACTATCATAATGCTACTGTATAAATCTGTGGTATGCCCACAGATTAAATACTGCATGCAGTTCTCATCGCCCCATCTCAGAAAAGATACATTAGAATTGGAGAAGGTACAGAGAAGGGCAAGAAAACAGATTAAGGGTATGGAACAGCTTCCATATGAGGAGAGATTAAAAAGACTGAGATTTTTCAGTTTAGAAAAGAGACTATTGAGGATGGATATGACAGAGGTCTATAAAATCATGTCTGGCATGGAGAGAGTGAATAAGGAAGTGTTATTTACCCTTCACATAACACAAAAATCATGGGTCACCCAATGAAATTAATTGGCAGCAGGTTTTAAAGAAATATAAGGAAGTACTTCTTCACACAACGCACAGTCAACCTGTGGAATTTATTGCCATGGAATGTTGTGAAGGCCAAAACTATAATGGGATTCAAAAAAGAATTAGATAAGTTTGTGGAGGATAGGGCCATCAGTGGCTTTTACTGAAGACAGTCAGGGTGTCCCTAGCCTCTGTTTGCCAGAAGCTGGGAATGGACAACAGTGGATGGACCACTTGATGATTACCTGTTCTGTTCATTCCCTCTGAAAGCCCTGGCATTGGCCACTGTCGGAAGACTGGATACTGGGCTAGATGGACCATTAGTTTGACCTAGTATGGCCGTTCTTATAGGAGACCAAAGAAAGGCAGGAAAATACTGAGCATGAATCTGAAGATATAGCCTAGTTTATTAATGAAGTGACATGAAAATGCCTCTTAAAGGGTAACTTCAAGCAAGCTGTGGACTAACCTGTGTCTGTGTCTGTCTTTAGTATGTGAGCTAGCTCGGAAAGGGTCATCCCTTCAAATAATATGTAGTGCCAAGTATGTTGTAAACATTCAGTAAGTAATAACAATAAATGATGGCCCAGAGTTTGGTTGGCTGGACTGCAGTATGCGAGTATTACTATTTGTGTATGAGCAGAACTGTGTCATAATAATGAAACTAAAAACTTCCTTTGTGGTAACTTCAGTTTGCTTTTACCGTAGTCTGAGTTGGTCAGAGATTGCAACATAATCTACTAAATTGCTCCACCGCTAGTCTCATGCTGCCCAAAGGTCACTAAGGTCTGAATGCACAAAATGAGTTAGGTGCCTGAGTCCATTTTAGGCACCTAAGCCCCAGTTTTGGGATGACTGTGATGCACAAAACTCCCACTGAACCCTGTAGAGGCCTAAACTCACTTGATACCTAAGTTTTTGCAATAAAAGTTCCCTGGGCACCTATGTTTCTGCCTCTGAGTATGCACACTGCTGCCTGCCTCTAGGCACCTGGATGTCTATCTCCCGCCTAAACCCTCTAACCCCCAGACCAATTCACAAACTGGGAAGATAGGCATTAGTCCACCTATATCATCCTGGGTGGGGACCAATCCAGTAGGCAGCCTCTGAGCAAACCAACTGGATCAGGCCCCTCGGATGAGTTCACACAGAACAGCAGGGGGGAAGAGTTAAAGTGTCATTTTGACCAGAGAGAGAGAGAGAGCACATGCATGAGAATGACTCTGTAGCCTGGTGGTTAGGGTGCTCAGGTGGCAGACGGGGCAGGATCCAGTGCCCCCGCTCCAGCGACTCTTTAATTAGAATGCAACAGCTTCAATGGGAGAGACCGAGGGAGCTCCACATCAGACTATCCCATAGCCCAGTGGCGAGAGCACTCACTGTGAGGTAACAGACCCCTGTTCAAATCCCTTCTACCCCTCAGGTGGAGGGGGGACTTGAACTGAGGGTCTCCCACACCTCAGACTTGTATATTAACTACTGAGTCCTCCTCCTTCCCCCTACTCCAGACTTCTTACAAGCAGCATAGGTGCCTAATGCCAGGAGAGCGTTTGCCGCTGAGAATCCCAAACAGAGATAGGCACCACCCTGCAGGCCAGACTCAGGCACCTATCTCTAAGATGGAGCCAGGCTTATTGCATCCTTCTCTCCTTGGCATCTTCCATTGACTAGTTTGGGCAGCTCCCCTTCTAGCAGGCTGCCTTTTGTGGATGGCAGTCGAAGGCACTTCTCTCTCCCCATTCACTGTCTAGGACCTTAGGCACCTAACTTAGGTTTTGCAGTGATTTTCTAAACATCTAACTCGTTTTGTGTATTTAGGCCTAAGCCAGCAACACACCTGAAATCAACACTCAGGAAAATATACTTCCAGTAGTGACAATCCAATGCTTGATTATTTTTGCTTATTATACAGTCTGGGTAAAGTTTTTTTAATGCTAAGAATGTATTAATATTCCTAGCATAGGCACACAGTAATAATAAAGGGATTAAAAATATGCAGTCACTATAACTAAATAATAATGGCTGACTAGGAGGGCATTTTCTAGCAATTAATAAGCAGCTTTGGAACTGAGGGGTAGAAGGTGATATTCAGGATCCTTAAAGTTCAGTTCTACTCTGAAAAGTTACATTGTAAAAATGGTCCTTAGCTCATTAGAAAAAAACCCGAGTGCGTATTGAGGGTCAGGTCTGCTTACTTGTGTGACAGAAAAGATTTTGCTGCTCTTTACTCCTGTTAGCTTTGGGAATCCAGTCCTGCCTAATCAATAACAGAATTGGTACTCAAGTTCCTCCAAAACTGCATTTCTGGTGACTGTGCATGAGCCAGAAAAACCCAGTTTGACTTTGAGATCCCAGGTTTAGTTTACTAGGTTGCCTCTCCATCCTCTACCCCGACTCCATTTTTTTTTATCTGTAAACTGGGCAAATTTAACATGGAAACCATTAAGACACAATAAATATTGAACTCCATAGAACTTCTTTTTCAGTTAGTTTAAAAACAAGCCAGAAAAGAAGAGCCTAGTATAACTGCCTGGAGATGCCTGACCTGGAAGACTATATTCGTATTGTAAACAGTGAAACTATAAAAATGTAAATAAAGAGAACTCAAAATAGTGATTTTGTGTGTTGAGAAGTCAAAAATGCATGTTCCCATGGATTCAGTATTCTGCTTAATGCTTTGGTCTTTCCAGCAGGTAAAGAGCAGCACAGTCACAAGAAGTGTATTCTCATTATCCCTTTAGTTTGTGATGCCCAGTAAATGTCATTCAGTTACAAATGTCCTACCTTTATCTTTCACATATAAGAGTTCATTTGCTCATTGACTACTAACAAGAGTAATTCTGTTATAGATGGTTGCACCCTGGAAGAGGGTGAAATCCTGGTCCCTCTGAAGTCAGTGGCAAAACGCACATCGACTTAAATGATTTTACCTAAGAAGTATATAATAGAATCACTCATAGACTCATTGACTTTAAGGTCAGAAGAGACCAGCATGGTCATCAAGTCTGACCTCCAGCACATTGCAGGCCACAGAACCTCACCCACCCACTCCTGTAATAGACCCCTAACCTCTGGTTGAGTAACTTAAGTCCTCAAATTATGGTTTAAAGACTTCAAATTACAGAGAATCTAGTTTAAAACTGCAAGTAGCCTGTGCCCCATGCTGTAGAGGAAGGCAGAAAATCCACAGGATCTCTGCCAATCTGACCTGAAGGAAAATTCCTTCCCAACCCCACATATGGTGATCAGTTAGACCCAGAGTATGTGGGCAAGACCCACTAGCCAGACAGCTGGGAGAGAATTCTCTGTAGTAACTCAGAGCCCTCCTTGTCTAGTGTCCAATCATCATCTGTTGGAGATATTTGCTGCTAGCAGTCACTAATTAGTGACATGCCATTGTAGGCAGTCTCATCATACCATCCCCTCCATAAACTTATCAAGCTCAGTCTTGAAGCCAGTTAGGTTGTTTGCTCCCACGGCTCCTCTTGGAAGGCTGTTCCAGAACTTCACTCCTCTAATGGTTAGAAACCTTCATCTAATTTCAAGCCTAAGCTTGTTGATGGCCAGTTTATATCCATTTGTTCTTCTGTCCACATTGGTACTTAACTTAAATAACTCCTCTCCTTCCCTGGTATTTATTCCTCTGATGTAGTTATAGAGACTAATCACATATCTCCCCTCAGCCTTCTTTTAGTTAGGCTAAACAAGCCAAGCTCTTGGAGTTTCCTATCATAAGGTAGCTTTTTCATGCTTAGGATCATATTAATAGCCCTTCTTGGTACCTGATTCAGTTTGAGTTCATCTTTCTTAAACATGGCAGACCAGAATTGCACACAGTATTCCAGATGACGTATCACCAGTGCCTTGTATAATTGTACTAACACTTCCTTCTTTCTACTGGAAATACCTCGCCTGATGCATCCTAGGACTGCATTAGCCTTTTTCATAGCTGCATCACATTGGCAGCTCATAGTCAACCTGTGATCAGCCAATACACCCAGGTCTTTCTCCTCCTCCGCCACTTCCAACTGAGACGTCCCCAGCTTATACTTAAAAATTCTTGTTGTTTGTCCCTAAATGCATGACCTTGCACTTTGCATTATTAAATTTCATCCCATTTCTATTACACCAGTTTAAAAAGTCATCCAGATCTTCTTGTATCATATTCCAGTCCTCCTCCTTATTGGCAATACCACCCAAGTTTATGTCATACACAAGTTTTCTTAGCATACTCCCACTTTTTGTGCCAAGGTTAGTAATAAAAATGTTAAATAAGATTGGTCCCAAGACCAATACCTAAGGAAAGCCACCAGTAACCTCTCTCCAGCCTGACAGTTAACCTTTCAGTATAACCCATTGTAATCGCCCCTTTAACCAATTCCTTATCCACCTTTCAATTCTCATATTAAATCTTCACCCTCTCCAATTTAACTAATAATTTCCCATGTGGAAATGTATCAAATGCCTTACTGAAATCCAGATACATTAGATCTACTTTGTCTACAAAATGAGTTACCTTCTCAAAGAAGGAGAGCAGGCTGGTCTAGTATGATCTACCTTTTGTAAAACCATGTTGTATTTTAGCCCAATTACCATTAACCTCTATGTCCTTTACTTTCTCTTTCAAAATTTGTTCCAAGGCCTTGCATACAACTGAGGTCAAACTAACAGGCCTGTGGTTTCCTGGATCACTCTTTTTCCCTTTCTTAAAAATGGGAACTATATTAGCAATTAGCAATTCTCCAGTCATAGGGTAGGACCCCTGAGTTTACAGGATTAATTAAAAATCCTTGCTATTGGGTTTGTAATTTCATGCACCAGTTCCTTTAATATTCTTGGATGAAGATTATCCAGGGTCCCCCAATTTAGTCCCATTAAGCTGTTTGAGTTTGACTTCACCTTGGATGTGGTAATTTCTACCTTCATATCCTCATTGCCATTAGGCACCCTGCCACTCCCCCACAGCATTTCATTAGCCTCATTAAAAATGGAGGCAAAGTTTTGTTTAGATGTTGAGCCATGCCTAGATTTTCTTTAATCTCCACCCTATCCACAGTGCTTAGTGGTCCCACTAATCACACAACACCCACAAAAACTCACTCACCACCTCTAAGGACTAGGGGCTTGTCTCCTCTCTTCTCCTCCAACAGAACTCCCACTCATACTCCCCTGTTTACAGATTTGTTTGCTGGCACCTGTAGAAACTGAACATATCAAAGAACATGTTGTGCTATATTTCACATCCCAGTAACTAACTGCAGTAAAAACATTAATTCAGTTTACCTTGAAAACATTCAACTGCGTATTGGTGCTTTTATCATTGCATCCGGTACACAGTGACAGCTCAGAATCTAAGTACTCAGCACATGACAGAATGAAACACCTGTTTCCCACTATGAACACCTTAGAGGGGACCTGGTGCTCTCATTTGTAATTGCAATATACATGAGCTGAGGTTTTGTAAAGCACTGTACCACAAATAACTTGGAACTTACCAACAGAAGAGAAAAGCCTGTTTCTCACACAGAACTGTGACTCTGAAGGATGCATCAGCTAAAAAAACGCACACAGCTGTATTTTAAGGTCACAGTAATTGCAGGCTGGAAAACTCTTCTAGGTTATTGAGTCTATCCTCAAACCAGTAAAAGGTATATCTCCACCCCCACTGTTGGCATTTGGTTTATAAAATGCAGGAGGGGGGCTATGGAATAACAGAGTAAAGAAAACAACTGTTATCTGTTAGCTCAGAATGAAAAACTACAGAAAGTACTTAATGACAAACCATTTTATCCCTAGTATTACTTCCATAGTGTTCTTTCAAGACAGGATAATTTCTCCCTAGTATTATTTTAAAACAAAATAATTTATTTTATTCAGCATCACAGATAGTTAGAATAAATAGCATCCATTTAGTTAGTTAGGTATTTTATTATAGAATTGTTTGTATTTGTAATACAGTACTATACCACTACAGTTTACACTACGGTACCAGCCCTATGGATTTTTTTTTCAAGTTTAGACTGAAGAAGGATTGGTGTTACCCTAGGAATTTTCATGCCTTGTTTTGTTTGTTTGATTGATTAACCGTGATGATAATGAGAATCATTTGTCAAACTGCATGGATATTTTTCATGCTTCGTATTGGAATGATACCATTTTAATCCTCAACAAAATACTTAAGACCAGATCCCCAGGTGACTTCAATGAAGGCTTTGGCCTTTAGTTATCAATGATATTTGCATATTATGCCCCTTATTTTTCTCGTGACTGTTGAGCCACACATCTTTCAGCTGCTTTTTCTCCTCCACAAGGGTGAGAAAGGTTTCTTTAGAGAGGAATGCTGTAAACCTCCTCAAGAACCATACTTGTCTAGTTTAAAAATATCTATCTATCTATCTATTATCAGAATAACTTCAAATGTTCAAATTAAAACAAAACCCAAAACAAAAGAGCTGACAGAGATGATTTTTTAAAAAAAATCAGATCATATCCAGAAAAGTCTCTGTGAAAAATATTTATCAGATGTTAATTTGTTATGGAGTATTCCGCTTTAAAATGTCATTAAATTATTTGAAATACCATTTAAATCCTAATGTATTAGGTCTGAAAATATACATTAACATTACATATATGTACAGAAAATATTTAATACTCTGACCGCTTTACCGTCTCCATTATTTATCTCGTGCAGCTCTTTTAATGAAGCTGTAATAGTCTCTTAATCTGTATTTATTATTTTATTTTATTTATTAATTAAAGCATTAGCATATAAAATTATGTGAACAACAGGTTACTATAAGGCTATAATTCAATGGGGAGGTTCTAATGATCTTAATGACTAGAGGAAATTTGGAGTGACTTGGTACAGCAATAGCACTGAATCACTACAAATCACTAGGATATGTTCAGCCAGCTAGCTCCCTTGATGATCTGGACAATCCTGACTCTATAAATTTGAATGTAGATGGTGCCCTGGGTAATACAACCACTTTCATAGACACATACTTTTCTTATAACTGCTCTGGATGGACAAAGAGAAGGGGAAGCAATTCATTATTAAAACAAATGGAAATCGATAATATTGAGTAACCCAGTGGTTATTTTTCCTGCCTTGATTGAGAACCAGTCACATGGCATCAAAGAACATATGCTATTGCCATCAAACTGCCTTGCAGAGGACAGTAGCATGTATATAAAAGGGAACTGATGTCCATTGTGGATACAGGGAACATTTGTGGAATTTGAGGCTCCAACCTCCAGAGGAACATTGCAAGGAAGAGGAAGCACTGGCAGCTCATGGGGCAAGGCCTGGCTGAGAAAAGCCTTCCAGCTCCCTCAGTATCTTTCCAGCTGTGGAGGAGGAGAGCACAGTGGGGGTAGGAAGTCGGGGGAGCTGGTAGGTCTGAGGCAGCAGGGCCTTTTAGAACTGGGAGCATACAAAGAACATGGGCTGAAGATAAGTAATTTCATACATCAGCAGGGTAAATCATATCATGCTTTTTCTCATAAATGCAGGAATGTATTCCTGTGCATCACATACTGAACAAACCTCTGGCTGAGTACCAACGTGAGTACCAACATGTCCCTAAATGTTGATGGAAACTGGTTTATCATTAAGGCATGTTCAGTCACCACTTGTGTTTGACACTGGTATGTAGTTTCACAGACTAATCTGCCCTTTTAAGCATTTAATAAGGTGCAGATATTTCAGTGATGAGATGCAGTGATTTTCCTCTGCGTTTCTGAGGAATGGTGTGGTTAGAACAGACAATTACAGTAAGTTGTCTTGTCTTACCTAGATTCTCATTTTAATACTCAAGTTGTAAGATTGTTGGGACAAGAACTGCCTTTTGGTTATATGTGTATATAGGGACTCACACAATCACAGACTGGGGCTTCCAAAATATATTGCAATACAAATAATAATAAATAAGAATCAAAACTCTTAGGTTCCCTACTGGGTCTTGTCAGTGACCTGGGTAGGTCATTTAATTCCTTTGTCTCCATTGTTAAAGTAGGACAGTTTTCCCCATCATTATAACTGGAGGAATTAACTGTATCTATCTCACATAACTATATCGATCCCATGCGGTTGATAAAGATTATTAATGATGGCTTATAAAGTGAAATCCTTGGATGAAAGGCAATATGTAAGCACAAAGTATCATTATTTATGCATGCGGAGAGACTAAATGTTCAGACATTTCTGTGTGTTGGCGTGAGGAACTTTGTTCCCTGTGGTGTAAAATGAGACATACCAACAATGGAGAGAGCTAGCCTGCAGAAGGGGAGTGCTCTGGACATCAGCTCACTTGTTTCTTCACTTCAAAAACAGAAATGTTGTTGTGATGCTGTCTAACAGGTTGCCAGCTCAGACCAAGGCAGTAGGCTAATTCACTTGCATGCTAAGAGAAATCAAAGGAATGTCAAAAGGCATTGTAACGTGATCAGGCCAAATCACTTGTGTGTTAATATAATTCAAAGGAAATGTGATGGTATTGTCTTCATTTATCTATATCCTGTTGGATTTTATTACATTATATATATATTCCTGTACTTAATTAGCCCTAGATCAAAGGATGTATTAGTGTTTAGATAAGAATTTACTTAATGTGTAAAACTGCATGAAAACTAATGAAGGATTGTTTCCGGCTATTACATTATTCAGGAAAACTAATGAAAGATTGTCTGGATGGCTGTAACTAAATGCATTGTGCATGTCTCTGTAATTGAATTGCCCTACAACCAGGATAGAAGCCTTAGAACTGTAAATGAGAAGCATGTTAACTTCAAAGCATGGATCGTTGCCGTCAGCAATGGGAAATCTACAGACCCTTGGTATGATGGGAACACATGACAGACTGCTTTCTGGGGAAGACAGCTATAGGAATGAACTCTGGGAGTGATTCTGAGCTGTATGGACACTTTCAGGGGGTGTTCCAGATCCCCATAGCTGTTAGCCCTGACAGACTTATGGAAAACCAGCAGATTACTACACCTCTGCTAATCATTTGGATTTACAAACTCTGAGTCACCTGTAATGTATTTCATCTGCTTTAACCTCTCAATAATTCTCATTTCTTTTTCTTAGCTAATAAATCTTTAGTTTGTTTACTAGAGCAATTGGCTACAACATTGTCTTTGGTGAGAGGTCAAGAGTATCCGTTGACCTGGAATAAGTGACTGGCCCTTTGGTGATTCTTTGTTTTAATAACCTTTCATCACTTAGTCCAGTTTGGCTAGCTGGTAAAATCCACTGGAGAGCCTAAGTAGGACTCTTTGTGCCTCCATGTAGGACTGCTATAGTGATCCAGGAGGGAACAGCGGTTACTGGCTAGGTGAAATCTAATTATAGAATACACCACCAGTTTGGGTGTTTGCCCTATTGTCTGACAGTCTGACCTGAGACTGGTTCTCTTAGTTGTGAGCTACTCCAGACAGCGTGACAGTTGTAATGAAGACAAGCCCATTCCCCTGGCTTTTGTAGACTGACCCTCAGACAGGGATCTTGCAGAGACAGAGGTAGCATCAGCATCAGCATCCAGCAGCATCAGCATTATGCTTCACTTGAAAGTTATTTCTTATTGTTCGTTAAATGAATAAATTAGCCCCAAACCTGCCTCAGTCACCACTGAAATAGCACAATGGCTGGTGTCCAGAAGGTGGAGCTGGGAGGCTAAATAGGAGCAAAGAGGAGAAAATGTGCTCCTGGGGATAGCCTTTGGGATAGATACCCTGTAGAGTGGTTTCTGAGCACTGCTCTACTGCACCCTGTAACTTCACTGAGTGTGAGCACAAGCTGCTTTACAACTATGATTTCAAACTCAGCTTCAAGCCCGTGTACGGACGGGACTTTCATGCCTAAAAATATCACTTGGATGACTGAGCAAAGTGGAAGTGTCAGGCTGAGCACTGAAGTATCCAGACCTACAAGGCTGTAATAGCTAAAACTCTAGGGATTAAAGTAGACAGTCGATAATAACAGTAGTAATAATCCTGTCACATGTCTGTTGGGGAGGTCAAAGTCATGTCACCCAAAAATTCTCCATTCTGTCATATCATAGGATGTGTCTTACGTGTGATAAAATGTCAGTACCACTTGTGTTTGTGTGATACACAGCACACATTCACAGCATGTTGGTTAGATGAACAAGCCAAAATTCTGTAACGGTCATACATTCAGAATCAGTGTGAGAGTGGCAGGGAGGGTGTGATGGGGTGTTCACCCCACACCCAGTGCTGAAGGGGTTAAGAGAGGCCAATTAGCCATAGGCTGCACCTGCTGAGGAGCTAAGGGGCAATGATAGTATTGCGAATGAAGCTCACCTGGGCAGGAACAGACAAGGGGACTTCTATAAAGCCAAGGAGCTGAGGATAGAGGGGGTGGCAGTGAGGTGAGCCTGCAGTCACACTCTCTGGTACAAGGTGGAGACTAGAAGCCTGAAAAAAGGCAGTGTAAGAAGCAGTCCAAGGAAGGTGCAGCAAAGTCTAAGAAAGTATAGACTTGAACTGCTGGTTTGAGGGTCCCTGGACTGGAACCCAGAGTAGAAGTTGGCTCTAGGTTCCCCTACCAGCCACTGAAGGAGTGGCACAGTCAGTGCATGGATATGGAGTCTGCCTGAGACTTTGTGGAAAGAGATTCTGATGAGACCCTGGAAGCGGAAGATGATTGTGACTTGGCCAAAGGGCTAAGCCATGAAGGAGAGAGGCTGCAGCTCCTGACTAGTGAGAGAGACAATGCAGAGCAAGTGACTAAGGCAATGGGCTGATTGGGGTGTGGACTGTGGCGAGTTAACTCCCCAGATGACCTATCAGAAGGGGCAGCTGAGTGGTGAGTAGCAGACTCCATTGCAGAGGGGGTCATTTCAACTACCAAGTTTTCTATTAATTATTATTATTTCATAGCTATTTTAAATGAGAAAAAATTCTATGACTAATATAACTTCTCAGTAGACACTAAGGCACACATTGCTCAGTGTGATCCAAAGGAAATAGCCAGAACTAGTGGACAACTATAAATTGCACAGGACAAAATTGAGCCTGAGGCAGGATTGGCCTACTTGCCCACTGACAAACGAAGGGCCTGCTGTATGTGTGCCCTTTGAAGAAAAGATGTATTAATGATGATGAATGACTGTTCACGTCATCTGAGCTGCTCCAAACCAGAGAGACTTGCTTTTTTCCTCAATAAAAAGCTCCACCCAAACAAGTGCTAGAAATAGCACTTGTCCCAGCGATGATGCCTCACTTTTCTCCTGTTTCGTGGGGTTCATCAGTTCAAACATGGGTATCTCCCAAACAGTTTTCAAATTCCTCAGTAGCCAAAAGAAAGCAATTGGTTACAGTTTGATGGGACTGCTAACAGTGGGAAGTGAGCATTTATTTTCTCTTTCTGCTTTTAAGTGTCCTTGCAGCAACAAAAATTACACCTATGGGCTGGTGTATCTCTTTGTCCCAGCCTTGATACTACTGTTTGTTGGGTTTGCACTGAATGGCAGTACCTGGCAGCTCTTCACAGGCTGTTGTATGAACCCCAGGAAACTATTTCCCAAAGGGAAGAGCTGCCATTTCTTTTATGCCTTTGGCCAGATCACCTTAAAGGCTTTCGTAGCCCCTGTGATGTGGCTTTCTGTGGGTTTGCTCAATGGGACTTTTTATGAATGTGCCATGAGTGGCTCAAAAAATCTGAAGTACCTGGAGATGCTTTGCCACAATAAATCCAACAAGTGCTTGGAAGAGCTTCCCAAAGTAGCATGTGGCCAAACTTCCCTGTCCTCTTGGGAGACTGAGGAGATAATACTAACACTTCAAGCAGAATCGCAGGTAAGATATCATTTTAATTAAATCATGCTTTGTGTTATTCTTCTTGTTTATTATGAGGCCTTAAAATCAAGTGTCCATCGAGTTTAACTATAATTTTAAAAAATTTCAAATACATATTTCAGTGCAATGCAAGCAGGATTCAGACTGCGTTTTGTGGGACTGTGTGAGAAGTGAAATATCCAGTGCCTCAGGCAGATTTCTATAAGCGGCATAGCACACCAAGGTGTGGAAGGGTTTGGCAGCTCAGAAGGGCTTGATAGGATGTTTGTCAACAGAGGGAGGTGGGAGAATTTTAGCAATGTGGCTAGATAATTCAGGTTGTTTGACGTTTCTGAGAAGAGGGATGAGCAAAAGTTTTAATCAAAGTAAAGGCAGGGTTTCAAAGATTGGGAGCGGAAAAGCTCCTTCCATTCATCTTGAAGGGGTTTGGGACAGTGGTTGGTCATTTTGTAGGGGAGTTCATAATACAACAAGGCTCTTCCAAAGTGTACAGCCCTCAGGATTTGGGCAAGCCTTGGGCTGACCCTGAAGGCAACAGTAGAACAACAATGTTAAACACCAGGAGACAATTCTTTTGGAATAAAGCTTTATTGAGTTTAAAATTAGGAAGAAAAACATATTGGTACCTTGTTAGAGGGCTCATTCCTTTGAATAGACCTCATTTAGACTTTCTCTTTTTTATAGCAAGATATGAAGTACCCCAGCAATTACTTTAAATTTTGTACTTCACTTTCAACCATTTAGTAATGTAGACAGTCAGTTAGTTCATGTGTACATACAATAATCATTTGAAAATATATAATAGTGTGTCATAAACATTCAGTAATACTTCAGACAATAAGGTTTATTCCATGTACTCTGGATTTATAATAGTAGGGCCTGATCCAAAGTCCATTAAAGTCAATGGGAGTCTTTCTCTTGACGTCAGTGGGCTGTGGATCAAGTCCATAATCCCTATTTTTAAAGTGCTGAGACTTAATTTTTGGTTAGAGCTGTTCAAAATGTAAAGGTGCAGTATTCAGAAAAATAATATTTACATAGCTGTATAGATCATATTATCCTGAAAATGACATCCAATTTAATCTCTGCCTATAGTGATGGTCCTTAGGAATTCTCCTTAGGGACTCTGCTTGTGAATAGAATTGACACTTGGGGAATCACTTTTTATTTTCAAAATTTTGTATTTTATTACCACTTTTCAAGGCTTTTTCTCCTGAGCATTTAAAGAACACAGTCTCAATGCAACAGTAAGAACCAGAATAACACTAGTTATTCTTGATCTAATTTGAGTTTTCAATCAGTTTTTTTATTGTAGCCTTTCTTTTGTGCTTCGATACCAAATTATCCTTTCTTTAACAGGTCGTAGGGTGGTGTGTGATAGTTACTGCTGCTTTTCTGTCTTTGCTGATCACTTGTTATGGTCACTGCCAATCTAATACCAGCCATCTCCAAAAGAGGTTTTGGAAGATCTACACTGAGAAGGAGAAGGAACAATTTGAAAAATATTTTGAGGACTATGCTACCAAATTGAGCGAACGAAACCTGAAAAGCTTTTTTGAGAACAAGAAACTGGAACCCTTTCCCATGCCAAGTTTCCGGGCCTGGGAAGAAGCTTCTGCTTTGGACTCTTTCAACATTAACCAGCAGATCTTCAGCACACTTCATAAACTAGTGGAAGATAGCATGAAAGAAAATGATTCCAATGAGGTACAAGATACAATGGTAAACTTAGATGAGGGAGAAACAGTTTAGCTAATGTCAGCTTTCATTAGCATTACAATTTGTTAACTCATTATATTTTTCACTTTTCATTCTTCATTTCTGTTTTTCTGGTAATGACCTGTTTTCTGCCATAATTTCTCTCTCTCACCAAGCTTCTATAGCACCTCCTCAGGCAAGATGGCAAATGTCTTGCACTGTCTAATAGCACAACCCAGGACTCAGTGTAGTTCCATGGGATACATTGTCCCACACAGACTAACCAAATAGCTTTCCAGGGGATGTTCCCTCTTCTCTCATATGCGTCTACTGTGCTCATGTTATTTATACAAAACACATACACCCATAATGTTACTGTTTTGCATAAATTAAATTCTGTCATTGTTCTTCTTTCCTAGAATTGGGTATGCAACAGAAAGAAAACCCGTGAAACAGTAGAATTTGATACTGTTCAGCTTCGTTATGCTTGGTACTGAGGCCAGAGCTTACTAATTGGAATGTGCTGTACTTTGTTAACTACCTTAGACGTTTTCTACCTCCGCATACATCTTGAAAGGAGTTAAAGATCTGTATGTGTGGAGCAGTCAGTGTACATTGGGCTTCATCCTGCACCACTGACGTCAATGGCAAATATTCCATTGAGTTCACTGGGCTGAGGAACCAGCCGATTGTGAATTTTTATATTCTGGGATTTTTAAAGGAAATGGTCTTTTCCCCTCTTTTGAACCTTGTCATAAATATAAAGGGAAGGGTAAACCCCTTTGAAATCCCTCCTGGCCAGAGGAAATCTCCTCTCACCTGTAAAGGGTTAAGAAGCTAAAGGTAACCTCGCTGGCACCTGACCAAAATGACGAGACAAGATACTTTCAACAGCTGGGAGGAGGGAGAGAAACAAAGGGTATGTGTGTCTGTCTATATCCTGTCTTTGCCGGGGATAGACCAGGAATGAAGCCTTAGAACTTTTAGTAAGTAATCTAGCTAGGTACATGTTAGATTATGATTTCTTTAAATGGCTGAGAAAAGAATTGTGCTGAATAGAATAACTATTTCTGTCTGTGTATCTTTTTTGTAAATTAAGGTTTTTGCCTAGAGGGGTTCTCTATGTTTTGAATCTAATTACCCTGTAAGGTATTTACCATCCTGACTTTACAGGGGTGATTTTTTTTTATTTCTATTTACTTCTATTTCTATTAAAAGTCTTTTTGTAAGAAAACTGAATGCTTTTTCATTGTTCTCAGATCGAAGGCTTTGGGTCTGTGGTCACCTATGCAAATTGGTGAGGCTTTTTATCCAACATTTCCCTGGAAAGGGGGGGTGCAAGTGTTGGGAGGATTGTTCATTGTTCTTAAGATCCAAGGGTCTGGGTCTGTAGTCACCTAGGCAAATTGGTGAGGCTTTTTACCAAACCTTGTCCAGGAAGTGGGGTGCAAGGTTTTGGGAAGTATTTTGGGGGGAAAGACGTGTCCAAACAGCTCTTCCCCAGTAACCAGTATTTGTTTGGTGGTGGTAGCGGCCAATCCAAGGACAAAAGGGTGGAATATTTTGTACCTTGGGGAAGTTTTGACCTAAGCTGGTAAAGATAAGCTTAGGAGGTTTTTCATGCAGGTCCCCACATCTGTACCCTAGAGTTCAGAGTGGGGGAGGAACCTTGACAAACCTGTAAATATTTTTACACTTGCTAGGTGAGACCTAGGCGCTGCACCATTTAAGTCCCACTAAATTAAGCAATATACAGGTTTTGTGCTGACCCTCAGCACAAAGACAAATGTCATCCTTTATGAAATGTGGACTCTAATGGATACTTTTCTCTTTTTTTAATTATGCATAAATATTTTTTGTGCTTTGCTTTGTCCTGCCTTTAGCACATAATGGACAAAAGAAGGCAGGAAAGGGAGACGAAGACGAGGGTTTCAGTAACAGGGTCATATGTTTACTATGGGCAGCATTTGTATTGATTGATTGATATTGATTATTTTGCACTGTAATAAAAATAGGGAATTCTGGCTCCCCGAGGGAGGATAAGAAAGGATGGTCTAGTGGGTAGGCCAACGGACCAGAACTCAAGACCTGGGCTAAATTCCAAGCTCTGCCACAGATTTCCTGTGTTACTTTGGTAAAACATTTAACCTACGCTGTGCCTCAATTTCCCATCTGTAAAATTAGGTCACTACCTCCACGCCTCACTAGGATTTTGTGAGGTAAAATCAATTAAAGATTGTGAGGTGCTCAGAAACTGAGGTGATGTGGGCCATGTAAGTACCTCGACAGAGAAGAATTGGTGACACAATAGTGTTTGCATGTTTTATTACAGTTTACTTGGGTGAGGCTCATATTTAAGATGACTGTGCATTATAATACATCATGCTTTTTCAGTTTGCTAACAATCTCTATATTCTCAAGAAGAACACGCACGTTAGAGCTGCATAAGGTGCTTAGTCTCAAAAAGCACCCGTTTTCCCTTATTCAGAAAAATTCTGTAGGCCTGCTATATGCACTTGAACAAAACTGCATGTTGTCATGTTTGCCTACAGAAAAACCTGCTCCCAGTGGAATCGCATCTCTCTTTGATTTCAGTGGGACAGATTGGGCAAAATGAAGGAAAAACCGTAATCACAAGTGAAACAAAGGAAGATGCATTGAAATGAGAAACTGCGCAATTTATAGCAAAACAATTTCTTGTTCACAATCATAAGGGTTAGAATGAAAAACATAGTGGAACAAACACAGTTCTTTATGTCTTTGAAGCATCACTAATGAGCAAACTAGAAAATACAGTCACATTTCTAATGAAAAAGAACAGGAATTAGGATGGAGATTTGGGGCCCAGTCACACACTTGTTACTCAGGCAAAACTTTTGATGAAATCAATGGGATTTTCCCTGTGAAAGGAGTAAAGGACTGGGCCTTTTTAAGATTGTATGTTGAATTCTGCAAGGTAGAGACGATACATTTTGAGTACATGCTCTGGATGTCTTTACCTCTCTAAGATGTGACTGTACCTGAACCAATGAAGCCACTACCACCATGTGGATTTTCTTCCTAAATAGATAAAAATGGGCAAACTGTAAGTTAGAGAGGATTCCTTCTATCAGCTTCACTTCTTTCTTTTGTGCTTTTTGTCTTCGAGCTTCTTTAAAAATGTAATTCCTATTTCTGTCACATCGTCCCCCTTCAGTCTGTCCTGAACGAAGGTAACTTCTGCCACTAAGTGAACCTGGAGAGAAACAGGGCTCGTCACTTCATTTAAAGTAATTTTTCTTCCTTTTCTTCATTTAGTTCATCCAGCTGTTTATTCCCACCACAAGAGGGGCCCCTTTCTAAAGTTTCACTATAACGGAATTCTACAGAGATCCTTAAGAATTGCACATCACATTTGAGTTAAAATTATATTCTCCTTACACACAAATTTCATTCTGCTAACAATATGCCAATATTTTGGTTAGTAGTGCCTAATGTCAGAATGGTGTTTTTGCTTTTTTCTGAGGACATGAAACATAAAACAGGTGAGCTTCATATTGTAATCTCAAATTTCCCCCCACTGTGAAATAACACTTCCGTTAATACCCTTATAAAATATCAGAATCTTGAGATTGATTTACAGCCCTATACATAAAACTTTCCATTCTTATGGTACCTAGGAAATATATATTATGTGGCAAATTAGGTAGCATTTGTAGGAAAGAAGATTGTGGACAAAATTCATCCTTGGTGCAGTTCTACTGTCTTCAGTAAAGTGATACCAGAGTTGAATTTGGCCCTGCAAGTTCAACATGATGTGAGTTATGGCTTCTTTCTGTTTATTCTTTTCTAAAAGCTGAGATTTGAAAATAAAATATGTAACGTTTTTGATGTACCATAATTTAATTATTATTTTACTGAGCCAAATTCTTCTCTGTTACACCAGTGTAACAATGGAGCAACTCCATTTATTTGGATAGAGTAATTCTGAATTTACTGTGGTGTAAACTGAGAGCATAATTTCACTTGGTATATTTGGTGGGGTGCAGGAGTTGCTATTGCTACGTCTGATACTGAGATTAAATATTTATAAGTGATATTACATTTACTTATCCTGTAGTTCCACTTTCCTATATCTATAAGTAACAACAGATATACAAAAATTCAGTGTCCAGTTCTTTACCATTTCCAGGGCTCCTCTAATAACACCACAAAGGAGGTTACAGTAGCAAAGTGAACATCGTCCTGCTGGGAGCTCCTCCACAAAGTCCACTAAAGGGTTCTTGTCCAGCATTAAGAAGAATTCATTTTCTGTTGTGTTACTGCAGCTCACACTAGGGGTAATCCCAAGGTACATCTTGAACGCAACCTGTAAAGGGACAAAAAATGTGCCACTTGAAACTATTGCGTGTAAAACAGGCTAGAAGCTTTTAGATGCTACATTCTATTGTTCAGTTTACCAATGAGAACAGCAGTAAGGGCTGAGGCCAGACAGAGAATCCGGGAGCTATGACTGGCTCCCTGACAGCTTCCCACTCTGCTGTACCCCACATAAGCTAGACACAGCAGAGAATGTGGGCCTATATTGGATTCCAAATAGTGTAATAAAGGGGCACTGATTCCCTCCACATACAGTGGTTTTACTCTGGGGTCACTCCATTGGCTTCAGCAGAGTGACACTTCATTTATGCGAAATCCAAATTGGATCCAGGATTTTTAAGTATATTTCTGTAAACACTGATCATTGCTCAAGAACTCCCATGATCACCTACTATGTATTTCTGTTTCATTCTCATGTGAAGCTACAGTCAAATAACAGGAATGATAATGGAGATTGTGTTTTTATTTGACAACAGAGCAATACAGGTTCATAATACTGTCGATATGCAAAATCTGCTTCACTAGTAGCTAGTCCCATATGGGTGTATTTGTGAGGAAGGATATACAGTGACATCATCACTTTATCTAGGCTGCACTAAACCAGACACTGGCTGGGTATTTTTCTTCTCAAGAGCTCCTCCCTAATACATTGCTATAAACTGCTGCACAATAAACAAAGCCTCATTTTTTGTCTCTTTTGTGGAAATCAAACATGGATGGTATCCAAACCATTCTGAAATTCCTTATGAACCGGAAAACTGCCATTGGTTACAGTTTTATGGCTCTATTGACAGTGGGAAGCGAACGTTTATTTTCTCTCGTTGCTTTCAAGTGTCCCTGCAGCAATGAAAACTTCATCTATGGTTTGGTATTTCTCTTTGCCCCAGCCTGGGTGTTGCTAGTTATTGGGTATTTCATGAATAGCAGGATGTGGAAACTTTTCACAGGCTGCTGTTTGAATCCCAGGAAAATATTCCCCAAAGGGAACAGCTGCCGTTTCTTTTATGTCTTTGGACAAATCACCTTAAATGTTCTGATAGCTCCTGTGATGTGGCTTTCTGTGGCTTTGCTCAATGGAACTTTTTATGAATGTGCCATGAGTGGCTTGAAATATCCAGGGTACTTAAACACACTCTGCAGTAACAAATCTGTCAGGTGCTGGGAAGAGCTGAACAAAGTAGCTTGTGGCAAAACCACCATGTCCTCTTCGGAGAGTGAGGAATTAAAACTGACGCTTCAAGCACAGTCTCAGGTAAGAAATACAGAATAATTGCTTTGTTATTTAGAACAAAGTTTTGTATTACCTTTGCATTTAACAGCATGAGATCCTAACATCAGGTGCTAACATAGTAATTTAAAATCAGAATGCCTGTACAATGCAACAAAACAATATTGAATTGGTGAGGGGCAGATTCTATACACTTGCTCAAGTTGAGTAATGTCTTACTCCTCAAGTAGATCACTGAAATCAACACGAGTAAGAAAATTGGAATCAGAAAGTTTATTTCTTTAGTGGAAGAGAGTGACTCTTGGGAGAAGAATGTATTGCATTGCTAGAGAAGGCTGAAGTAATTAAAAAGTCAGATCTCTAGGATGTCATTTAGTTGAAGAGATACTATCAGAGTTTTAAAAAATTCAATTACAGATTTTAACTGTGTTACAAATAGCATCTTAGATTATTAAAACCAAAGCTATTTTTAAACAGCTGATTTCCTGTAAACAGTTTATAAGGTGTGACAAAGTTCCTGCTCTACCTTGCTCGGTCTTGCGCTTATTGGCGGATTTGCTCGCCTTGGAGCTTCACGGCAGCCCTCAGCTTGGCTGTTCTTCTGAACCCACAGTCCAGGTCGACTCCTGTGTCTGACCAGGAGTTGGGAGGATTTGGGGGGAACCCGGGCTCGCCCTCTACTCTGGGTTCCAGCCCAGGGCCCTGTGGAATGCAGCTGTCTAGAGTGTCTCCTGGAACAGCTGTGCGACAGCTACAACTCCCTGGGCTACTTCCCCATGGCCTCCTCCCAACACCTTCTTTATCCTCACCCTAGGACCTTCCTCCTGGTGTCTGATAATGCTTGTACACCTCAGTCCACATTCCCACTCTCAGCTCCTAGTGCCCCTTGCTCCCAGCTCCTCACACGCACACCACAAACTGAAGTGAGCTCCTTTTAAAAACCCAGGTGCCCTGATTAGCCTGCCTTAATTGATTCTAGCAGCTTCTTGATTGGCTGCAGGTGTTCTAATCAGCCTGTCTTAATTGTCTCCAGAAGGTTCCTGATTGTTCTGAAACCTTCCCTGTTACCTTACCCAGGAAAAAGGGACCTACTTAGCCTGCTCTCCTACTGCTACCCTCTGGCCTGGGCTTTTCTTGCTTTTTGCCCCTGCTTTCGGCTTCCCCACCTCTCTCCCTTTTTTTTTCTTTTTGTTGTTTTTCTTTCTTTCTCTGCTGTTGCTAGAGTGGTGGCCGGCTGCCAGCCGGCTGTTAGTCCCCCCGCCCCCACCTGCCCTCGGACGCTGCTGCCGCTCCAGCTGAACCCCCCCCCGCCAAGAGAGGGGGGGCCTGCTGACCTGCTCCCCTGAGGGGGAGAGTGGAAGGACCCAGCCCCCAGACCCAGCTGCTTGCTGTTTATTTGTGGACCCGTCTCCAGCTGAGAGAATTTCTTATCACTTGCTCCAGCATCCCTGGAAAGTTGGAGCTGTGAAAAAGAAAGCCTGGACAAGGAAGGAAAACAGCCGTCTACCGGAGGAACACCACCCGGGGAATCTACAAATCGCCGTGGAGGGGGCCCAAGACTGAATAACTTTCGAACTGTGCTCTCGTGTGGGGGGAGGCCTTGACTGTGTCGTGACTGTGTTTGTAGGGACACAGGGGGTGTGGCACGGAGCTGCCCCCCGATCCATCTGTGTCCCCCCCACACTACTATCCTCATCACTGCCCCCTCCATCGTCATTGCTGGCTGTTTAACATCTGCCTCTGGACTTAGCTGCTCGCCCTGATTCCACCATGTGGGCCAGAAGCATTAGCCAACCAAACAGGACTCTCTGGACAAGCGTACAGTGGTTCATGTGCCCCATCCCAAACTGTCCATCCCACAGTCTGTCCCTTTTTACCTGACCCCAACTCCAGTTAACCACCTGCCACCGCCCTCATTGGGGCATCGGCAATGGAGGGCACCGGGGTGACCTCCGCCGCTGCTATGCCCACCGCCTCCCCAGACTCTAGGGGAGCCCCCGCAGCTGGCGGGAAAGGCCAGGGCAAGAAGAAGGGAAAGGGCCCCGCTAAAACCACCAGACCCTCCGTGGCAGGGGCCGCCCCCACTGCTGCGGCCCCGCCACCGACCACGGCGTCCCTCACCTCTGCCCCCTTCCCCTGCTCTGCGGGTGTCCCTCCCTCACCCCCCACGACGTATGCCCGGGCAGCGGCAGCCCCCCCGCCTACCACCTCGTCATCTCTCCCGCCCACCACCTCCGCCACCATCAACAATGGCCAGGGCCCCTTTCCCACCATGACAAGGAAGCACGGTTTCCGATGCCTCCTGGTGCCCGCCTCGCCCCACGTGGAGACCTATGTGCGGGCGTTGGCGAGGGTGGTGGGGCCCTCAGCCATTGTGGCAGCCTCCAAAATGTATGGGAAGGTCGTCTTCTTCTTAGCGTCGGAGGCTGCCGCCCAGGAGGCAGTGGAGAGGGGCCTGGCGGTGTGGGGGGTGTTTGTCCCCCTAGAGCTGCTGGAGGACCTGGGCGTCCGCCTTGTCCTGACCTCTGTCCCTCCTTTTCTCCCCAATGCTGCCCTGTTACCCGCCCTTTCCACCCTGGGGAAACCTGTTTCTGTCATCAGCCCTCTCCCGTTAGGCTGCAAGGACCCCACCTTCCATCACATCTTTTCCTTCTGCCGGCAAGTGCAGCTTCTACTGCCATCGGCGGCGCATGACAGAGAGGCTCTCGAGGGGTCCTTCCTAGTCCCCCACCAGGGGGCCTGTTACTGGGTGTATATCTCCACGGGGGAAGCCCTGTGCTACCTCTGCCGGGCGTCAGGGCATGTCCGGAGAGACTGCCCCTTAGCCCGGCAAGGAGGGGCACCTGGGATCCCTGAGACCCGGAAGGACATCGGCCCCGTCATTGCCGACGCCCCTGGACGCCCGATACCCGAACCTGCCCCCCCTCCTCTTTGGACCACCACTTCTCCCGCTCAGGCCCAAGGGGCACCTCCCCTACAATGCCCAGACGAGCGGGAGAGCCCCGCCCTCGCTGCTGACAAACTGGCAGGGCCTATGGAGGAGGGTGTGGCAGAGATACCACCAGGCATGGGAGAGAGCCTGCCCCAGGGAGACTCCTCCCTCCCTTATGCTGCCCCATCGTCCCCCGCCCAAGCCCCTGAGCCATCGCCTTTACCCCCTGATATGACCCCTGCTAAACAGCCCCCAGATGATGCCATGGAGGGCTGGGCCCTAGTCCAGAGGAAGCGAGGCAAGCGAAAGGCTTGAGCTCTGCCTCATCTACCTGAGGTGGAGGCCCCCCGGAAGACCAGGAAGGGGGGCACCGATGCCGAACCTTCCGCTTTGCCCACAAGTGCGTCCCATCCACCGGTGTCAGCCAGGAAAGACGTGGTAGCATCGGAAGGTAGTGTCTCCCCTCCATGGGAGACCTCCCGTCCGAGACCCTCGAGGAAGCCCCTTCTGTCCTGACACTACCCGAAGCCCCCGTGAACCCCAAGGCAACCATCATGGCGGGTGCCAGCGGGGAGAACCCCGGGGCGTTCTCGCCTCCATTTTCGAGGAGATCGAGGCCCTAGATCTGACCCCGGTCGCCCGGGGGAGGACGACCTTTTGCCAGAAAACCTCGATTTGGGCGACCTCACTCCACCCCTCTTTTCGCCATGCTCCCTCCCCCTAACTGCTGTTTCTGCTCCCACCTCCGAGGAGCCCCTGGACTCCTCCATCGACCTGGCCACTGATGGCAACCCGCTGACGACCACTGAGCCTGCTCAGGTGACAGCCAGCGCCACGCGGCCGGGACACGAGCCGCCAGGGGCACCCCCCGTTGGTGCGGAGCAATCGATTTCCTTTCCGGGAAGGGAACCAACAGAAGATAATCCACCTCCTGATGCTGTAGCTGCTAAATTCACCATAGAGCCTGCGCCCGGTATCACTGAAAACTCCCTCCCTACCCCCTTAACCCTCGAGCCTGATCGGGAGGCGCCATCATCCAGCTGCTCGCCTCCCGAAACCCAGAACCTCGCCTCTGCCCCTGCCCCTGCCCCTGCCCCTATCCCTATCCAGTCTACCTCCTGCGATGTTATCGCCGCCCCCGGGGCTGTCTCCCTCCCTTTTCCAACCGATGACCCCCAGGGAGCGGCTTTTGCGTTCTCCTGCCCCGACCCATTCGGGGCTGCTATTTTCCCTCCACTGCCCCCTACCGCCCCAGGGTTTGAGACGGGCCTAGAAGCTCCAGCCCATTAGGCACTCCGTCGGGGGTCCGCACCCTGCTTGTCCGTTTTAGTGGGCCACGGGGCTGCACCAAGGGCCCCGCTGGGGAACAACCGGGAAACCGTAACCTCCCCCCCCTCCCCCCATGAGCTGTGAGGAGAGCTGCGGAAGTTTTTAGAGGATGTCCGTGGCTCCTGCAACAAGGTACAGCTTGCTCTCCAGCGATGGGGGGATTTTTTTCAAATCCTCCGGGCCACAAGGGCCCTCATGGGGGAAGGTAAAGGGACAGGGAAGCACGATGCAGCGGCCTACTGGCGGGTCCACATCTTCCGTGACCAATTACTCCCCTACGGGATGGGTCAAGGACTGTCGCGCGGCCGACTGGGGGATGCGAGCATCCCTGCCAGTGAGGATCCCCCCCGGCCCTCCCCATGACACCTCTCACCATCGCAATGTTGAACACCCGGGGTTGTAGGATGGCTCTCCGCAGGTCCCAGGTGCTCTCCTTCCTTCGGGAGGGAGGGTACTCTGTGATTTTCCTGCAGGAGACCCATACGGATCCGACGCCGAAGATAGTTGGTGGCTGGAGTGGGGGGACAGGGTCTATTTTAGCCATTCCACGATTCGGCAGGCTGGAGTGGCGACCCTGTTCTCTCCCGACCTACAGCCCAAGGTGTTAGGGATCGCCGAGGCCGTGCAGGGTCGCCTGCTGCAACTCCAGGTCTGTATAGAGGGGCTTGTGGTTAACCTCATTAACGTCTATGCCCCGACATCAAGCCCGGAGCGGCTGCAATTCTATCAGCAGGCTTCCGCCTTCCTCGGCACCTTAGATTCTCACGAGTGCCTGGTCCTGGGAGGGGATTTTAATACCACCCTCGAGGAGCGAGACCGCTCGGGGACCGAGCAGTGCCTGGCCACTGCAGACACCCTCCGGGAGATAGTTGAACATCACTCCCTAGTGGACATCTGGTGTGACCACCACCCGGATGACACTTCCACGTTCACCTTTGTCCAGGTGGAAGCCCATCGGTCGAGCCACTCCTGGTTGGACCGCATTTATCCATCACGCTTCCATCTCTCACGAGCCCACTCCTCCAGCATTCGGCTGGCCCCATTTTCTGACCATCACCTAGCCACCATGAAAGCCTCCCTCTGTGCGGAGAGGCCGGGGCCGGCCTATAGGCATTTTAACAACAGCCTTTTGGAGGACGAGGGCTTCATGACGTCCTTCCGGGAATTCTGGCTGGCTTGGCGAGGGCAGCGGCGTGCCTTTCCCTCGGCGCGGCGATAGTGGAACCTGGGGAAGGTGCTCGCCTGGCTTTTCTGCCGCAACTACACCTGGGGCACCAGCCGACGGAGAAATGCGGCGATAGAGCAGTTGGAACGGGAGGTCTTAGAGATGGAGAGGCGTCTGGCCGTCAGCCCCGAAGACCCGCTCCTCTGCGGAGCGTTCCGGGAGAAGCGGGAGGAGCTCCGGGCTCTCGAGGACCATCGGGCCCAGGGCGCCTTTGTTTGATCCCGCATCCGCCTCCTTCGGGAGATGGATCGCGGCTCCCGCTTCTTCTATGCCCTGGAGAAAACGAGGGGGGCCAAGAAACACGTCACCTGCCTCCTGGCAGAAGATGGCACCCCCCTCATGGAACTGGCGGAGATGTGCGGGAGGGCCCGAGCCTTCTATGCAAGTCTTTTCTCCCCGGATCTGACCGACCCTAGCGCTTGCAGAGTGCTTTGGGAGGAGCTCACTACGGTCAGCGCGAGCGACCGAGACCGGCTAGAGTTGCCTCTCACTGTGGCCGAGTTCTTGGAAGCCCTCCGTCATATGCCCACTAATAAGTCTCCAGGCATGGACGGGCTGACCGTGGAGTTCTACCGCGTATTTTGGGACATCCTCGGCCCAGACCTAGTCACCGTCTGGGCCGAGTCTCTGCAGAGCGGGGTCCTCCCTCTCTCGTGCAGGCGAGCTGTGCTAGCCTTATTGACGAAGAAGGGGGACCTCCGCGATTTACGAAATTGGCGTCCCATCTTGCTCCTCAGCACGGACTACAAAATCGTAGCGAAAGCAATCTCGCTGCGGCTAGGGTCTGTGCTGGCGGACGTGATCCACCCAGACCAGACCTACATCATCCCGGACCGCAGTATCTCTGATAACCTATTTCTGGTTCGGGACCTTTTGGAACTCGGGCGTAGAGACGGTCTGTCGTTCGCCCTCCTGTCCCTAGATCAGGAGAAGGCGTTTGATAGGGTGGACCACGGGTACCTCCTGAGCACTCTGCAGGCGTTTGGCTTCGGACCCCAGTTTGTGGGTTTTCTCTGGGTGCTGTATGCTTCCGCAGAGTGTCTGGTTAAGCTCAACTGGACCCTGACTGAACCGGTCAGCTTCGGGCGAGGAGTACGGCAGGGGTGCCCCCTCTCAGGCAAGCTGTACGCTCTGGTGATCGAGTCCTTCCTCTGTCTCCTCTGCAGGAGGTTGACAGGGTTGGTGCTGCGGGAGCCGGAGCCGCGGCTGGTCCTGTTGGCGTACGCTGATGACGTGCTCCTCGTGATCCAGGACCCTGGCGACTTGGCGCGGGTGGAGGCTTGCCAGGCCATCTATTCGGCAGCCTCCTCCACCCGGGTCAACTGGGTCAAGAGCTCTGGCTTGGCGGTAGGAGACTGGCGGCAGGCAGGATCCCTCCCACCCGCGCTTCAGACCATCCGGTGGAGCGCGGGTCCGCTGCTCTACCTCGGCGTTTACCTTTCTGCCACGCATCCCTCTCCGCCAGAGAACTGGGAAAATTTAGGGGGCGGGGTGATAGAGCAGCTCTGGAAATGGACGGGACTACTCCAATGTCTCTCCCTCCAAGGGAGAGCGCTAGTGCTTAATCAACTAGTCCTGTCCATGCTCTGGTACCGGCTCAACACCCTGGTCCCGGCCCCGGGTTTCCTGACCAACCTCCGGACATCGATTCTGGGGTTCTTTTGGTCAGGAATGCACTGGGCCCCTGTATGGGTTCTTCATCTACCCCTGAAGGAAGGAGGACAGGGCCTGAAGTGTCTACACACTCAGGTCCGTGTCTTCTGCCTCCATGCCCTACAGAGGCTCCTCTATGGTGCAGGCAGTTCGGCGTGGAGCACACTGGCGCACGCCATCCTGCGCTGCATCCGAGGGCTTCGATATGACCGGCAGCTCTTTTATCTCCGTCCGGGAGGTCTTCCGCGAGACCTCTCTGGGCTGCTGGTCTTCTACCAGGACCTTCTCCGGACTTGGAAATTGTTTTTAATGACCAGGTCCATGGCGGCCACCGAGGGTGTAGATCTCCTCGCGGAGCCCCTGCTACACAACCCCCAGCTCCGTGTGCAGGTGGCAGAGTCCCGCTCGGTGTGCCAGAGCTTGATCCTGGCAGAAGTCACGAGAGTCGGAGACCTCCTGGACTGCGACCGGGGAGACTGGCTGGATCCCCTGACGCTCGCCCGGCGCATGGGGCTCTCCAGACCTCGTACCCCCCAGCGCGTACTTCAGGAGGTGAAGGCCACTTTGCCGCCCGCTGCTCGAGCTTACCTCGACCGGGTCCTGCTTGAGGACACGTCCCACCCACCCTCTACCCCAGGCCTGCCGGACTTTTTAATTGGACCCCTGCCCCGCAGATCCAATCGACCCCCCACCCCTTCACTGCGAGCCGGCTGCATGAACTGCAGCTGGTACGCTTCCAAACCGTGCCAAGGAAACATCTATACACGCTCGCGCTCCACACCCTTCACGCCCTCACCCTAGTGTCCCGCCCCGACACAAAGTGGCGAGACCTTCTGCCACCTTTGGAGAGTGAGCAGCCCCGGTGGGCCAGCCTATATTCCACCTTGGTTCCGAGGCCCGTCGGGGACATCAGTTGGCGGCTCCTTCACAGAGCTGTGAGCACGGGCACGTACTTGGCACGGTTCACCCCCATCCCAGATACTTGTCCCTTTTGTGGTGTGAGGGAAACCCTGGCGCACGTATATCTGGAGTGCGCCAGGCTGCAGCCCCTGTTCCAGCTCCTCACAAATCTCCTATTATATTTGGTTGCATTTTTCCCCTCACCTTTTTATTTATGCACTCCCTATCCGTGGCCTCACAAAGTCGCGGGATCTCCTAGTTAACCTCCTTCTGGCCCTGGCTAAAACGGCCATCTATAAAACCAGAGAGAGGAGGTTGGCCGATGGAGTTTCCTGTGACTGTGGGGCCATTTTCCGATCCTCGGTCTGTTCACGTATCCGGGCAGAGTTCCTCTGGGCGGTGTCCACCGACTCCCTTGATGCTTTTGAGGAGCGGTGGGTGCTGTCCAAGGTTCTCTGCTTGGTGTCCCCGTCTGGGTCCTTTTGTCTGACCCTTTGATTGGGGGAGAGAGTAAGGGGCCCCAGCCATTGCTGCTGCGGACACCACCACCCTAGAGGGGTTCTTTCACACGTGGGTGCATGTGACCCCCACCCCCCGGATTGTCCACCCCACAGTCTGCCCCTCTTGTTGGGTGCTTTCAGAGGAGGGAATTGTTGGTGACACTCGGGCGTGGCACCAGGTAACTCGAGGGGGTGGAAGACCACGAGAGTCGAGGAAGCCCCCCGCTCTGGGCCCGGGCAAGCTTGAACACTTCCCTCCCCTGAAGCTAATGAGAAAACAATTGTGATTGGTTGCTGTGTTACACATTGCATATGCTGCTGTTTTTACTTTGTAAGTGTATTATGCAAATAAAAACATCTTTTGCTTCAAAAAAAAAAAATTACTCTCTTATAGCCATCTGTCCTGACCCTGTCACAAAGGCTTATTTCATTTTGCATTTCTCTCATCTCAGATAATGAAAATGGACTAGTTAGTTTCACTTCTATAGGAAATGTTTTTATTATCGGAAGGAAAATAGAACTATAACAGTTACAATGAAATAACAAAAAACATACAAAGGTAAAGACATATTACTCACTCATATCCCACAATTCTATTTTATGTTTGTTCATTGCTTTGTGATATAAGAAAACTCGGTGTAAAAGAACTAAAGAAATTAAAAAGAGAAAGGAAAGGAGGGAAAGATGCATGTCAAGTTACTGCATCCCAAGCAGAAGAAATATCGTGCAGAGTCAGAAAATTATCATCATACAACAGTCACATCAATCTATAACAGTTGCCAATGCTGGAGACAGGTTAATTTTCAGGTCCTCATGCACTGGAAGAATCCTGCAATGTATGGGTTACAAACAGTGCAGGAGGATATTTTATTGTTCAGAAAAATCAGAGTCCAGAAAATTAGAATTAAAAGCTTGGACGTGTGTCTATTGGTCTTAAGTTGCATATATGGGAAACAGTGAAAGTTATCTAGCTAGCTGATTGTGCATGAGCAGCTAGATCGTAGAAGCACAGAGTTCCCCATGTCAGAGGGGAGCACTGAAGTGGTAAAAGGATGGATTATATGGGAAAAAATTCATGTCACAAATTCTGCCAGGTAGTACCAGCATGATTTGAAAATAAGCAAAATGAGGCTGTTCTTTAAACACCTCCCCTCAAATTTTTTAGTCAATAAAAAAACAAATGGTTCATCAGCATGCTCTGTTTCACACATTTCTGTGAGGAAATTGTTTATATATTTCTCTCAGGTAAATATAGATTTTACCTGGTAATTATTTATACATGACAGGTTGCAGATCTCCATGTCATCACTATTAGAGCTCTCTGGAGCATGACAGTTCCATTTTACAGCAACATTTGAGGTCTTCACATTTATGAAAACACACATTTTTGCACAATGGAATTCTGTCAGCTGAGCATTTCAATTTGGAAAGGCTGGGGTATGTCTGTGTGGGGCTGGTGGTTGGAGCACTGGTCTGTGAGCTGCTGGTTGAAATCCTGCAGGAAAGGATTGGTTTCTACAAATTTCTCAGTAAAAGAAATGTTGACAACAAAAGTTTTTAAAATGTCAAAACATCCTGTTTTGACATTTTTAGAAGGAAGTTTTAGGTTTTTTGTTTGTAATGGCTTTTGTTTTGAAGTTTTAGTTAACTTATACTCAAAAAGATAATTAAAAAATTGAAATAAAACATTTTGATTTAACCTCCTCCCATATTATTGATGATTGATACACACTCCTCCCATATTATTGATGTGTGAAAATTTGTAAGCTTTTGACTTTCCTTCCCAATTCAGGATGGGAACACTTTTTGAAGTCTCAAAAATTCTTGTGGGACAGGAAAACGGTTCCCCACCCAGCTCTAGTGCTAATTTGCCCTCTTCTCCCTACATACATTTTCCTTGGAGTGATGAAACACACTGAGCAATATCAAACATGTTATACACCCGTATATTTCTGTGTTGAAATCTGAGCAGCTGAGACCTTGATACCATCTTCTCTAACCTATTTGGTGAGATGGGTTTATATAAATACGACACCATTCCTGCAAGAGGGAAGCTTCATTTTTAAAATAATGCTGTGCATTTTTAAAATGCTTTGGCTGATCATTTTGACTTTTCTACCAGCCAGTTAAGAAAACTATAAAAGACACAGGACGGTCTTGTGGTTAAGGCAGTAGATTTGGATGATCTGGATTCACTTCCTGTAACTGTTAACCAGTCACTTAATCATTCTGTGCGTCAGTTCCCCATTGGCAAAATAGGATTAATATAGTTCCTTTCTCCCACCCTTTATCTGTCTTCTCTATTTAGACTGTAAGCTGTTTGAGGCAAGGACTGTCTCTTACTATGTGCATGTACAGCACTTTGCTCAATGAAACCCTTATCTCAGTAGGGACCTCTAGGCACGACAGTAATACAAATAATGAATAATAATTTAAAAACCACACAAATCTGTGGCAAAATACAAAATGTAGGGTATTCAGTATTCTTGATCCTCACTTATGGCATATATGTATTTGTTTTTTCTCAAAATACAGAACTCCTGTTGACATCAGTGCGAGTTTTGGGTACAAAATGAATAAAAAGAAATATGCAATATTGATCTATACTGTGGCTAAGAGATCCACACTGAGGCTGGGAAAAGAATACTGTATCCTCAACATGAAGAACTGTGACTGTCAGTTATTTCTGATCTAAGTGAAATTTAGATTCAGGGGTTTTTTTTTAAGTGCATGGCTTGTTTATTTTCTTTTCCAGGTTCTAGGGTGGTGCATCATAGTCACTACAGCTCTTTTGTCTCTGTTAACCACCTGTTGTGCCAGGTGCCAATCTAAAATCAGCCACCTCCAAATGAAGTTCTGGAGGATCTACATAGAGAAGGAGAGAGAACAATTGGAACAACTTTTCCAGCTATATTCTACCAAACTCAGTGAACGAAACCTGACGAGCTTTTTTGAGAACAAAGAACCAGATGCCTTTCCTATGCCAACCTTCCAGGCCTGGGAAGACGCTTCTCAACTCTACTCTTTCAACAGCAGTGAGCAGCACTACAGCACCCTTCATAGACTGGTCGAAGATGGCAAGAAAGACATCAGTGAGGAAAGAGAGACAATGCTGGACTTCGTAGATGGACGGGAAATAGTATAGCTAACAGCCATGTTCAGTCTTTTTAAATATTTTGCTAGTGTGATTTAATTTTAACAGTCTTAATCTTTATATTTCGCTGATAGTGGCCTCTCTTTCTCCATTCTTTCTTTCTCTCCCAACCAGTGGCATGCCATCTATGAGTGCAACACACACATTGTATGCCCAACCAACTGTGCGCCATCCAACTGGCAACGCAAATCCAACCTGTGGGATGATTCCGGTCCGGCCCCAAAATGGCATCCTCTGCACACCATGACCTTGCACACACCATATATGTGAGGTCATGCTGCATAAAGGATGCCATTTTGGACTGCCTATGGCATGCAAATGAGTTGTTGCATCATGCCATACTAAAACTGTCATGGCACACCATCGTTCCCAACTATATGCCTGCTCAAGAAAGGTGGAAAGAAAGTTCTTCTGTGCTTCAGACTCCTAATCCAAACCTCACTGGAATCAATGGGAATCTTTCAGTTGACTTCAGTGGGCTTTAGATCAGGCCCCAACAGTATAAAGAATTCAGCATAGATTTTGATAAGATGATTTGTTCAACGTCAACAAATGCAATAGTTCTTTGCGTACAACATATAGCATCTCATATCATTTAAATGAAGAAAATATCAAAGGTGGCTATTTAATTTAAATAATGCATTATTATTATTTTTCTCCCATTGGAAGTCTGGGAATCCTTCCTGTGTAATGGTAGAAAGCTCCCATTTCTGCTTCTGGAGGGTTCTGCAATGTTGGGACTTAAACATGTCTCTGGTGCAGGAATGTAGAATCTTGTCTGTCGTTGGCCTTGGTCCAGTGGAAAACTGAAGAGGTCAGAGGAAATTCCACATATATAGAGAACAAAATATTTTTGTGGTAGGCTGATTTTATTGAGTGTCTGCAGCTGCTAAAATGTTGGAAAGTTAAAATAAATCTGGGGTGAGATAAATTAGCAGTCAGAGTACAGGTGAGGTGACTGTGGTATCAAGGTTCCTAATAAGTGCATTAATCACATAGCGCTGTGATTTCTCATAAGGATTTTGAATTCAGAACTTGGGTCACAACCACATTTTCCCTTCTCCAGAGCTTTTAGAAATATTGTAAAAACTGAATGCAAAGCAGCCATCAAGCTCTTTTCCCTTGGGTGACTGGCAGGCTTTTATGTAGCATGTTACCATCAATCTCCCCGATCATGAAAGAGATCATATTTCTGCACAGATGAACTGTTTTAAAATCAGGTTTCAGACTGGTAGCCGTGTTAGTCTGTATCAGCAAAAAAAATGAGGAGGACTTGTGGCACCTTAGAGACTAACAAATTTATTTGAGCATAAGCTTTCGTGAGCTACGGCTCACTTCAGCTGATGCATTCAGTGGAAAATACAGTAGTAAGATATATATACACGGAGAACATGAAACAATGGGTGTTGCCATACACACTGTAACAAGACTAATCAATTAAGGTGGGCTATTATCAGCAGGAGAAAAAAATCTTGTGAAGTGATAATCAGGATGGCCCATTTCAAACAGTTGACAAGAAGGTGTGAGTAACAGTAGGGGAAAAATTAGCATGGGGAAATGGTTTTTACTTTGTGTAATGACCCATCCACTCCCAGTCTTTGTTCAAGCCTAATTTAATGGTGTCCAGTTTGCAAATTAATTCCAATTCTGCAGTTCTCATTGGAGTCTGTTTCTGAAGATTTTTTTGTTGGAGAATTGCGACTTTTAGGTCTGTTATTGAGTGACCGGGGAGGTTGAAGTGTTTTCCGACTGGTTTTTGAATGTTATAATTCTTGATGTCTGATTTGTGTCTATTTATTCTTTTGCATAGAGATTGTCCGGTTTGGCCAATGTACGTGACAGAGGGGCATTGTTGGCACATGATGGCATATATCACATTGGTAGATGTGCAGGTGAACGAACCTCTTATGGTGCGGCTGATGTAATTAGGTCCTATGATGGTGTCCCTTGAATAGATATGTGGACAGAGTTGGCAACACGTTTTGTTGCAAGGATAGGTTCCTGGGTTAATGTTTTTGTTGTGTGGTGTGTGGTTGCTGGTTGTTGGTGTTTGTGAGACTGATTATCCTCATCTTGTTATGTGAAGATCCTGATATGGGCCATTAGTAACAATTAGCAGCAGCTTTCAGGAAGAAAAGCTAAAGCAATTCTGTGATACATATTATCACACATCAAACCATTCTCCTTATCTACTCATTGCTAGAGAGCCCATGAGCCAACTTCTCTGTGGTAGTAAATGGGCATGGCTTATGTAAAGTTTTAACAAATTATGTATACCACATATGTATATGTATAAAGATTTTGGTCCTATAAAGCACAATAGTGTACAAAATAATGGCTGCACATCATAAGCCAAATCCTCCCGTCCTTATTCGGTCATAGAGTCAGCTCAATACTGTAGAAAATTATGCATAAACAAATATTCATACAACAACTGGAAGTTCATTTTAACATGTCCCTTTTATTTCCTTTCCACAAACATTCACACAATTAATTTTGTATTTACCAGACTGTTCCTGGTAAAAGAAAATATTGGGATATTTTGTATCAGTACTGAAAGTGTCTGCCTGTAGCTTTCTAGGTACAGATATGGCTTTCATTGCTATAGTATCTGAGCATCTCTTTACAAGGCGCTTTTGGGATTTGAGAATCTTCCAATCAGGAGGCAGAATCAATATCCTGTTTCTTAGGTGACAAGTCTTACTTTGTGAACAGCAAATGGTAAACAGTGAATAAGTGAAGGAACAGTCATGTTAACAGTGTGTGAGAAATTCACAGGTTGAACTATATTTGTATAAACTATTCATTGAATAATTTCAGTTAACAAATTAATGCAAATGGAAGTCTCTCAGTGGATAATTCCTGAGTTGAAAAGGGGCTTAAATTCATTGAATACACTATTTGCTGAAAATAGTTCACCCAGTTCTATTCAGTCTTCGCTCAAGCAAAATTCAACTGTTACCAACATGAGTTCTGCATAAGGAAGCACTACAGGGTACAGCCCTAAAGCTTGTGCTTATGCGAGAAATCCATATTGAAACAGATCCTCAGTCAAACCCACAGCAAGTGTGGGCTTTCGTGCTTTGGATGTTCTGTGAGCAAAATAATGGATGGTTCACACAGTCTTCAGACCACCTAGAAGGCTTGTGGAGGAAGCAAGGAATGCATGTGTACTTTAAAGAAATCAATTTTGAGGCTATTGCCCTGATTCAGGAAAGCATCCCTGTTCAAGAAAGCACTTAACTTTAAACATGTGCTTAAGTCTCATTGAACTAAATGAGATTTAAGCACATGCATGTACTTAGGTCCTTTTTCAAATAGGCCTAAGCACTGATTTGTCATCCAAACACCATATCTGTGTTTTGACAGGAAATGTTGGTGAGCTCCTTCACTTTCTAACAAGTAGGTGAAGTACAGAGACTTCCAGAAATTCAGATACACATTAATGAATTTTGTCTTACTACACTAATTTTAGATTACAATTATTTAACCTGGAATGGTTGATATAGAATGTGTTAATCTTTGAAAAACTGGCCATTCCTTGAAAGTCATAAAATCCACAGGGTTTAAGACCAGAATGGACCATTAAATCATTTAGTCTGACCTCCCATATATTACAGGACATTAAATTTCATCCAGCTATCCCTGTATTGAGCGCAATGACTTGTAGAAAGCACACAGTAAACAAACCTTTACAACTATAGATCCAGTCCTTCAATGTTTACTCTGAGCTCCAGGGGATGGGGGAGAGGTTGCCTAAAGACTGATTAAGGACATCAAGAATGAACACTTAATTAGAAAAATGTATTAATTTTGTCTTCAAGGGCTTTTTTTTTTACATCAAACAGATTTTCTTTTAGCATTTAACAAGGGCAAGTCACGCCTGACCAACCTGATTGCCTTCTATGATGAGATAACTGGCTCCGTGGATATGGGGAAAGCGGTGGATATGATATATCTTGACTTTAGCAAAGCTTTTGGTACTGTCTCCCACAGTATTCTTGCCAGAAAGTTAAAAAAGTATGGATTGGATGAATGGACTACAAGGTGGATTGAAAGCTGGCTAGATTGTCAGGCTCAACGGGTAGTGATCAATAGCTCGATGTCTAGTTGGCAGCCGTATCAAGCAGAGTGCCCCAGGGGTCGGTCCTGGGACCGGTTTTGTTCAACATCTTTATCAATTATCTGGATGATGGGATTAATTGCACCCTCAGCAAGTTCGCAGATGACACTAAGCTTGGGGGAGAGGTAGATAAGCTGGAGGATAGGGATAGGGTCCAGAGTGACCTAGACAAATTGGAGGATTGGGCCAAAAGAAGTCCGATGAGGTTCAACAAGGATAAGTGCAGAGTCCTGCACTTAGGAAGGAAGAATCCCATGCACCGCTACAGGCTGGGGACCAACTGGCTAAGCAGCAGTTCTGCAAAAAAGGACCTGGGGATTACAGTGGACGAGAAGCTGGATATGAGTCAGCAGTGTGCTCTCATTGCCAAGAAGGCCAAAGGCATACTGGGCTGTATTAGCAGGCGCACTGCCAGCAGATCGAGGGAAGTGATTATTCCCCTCTGTTCGGCACTGGTGAGGCCACACCTGGAGTGTTGCATCCAGGTTTGGTCCCTCCACTACAGAAGGGATGTGGACAAATTGGAGAGAGTCCAGCGGAGGGCAACTAAAATGATTAGGGGGCTGGGGCACATGACTTATGAGGCGAGGCTGAGGGAACTGGGGTTATTTAGTCTGCAGAAGAGAAAAGGGGGGGTTGATAGCAGCCTTCAACTACCTGAAGAGGGGTTCCAAAGAGGATGGAGCTAGGCTGTTCTCAGTGGTGGCAGATGACAGACCAAGAAGCAATGGTCTCAAGTTGCAGTGGGGATGGTCTAGGTTGAATATTAGGAAACGCTATTTCACTAGGAGGGTGATGAAGCACTGGCATGGGTTACCTAGGGAGGTGGTGGAATCTCCATCCTTAAAAAGAAAAAAGAAAAGGAGTACTTGTGGCACCTTAGAGACTAACCAGTTTATTTGAGCATGAGCTTTCGTGAGCTACAGCTCACTTCATCGGATGCATAGCATATCGTGGAAACTGCAGAAGACATTATATACACACAGAGACCATGAAACAAAACTTCCTCCCACCCCACTGTCCTGCTGCTAACAGCTTATCTAAAGTGATCATCAAGGAGGGCCATTTCCAGCACAAATCCAGGTTTTCTCACCCTTCCCCCCCCCGCACAGACACACATACAAACTCACTCTCCTGCTGGTAATAGCCCATCCCTCTTTGAAACCTCTCTTTATAATGCGCATGATAATCAAGGTGGGTCATTTCCAGCACTAATCCAGGTTTTCTCACCCCCCCCCCCCACACACACACTCCCCTCCAAAAACCACACACACAAACTCACTCTCCTGCTGGCAATAGCTCATCTTACAATGTGCACAGCAATAATCCAAGTTTAACCAGAACGTCTTGGGGGGGGGTTTGTAGGAAAAAAACAAGGGGAGATAGGCTACCTTGCATAATGACTTAGCCACTCCCAGTCTCTATTCAAGCCCAAATTAATAGTATCCAATTTGCAAATGAATTCCAATTCAGCAGTTTCTCGCTGGAGTCTGGATTTGAAGTTTTTTTGCTTTAAGATAGCGACCCTCATGTCTGTGATTGCGTGACCAGAGAGATTGAAGTGTTCTCCGACTGGTTTATGAATGTTATGACAGCTCACATCCGATGAAGTGAGCTGTAGCTCACGAAAGCTCATGCTCAAATAAACTGGTTAGTCTCTAAGGTGCCACAAGTACTCCTTTTCTTTTTTCTTTTTACGAATACAGACTAACACGGCTGTTACTCTGAAACCTCTCCACCCTTAGAGGTTTTTAAGGCCCGGCTTGACAAAGCTGTGGCTGGGATGATTTAGTTGGTGTTGGTCCTGCTTTGAGCAGGGGATTCGACTACATGACCTCCTAAGATCTCTTCCAACCCTAATATTCTATGATTCTATGTACAGAAATGGATACTCAGCAAAATATAATTCACTAGGAGTAAAATTTTCTGAAGTGCCTCATCCTGGACAAGAAGCAGTGGGCTTAAATTGCAGCCAGGGAGGTTTAGGTTGGACATTAAGAAAAACTTGCTAACTGTCAGGGTAGTTAAGCACTGGAATAAATTGCCTAGGGAGGTTGTGAAATCTCTGTCATTGGAGGTTTTAAGAACAGGCTAAACAAACACCTGTCAGGAAACGTCTAGTTATTACTAGTAATCCTGCCTTGAGTGTAGGGAACTGGACTAGATGACGTTTTGAAGTCCCTTCCAGTCCTACACTTCTATGATTCTATGATCCCACTTTTCTAAGTGATGTAGACACTCAGGAGTCAAAATCTCCTTAATGCCTTAGTCCCTGAATCACTTTTGAAACTGGGACTTAGTCTCCTAAGTCACTTAGGCACTTTTGAAAATTTTACTCAAGCCTTTGCTTCTCTCTCTGTACTTTATTTTTTTTTCTCAAAACATCTTTAGTTTCATTACAAATTGCTATTTGGCTACTGGGAAACTTCTGCAGAAAATCAGTTGTGTGTCCCTCAGTTTGAAGCATATTTGTTCAATTAAAGTTGACTATGGCACACAGCCCACAGAGTCCTGCAAGCAGATGCCTCAAAGTCTGTTTTTATGAAAATTGTCTCTAACCTAAACTTTCAGTTGCAACATCTCCCTGCATGCACTTTGCTGGCCCTTGGGGCAGAAAAGATGACTGAAGACTGAAAATTCATCCACGGAAAGTTAGTAGGACTTACCACTTTTACAGATAATTTTGAGATCAAAGTATATTAGAAAAATTAGCAAAACCTCATTAATACCCCAGAGAGACAGGTGTATGCCATCATTTCCTTTTAAAGATTCAAAAACTGAACCAGAGATGTTAAGGGCTAGAATGTAACTTTGCAATATACCCAGGCTAAAGGGCAGCTCTTAGCTGAGTCTAGGTTGCCAACTTTCTAATCGAACAAAACCGAACACTCTTGCCCCACTCCTTATCCAAGGCCCTAACCCTGTCTCCCTTCTCTGAGGCCCCGCCCCTGCACTAAGGCCATCCCCCCTTCCCTCTGTCACTCACTCTCCCTCACCCTCACCCTCACTCGCTCATTTTTATCAGGCTGGGGCAGGGGGTTAGGTACAGGAGGGGGTTCGGGCTCCGGCTGGGGGGGGGGTCAGGTTCCAGGGTGGGGCCAGAAATGAGGGGTTCAGTGTGTGGGAGGGGGCTCTGGGCTGGAGCAGGGGGTTGGGGTGCGGGCTCTGGGGTGGGGACAAGGATAAAGGGTTTGGGGGTGCAGCAGGGGGCTCTGGGCTGGGGGATGTGTGGAGCCAAGGGGTTTGGAGTGTGGGAGGGGGCTCCAGACTGAGGCAGGGGGTTGAGGTGTGGGAAGGGGTATGGGCTCTGGGCTGGGTGTGCAGGTTCTGAGGTGAGGCCAGAAATGAGGGGGTCAGGGTCCAGGAAGAGGCTTAGGGCTGGGGCAGAGGGTTGGGATGTGGGGGGGGGGTGCAGGGTGTGGGTTCTGGGAGGGAGTTTGGGTGTGGGAGGGGGCTCCAGGCTTGGGCATGGGATTTGGAGGGGGTGCAGGCTCTGGGAGGGAGTTTGGATGTGGGAGGGGGCTCCAGGCTGGGGCAGGGATTGGGAGGAGTGCAGGCTCTGTGAGGGAGTTTGGGTGTAGGAGGGGGCTACAGGCTGGGGCAGGGGATTGGGGTGCGGGCTCCGGGTGGCGCTTATCTCGAGGGGCTTCCTGGAAGTGGCGACATGTCCCTTGGCTCCTAGTCGTAGGGGCAGCCAGGTGGCTCTGTGCAAGCATTTCCCAGCCAATTGGAACTGTGGAGCTGGTGCATGGGGCAGGGGCAGCACGTAGAGTCCACCAGGCTGCCCCTGTACCTCGGAGCCAGGGGGACATGTCACTGCTTCTGGGAGCCATGCAGAGCCAGGTAGGGAGCCTGCTAGCCCTGCGCCAACTGGACTTTTAACAGCCCGGTCAGCGGTGCTGACTGGAGCTGCCAGGGTCCCTTTTTGACCGGACATTCCTGTCAAAAACTGGACACCTAGCAAGCGTAGTTGAGCCACCCCCGCAACAGGCCAAAGACGAAACAGACTCAGACAGTCAGAATTCCTCCCCCACTTTGCTCTGGGTAAGGAGTCAGTTACTTTGTCCTTTTTCATGAAGTATCTTACATATCCCACACTGTGTGCCTGGCTGGCTACTTGGCTGGTGAAGAAGAAGAACAGGGCCAGGCCGCCAGGTCACTTCTAGTCTCTCTCAGCCCTCTCTCCTTCCAGTGTGGAACAGAGAGCCCTGGGTAAGTAGCTCCTGCTCTCTCCTCAACATCTAGAGTAGCAATCTGAGCCAAAGCTGAGCATGGAAGTAAAGCCTGTGAAAATCTAGCCGTGAGTGATTTGTAAAGGGTATGTCTACATTGCAAGTGAAGGTGTGATTATAGCATGTGTAGACATGGTAACAGTAGTAGTAGTGAACAAATGGTGCTGTGGCCTAGTAACACAAGTATATACCAGGGTCCCCAGAAGACTTGCACTTGGGAGGCTAGCCTGGCTGAAGCCCATGCCACCACATCTGCCTGCCCATGCTACAATCACACCTGCACTTGCAGTGTAGACATACCCAAAGAGAGTCAATGGCTAAGTCAAACAGAACTATGGAGTTCCTGGCTCTTAGGTTTTTAAACCTCTCTCTCTAAAGTGGATTAGAATGAAGATTCCATTTTCTGAAATCAAGATGGTAAAAAATAAACAAGACCTAAGAACAGAGGAATGATGTGATAACACTTACAGCTCCAATACCCCTACCTATTTGCTAAAGCTGCTCAAAAACAGCATTTCTGCCCCACAGTAAATTATAATAGATCAATATTTGTTTTTATCCCAAATCTGGACAGTAAGTCAATATCAAAACTTTCACGGAACCAAAAGTTCTGAAAAATGTTAATTTGCGCATATGCCAGTATATTTGGGTTCAGTTTGTTGACTGGAAAAAAAATCTTTTGTTTCTGGTCATTGGGTCAAGGTTAATCTACATCTGCCTGCGCTGCCTCATGGGAATTATAATTCGGGTGCCTCAGCCTCATGGCCCCCATTCTCTCCTATGGGCTGGGCTCCCCAGTCAACCTACATTTCCCATGATGCATTGCGGCCAGGGGACTCCCGTGATACACTGCAGCGGCTCAGGCGGAGGGAGGGACAGCTCAGTGGTTTGAGCATTGGCCTGCTAAACCCAGGGTTGTGAGTTCAATCCTTGAGGGGGCCATTTAGGGATCTGGGGCAAAAATTGGGGGTTGGCCCTGCTTTGAGCAGGGGGTTGGACTAGATGACCTTCTGAGGTCCCTTCCGACCCTGAGATTCTATGAGTCTATGAGAGAGACTGTGGTTTATCCTGGGAGAGGGAGTCTGGCTCGGGAGTCTGGCACATGTAGGAGATAGGGGGCTGCAGCATCTGAACTACTATTTCTATTAGGTACTGTGGTGGCTCAAATGGGCGCAGAGATGAATGTTAACCCTACCCAAAATAAAAGAAAAAAATAATCTCAGGAAAAAAACAATATTTTCCCATGGAAAATGGAAAATGTCATCTTTGTATTAACCATATTTTCCATCAAAAAACCCCAAACAAATAAAACAACAGAAAGTTCCCAAGCAATGCTACTGTTTGCTCTGTCTCTCAGTTTACTAGACCCTTCTCCCTAACCACACATTTTGCTCCTTTAATTATTAGAGTTCTGCTAAACTCTTCCCCTGCTTTATATCTAGCTCTGCTCTATCAATCTCCAAGCTTCTGTTCTTGAGGAAAGTAACTAGTTAAATGTGCTAAGTGCCTCATATGCTTTTCATTTAGTCTGAGCTGTATTTCACATTAGAATAATATGAGGCTTTCCAAATTCTTTTGTTAAAATTTCCTATGCAAAGCAGAACTCACATGGAAACTATGATAGGACAGTGGCTATTAACTAGTAAAGGGGATTAAAATAAGAAGGTAAAACATTAAAACTATAAACAAGTAACTGAGAAAAGCTTAGGAGTTCACAATAAGTGGATGGAATCTGAGAGCTAGAATAAGAATATTTGAATAAATCTAATTAATAGCTAAGGAATTAGCCTTATATTTTCACCCCAGGGTGTGTCTGACCACAATGTTCATGAAAGCTACCCTGTCTAGTTCCTTTCAGGGTGAAATAAGGCAACCTGTGGTTGGGGCAGTGCTCGCTTCCAGGCCATCCTCATAAGGAAGAGGTTTTTGACTCCGCAAAATTGAGGAAATTTTACAAAACTGAACTTCAACCTCCCTGTGCCTGTTTCCACATATGCAAAATTGGAGAAATAATAGGACCTCTCTGACCACCTCCCATATATTTATGAATTTACCATGCTATCACCCTTGTAAGATAGGAAGGTATTAGTGTGCCATTTTTCACATGGAGATTGTGATTTGTTCAGGATTACCAAGGAATTGAACACACACACACACCAACCTAGCAGGCCATTCTTTAACCACAAGACCCTTCCTAACTGTTGAAAACTCACTTCATTAACATTTGTAAGATGCCTAAATACAGTACTGAGTAGCTGAAGGCAGGTCTACACTTAAAACGCCGCAGTACGCTTTAGTGAAGCCGCTACCAGAGGAGAGCTCCTGTCAGCATAGTTACTCCACCTCCATGAGAGGCAGTAGCTATGTTGACAGGGAAACCTCTCCTCTCAACATAGCGCTGTCTACACTAGGGGTTAGGTTTGATGTGACTGGGTCACTTTCCATACCCCTGAGTGACATAGTTATACCGACAGAAGTCGGTAGTGTAGCTTAAGCCTTAGAAATGCCTATAAATAAAAAATAGCTTGCTTTGACATCCCAATATATCAGGGATCAGCAACCTTTGGCACACAGCCTGTCAGGGAAATCCACTGGCGGGCCAGGACGGTTTGTTTATCTGCAGAGTCTGCAGCTTTGGCCGATAGCAGCTCCCACTGGCCACAGTTCGCCGTCCCCTGCCAATGGGGGCTGCAGGAAGCGGCACAGGCCAAAGGATGTGTTGGCCGCTGCTTCCCACAGCCCCCATTGGCCGGGGACGGCGAACTGTGGCCAATGGGAGCTGTGATCGGCTGAAGCTGCGGACGCTGCAGGTAAACAAACTGTCCTGGCCCGCCAGCGGATTTTCCTGACGGGCTGCGTCCCAAAGGTTGCCAATCCCTGCAATATATGTTACTAGGGACTTTTCACTAACACTGCATATTGGACCATATATATGAATAATGGGTCCAAAGTGAAGAATGGTAGCGATAAATTAGCTCAAACAATGACATTAGAATTCAGATCAGAAAGCAGGACTATAAGTGACCAAAAATAAATAAATACATAAATAAATAAATAAACTGCTGAGAAGGGAAAAGGCTGCTTGCCAGAATAACATATTTTGCTGGTATACTTTTCATTCTTCCCAAGTACTTTTTCTTAAGCACTGTTTGGATGCAATATGATACTAGAAAGGCTTTGGCATGCCAATGCGGATTTCCTGGATTAATACAATTCTCATTACTGCTTGCAGTACAGTACTTCACTTTGCAATTTACTACTTAGCAAACAACCGTTTGTGTGCATTTTTCCCTTTCTCAGAGGCTGAAAAGCAATAATTTTTTAATTTATTTGTTTATTTATTATGTAGCGTTTCGGAGCCCCTGTTCAAAGATTAGCGTTAAATAAGATATTTTACACAGAGTGAAACCTAGTGGTAAAAGAATAAATGGACACAAATCAGACGTCAAGAATTATAACATTCAAAAACCAGTTGGAGAACACTTCAATCTCTTTGATCACTCGATTACAGACCTAAAAGTTGCAATTCTTCAACAAAAAAAGCTTCAAAAACAGACTCCAGCGAGAGACTGCTGAATTGGAATTAATTTGCCAACTGGAAACAATTAACTTAGGCTTGAATAAAGACTGGGAGGCTCATCTTTTGAAGGTGTTATGCAGGTTTCCTTTGAGGAAGAGGACTGTTCAGTCAGATATAGAGTGATCACTTGGTGAAAAGTGTTCAACCACAGACCATAGGTCATTTTCATCTTTTATCATTTTCCTGTGTGAGGTCATTTGGGGAAGTAGTGATTGTCTGGTTTCACCCACTTCATTGTTGTTGGGACATTTATCTTTGTAAGTTGTTTCTGTGGTGAACTGGCCCATGCAGTTCAAGAGTACCTCCAAGGTTAGTCAGAGCTGTGTCCGGTGACTTCAGCTCTGGGAGGGATTGAAGGTAATTGTAAGTCCCTTCTGAGATGACTGTAACGTCATCTCCTGAGTCAATTTTAAAGTCAATAGTCATGAAATGACTATTCAGTTTCACTGTCCAGGCAGCCTCTATGTCATCACAAGTTATAGGTCCCAGAAAAATTGGTTCTTGATTGTCTGTAATATGAGTCAACTCTCTGACGGCTTTGGTGTGGCAAACTGCTGCAAAGTGTCCATATTTCATACATTTATTGCACTGTGTGCCTTGTCTGGACATTTATCACCTCTTGGGATATGGCTTTTTCCATACCTTGTACATGTAGGCTGGAATTTGTCCTTTTTAGCTTGGGAGTTCTCTCTCCTTGCCTCAGCAGTTTTATGATAATGACTTTTAACATTCAAGTGTCTGTTTACAGTTACTAAGCTAGTTTTAGGTTTTTCAAGTTTGTCCTGTTGCTTTAGGTTTTGCTGCCTCACCAGCTCACACCGCTTTGCTCTCTGTGTAACTGTGGCTAGAGTTAAATCTCTCTTCCATTGTAGCAGCTGTGAAAAGTTTTTTTTCTATTAATCCAATAGCCAGACCCTCTCTGATATTTTCATGATTTGCATTCCCAGAATCACAGTTTTCAGCCATTGTATGCAGATCTCTTATAAAACATTCAACATTCTCTGATGGAAACATGTTTTTTTCATAAATCACATTTCTCTGAGATATAAGGTATGCCTCAAACATAGCCAGAACCCTTTCAAATCATCTTTGTGACAGTCTTCAGTAAAGTCAAAGGATTTAAAGATATGCTCTGCCTGCTTCCCTATAGCATAAATTAAAGAAGATTCCTGAATATCTCCAGTTTCATTGCACAGCTTGGTAGCAATGCAAAATCTGACAAAATATTGTTTTCAGATTGTGCATTCTGAAGGTTTACCAAAACTGAAGTTCTCTGAGGCATTGAAGAGTGGCATGTTAATGAGATCCTGCAACCTTTGTTGTTTTGTTCCTTCCATTTCTGTTCTTAGTTTACTTCTGACACCATGTTATGTTCCTGTACCAGATATGGACTGGTCATAGAACTTGCTTATTTGTAACCGATGTGTTCATCATAAGATCTTTTAATGCTCTTCCAGGTATGTCTAAGGCTAAGGTTAGCTTTAAATAAGGTATTTTATACACAGTTCCACCTAGTGGCAGAACAGTATAATACAATTTGGCATTCCATTACACCTGTCATAGACCACAATCCCACTGTGCTGTACAAACACAGAACAAAAAGACAGTTCCTGCCCCACAGAGCTTATAATCTAAGTATAAGACAAGAGTCAACAGATGGATATAGATAGATAGGGGAATACAAGGAAACAACACCTACCTTACAGAAGGCTACTGCAAGAAATATTCCATCAGAAGTGATTTTCAAACTATCTTCCAGTATGAGACTTTGTATGGAAGACTTGCCAACTATATAGTGCTGATATAGGAGACCCCATACCACTGTCTAGAACCCCTGGTTCAAGGGGAATGTCAAGAGCAGGAGGGAGTGTCGCCAGAGTGCCTGAGTTACCAAAACTGCCAATAGGGGGCTATTGCAGTCAGGGAAGATTAGAGTCTCTCTAAGGCTGCTCTGACTCTGACCAGGGGTTAACTGGGCCCTTACGTGTTCTCAAGATCTGAGAAGTGTTAAGGTGGATTCAAGTCACCTTTGCTCCTGCCTCATATCCTGTGGCAAGCATAGCTTGGCTAGACTTCCAGATTTCCCATAGTTGACTGCAACATAGTTACAATCATCATCTTTGTTTTATCCGTCAAAGAAAGTAAGAATACAATTTTAGCAATGTTTTGAAGTGCAATCTTCCTTATTTCTCGTTCTATTCATGGCCAAGTTCATTTAAAAAAAAAAATCTCTTCTACTTTGAATTGGATGGATCCAAACCAGAATGTCAAGTACTAGCCCTCTGAAATTTTATGGAACGTGATTAGAGTCAAATTTGAGCATCCAAATTGCCCTATAATTTTGATCTGGGTTGGATCTAAAACCAGGCACCTATTTTCTAGATCTGGTTTGGATGCGACCTGTGGTGTTTGAAATCTTACAGGATCAGTTGTAGGATATCTGATTTTATGGAGCAAAATCTCCCAAGAAGAGCTCACCAGATTTCAGAACTTGGCCTAGTTCATCCTCAAACCCAAATAATAAACCTTAGTCTGAACCTAATTTGGATCTGGATCCAGACTTGCACATCGTCTCCTTGGCTCATCTCTATTTTCAATATATTTCTTCCTTTTTTTCCCCTTTCTTGTCTGGCCAATCAGTGGCTGGACTATCCATTGGATTTTTAAGAAAGCGAGTTATTCTTTTACTTTTATGAGGGTCGTTGCATCTTTTTTCCATTCCAGTGGTAGCCATGTAGCAAATATGTTCTGTCACAGAACCCCATGACATAGGGATTCGCTTCACAGCATGAAAAATTGGTGGAAGAAGGGTTTACTTTAGCTGATCATCACTTTCTTTTGGCCCCATACCAACTGAGTTTAAATTAGCAGTAATATCTAGCTACTGGTGTCTGAATTGCTAGACTAATGTTTTTAAATCCCCACTCACACTAAGTGGCTGTGTTAAATTCTGTCTGTCAGCAGTTATGATAGGGTTGGCACAGCAAGTTGTTTTGGTGCATCTCATTTGAAGCTGCTTCTTTTGTTTAATTTCTTCCCAATTTATACTTGCATTTAACAGTTATGGCCTGATCCTGCAGGCTCCAGTTTTACTTTCTTAAAGAGTGCAGGATCAGAGCCATCATGCTACATAATGTTGTCCCCAAATGATTGCTGGCTCTAACAATCATAATAATTGATCCTGACTTAGTTTATTTAATCTACAGGGTCAATCAGTGCATTTAGATATACCAGCTAAAAATGTAAGTACCTGGCCTGTTATTTTTAGCCTGGATAATGACCTGAGGAATTAACATACTATATAAACAGTTAATGCAAAAAGCTGTGTAAACTTAAACTAGCAGATTGATTGCATTTACCTGAGATAATTCCTTTCATTTCCATTTACATACTGGTTATTTTGGAGAAATTCCTGATTATATATACATCAAGAACACTGTAGAAAACCAGTGCTCAGATTATTGTGCTGGTTATAATTGTATCTTTTTGCCAGAATTTTCAGAACATAAAGTTTGAAAGTGACATTTAAGAACATTAAACTGCTATTTTGTAAACAAAGATTCAGAAGTCTGTCAGTGTCTTAATCTTATTTTCTTCCTTGAGACTATGCTGCTAGAGACTCCTTCTGTTAGTATGCTAAATAGTCTTGATAGCAGTTGATAGTAGACCCTGTAACAGGAGGAAAATAGAGTCCTTTCCCTTGTTCCTAAAGTTAGCCTTTCTCTACTTATATTTGTGTTGTTTGGTTAATTGTACTATACAATAAAACAGGGAAAGAAGAAATCAGACCCTTTTAAATAGGCAGAACTCTGGGTAACTTCAAATACCCAGTAAAACCAGAAAAATCATCTCACATCTGTTACTAATATTTGAAAACACAGCAAAAGCAAAGGAAAATGCATCACACAAAAAGAAGAGAAGAAAAACAAGCAAAGAAAAATGTGAGCAGGCCCAGAGGCTGATTTGAGGGACTTCACAACACTCTTCTTTTCATGTGCTGACCACCTGAAGTTGCTTTATGCAACATAAAGGTGTCTGTTTTGTCTACTATATCACAGGGGAGATGTGTGCTTGTTGCTCCAGTAACATGGCTTGCAGACACCAACGGACCATAGTAAGTGTGTGCAGTGAGTGACTTTGGCTCTATGACTTGTTAGAGGGTATTTGGCAACATCAGCTGTAGTGAATGCAAAAGAGATCCTCTCTGTGTTTCCATTTGAGCAGGTATACCAAAATCCTCAAAGGTATTTAGGCACCTAACTCTCATTGAAGTCAATGGGGCTTAGGTACCTAAATACCTTTAAGGATCTGGGCCTTAGTCCCTCCACGGCTAACATGACAGATATAGAGTACTAGTGGCACCTTAGAGACTAACAAACTTATTTGAGCATAAGCTTTTGTGAGCTACAGCTCACTGCATCTGATGAAGTGAGCCGTAGCTCACAAAAGCTTATGCTCAAATAAATGTGTTAGTCTCTAAGGTGCCACAAGTCCTCCTTTTCTTTTTGCGAATACAGACTAACATGGCTGCTACTCTGAAACATGAAAGATATAGTGATTCTTGACCTTCCATATCAGTCACATCATTTATAATATTGCTCAGCAACTGTCCTCGATGCCAAAATATCAGAAAGGATCACACGTCACATAATTTAGTTTCTATCATGTTGCACAATCAGTATCTTCAGCTAAACATTTGGGCTGAGATTTTGCCACCTTTACTCAACTTGAGTAATACTTGAGTGATTTGTTTACCAATTGTTTTTGTTTGGTTGTTTTCTTTTGCCCTTTTAACATTTGACATGATAGTAATATGAGAATCCAGGTGTATTCTCCTGGAACTCTGCACAACTTGCAGGTCCACTGCTTTCCCCCAGTCATGGAAACGTACTACTTTCCCCCCTGTTTCTTATAAAATGTAATGGAGTCTCATAACTTTGACTATAAAAGAATCTCAGAGTTTGTGTATTTTTTCTGAATTGAATGTTTATAGATTTTCTACCCTGTCAAATTAAAAACTGCATGGGGAAACCACAGTATGATTGGGCTGGAAGTAAAATGGCAATATGGGTAGTGCTACTTTGGTGGGGACACATTGTTACTGTCAAGAGGCATACCAGCTTTAGGCAAATACAGAAATAGCATCTGCTGCACCCTTCTCATTTGTCGCTGGGTCTCCCTAGCTGTTTTATTTGTATGTATGAGAATTATTTTGTTTTTCAAATTGATCCAGTTAGTGCCAGTTATAGAGGTGATTTTTGTGTAGTGGCCATCTGGTTCAATTGAACTGAGGCTCAAAAGCTCCCAGATGGTCCTCAGGACTGTTAAAATGTAAGTGATTTAACACTTGCATGCCACAGACATAGGAAAGTCTGGGGAATGAGTATGTTTGAAATATTGTAATATATTGCTTATATTAGGTCCATCAGAGTTTTGTTGTTTTTTTTAATCTGATTTAGATCAACCTTTTCTTAATGCATATTTGGGTTTCCTTTTGCAACTGCTTGGACACCTACACATATTTAATGTACTAGGTTGTATGATTTGTGTATATTGCCCTCTACTGGATTGAAAAGGACAATGCCTGTTGGATGGGTAGATAGCAGGTGGAACAACATTAGCTCACTGAGTAGAAAGAAACTGGTGTTTTACAGATGAATGGGTTCTAGTCTATGCTGCTAAATCTATAGTATTAGTTTAGCTGCTGGTCACTATCTGTATATTATGGATCATTACAAGCAGTCATAATTGTGCTAAGCCTCATATAAATTTACCTCACCAAATGATAAAATGGAAATAAAACACCTAGTAAACAATCTTTTCTTCTAAAATGCTGCTTAATTGTTATTCTCTGAAAAAAGATCATGCAGGCATCTCAATATGCAACAGCTGAAAATCTCTCTTAAGGCTATGAAAGGAACTTAAAAGAGACCATTCACAAAATAAGAATCTGATTTGGTACTGAAAAGTATAAGTCATAGGCATATTAACAACTAAGGGCTAGGTCATCTTCTAGGCTGGGGAAACCTATACAAAGGACAGGGAGCCCTACGTGTTTCTTCTGCTGGAGTTTCCAATGGATAGGTTCCTTTGGAAGGTGAGGTTTGCCCTTGGAGACATAAACCATGTGTGCAAAGGGCCTGCGCCTCTGGACTGCTTCCCAGCTTTTCCCTCGCCCTCTCCAATCCCCACGGCAGTGCCAGAGGGTCCTTCTCCAGTCAACGACCCTGGACTCCCTACCTCTTAAAATGGAATCACCTACCATGTAGGGGGAAAGCACATGAACTGGATAAAGTGTTCAATAAGGAGGGCTTGTGAGGAGTAGAGACAGTGTCCCTTTCTTTGCAAGCTGGTAAACACCATTAGTCAGACCCTGTTTTTTTCCTATAATTATGAGATGCTATGATGCTGACAGACCAGCTCAGGCCAGTGCCATACGCCAATTCACTTGTGTGTGAATATCAGAGGAGTGCAGTGTATTAGCATACAGTCAGGCCAATTCACTTGTGTGTTAATAGAGATCAGAGGAGATGTTGATCATATTGTTGTCACCTATCTATATCTTGTTGTTTACTATTACTTTACATTTACATTATGCATGCCCGGTATGCATGCCCTAGATCAAAGTGTGTGTTAATGGGAGAGCATATTCAGGTGTTAGAATATCATGAAACCCAATGGAATGTTACTTGTATTGTTTTCACTGATCTATTCCTATTATAATGTAATACAGTGGTTCCCAAACTTGTTCTGCCGCTTGTGCAGGGAAAGCCTCTGGCGGGCCGGGCCGATTTGTTTACCTGCCGCATCCGCAGGTTCGGCCAATTGCGGCTCCCACTGGCCATGATTCGCTGCTCCAGGCCAATGGGAGCTGCTGGAAGCGGTGTGGGCCGAGGGACAAATTTCATTTGCCATTTTGTTGCCCAATCACTTAGTTTTGTGAGATCTTTTTGAAGTTCTTCACTGTCTGCTTTGGTCTTAACTATCTTGAACAGTTTAGTATCATCTGCAAACTTTGCCACCTCACCGTTACCACTTTCTCCAGATCATTTATGAATAAGTTGAATAGGATTGGTTCTAGGACTGACCACTAGTTACCCCTCTCCATTCTGAAAATTTACCATTTATTCCTACCCTTTGTTCCCTGTCTTTTAAACAGTTCTCAATCCATGAAAGGATCTTCCCTCTTATCCCATGACAACTTAATTTACGTAAGAGCCTTTGGTGAGGGACCTTGTCAAAGGCTTTCTGGAAATCTAAGTACACTATGTGCACTGGATCCCCCTTCTCCACATGTCTGTTGACCCCTTCAGAGAACTCTAATAGATTAGTAAGACATGATCTCCCTTTACAGAAATCATGTTGACTTTTTTGCAACAATTTATGTTCTTCTATGAGTCTGACAATTTTATTCTTTACTATTGTTTCAACTAATTTGCTCGGTACTGATGTTAGACTTACTGGTCTATAATTGCTGGGATTACCTCTAGACCCTTTTTATTAATCTTTAATTAAAGATTATGTCATGTGATGAAACCTCCAGGAATATGTCCAACCAAAATTTGGAACCTTAGCCACTACAGATGGGTCTTCCTCCATGGAGTCTTCCCTTTGCAGAAATCCCAGTTTCTTCCTAAAGTTACATTATAGCAAATTTCATCAAGTCTAAAAATACACAAAAATGATATGCACAGGCAGAGGTCTCCATCCCAAGAGTTCTGGCACTCAGAGCATTTGCCCTTGCACTCTGCTAAAACTTTTGTAATATCTTGTAATTGGATAATGGGTCCAATGCAGTACTGGGGTTATGTGGGGGGGAAGGCAGAAGCTGCTGTGCAATCAAATGAACTAAAGGGATGGTATTTCTTCCAATATTAATTTTTCTACGAGAGCATGTCAACAAATAAAACAATCTAAAATAGCTTAACTGTTACATTTTTCAAACTGCATGACAAAACTATTCCATGTTTTCTGTCAGCACAAGTGCTGTCAAGCCCTGATTTAGCAAAGTACATAAGCGTATGCCTAACTCTTAAGCATTTGGACAGTCCCACTGAAGTCGACGGGACTTGAAGTTAGAAATGGGCTTAAGTATCTTGCTGAACAGGAGCCTTAGTCCGATGCCAAAGAAATTCTTCAGCTTTCACCAAGCAAACGCCTCCCAAGCGCAGTACAGGAGTGACGGATGAAGTTTTTATTTGAATGTATTTTGCCATTAGAATGTGCTATCCCATTAAAGTTCCAAAAGCCAAGCTCTCCCTTTATATTGTTCTTTACAACATGTTCTCACTACAATAGAGACCATTTAAAATGACTTTTCACATAATGCGACTGAGTCACAGGTCTGCCCGGGTTGCTTTGCACCATTTGGTGGCAGAAATCTTACAGATCCTGTTCCTGGTAGCATTACCCCTATATACGGGAGAACTAATCTGTCAACAAATAAAAAGATAACTACTTCATTTTTTACTTTTCATTTTAATATTTTTGGGCTTCACTTTAGACTCTTTATTCCTCCAGCCTGACATTAGCAGGAAATGTCCTCCCTATCCGTTGTGATTGCTTCCATTTAGAATAGCCAGTAAAAGAGCTTCAGTCTTGATGACCATTTGGATAAGTACCTGGGCCTCAACCCCTACAATTGGGTGTATGTGAGCAGGCCATTGTGCTAGTGCAGAACCCCATTGACAGCCGTGAGATTCCACACAGGCACAAGGATATACTGTCATGGCTCTGACAGCAGGATCAAGGCCTTAGTACCAAGCTGTTCACCATTACTGCATGATCCAAGCATTTTTAATAATCACTATGTATAATCAGTATATATTTAACAAGGATCCAATATATTTCTTACAGTAAATTTTCAAACTGATGCTGGTCATTAGCTGCGTTAAACTCCAGTTAACACCTAAAAAATGTGATTCTACTTCTCACAAGTTCAAATACGCCTGACAATAATTTGCATAATATGATGGATGTTTTTAAGTCAACAATCAGTGAGGAGGAAGGGTGGTCCAAGAGTTCAGGGCACCAGTCAGGGTGCAGAAGACTGGGACTCCATTTCCTACTATATCAAAGATTTTCTGTGTGACCCTGGGTAAGCCTCTCTGAGTCTCAGTTCCCCATCTGTAAAAGGGGGATAATAGTATTTCCCTTCCTCACAAAAGTGTTATGAGGATAAATATATAAAGGATTGCCAGGTGCTCAGACAGTGCTGTGACTGGTACCTCAGATGCATGGAAAATAAGATGTCTCAGTTTGTGTCTTTCTGCTGCTTCCAAGAGTAGAAATACAGCTGAATAATTCAAACACATCCCTCAAAAAGGAACAGGGATCATAAAATATCTTTATCACCTGATTCTTTTGAAACGCACTTAGCACAAGGCAATATACATAGGCCATCTTGTACACACTGTTCATTCAGATACAAAGAAGAGGTGTGATATCTAGCTAAAATATTTGGAAGGAGACAGAGAAGTTCTCTATATGCATGTTGACCGCATACCAGTGCATTAGTAAAAATAAGTACAGTATATTTGTAATTACTAACGTACATTGAGTGTCTCCTGCATAAATAATTGTTTTACACACTCAGCAATCTGTGCAAACCTGAGTGTTAGACTATGACCTTTGACAGATGTCTCTGTGCTTGTTGTTGTTGTTAAATATATTTTAAAAAGCTGTTAACTGTAACTTTATATTATAATAAAACAACTGCATTCAGTGTGGGGGTATAAAAGACAACATATTCATGGTGTCAAGTCCTGCTTGCCTTACTCACATAATCTCATATGGTTAACATCCCTCTGTGTAGATATTTGAATTTTATCTATTTGAACCAGTATTTTGTTATGATGACTCATTTGTGGAGACGTGTTTTTCATTTTAGGATCCAGCAAAAGGGTTAGTGATTGAATATGGACCTGCTATATTGAATGTCCTGTTTTCAAGTATTTCTGGGCTGAAATAAAACATCAGTGATTCTATGTTAGTGAGAGCCAATGTCTCCTCAAGAGACGTAGCCCTACTGAGTCATCACAATATAGGTAAAAGCCAGTGCTGCATAAGGGAGCTATGGGAAGGTTGCTCCTGAAAGTTAAGCACATGCTTAAGTATTTAGCTGTATCGAGCTCTTGGTTAGAACTCCATTGTCCTATCTGCGTGGACCTACTGCTAGTATTTTGAATGTAGTGGGAGAGCTCACAGGCTGACAGTTCACACGGTATCACAGCACACTGAGAGCTCATCAGGCCAGGACCCAGAACTGCTGCAGCTGTCGCTCTGAGCAGACTTAAGTTTGTGTGCTGTTAGCTGGATGTAAAAAGTTCTAAATAAGGGAACTGATTTGGTTAACACCAGGAGAGCTTGTGTTAAAATGAAGAACACCATACTGTCCTGTTCTTCTGCTTTGTAGCACCTTCATTTCAGACTGGAGAGTTAAGCATACTGGTAGATGGGCTAATTCTGCTTTGGAATGAATTGGTAGGAGATGAGGCCAGTCTTGTCTTCCCAGAGGCTGAGGACATCAAAGGATACCAAAGTCTAGCTACTTTAATCTTATTTACCTGTGCAATCACGTCAACAGTTTCAGAATAGCTACGGCACTTCCTCACAGCAGAGCGAGCCAAAAAGTCTTCAACCAGTCTTATACCAATGTCATACCCCCTGAAGCAAAGAAAAGAAAGTTACATGCAAAGCTGAACAATTTTTGTTTCCTCCCCTCATTCCTCTCTCTAGTCTCACTCTTTCTCTGAGCAAAGCAGCTGCATGAACTAGGTCTGAAAAATGCTGTGGCCCCTGAATGAGGTAGTATTCTGAGACATGGAGATTTTACTGGGCCTGATTCATATATACACTAAGGCCACTGTACATCACACTGCCAGTGTAAAGTAGGCCTGTACCTCATGTGTCATGAAAAGGGGTCTTAAAGTTTGCACAGATATAATTTATGCTCACTTCAGGGCCTCTTTGTATGACTAGAGTGGTATAAAGTGGCCTTAATGTAAATGAGAATCAGGTCCTACTATCTAGTCGTTACTAAAACCTAACCATGGTTAGTGCTATCTTTCCTCATGTCATTCTCTGAAGTAGGATCTCTAAAGGGATTCCTCTGAGAAGGCCATTACACACTGAGCATACAGCTTGGCCAGTTGGGAATGTGATGACACTGGTAGACCAATGTTATCTCTAATTTTTTCTATCCATGTGCAGAATGAATTTTGTTATGTGCACCATATCAAGGTATTGTGCGCATGTGCACCACCAGTAGAAACAAAAAAAAAACTAGATATAATATATATTTTTTAAAAGTTACCATAGGGATAATTACTCCAGCCAGGACAGGTTAGGCATTTTAGATTTCACTACTGAAAGAATTAAATTTAAGTGTAAGAGAGAAATAAAAATTTTGAAATGCATAGACCAGTCAAAAAACTAAAATAACACTTTGAAAGAAGTACTAAGAAGTAACAACAATAATAATACAAGTATGTGTTGGGAGGTGAGTGTGAAAGACAGTGTGTGTGTGTGTGTGTGTGTGTGTGTGTGAGAGAGAGAGAGAGAGAAACAGAACACGTTCTGTGTGTGTGCGTGTGTGTGTGTGTGACAGACACACACAGTGGGTGGGTATGGGTGTGTGGGTGTGTGTGAGAGAGAGACAGACAGAGACACGCACACACAGTGTGTGTGTGAGCCAGAGACACACAGTGTGTGTGTGTGTGTGAGAGAGAGAGAGAGAGACACACACACACACACACACACACCCCACAGCTTAGAGGGAATTTAGTAGTAGTCTCATTGCTCTAAGTATGGAGGTTTGACATACCCATGCATAGTCTGAGGGACTGACTCATGCTTTTCTTGACATTTGCTTCCAGTGACATTTGTCAATTTTAGGTTCATTGAAGCATGTGGGAAACAACAGATTAGTTAGCAAAAAATAATTACATCATAATTGAAGAAACCAGCCCCTTATACTTGGAACTCCCTGAGTCCTGACATGACTGTGGTATTAATGTATTTATTAAGGGTGTTTCAGTAGTCTCTTATTGAGAAAAAAGGTTTTTCCCCATCACGTCTCATAACTTGGGTTGCCCAACAGGTGGGGCCAGAGTCCAATTTGTCTTGGGCATCTTGGCTCATCTGCCTGCCACAGAAATTGCAGGTTGCAGAAGTCTTGTCCCCTGCAATCCCTCTGAAATGGCTCACACAAGAAATGAGTAGGTCCTCCCACCCCTGTATCTCTTCCTCTTCTGTTGTCCCTCCTCCGTTGTCCTTCTATCATTATATACCTTCCCCCCATTCTCTTCTGCTCCCCTTCTCTTTATCCTCCCTTCTCTTCTCCTTCTCCTCTCATTCCTCCTCTGAAATTCCTTCTCTACTTTCTCGTCTCTCTTTTCTCCTCGTAATATGCTCCTTCCTCTTGATCTCCCATCACCATAAAAGAATAGCCACAGTCTCTGTTTTGCTACTTCTGCACAAAATTAGTTGCAGTTCGGCAAAATGCATTTTCCATTTCACTAGATTTAAATTCAGTTAAACTGTTCACACAGAACTGAAATTCCTGAGAAATGAGATGGACAATATAAAAAGGATGAAAGCTTGTAAAATCCTTCTATTCCTAAATTATGGCAAATATTGTACAGGAGGCTTTGTAGAAGGAAAAGTTAATGAATGTAAATGCAAGCACCTGGGCCAAGCTCAGAAATGCTTTTATTGATTTTTTTCTATATCCATTTAAACTTAATTGTTTCTGAATCTCTTTCACTGTTCATTATGGGCCTTATTCAAAGCCCATTGAAGTCAATGGAAAGTTTTCCATTGATTTCAGATCGGGCCCTATAACAAGAAGCCTAAAAGTTATACCGTAGCCAATGCCATGTTATAACAAAAAGCTTTCTGGAAGACTAAGGTTCAAAATAACACTGTGTAATGTACCGGCAAGCCATGAAATATTTATTTATTGCTGGCACATTTAGCTAAGTATCACCATTACTGGTGCACTAGTAAATATTTCATTAGCCGTTATTAAAATATGTACGTCACCAATACAAGAGAGTGCTCAGGTTATTTTTAAGTTTAACCTTTAGATCCATAAAACAATCTGTAAACTAAAGTGACAAGTTGCTGTCTGACAACCTGTATGTAACAGAGATGCAACAGCCATATTACTATATCTATGCGTATGGGACCTCCTAGGTTATAAACTTTGCTTCCAAAGCTGTGCTGCTTTCATCTTCACTGATGGTGCTGCATAAGCAGAGAAGTAAACCAAAATAGCCCTGTTGGCAAAAACTTCAGTAAAAGCACAAGGGGCTAAATTTATATAATTGTGTTAATGATGTTAAACCAACGGTGTTAACCCAGGGAGGAGTTTGTTCATCAAATGGAAAAGAGTACAATTTGGTAGGAAAAAGCTCATGTAGTAGGAGAGAAGTAAAGTAGGACTCCACACCTCCCAGTGTGAACCTTTTCCTATTTCTACCACAGAACCTGCAAAGAACCTACATCAAATGTGCTGAAATACGTGATACTCATTGGGGCTGGGCGAAGAATTAATATCAAGTGATCGATTCAATGAGTTTTATTGATTTTTTTTCTGTTTGTGAGTAGATCACGATTTTCTCAAGCAGGTGCTGTCTTGAGTAATTATTGTGAATAACTATTGGCCTGTAACTTGTTTGCAAGCAGTTTATTGTGTGTCTGATATTCAAAATTCTAGTTGTTTTGATTGAATGTGTCGGTCACATGGTATGTTTCTGTTTTCCGAATGGATGAGCTTAACTCTTAGAATCAGGTTTTGTTGATAACTAATTCAAAAATTGCTTCTGGCAAATTTTCTACAATATTATTATGTATTGTTTTCTATGATGGTAATCCCTAGGAGCCCCAGTCATGGACCAGAACCCCATTGTTGCTAGATGTTGTACAAACACAGAACAAAAAGACCACCCATGCCCCCAAAGAGCTTATTTGTTTAAAATTCATTGCCATGGTGAACATTCCTGCCATTCCACTTATCTGCTAGAATGTCCATGGAAAACAATCATCAAAGGGGGTTTGTACCGGGCTGATGGGTTCTAGGAGCCTGCACAGGACACGGGGCTCTTCTCTTGAACCACCTTGTGATAAAGTTTATTGTAAGTGCCTTTGTGTCAAGGACTCTGTCTTCGTTTGTACTTTGCATGGTCCCAAATACAATTCTGTTATTCAACAAATAATAGACAATAAGAGGATGGAAGAAAATATACAGGTAGGTGGACATCACTAATGCTAAACTGGATGTGTAATGCAGAATAAACTTGTTACTTACATTCTGTCTAGATACTTGTTCACATCTTCATCCTTTTCGTAGTCCTTACACAGCTGGGCTACCAAAGCCCCATAGGTAAGCACAAAGAGTTCTCTGCTCTGTCAAACAAAGGGGAAAATGAGTGTGGATATGGTTTGAGAATGGAAAAACTAGGATCAAACTCTTATTGCTCCTCCTAACTTCATACAGTGTTTTGGAATAAAAAGCCCAACATTTATCTTTATAGGAACCTTCTGTCTATGGACACACAGCCAGTGATATCCAGGGTGTGGATTCAGTATACCTTACTTTATTATCACCCCTCACTTAGGCCCCAGTATTGCAAAGGGGTCTGTGCAGACACCCCTTACACATGCATGGAGTACCATTTGCAAGACTGTGGTATTTCTAATCTCATTCTTTTTTATGACTGTAGCATCATGTTTGAATTTTGGAAGGAAGAAGAGTTATAATGCAAAAAAGTAAATCCAAGACTAATGGCATTCAGGTTTATTGAAGCAATGCAGTATTAGGTCTTTTACAAGAGTAGCAGCAACCTGGATGGTGAAATTCAATTGCAATAAAAAAGGCACAATGGTTCTGAGTCTTGTCATTTACATCTGCGCACAGTGAATGCAAAATAGATACAGAAAGTGGTCAGTTCAGAACAGTAGCACTTTACACCCACTTTGCACTTGTTCTGCACAGGTGTAAATGACAAGAAGAAGCGGATGAGAATCAGTCCCAGAGTCTTCTCCTTCTCTTTCAGATATCTAATCAGAGGCCAATATTTTTAATTCTTTTCATCAGTAGCTCTTATTCCATTCTTAGTGCTATTGCACCTCCAGATTCCTGAACTGAAGAGTTTTATTCTGACACTGGTTCTGTCACACATATAAATATATCTAATACTTTCCACTTTTAAGCCAGAAGTCTGTCCTGCTGCTAAGCTACCTGCTTCTAAAATCCTTATGTCAAATCAACAAGGTAGGAAGGCAAATGTATGAACTGGCCAGGAAGAGATGGTATATTCAAGGGGATCTGGTTATTCCCAGATGATTTATGTATATTAGGAAAAGTGGACCTTGACTTACTAAATTGAGGTAGAAGGAGTTAACCTGCATCTGCACTAGGGAAAAGGCTGAGGTTAGTTACAACATGCTAGCTAACCTTGACCACTTTTCCAGTGTAGACAAACTCAGAGACACCAACACCCAGTTTCCATGGAGCCATGCAGTTCACTATAGAATGTTCAGAATTCTACAAAGCACTGGGTTCTGTGCTTGCTGGTTTACACCAACGCACCAGGGGCCTTCCATGACTGTGAGACTTCCCTATTAATACCATACCTGGGCTCTTAGGAAGAGAGCAGGATTGCTCAGACATATGCCCGAACAATACGCCGTGTAAAGTCAAGTATAAGGGCTCCTGCTACCTTGTACATCTAAGTGTGCATATTACAAGAGAAAATTAAGGGTTAGGCCCGGTCTACATTTGAAAGTTATACCCGTATAACAAATTTGGCTAGGGGTGTGCTTTTTTTTACTAAAATAGTTATACTCCTAGTATGGATGCAGTTATACCAGTATAAAGCTGCCTTTACCAGTATAATTTATTCCCTTACCAGTATGGGAATAACTATACTGATATAAGTACATTTATACTGACATAACTGTGTCCACAGTAAGGGGCTGCCCCCCTTTTAACGATACTAGTGCTGTTAAAGTGGTACAACTTTTGTGTGTAGGCAAGGGATTAGATTGTGCTCTTAGGCACAGTCCTGAGTACAGGTTGGTGAGTAAATGGCACCAACCTGTGAGTAGCCCCAGAAGATCAAGTGTCTCAGAGACTTTGGGACACAATTCCTCCTTCGCTCTGGGTTGGGGGAGGGGGTGCAATTTACTTCCATCCTTGAAAGGGTGCCATTTATTTTCCCCCTTCTGACTGGCTCTCTGCTCTAGTCAGTGAATAGGGACAGTGTGGAGCTGAGCTCTTCCCAGCCACTTGCTCATAGAGGGAAGTATCCAGAGAGCAGGGATGAGTGCATCACAACTGATCCAGACCCCGAATTGGGGTAGGCCTTCTTCAGTTGAGGGTCTTACTCAACCCTGCTCAGCTGAGTAAAACAGGAGCACAATTGAGCCCTTTATGACAAGAAGGAAATTCCACCTGCTGGATTGTTCCTTCATTAGTAGAGGACTTTGTGAAATATGTCAAATGTAATGTTTTGTTGGGACTTTTAGAAAAAGCAGAACAATTCTGTCCTGGAGGAAAAGTTCTGATGACTTTTTTTAATGAAAATGATATTTGTTTATATTTGAAACACCTTGCACTGCACATGAATTGCTGAAAAATCCAAAGGAATGGTAGGATATATAGTAATCTAGATTTGCTGCATACCATGTGATGTGCTGATGCAGAGGATGAGATGCTTGGTAAATGCCAATCCTACAAGATAAAAAGAAGTAAAGAAAAATGATAAGGGTTCACACAATTCTTTATGTGACTGCTGAAAGAAAGAAAGAAGCAAAATGTGATGGACTGAAATGTAAATGCAGTTTAAACTTTAAACAGAAATTTAAATCACATTGGCAGGAATAAGCCTCAGCTCTTAGCACAATGGGGTCCCAGACGAGGGTTCTTAGTTGCTACCACAATACAAATTATCTGAAGAATAGTAATTAAAACATCTCAGCTAGTACTTGGAGCCAAGGTGAAATAGTCTCTTTTTTGTCCTACTCTGCTCTTTAGGTTCCTTATATCTATGTCACATTTTTATTGTTGGTTAGTTCATTCTTTTCAAGAAAAAAAATTAACCCTGGCTGGAGCTCTTTTAAGACAGACTTCTTCTTTGGTTTGGAGACAGACAAATATTTGTGGTGCCTGAAAACAATAGATTTGGTGCATGAGCTGTTATCTAGACCTTTTCACAGGAGACTAGACTAGTACTGACAAATTCATTTTCACTGATGACCCAAGCCTTATTTTTCAAAATAGAAGGCTAGTGCCCTACACCATTGTGCCAACTAGAACCCATTGAGGGTAATTTTAAATAGAAGTTAAAAACTACATCATATATAAAATGGGTTGGTAGAATTGAAGACAATTCACCTTAAGTTCCTAACAGAAATAAGGAAACTTCCAATCTATACTTCTGGGCAAAGTTAATGAATGGGGAGATCCAAAAATGAACATCCTTGTACACGCACATTTGGCTGGCAGGCTCCTGAACAAAAAGTTAGAGCCAAGTGTTCTTAGGTTTCCAATAGTTGGCTATTTTACCCCTTAAAACCACAGTCAGAGAACTAGAGAATAATTGACAACCTTGGTTTTCTAGCCCTTTAATGGGACAGAATATTCTTCTTCTTCTTTTTTTTAATGCTCATGCAGTGTAAGAAATGCTTCGGCGATAGTTTCCCACGCCAAGTCTTTAAAGTGGGCTTTGGAATATTAGGAGAATATTAACAGATACTGCATATGATCAAAATACTGAGCAAGCATAATAGTTGGAACAGCAAAAGGCATCCTTTTGTCTGTGGTATCCCCAACTAGATGTAATACTGTATTGTGCAATAAATAGTTCCTCATTATGGGACAAATCCAGATCCCATAGATATCAGTATGAGTTTTAACATTGTTTTCAATGGGAGCAGATTTTGGCCCTAAGGACCAGCTTCTACCCTGTGAAGTGCAGGTGCACTATTTCCTGTCCCTCTCATGCAAGCAGGAATGTAGGATCGCTCCCGAGCACTAGGAGAGGGGACTGGCCTCAGTGCTGGCCAAGCACCACACAGCAACAAGAGGGTGTGGTCCGCCAGCAAGGAGGCATATTTAGTTCTCCAGCTGGGCAGCTCATATGCAGGAGCCCTGCCTAAACCATCTGTCCCTGCAACTGCAGAATGGCTCATGCTAAGTGCATGACTGATACTGCTCTGCTCTCCTCAAAATGAGGGCAGAGTTCTGCCATCTGGATTCATCAAGTTCCGGACCAGAGCTGGCTGAAAAACATTTCATATCACAGTCACAGTCAGGAGAAATTAGAATGTTTCTATAGCAAATGTTAATGTCAATTGTTTCACAAATACTTTTAATTCCAAGATCTGATTTTGTAAGAAACTCAAACAAAAAAACATTCTCTTTTAAGTCACTGCATTGCCTGCTCACAAGAGAGTTAATATTTTCATTGAAGCCATAAATGTCTTCAGTGCAGCCATTCTAAAATTGACAGATTCATCCCTCGGTACATAGACCTACTAAAATTTGGTTCACATTTCTACTTTCTAGCTAGTCCACCATCATGACTGTACAAAACAATACACTTCAATAAAACAATAGCTAGCTATAAGTCCATGTGAAGTAATATTTATATATTTAAATAAGCCTTACTATTTTGTGATTATCTTGTCTTCTGTTCGTTGGCCGTGACATGTTGCTTGAATAATGATGAACAGTATGATCATTGGTTTATATCTTTTTTCCTTTAAGAAGCATTTTCCCCTCCAGTAACTGTATTTCTTTCTTCACCCTTCCTAAAGTTTTCTCCTCTCTTTGCGTTAGATCTGCTTGCTGCACTCTGTGCTGTTGCTGATGCTCCTCCTATTTACTACAAGCATTAAACCTTTTAGGAGAAATTTGATTGGCAACAGATCTGCTTCCGAGCACAACCACATAAATAGCTGCTCCATCCCTAGGAATGAATTGCAATCCAAATACACAACAGCAGGATCTCACTGTGTGAGATCAGGCCAGGCAACACCAAATGATTCTAAATTCTTATGCTCTGAGGGATAGCAAAGGTGGTCTATTGTTCATGCCAGTTTTTGCTGTGGAAAGCCAAACAAAAGCTTCCACAGTGGAAAATAAAAACCCAAATACAAGACACTGTAACATAAAGTAATTGTTCTTTAGATTCTTTTCAAAGATAAAATCAAGGAGCTATATTCAGCTGCAGCCTCTATCAGCTTCTGCTGGGCTACCATTGACAGGGCCTGGTAGTTAGAAAGACTGCCTAGAGGGTAGATGCAGGTGCTCCCAAGGCACCTCTCCTATAGCTTACAGCAGTGGTGCCCAACCTTATTACGCAGGAGGGCCATATAAACCTAAGCACAACCTTGTGTGGGCCAAACATATTTTACATATTTTAATAAGATTTAAAATAGGGCTGTCAATTAATCACAGTTAACTCATGCGATTAACACAAATGAACTAGATTAAAAAAATTAGTCGCGATTCATCGCAGTTTTTAATTGCACTGTTAAACAATAATAGAATCCCAATTGAAATTTATTATAAATATTTGTGGCTGTTTTTCTCCATGTTCAAATATATTGATTTCAATGACAACACAGAATACAAAGCATACACTACTCACTTTATATTATTATTTTTATTACAAATATTTGCATGGTAAAAAAGATAAACAAAAGAAACAGAATTTTTCAATTCACCTCATACAAGTACTGTAGTGCAATCTCTATCGTGAAAGTGAAACTTACAATGTAGAATTATATTTTGTTACATAACAGCATTCAAAAACAAAACAATGTAAAACTTCAGAGCCTACAAGTCCACTCAGTCCTACTCCTTGCTCAGCCAGGCACTAAGAAAAACAAGTTCATTTACATTGACAAGAGATAATGCTGCCCACTTCTTATTTACAATGTCACCTGAAAGTGAGAACAGGCATTCACATGGCACCGTTGTGGCAAAGTATTTATGTGCCAGATTTAAGTATTTATGTGCAAAACATTCGTATTCCTCTTCATGCTTCAACCACCATTCCAGAGGAACCCTGGGGAAAGCACTTCTGTAAACAATATCCCCCCTTGCAGCAGGGCATTTCCCTATCATCTGGGCAGCAGGTGCCCCTTGCCTGGCATAGAGGGACATGCAATTTGCATCCTCCTGCAGCAGAAGAGATGAATTTAGTCCATTTTGTGAACTTAGTTTAGGCTCAAATTTAGGTCATGGCCAAACATAAATTTAGAAATATGCAGGGTGGTTATAATCCTTAATGGGCCAGATTCTGCTACCTGGACTTATGGTGAGTAGTATCTAGCCGTACGAATAGTCCCATTGACTCCAGTCAGGTAAGGGTGGAGGTATCTAAACTACTATGAATGAAAATGTTTTCACAAATTCATTTTCTAAAATATTCAATCCAGTGTTAAGAGGCAAGTAAACATTCCCCTGCAGGGTTGGAAATGTGTGGGAAAGTTCATTAAAAAAACAACAAATAATTCAAAGTAAAGTAGGGGTAAAATTTTCAAAATGCCTAAGTTCCATCTGAAAAACAGATCTAGGGCAGGATTTTTAAAAGAATTTGGGCACCTAAAGATCCAGATAGGCATCTAATGGGTGCTTAGTAGCCTACCTCCCATCGCAGAGAAACACATAGAGATACATTTAAAAATTCATTACAAATATATTATTATTTTAACAGTGCACTTTTAGTTGATGTACATATCATTATCTTTAATTCCTGTTAACTGCTCTAATAAAGTAAGCTTGTAAGCAGTGACAAAGCAAAGAACTAATAGACTATCTACTTTAAACCTGCACTATTCGTGTCTCTCAACATTAGCTTTTTCCCCAGTTCAGACTATACAGGGATAAATGACCTGAATGTACTTGGTTCATCTGGCAGGCTTCAGTGCACAAAGCCTTGATACAGCAGAGTGTTTAAGTACATGTTTAAAGTTGAGCAGGTAAATAATCCTGCTGAAGACAGCGGGACTGTTCATGTACTTAAAGTTAAGCACATGCTTAGGTGCTTGACTGGATTGGGGTCTAAATAAGTAAAAATGTTCCATTTGATTAGAAATCAGTAAAGTTAACAATGAGTTAAAAGATCCACATTAATTTTATCATTACCCATTCATTTCTAGTTGTCTCTTTTATGCAACAGTTTAGTTGAATACACTGGGTAGACAGCATTCAACAAAACCAATATCTACAATGTTTAGCCACAAAGCAGAATGTGAACATCAGGTTATTTCATAAATTGCGAGAGACATTTCCCTTCTATTGTTCAGAACTATTTTTAGAAGGGGGTGGGAGGATTTCCACTGGGGAAAAATATCCTCTTATATGATTGTTATACTTAATAAAATCTGCTGCACATATACCTGATACGAAAATCTGCATTTAATCTATCAAATGTATTTAAGTTACAAAACTCATCATTTTATGATCTGTTAAGTCTCTGTTATAACACAATACATCTGAAATGTTATTAATATTGAACTATGTTGTAAACTGTAATGACGGTAATATGTATGAACCAGTCCTCTGTTGTTGGAAATAAAGGAGATACAGGCTCTTTACTCCTCTGCACGGTGGTTCTGGGTTGGCTTGACTGATCCGGGGGATACTTGGGCTGCTAAGCCAGGGATTGTGAAGAGGAAAAGGGGGAAATTACTTAGTTCCCACTTCTGCAAACACTTTGGCACTGGTTTCAGAGAGCTACTTCAGCATCAGATGTGCTATTCGATTTGTATTCATTATTGGATCTGGACCTAAAGTAAAATTACAGCTAAAGATTTCTGACAGTGGACACTTTGTTTTAATGCACACATTTTTTTAAAAAAAAGCCTGTGAATTACTGGAGGGAGGGGATGGAAATAATTTACTTACAAGAAGCATTTAAGATTATGTCCCAAGCCAACAAAAATAGGAATGAGCAGAGATAAGGGGGAACCGTGAAAGCAGACTTTTAAATCCTGCTATGCAAAATGGGAGTCACCTTAACAGCTTGCATATTGCACAAAATCATGGCCCGGTGTTGGAAAGTATAGGCGATAGTAAGTCTCTGCCATCTTTAACTGTGCACTCCCATGATTTTGTGGGGCTTTGTCACAATGGCCCTAGAATTATGAAAAAAAAGTGTCAAAGGCGAATGTGATGGCTCAGATAATACACTAGATAACCATCCATTCAGTAAGTTATAAAGGCAGGCATTAAAACTGTTCATAAAACTGCTTGTTTTTCAGTAGTAGAATCCCACCCCAACTACTGAAAGGAACTGTTTCCCAGTTGTGCCTCCTTATCTTTGGGCACAAGTTCAAGACTTCTCTCCCACCACAAACCTCAGAAAGAAAATGAACTGTATTTTATTTTAAAAGCTAGTCCTAAAAATTATCCTAAATATAATAGATCCTGCAGCTGAATCAGCACAAGATACTCAGGAGCATCATGTGAATGGATCCTATTGCCTATATCCAGTTATACATAAAAGGATGAATGACTTCAATCTACATTGTTTATTTTGCAATTATGCAGGAGAAAAATGTACACCGGAGTGCATAACACATGGTAGAAATCTTTGTTTTGTTGGAAAAATACATTGTATGAAATTGAAAAATACATTATGCAGTAGTCCATTGTGTCTATGAAAGCTCTCCAAACATTACATGAAATACAATAGCGAAGACGTTATGCAAACAGGTTGGGAACTAAATGACTCAAGTGACTGGTAATAAGATAATGACACCTTTCACTTCTAGGTTACTGGTTTGTATTCATCCTCCGTTGTTAGAGGTTTGTCTGATTTGTGAGGTAGATTCAAGCCAGTCCTTAGGGACCAGGCGTTTGCATTATGAAAGCATCTCTATTAATGATCCTTAACTGGCACCTTGAGTTCAGTTCCGGTAGAGAGGTGAAGGTTGGCGTGGAGAACATACAAGTTCTTAGATGTGGTCTCTCCAGAACAGGGTTGAAGCAATTTGGCAAGACAGTGTGAGAAAGCTGGCACTGCCCAGTGTCTATACTGTAGTGGTCTGTGGATAAACAGAGGATTTCAGTCATCAGCCACCCGGACTGCTAGTCCAACACACTTCATGAGCACTAAACTATGTCCATACCTCCACCCCCCCCCCCAATACTTCCCCCCCATCCCAAAAGTCTGCCGAAGTTCAAAAAATGGATGAGTCATGCATCACATCATCCACCCACACCAATGATACTGTAATAGATTGTCCAGTTAGGGAATGCTGCTCATTACAAAGCCGAGAAGAGCAATGTCTAAAAGACTTTGGGGGATCTGGGCCTAAGAAACTTGCCCAAGATCACACAGGAAGTTGTGGTAGAGCACAGACTTTAACATGGATCTCCCAAATCCTAGGCTAGCGCTCTGGACTATCCTTCCTCTCCCTTGCCACTCTAGCAGCTCACAGAAGCAATGATGCTCAGCACCTCCACTACACTCCAGAAAGTAGGGACATCAGATGAGTTTGTTAGTGATTTCATGACCCAATATCCTCATATTGCCATAACTGATGTGTAAAAGGAAAATCCCTTCACCCCCTAACTAGGGACCAACTTTGAAGAATAGCAAGAAGGAAGCGAACTTTGAAGGAAGCAAAACGTTTTTACTTTTATAGGGAAATATGAATACCTGTTAAAACATCCATAATTGAAATGGTTTGCTTCAGAGCTGAGTTGTGCTTTGTAAGTCATTCCTGAATAAGATGATCCAGCAATATTATTTACGAAATAGCATGAAAGGAATGAAAAAACAAAATATCCACACAGCAACAATACTGCAGTACAAAGTTGTCTTATTGCGTGTACAGATTGCCTAACTCAACAGTCTTCAGTTTCCTATTGATGGACCTCTTGTCAATTTTACATCAAATGTATTTTTTGAGTGAAAGAATGACGGCTTGGGAAAGCCTGCCTCACCTAAAAAACCAAACAGAAAATTGTGTGTCCAAAGGGCTCTCAGATGAAATCAATGGAAGATTTTAAAGTGAACTGAAGTTAATGGAAGATTGTCATAAAATAACAATGCAGAAGCCAGAGAGATTTGATCTTCCTAATCACAAAGGGGGGATGGAGGAACCCTGTAGAAATGTAATTTAGTGGTGCATGAATTGTCTTTCATGTATAAATAGATGGAAAATCATGTGATATTGTTGGATCATATTAAAGAAGTTCTGTATTAAAATCACAAATGAGTTTGATTCCCCATAGTTTAAATTCCAGGGTATTACTAATTAAGAGGTCTCGTGGTTTTTAGTACTTTTTCTCTCCCTCTATGTGTGAAACTTGCAAGCTGCTAATTGCATTAGTACATTCTAAGACAGAGATTGTTCTCAAAGCAATTCACACAGAGAGAGACTCAAAGCAATACTCTGTAACAACAGAAACAGCACCCAGAGACTCCCCGCCCTTTTGTTGTATTAACAATTGTGATTAAAATAGAGATAGAGGATGGATGCTTGGTGTGGATAATAACTGAATGATCAGGGAGGTGCCAGCCTAAGAATCCAGTGTCCATCGGCTGAAGAAGGCGTCAAGTGGAAATAACCAGAGGACCCCCGGAGGGCAGACTGGAATCCACCCAACAAAGCCTCAAGAATGGGAGAACCAAAGAACAAGATAACATCTAGCAGCACGGAGCCGTCAGGAATGTGCCATTTGCTGATTGATTCAGCAACAGCATGATGAAGCAATTCCCATAGACTGGCATAGGAAGAAATTCCTATAAAAATGGACTCTAGAAAGTGAGAACTTTGGGGTCTGATTCTGCAAACAAACTTCCAGGAGCATCAGATGTGCATCTGACAAGGCCCTGCTCCCTCCTCATGTCCAGGCCACCTGGCCAGTGGCTTGGCAAGAGCAACTCTAAGGCTGGTAACTATGATAACAACCTTGCAGAACCTGTGTGTGCGTGTTTGTATGAATGAATGTGTGAATAAATATGAGATTGAATGGAATGTTATAGCTATAACTAACTGCTTACTATGATTCTTTCTGTATCCACAATAAATGTGGTATTTTGCTTTTTCCCCTTTAATAAGATCCTGATGGTTTTTATTTTATTGGTATAACAATATTGGGAGAAAATAAAGCTTCAAAAGGTACTGGCAACAAGTTCTGCAGATGGCACTAAAGAAGTGTGTTTGTGTGTTGATTAGCACTGAGCTGCATATACCACAAGCTGTGTATTTACCACAGAGAATAGTGCTAGCAGAATGCTCCCAGATGTTTCAGTGTATATTTCTGTACCACTGGTAATTTTAGCTAATGATTTTTCATTTCACTGGATCACAGTCCTAGAAAGGGCATTATTTTTAGGCCCTGACCTTACCAGAAGTTATTCAGAGATCTGCCCATGCACAATGCATTGCAAGAACAGGGCCTTGTGTAGTAAACTCTTCAGGGCAGAACTTGTATCTTCATACATTTGTATAGTTGCTACTACAAAGGAGCTCTTATCCTGATTGTGGCCTCTGAACACTACAGTTATAATAAGAGCACTTTCCTGCATGTGTCATAGATTGTTTCCTACACTGTTTCTCTAAGTATACAATCTGTGGCCCCAATACTGTAAAGACTTAAACACGTTTAAGTATATTAGGGTACGTCTACAGTATGAAATTATTTCAAAATTATTCTATTCGAATTTTCAGAAGCTATTTTATACATTTGGTCTTCTGTGTCCCCACTAAAGTGCATGAATTCGGCGGATTGCGTCCACAGTACCAAGGCTAGCATCAAATGTCAGAGCGGTGCTCTGTGGGTAGCTATCCCACAGTTCCCGCAGTCCCTGCCACCCATTGGCATTCTGGGTTAAGCTCCCAGTGCATAATGGGGCAAAAACATTCTCACGGTTGTTTCTAGGTGTGTGTTGTCAGAAAGCTACGGCAGACAATCGTTTCGTGCCTTTTTGGGGTGCAGATGCCATACTGCTTTCAGCAGATGGTGCACCGCTGCTCTCCTGCTACTATGAATCCACCTCTCCAACGCAACTCTGCTCGGCCATCGTGAACCGAGCAGCACAGCTTCCGCCGCCAACTTTGCTCTCCTGCTATTGCCACGCTTCCGAGCTTCTCCGTGTTGTCTGTCCTGGGCTCCCACCTCAGTGAAAGCAACAGAAGACAACCATTTTCAGCCTTTGTTCGGCTACCGTGAACCAAACGGCACAGCTTCTGCTGCCACTCTGCTCTCCTACATTTCGCGCCCATGGCTATGGGGCTTACCCATGCAAGCCCCATAGCCATGGAGCCTGATCAGATCTCTGTTGTAAATACCTTGCACATTATCCAACAGTATATGCAGCACCTGCAAAACCGGGCGAGGAAGCAACGACAACACGATTACGATACTGATGAGGACATGGACACAGACGGCACGGCATGCGGCCATTGGGAGATCATGGTGCTGTTGGGCCAGGTTCATGCCGTGGAATGCCGATTCTGGGCCCGGGAAACAAGCACAGACTGGTGGGACCGCATAGTGTTGCAGGTCTGGGATGATTCCCAGTGACTGAGAAACTTTTGTATGCGTAGGGCCACTTTCATGGAACTTTGTGACTTGCTATCTCCTGCCCTGAAGCACAAAGACACCAAAATGAGAGCAGCCCTCACAGTTGAGAAGCGAGTGGCCATAGCCCTGTGGAAGCTTGCAATGCCCGACAGCTACTGGTCAGTCAGGAATCAGTTTGGAGTGGGGAAATCTACTGTGGGGGCTGCTGTGCTGCAAGTAGCCAACACAATCATTGACCTGCTGCTATCAAGAGTAGTGACTTTGGGAAATGTGCAGACCATTGTGGATGGCTTTTATGCGCTGGGGTTCCCTAATTGCGGTGGAGCGATAGATGGAACGCATATCCCTATCTTGGCCCCGGAACACCGGGGCAACCAGTGCATAAACCGCAAGGGGTACTTTTCCATGGTGCTGCAAGCACTGGTGGATCACAAGGGACGTTTCACCAACATCAACGTGGGATGGCCGGGAAAGGTGCATGACACTCACATCTTCAGGAACTCTGGTCTGTTTGAACAGCTGCAGGAAGGAATTTACTTCCCAGACCAGAAAATTACTGTTAGGGATGTTGAAATGCCTATAGTTATCCTCAGGGACCCAGCCTACCCCTTAATGCCATGGCTCATGAAGCCGTACATAGGAACCCTGGACAGTAATAAGGAGCAGTTCAACTATAGGCTGAGCAAGTGCAGAATGGTGGTGGAATGTGCATTTGGACATTTGAAAGGGCGCTGGCGCAGTTTACTGACTTGGTTAGATCTCAGCACAACCAATATTCCAATTGTAATTGCTGCTTGTTGTATGCTCCACAATATCTGTGAAAGTAAGGGGGAAACGTTTATGGCGGGGTGGGAGATTGAGGCAACTCACCTGGAAGCCAGTTTCGCACAGCCAGACAACAGGGTGATTAGAAGAGCGCAGCAGGGCGTGCTGCACAACAGAGAAGCTTTGAAAGCCAGTTTCATGACTGGCCAGGGTACGGTGTGAGAGCTGTGTTTGTTTCTCTTAAAGTTACCTCCCCTCTATATATATATGAAAGGAAATAAAATCACAATTGTTTAAAAACCGTTCTTTATTAGTTGTTGCACAAAACACTGAGAGAAATCAGAAGCTAGATGGGGGAGGGGGGGTATTGGGTTACGGCGGTGGAGGAGGAGGGAAGGACAAGTCCAGAAACCAAATCAAAATTTAGGATATGCCAGCTTTCTGCTGCTTGTGCAATCCTCTGGGGTTGACTGTGTGGGTCCCCGTAGCCTCCCCGCGCCCCGCCAGTGTTCTTGGGCGTCTGGGTGAGGAGTCTATGGAACTTGGGGAGCAGGGAGGGCAGTTATTCAGGGGCTGCAGCGGCAGTCTGTGGTCTTGCTGTCTTTCCCTCATTAGATTCACCATACAGTGGAGCATGTCAGTTTGCTCCCCCATGAGCTGACCAAAGCATCCTGCCTGCTCTCATCGCTCACGTCCCTCCTCTCTTCGTATTCATGTAACACTTTAAGCGACTCCGCAATTGTTTGCCTCCACGCATTCAGCTGGGCCCTATCAGTGCAGGAGGACTGCATGAGCTGCATATACCACAAGCTGTGTATTTACCACAGAGATGGCAAACATGTCATCCCAAGTTCGTTTTTTCCGCCTTCTAATCTGGACCAGCCTCTGGGACGGAGTAGATGGGGCTGCATTGAAAGATTTGCACCTGCTGCAGGAGGAGGAAAAGGGAGGGTAGTATTTTAAAAGATACATTTTAGAGAACAAAGGGGACACCATTTCTCAGTGAAACAGGCAATTCATAGTACACAGCACATGTTCTTTCTGTACAAGGTCTCACTTTGCCTCTTATACTGAAGTGCCTACCACTTTGGTGTGAGTAAGCCATCACATGCGTCTGGGCAACAGAATGCAGCTTACAGGCAGCCTGTGAGCTCTCTGGGATGATCGCTTCACACAACACCCTCCCCCGCCACACCCACACACCGCGGGGCTCCGATGAGGCTCTGAGCAGGGATGAACCCTTTAAACTAAATGCGAACAGCCCAGCGAGGCTGGGTTTCCCCCCACCCGCCACCGCGTGGCTCCGATCAAGCTCTCACTCACCAGAAGTGCCTTCTCCAGGGTCATGGTCCGGGAGCATGCTTTGGGAGTAGCGGGAGGCTATTGGATCCAGCATTAAGAATAGTTCCTGGCTAGGGAGGAAAACAGATTCCCCACTTGCCACGTGTGCACTGTCCTCCTCTTCCTCCTCCTCCTCTTCGTCCTCCAAAAACTCATCCTCCTCGCTATGTGCTACTCCCCCCTTGCAGGTGTCCATGGACAGTGGTGGGGTAGTGGTGGTGTCACCCCCCCCAATTGCATGCAGCTCACGGTAGAAGCGGCATGTATGGGGTTGTGACCCAGAGTGCCCGTTCACCTCCCTGGCTTTTTGGTACGCTTGCCTGAGCTCCTTGATTTTTGTACAACACTGTTCTGTGTCCCTGGAGTAGCCTCTTTCCGTCATGGCCCTGAAGACTTTAGCATACGTATTTGCGTTCCTTTTTTTGGAACGTAGTTCTGCCATAACAGATTCGTCTCCCCAACATGCAATGAGATCCAGTACCTCCCGTTCAGACCATGCTGGAGCTCATCAACGAATCCAGGACTGCGTGGTCTCCTGAGACGGTGGACTCTGCATGGTCGCCTGTGATGGCAGACTCTGTGTTGTCACCTGTGATGGTGGACTGTGCTGATGGTCACCTGTGCTGATGGTGACCAAACAGGAAATTCAAAAGTTCCCGGGGCTTTTACTGCCTACCTGGCTAGTGCATTGGAGTTCAGAGCATTGTCCAGAGTGGTCACAAGGGAGCATTCTGGTATAGTTCCCAGAGGCCAATATCGTCGAATTGCATCCACAGTACCTGTAACCCGGAACTGCGATCTCGATTTTAGCGCTACTCCACTTGCCGAGGTGGAATACAGAAATCAGAGTAAAGAGCCCTTTAAATCGAAAAAACTGGTTTGGTTGTGTGGACGGAACCAGTTTAATTTCGAGGTAACTCGGCTAATTCTGAAATAACCGCGTACTGTAGACCAGGCCTTAGTGTCCCAACATACTTAAAGTTAAACATGTGTGTAAGTATTTGTAGGATCAGGGGCTATTCTTCCTGCCGAGGACCTGTAATGTAAAGAAGCAGTGTGGAATAGTGGATAAGACACTGGGTTGGGAGTCAGGAGAGCTGAATTATATTTACATCTATACCACTGAATCACTGTGGCTCTAGCCAAAACACTTGTTCTGTGTGTTGATAAACAGTCATGTATAGAAGATTATTGTTTAGCCATGTTCTGCTCTGTATACAGGAGCCAGGAGTAGGGATTGTGCTAAAATACTAATCTAGGTGAGCATGACTTTGTGTGTGTGTGTGTTTTTTTAATCTGTAAACAAACAAAAACAGGCATTTTGCAGACTCAAAGATTTGCATATAAGACGTAATCAGTGGGGGAGATGTAGTTTGTTACCACTTGATAATTCTGTGTGAGAAACTTCTTCTGGCTTGTCCAAGAATTAATTAGCTGTAATGTAAATGTATCTGTGACCTACATGACTAATTTGGCAAATTTAAAAATAAACATAACTGCACCACATTATTAGTTTGGTACCTTAACTGTTCAAGGGAAAGTTGATTTGACTTTACTTTAGGGGAGAGACTGTCATGTTAAAAACATTATTTTTTAAAACAAGTGTCCTGTTCTTACTGCAGTTATACAGATAACACCATCAAGTATTAAAACTTAACACTTTAAATGTGTAGGCTAGGATTTTCAATGGGAGTTGTGTACCTAACTTTCTTATGCTCCTTTTAAAAATCCCACCAATACGCTATATATTTTTCCATTTTCTGTGTTTGGACAATAAAAACCAAGCTAGTCAGTTTTACTTTCATGGCTCTCATGCACCATAGTGGCAAAATGATGCAATGTTTAGGGTTAAAAATAAGCTGTATTTGGGTATGAAAGATTTTTCATTAGATTTTTTTTTAATTTATGGAGATATCTCTACTCGATGTTATATTTTATAAACTCTTGTGTTTAAAAACCCTAAATTAACATGATAGTGTCTCCCACAAGCACGCTCCCCTCCCCAAATGAAAGTCCAAATATTTGAAATTAGTGATTGCTTTTTAAAGACGGTTGATATTTTGGGATTTAAAATTTGTTTATAATATCAAATATAATATATTTATTTATATAGTAGTCATTACAAACACTACTTAGCCTCTGAAGTCCATCTGCCAAAGTTTACAGAGGACTGTATTCCTGAGAGAATGGTACTGTTGCTAACAAAAAAGCAATTAGCTGGTTTGAGATGGCATGTTTTTTCTCTTCTTAAGTATATTTAGACTGGTGCAGAGTAAGGCACAGCTTTCAAAAGAACTTGTGACTATCAGAAATCAATAAGATGGCATGGGGAGAATAAATATGTCTGTTGAAGGCTGAGTCATATCCAAAGTCAATTCATACTTTACCTGTTTCACTTTAGAGCTCAAACTGTCCATTTTTTCTTTCTCCTAAACACAGCTGTTGGAAAAATTAGAGCTTGTGAAACAGATGGAGAAGAGTGTGCTTGTCATAATCACAGCAAACTGATTTATCTTAAAACCATTCTATATACAGTATTGCAGGTATTGACAGGGGTCATTTTCCCACATACAATTGCTAAAATTCTATTCACAGTCTAAGCCAGGTAATTCAGTATTAACCCTCTGTGTAAACTCTGACCTTGTCTTGGCCCATTCTACACTTGTAACTTATATGGTACATATGACCAAGTAATTCAAAGGTACTTGAGAGGTTGCTGTGGAAGTTTTTACTTGCATATTTGCCAATGCACCTTTAGCACAACTGCTATTTCACCCTGGAGCCAGCCTGCCTGCCAACTTGCTGGGTAGTCTTATGATATGGATCTCAGTTGTTAGCATTATAGAAATGAAGGACTGGAAGAAACCACAAGAGGTCATCAAGTCCAGCCCCTGTGCCAGGGCAAGACCAAGTAAACTTAGACCATCCCTGACAGGTGTTTGTTTATCCTATTCTTAAAAACCTCCAATGATGGGGATTCAACAACTTCCCTTGGAAGCCTATTCCAGCGCTTAACTATTCTTATAGTTAGAAAGTTTTTCCTAATATCTAACTTAAACCTCCCTTGCTGCAGATTAGACCAATTACTTCTTGTCCTATTTTCAATTAACATAGAGAACAATTGATCCCTGTTCTCTTTTTAACAACCCTTACCCTGCCTGAGGACTGTTATCAGCTCCCCCTTCATGTTTTTTCCCCCTCAAGACTAAATATGCGTGAGGCGTTTGTTTAAAATCTTTCCTCCTAAGCTCAGTTTTCTAAAATTTTGACCATCTCTAAGGAGGGTGCCATCCCTCCATGATCTGAATGTGGAGAATCCTCTCCCTTTTGGATCTCAGCACTCCTGTATAGAGTGGTATTCAACTGACTTCATGGCATCATTTCTTTCCTGCCCTCCAACCCCTCATCCTTCCCTTGACCAGGATTGCATAGAACACCCTCTGTGTGCTCAAGGCTCCACACAGAGGAAGGCAGCTGGAGCAAGGGGATGAGGACAGGGTCAAGAAGGACACCCCTGATCCCCATGGCATCCAGTAAGAGGTGGGTCTGTGTCACTATGCCATCAACCCAGCAAGGAGAAATGGACAGCCAAAGAACAGTAGCAAGAGAACAGTTAATTCTTTGATTAGCTCTGCTTTTGGGGTGCTACAAGGTGGTTCAAAGACACAAGGCACTTCTCCTACCCCACTGAAGAGTTGTAGTTGTACAGTCAATGGAAGCTGCTACCGTGCTATAAAATCCGTCTCCTCCCGAACAAACAAACAAACCCTGCCCAACCAGAACATTGGTTTGGACACCACCAGAACATACTATCTAGTATCATTCCTTATTTAGAAAAAGCTTGTCTTATTCAACTTGGTTATTCTATAAGTGAACCCCAACCTAGAAAACTCAGTTTGGTGGAATTAGATCTCTATTAGAAACTAGGTTCTCTATTAGATCATAATCCACTCTTTTGTGGGGAGGATAGACTCCTTTTGAGCACTACCTGAGTTTGGACAGATGTAAAATGCACACTCCCTGCCTCACACGATGTGAAAAGAGCATTTGAGTGCAGCTCGGTGTGTCTCTACTATTCATTTCAGTAATGCTCATTATTGTGCTAGCAGAACTCCTTGGAATAATGTAGTATGCAATGGGTCCAGATCTACAAAGGTATAAATAGCTTTATGGGTCTGTGTCAAATTGTCTAGCATTTGTACTTCTTCATTCCTCTCCCTCTAGGAACAATCTTTGTTTTAGTGAGACAAATAATCTTGTTTCATAGCTGAATGAAAACTGTGTTCTTTCAGCTGCCACTAAATGAAAAAGACCCATTTCCTTAAATGTCTAATAACAGGACTCTTCCCCCTAACAACAATCCAAGTGAAAATTCTTACCACTTCATAGTCCTCCTCATAGAAACCAGTTATAATTGGAGAGCATGAACAGGTAGAGGTACTAATGGATTTCAACAGAGATGGAAAATGGAGTCCAATAACCATTTCATTCATTTTATAACACATGATAAGGTTCTGATTAGCTTGAAATTGTTTCAATAACTAAGGCTGCCATTCTTCTTGCACTGCCTGACACTCTAGTGATGACACACATCTCAAAACTGACAGTATTTTCATTTAAAAGCTTTTTTAAGAGCAGCTCTCTTCTTCATCACATTGCCTGTAAAGAGAAGGATCAAGGATGTGAGGTTTTTTGGTTTTGTTTTTGTAAATTTGACCCAGTTTGCAGCAAAATTATTGCCGCCAAATAGCGTTGCCAACTTGCTAATTGCACAGAAACAAACACCCTTGCCCTGCCCCACACATTCTCCGGGGCCCCACCCCCACTCACTTCATCCCTCCTCCCTCCACCGTTCACTCTCCCCCACCCTCACTCACTTTCACTGGGCTGGGGAAGAGGGTTGGGGTGCAGGAGGGGATGAGGGCTCCGGCTGGGGATGCATGCTCTGGAGGGGGGGGAGCAGAAATGATGGGTTCAAGGTGCAGGAAGGGGCTCCAGGCTGGGGCAGGGAGTTGGGATGCAGAAGGGCGTGAGGGTTTCTGGCTGGGGGTGTGGGCTCTGGGGTGGGGCCAGGGATGAGGGGTTTGGGGTGGAGAAGGGGGCTCCTGGCTGGAGCCAAAGGGTTCGGACTGTGGCAGCAGGCTCAGGGCTGGGGTGAGGGCAGGGGTGTGGGCTCCAGGAGGAAGTTTGGGTGTGGGAGGGTGCTTGGCACTGGGGTGCAGGACGGGGTTTGGGGTGTGGACTCCAGCTGGGTGGCACTTACCTCAGGCAGCTCCCAGGCTGCAGAGCAGTGGGGCTAAGGCAGGCTTCCCGCCTGCCCTAGCTCCACGCTAGTCCGGGAGGCGACCGGCATGTCTGGCTCCTAAGCGCAGGGGCAGCCAGGCAGCTCTGCATGGTGCACGCTGCTTGCACCCACAGGAACCACCTCCCCCGCCCCAGTTCCCATTGGCTGTGGTTCCCAGCCAATAGGAGCTGCAGAACTGCCACTCGGGCAGTACGCGGTGCTTCCCTGATCGCCCTTGCGCCTAGGGGCCACAGAGACATGCCAGCCGCCTCTGGAAGCCGCGCAGAGCCAGGGCAGGCAGGGAGCCTGCCTTTGCCCCGCTGCGCCATCAACCAGACTTTTAACAGTCTGGTCAGCAGTGCTGATCGAAGCCACCAGGGTCCCTTTTTGACCAGCTGTTCCGGTCGAAAACCAGATGCCTGGGAACCCTGCAGCCAAAAGATTATAAATTGTCATTGGTTTTTTCAATGAAGTAATGCAGAATGCATTTAAACCAGTTTAATAGTATATCCCCTCCCTTTGCTGAAAAGTCACCAAATTCTTTAATTCATAACATTAGCCATTTTCATGACCAACATATTTTCTTGACATTTTGTGAATTACTAATGTTTTCCATCACGATCTTGTGGTTATTATGGCAATATAACAATAGCTTCATCCACCATCCAAAGTATCAAATCTTTCAGCTGCTCAGCATTCTGCTAAACAGGGTGCTGTGTTGTATGACTATATTTGGTGGTTTGCGCTTTCAAAATGGTTCCAAATTCTTCACCCTGTACTAAGATCTCAGAAACATACACATGCTAAACTTTAAGCATATTCATTCAATTGGGCTACCCACATGCTTAAAGTTATGAACGTGTAGAGTAACCGTGTTCAGAATGTGGACTTAAAATTGTATATTGTATTCATACATCTCCACTAAAAAATTGCAGCTCTGAAGCTCTGATTAAAAACAGAAGGCATGAAATTGTCCACTAATAAGACTTTGCAATGTTATTTCCTCCAAGCTAAATCTCACAAAGCTCTTCATAAACATTGAAGGGGCACTAAATTTAAGGAAATCTCACTCCTTTCTGGAAAAAAAATAGCTACTATATTTACGCCAGATCTCCTAAAACCGAAGATTAGTTAGAAAATCTTTTTCCGTGTGTTTACTTCATGTACTTGACAGTAATTTGTATCTAGTCATTTTAATTGTTTTCTCTCTGCAGTTAAGTGTCCACCTTTGTTTGTGGGGTGGCGGGGGGTAATGCAGTAATAGAGGAGAGGTTATTTATTCAAACCTGGAATATGTGATCGCAAAACCACTGGCAGAATGAGTTTGAAAGTTCTAGTACCTGTGACTGCTTTTACTTAAACTGGGTTCCTTCTAAACCTCACTTCCCCCATGAGAGAAGCAAGTATTTATGTCAATTGAACAGGTGGCTAACCTGAGGCAAAGTGTATAAAGGTGACCTAAGTAAGTGGGTCAGTGCTGCTGCTTTTTATGATTTAGCCTGAAAGATTTTCTGTCCATGCACAATTTTATACAGCCTGCACACTGTGAAGGAGGTTGCAAAAAACGGACTCTGCGAAACTTCATTAGAGTATGGGGGAAATGAAGATTTTTATTGAAAATTCAGCAATCCATCTTGGAATTTTGAAAGAAAGATTCCTTGCCTCTGCCAGCTCCTCTCATTGCACCGTCCCTGTGCTAACAGAGTAACTGCTCGCCCTATGAGCAGGCCAGTGAGACCGCAGTGCAGTACTCATCGCAGGCCGGGCCAAACCCCCAGGTTGGTCTCTGCAATCGCAGAGCTTATGAGCCAGAATATCTGAATTTTGCAGCACCGACCACCCCAAGACCTGATCCTTCCCCTGCTGCAGATCTCGGCTAGCGCTGGGGCTGGAGGCCAAGTCTCGCCCCGTCCTCAGCCGGGCAACCGTGACGGCAGAGGCGGAAATGAGGACGCCAAGGACACAGCCCAACTCCTGCATCACGTGACCCACGGCGTAGCCAGCAGCCCCTGTCGCGCTTCAGCGGCCCCCACCCCGACACATGACAGCCAAGCCTCAGACCTAACACATCCACTGACGAGCGATGCCCACCAAAAGCAACGCTGGTTGCGTCCCAAGGGCTGGGCAGGGAAAAGTAGAACGGGAAAGGCGGGGCGGGGCGGGCTGTCAATCACAGAGAAACAACCACAATTAGTCTAGACTTGACCGTTAACGCGGATTAATGTAGGGTGTGAATTTTCGGCTGGTTACTACTCTGGGATTAACTCCTTGCCAGATAATTTTATTCCAGAACAAACATACCTTATTCTGAATTAGTTTATGGTAGGGTGGCCACTCTGACATTCCTTGCATAAGGGATGAGCTGGCACTTCCAGACAAGGCACGGGGCCCCCCCTGCTAGTCTGGGCTTCTACACACGCAGGGTGTGTGGCCCTCTTTAAGAGCACATCACCTCCTGCCCCCACAGATGTGATTTTGCCTGCATAGTGATTTTGCATTGACACTGGAAAGGGCAGCATGCTTTGTCCAATGCCAGACAAAACCAGGTCAGGTTTTGTCCAAGTTTTGTCTGGCATTGAACAAAGCATGTCAGGTTTTGTCCATGTCGGGGAGGGACAAAGCACCTCAACAGGCGGCTGGCACCCGGCTCCAAAACGGACGACAAGCCTCGCTGGTTTACACGGGTTTAAGGTCCGTCAAACTAAAACACTCTTATGCTTGACTATGTGCACGCATGGAGTGAGTCAGCAATAGCTCTTCCCGAGAAATTTCCCATTTAAAAGTGGATTAAGGAGAACCGGCGCGAGGCGCTTTTATTCCAGAACGAGCGTCCACACGGGGCGCCTGTCATAGCTAATCCGAAGTCACTCCACATGTAGACAAACCGCAAAGGGTGGAGGGGGGGCGGCTGGCTGCCCAGGTCGAGAACAGAGCTGCGGCTGTGTCACGGCTTCAGCTCCTCCCCCTTGCCGGGGTGCGCCTGCGCGGGCCGCCCAGGTGGCTGGGCCGCGGCGGAGCGTTCCATGGCCGGCGGCGCGGGACCATGGCCGATTGCAGCGAGGAGCAGCGCAACGAGCGGGAGGCGCTGGAGTCCATCTACCCGGACTCGTTCACGGGTCAGCCGCGGGGGGGGGAGCCCGGCCCGGGGAGCTGGCGCGAGCTTCCCTGCAGCGGGGCGGGGGTGGACCCCCCCCCAGTCCGTGCACGGCGCGCAGCTCCCCGAGCGCCTCCCGGCTGCTGCGGCGGCGTGCCCGGGCAGGGAGCTGGGGGTGGCGGAGCCGCGCTTTGGGTCGCAGCGCCACGCACCTAGCAGCGGGGCCCCCCACCTGGGCCGGTCTAAACAGGGTCCAGCGGGTGCGGGGGCCCCGCTCCTCTTTAAATACGCCGGTTGCACGGCACAAGCCTCGCGGGAGTCCTGTGGCGTTACCCTAGGCTTCCCCCGGGGCTGGGGGCAGCAGAGCCGGGCTGGCTTCTCTGCCCCCTGCCCCGCTGAGCAGAGCGGCTGGCTTGCGCTGGGTAGTTCTCGCTAGCCCCGGGCTGCTCCCTCCCAGCCCCTCCGTAGGTTCCTGACCTTGAGTTGCTTTTTGTGGCGTGTGTCAGTCTGGTTTCTCTGACACCCCTCGCTGCTGCTAGGCCCCAGCACTCCTAGGCAGCAGGACGCGGGCGAAGATCTAGGGTGAGCGCCTTTGGGCGAGCCTTTACAAGCAGGGCTCTTGCGGACACCTGGGTGGAAATTAAAGACAAAAACGAGCCAACTTGGAGCCCTGCTCTGCTTTCTTTTCTCGTTTCTGATCCTCGCCAGGCGTGTGGCATTGCTGAGTAGGTAACAGATGCTCAGTTTGCCTCCATACTTGTTGCATTTCCAATGCCTGGCTTTTTTTCAGTTTCCAACATCAGAATGGAGCACTGTGATCATCTCATCTGTCATCCCTGTAAAGCACAAAACACAGCTTTTCCAAAATAATTCATTTTTGCTTATTGCTTTGTAATGACCTGTTAGGTAAAGGAAGTGGCGGTAAATCCAAACTCTTATTTGACACTTAATTAAATTTGCAAGTGCTGGGGTGCTTTCTCTTTCAGATTCTTATTTAATTGTCTTGCTGCTTATTTCAGCCTTTTAAAATCTGTGTTGAAGTTATTTTAGCTTGTTAAGCCAAAGGTATATGAATTTATTATCAGTGACTCAAGATGCAGAATCATAGAACATAATGAAGTCATAGATTAAAAGCTGTAAAATGCCATTTGAGCTGAGCCAGCTCACTGCTAGGATTTCCTCAAGCCCAGAAAAAAGTGTACTGTAGTCTGTAACAACAACAGGGCTTAGGTCAGATTTTCAGACTTTTTGGTGAAAATCTTTCACTTGTTTATACTCCTGAATAATCAGGTGCAATTCACTCTATGACAGCCCACAGTCTGGATCTGCAACGAGAAGATAGAGTTCTCCTGTGGCCATTACTCGGGGTAGTGTGCTACAGCCTCTCTGAAAAAACTATACAAGGAACTGGAGCCACTAATCTGCAAAATTGTGGGTCTCGTGTGCCCATCCTTCTTCCCAGGTTATGCACAGTTGTCAGAGACCACCTTGTGGTGCCACGCTTCTAGGGGCTCCCTACATAGTACTCATAAAGTAACTGGTGGTTAGGACCTTGTTTTGAGGTGAATTTGAGGGTGAATTTAACTTTCATCTCTAAATTGTTCATGTCGGCAACTAATTGCTTTCGCCTGTCATATCACTTCCAAAGTTAGATTGCCTCAAAGAATCAGCAGGATCCAAGCACTTCTGTTTGCTCTGAAAAGTACTTCCCACTTTTTTCGTGCCTTTTTAAAAATATCAATAGGAGCTGATTTCTATTTTGTAGAGTTACTACATGTTCTTCTTAGAATAAAGATAGGAATGTACCCTTTGCTATTCTTCTGCTTACCAGTGAGACTGGTAATGAATAGGTAGTGAATGAGCAGCTGCATTTAGACCAAGAAAGCGCCTGGTATTCGGTATGCATATAATTAATTCATAAACAGACATATTAGCCTTTTTCTACTCAAATGATTTGTTCTCCTATATCCTCACATAGAAAAACTTAATCAAGATTAGATTTGCACTGTATCTATATCCTTTTGGTGGACAAACATTTTATGTGAGATTGGTACTATATGTACACTCTGTAATAGCAGAAGAACAAAACAGATATTAAATCATCAAGAAGAGAAAATTGTTAAACTAGGAAAAAAAATTAATGGATTGGAGGCTTCTTGTTAAATACCTAAAGATGTTCCGGTTTAATGAAATAACAGAAGCAAGGTAGCACCCATATGCTAGTGAAGAAAAGATGTCTGACTTTAAAAATCTCATTTATTTACTATTTCTTTACTTTTTTACAGTATTATCAGAAAACCCAACAAGTTTCACCATCACAGTGACATCTGAAGCAGGAGAAAATGATGAAAGTAAGTCGGTCATGGGGAAAACTTTTCTTTATAACTTTTGAAATTATAAGGCCTGATTGTTTTAAAATATTATTCCAAGTATCTGTGTCTATCTCTAGTAGATATAATGTGAAATAACCTGTTGTGGGAAATCTGGTTGTCCTCTTGTGAATGGGCTCTGAATATCAGGTAAGGCTACAGCTGTAGTTGGTGTTTCAGAATAGTTTACAATGATGTTTTCCTAGATCTGTTACTTCAGAACTCTTAATCTACTGTTAATATGTTCTGATCAGTAGATTGTGACTTGCCCAATCAGAACAATTCCTTGTGATGTTTAAAGTATAGCTTACTGCTACCACTAAATTGTAGTTTGTTGTTTGCTGGGTCTGATCCTGCTTCTGTTGAAGTCAATAAGAGCAGGTCCTTAATCAGTAAAACATGACAGTCTATGGAAAGTGTAGATTTGAAGTGTATAGCAGTTCAGAACTGCAGGAAGCTCTCAGTCAGTCACAATCGTGGTTCAGTATGTCTTCATATCACATGCTGACTAGGTATTTACATACCACATATTGTGGTACAAATTTACATACCGAATGTGGCAAGAAATACACTTGGTGGCATGTGTACTAGATTGGCACAGTACTGGGACTCCTGGATTCTAATCTTGGATTTGCTGCTGACCCACTTTATAGCCCTGGACAAGTCACTTAATCTCTGTCTTACTTTATTCTTTAAAAGGGGATATTGCTTGCTGATCTGCAGTACCTCAGAGGAGTATTACATAGACTAATTACTGGTTCTAATGTGAATTGAAGGTGTAAACAGCTAGTAAGTGCCAAGAATTATCTCCTGTGTCATGGGTAACTTTTATAGCACATCTGAGGGTTAATGATGAGTTGAGATTCGTATGTTATATTCAAACCAACTGTTATAATTATTGTAAGGTGTTAGTTCCATTTTTAAAATAGTTGTTATTTAAAAACTTGTTGTGGATTGTTAAACAAAACAAGATTGTTACTCTAATATAAACCTCAGCATTAAGAGTTAATATTTATGAAGTTTGAGGCCATCACACTAAGATTGCCTTTTGTACCGTAGCTGTCCAGGCAACCCTTAAATTTACCTATGGAGAAAAATATCCAGATGAAACTCCACTTTATGAAATATTCTCCCAGGAGAACCTTGAAGATAATGATGTCACAGACATCCTAAACCTTCTAGCACAACAGGTAAGGCAAATTAAGACTATATTGACTCTCTTATTGATGTTGTTTCATAAATCATTGGTTTGAGAGGTGAAGTAGGCACAGTAAATTCTGATGCTAACCAAAACTTAGAAGAGCATATGTCTTACGAATTGGTTTGTGCATTCTGCTGTAGGGAGTGACTGACATTAACTTGAGTTTAATTTTCCAAACTCCAAGACTTTGCTTTTTGACCGTTATAAAAAGTTGTGTGGTATATATTTAAAACAAAACATTATGTTGATTTTTTTTTTTTAAATGCCATGTAAGAATAACAGTTCAGCCACATAAAGATGCATGATCTAGCTTTAGAAATGGCTCTGTTAAACAAGGTACAAAGAACAGCTAGTAGGATAATCAGAGGATTGGAGGGCCTATCTTATGAGAGCATACTAAAAGAGCTTGGCTTGTTTAGCCTGTGGTTTGGTCTACACTACACAGGTTGACGTAAGGCAGCTTACGTTGATCTAATTATGTCAGTTCTACACTACAGCCTTGCTCTTGACGATGTAAGTGCCCTACTACCCCAACATAATAACTCCACCTCCACGAGAGGCACAGGGCTTATGTCGGTATAGTTAGGGTGACAGCAGTGTCTGTGTAGACACTGCATTACTTACTTTGGCTGTTTGCTGTCAAGTCAGTTTCATGGCAGGAATCCTGAAATTGACAAGAAAGCAGAGCAGCTAGAGCCCAGCTGTCCCCTGGGGAGCTGGGGCGAGAAGCCTGAACAGCAGGAGCCTGCTTCCGGCTGGGAGCTGAAGCGAGAAGCCCGGGCCGTGGGAGTCTGCACCTGGCTGGGAGCTGGGCAGCCTTGTCAGTTTCACGGCTTCCTGAGCTGTGACATTGACAAGGCTGCCTGGCTCCAGGCCACAGGGGAGAGCAAGAAGTCGGAGCAGCTGGACCCCGCTCCCTGGGGGCGAGATGCTCCAGGTGACTTCACCTCACTGCTCCCTGAGGGGGAGGAGGGGGCAGTTTGCTGGGAGCCTGGGCGGTAGCTGGGCTCCGAGCAGGGAGCTGCCAGCGGAGCTAAGAGACCGGGTTCTCAGCGCCCCATACTGCCTGTCTTAGATTGGTGGAAGCGCTCCTGGTGAGGACATGTACCACCAACCCAAGGAGGGAAGTGTGAACATGCACCACCATGGTAATTACTGCGGTAAAATTGATCTAATATACGTCGACTTATGTTTCTAGTATAAACATACCCTAAGAAAATGAAGTCTGCAATGGGATCTGATTGCTCTCTATAAATACATTAGGGGAGTAAACACCAGGGAGGATGGAGAGCCATTTAGTCCTTTAGTGTATGTTAGCACAAGAACAACTGGGTATTAACTGGCTATCAACAAATGCAGGCTGGTAATTACAAGGTTTCTAACTGTCAGAGAAGTGAGGTTCTGGAACAGCCTCCCAATAGGAGATGTGGGGCAAACAACTTAGTTTTAAGAGAGAACTGGACAAATTTACAAGTGGGATTGTATGAGAGAGGAGTTTGTGATGATGAGGAGGCAGGGCTTGGCAGCTGCAGTCCTGGGGATCCTCTCTCTGGTTCTTGTCTGATATTCTTAAAATCTCATGCTTAAGGGCTTCTGCCAGTCACTTGCTGAGATCAGGAAGGGATTCCCCTACCGCCCCACCCCACCCCACTTTTTCTTTTCTTTTTTTTTTTCTGAAGCATCAGAGATGGCTATGACTGGAGATAGGACATTGGATGGGGTGGGCTGGTGCTTGGAGCTGGTATCAAGCATTCTTTCTCTCAGGTGTCTGGCTGGCTGGTTGTTCACATATTCAGGGTCTAACTGATCACCAAATGTGGGGTTGGGAAAGAATTTTCCCCCAATTCAGATTGGCATTGACACTGGGTTTTTTTCTTTTTGCTTTCCTCTGCATTGTAGGTGCAGGTAGCTTGCCAGGATCATCTGCATATATTTCGCTTAATGAATACCCTGCCATTGCAGAGGTCTCCAGCACTGGTCCCTCCTATTCTCTGCCAGTGGCACATAATAGTTTAGTCTACTGTGGGCTGTAATTCTTTGGTCTAATTTTGGTTGTTGGGTTTAGTGTGTCGGTGTTGGGTGGTGGTGGTGGCCTGTGATCTCCTGTATATCAAAGGAGATGATCTGGTGGTCCCTTCTAGCCTTAAACTTTGAGTATGACAAAGTAAGGTTCAATTGGCTCCTGTATTAGGGTTCACAAACACAACAACAAAACTCTGAAATGGGAAGGCTCTAAATAAATTGTTCTAACACCTCTCCTGCTCCACAACTTTTGCCTGGCACAGATGCCTTTGATTGTATTGAACAGTTTTGTGTAAATAAGTTGCCAGGTATTAAGACTTCCAAAATAAAGGAAAACTTGCTAGGTCTTTGGACAACTAGAGTATAAGGCAGTATTAAGGCACTTAAGAAAGAAACTAAAATCAAGACAAGACCTTGCTATTAACTGAGCTAGCTGAACGATCCTAGCATGCATGTTTCTCATAGGACTGGTAACAGCAGTGAGGACTGGGGGGACAGTGCTGAAATGTGGTCTTCGCTACCATATTGGCTTGTATGGGCAATTAGTAAGCACCTGTGGGTATGTCTACCCTGGAGCTGGGAGCGAGCCTGCTAAAAATAACTGTACAGATGTTACAGCTTGGGCTCTCAAGCCCACCCAACCCCCTGGGTCTGAGCTCGAGCTACTAACCTGAGTCTCCTCCAGAGCCACATTGTCCACTTCGCTATCTTTAGTGTGCTGGCTCAAGCTCCTTTAGCACGAGTCAGCCTACTGGGCTGGAAGGCTTGCTGTGAACTGCAGTGTAGACATACCCAGAGTGGCTCCAGAAATTCATGACTAGGGAGTTCTATCCCCACCTGCTTTAAAATTATTTAATTTAACAAATGTGTTTGGGTTTTTTTGGTTAATTAGCAGCACCCTGTATCCCCTTCCTGCCAAGAGTGCAGGCTATAATCAGATGGTATTGGTAACCTGTTGTAAAGATAGTGACTAGGGATGTAAAAGTTTAACCGGTTAACAGATAAGCATCAGTTTTGGTTAACGGTTAAACTCCACTGCTGGCCCCATGCGGCAGGCAGTGGGGTCCCACATAAAATGTGGGGGTGCTGCAGCACCCCCTGCACCCTTAGTTCACCACCTATGTGAACTCCTTAACGGTTACTCATTTAACCATAGAATTTTATAGGTTTAACGGTTACTATTTTTAAACCCTATTTACATCCCTAATAGTGACCTGAGAGAACAGTGTTGATGTTTTGCTGCTCTTCCCTCCTCTCTCACCTGGGATCATTTTAAGTGGCTTAAACCCAGTGAAATAAATTTGACTAATTTCCAAAACTGGTGCAAGGCAATTCAGCAGTGAAACTTGCATTCCTACAAGACTAAGCATAAGCAGTTTCCAAACAGGCATAATGTGTAACCTCTCTGTCCATGGTGAATTGCCTGTCTGAGGCTGCCGCCTTTTATGTTGCAGGCAGAAGAGAACTTGGGGATGGTAATGATCTTCACTCTAGTGTCAGCTGTACAAGAGAAATTAAATGAAATAGTGGATCAAATAAAAACAAGACAAGAGGAGGAAAAGAAACAGAAGGAAAGAGAAGCAGAGGAGGCAGAAAAGGTGGGTGAAGTATTCCATTTTCAGCTAACAGTTTTCTGGCTTTCCTTCCTAAAGGTGCTGTGGTTGAGGTAGGATTGATTAGCAGTAGTATTGTCCCAGACACACACAACAGGCAGAAGCAATATTTAAAACTTCAGAAGTAGTTGAAGTCAACACATTGAGCACAACTTCCCTGATTTATTAAATCATAAATATTGCACTTTCCAGGTTGAACTTTTCTGGCATTGCTTTGAAAGGTTTGGGGATGTCCTCTGACTACTTCACTCCCTTTGGACTCCCAAACAGCACAGAGAGTGGACACTGACATCATCCCTCTAGCCAAATATTCGTCCCTGAAATGAGGGAGTGCCCACTTAGCGCAGAGCTGGCGTTAACCAGCGCCATGCCATACTCCGTGTGGCTTTCATTTTAAGTGGAAGGAAGGGATGAGGAGCAGGAGGGACTAGAGTATATTGCATTACCCTCACACTGTTCTCAGATGTTGAACAGTCCCTGCGGGACCGTGGCCAGCTGTTGGAGGTTTGAACAGCCTATACAGTTTTCTGATGCTTCCTCTCTCTCCTTTATAACATGAATGCCACCAAGAAGTGGGGCAGCTCCACTCCTCTGTCAATTGACTTGGTGGAAAGGAAGTTGGATGGCTCAAACTCTAGAGTCAGCCAGACCCATTAGCCTCTTCACTGTAGCCTGGTATTTGTTTGCCACCACTAAGTAGCTCTTCCCATTCTCAAGATGTGTTAGAAGAAATTCCACCACTGAGTTTTCACTTCCTTCTTTTGGTAGCAGCTAGAGGGCTGTAGGACTCAATATCCTTTCAGTTTGGATCCCATCGCTATAGGTCTGTTCACACACTCATGCTCTTTGGTGTTTCCCAGATATTTACACCTCAGAGTGCACTGCATTTCTGAAATCCTAGATTACGAGGTTTGGCTGTGGGCTTTTACAAACACAAAGCACTCTGGAAGCCCCATCGTATGGAGGAATGTGATTGCACAGTAGGGTCATTATGTAGTTGCCATGGTGGAAGGAACAGTTATTCTCCTCTTCCTCCATGATAGAGGAGAAGTCTTGCTGGTCGTATATGTCACCCCCCTGTGTGGTACAGGTATTAAATATAAAGTTGTTCTGTGGTTTTAGGAATTTTAATAACAGATATTCATATACAAAGCATATCTGTCCAATCCATCCTTAGCACTCATGTACACACCCCTTTTTCATTGTGACTTGACCTAAACCACTAATAAGGTGCACTACCCACCTGTGTGTATGCTGCTTTATCTTATTAGTATTACATTATAGATCCAAATCAAAACAGGAATTTTCTACAATAGTCTTCTGTGAATAAATTTGAAAGCCACACATAAAAACGACTAAGAATATCACACTTTTCACTTTCTTATTGTAGTGGGGGTTAATTTGCTATAAGAAACCTAGTTAAAATTGGTGCCTAGTAGTTACTGCCTCTTGGCATACAATAATTTCAACCATAAAAGAGAATATTAATCTTAACTCTTTGCTTTGCCACTGGAATCGTAACTTTTTTTTCTTTTACAGCTATGTTTCCATGGCACTCCTGTTACAATCGAGAATTTCCTAAGCTGGAAAGCAAAGTTTGATGCAGAGCTCCTAGAAATTAAAAGAAAAAAAATGAAAGAAGAAGAGCAATCAGGCAAAAATAAATTAAGCGGTATGACTTTGCAATTTCTCCAAGTTTGCCAACTTATCAGACCAGTATGTCAAATAATGAAACCATGTCCAAGAATTTTATTTTTATAGTAAAAGATTAGTATAGTATTGTCAGATGCAAATCAAGGTCTGATTGTTAACGGGGAAGATTTATCTTGTAAACTAAGCATTAGCTTCTTATTGTTGTGCCTTAGAAAGGAGGCTTGAGCATTTGCGTTGGCGCAACTGTGAGTCCTAAATGTTTCCATTTCTCACATGAGACCCATTCAAGCATCAAGGAATGGTGAGGAAAATTGGAAAGGGGAGGAAAATGGAGAGTGATATAAGATAGTATTGCACTGTGTTGCACTGGAACATATACAAAAAGAAAAGGAGTACTTGTGGCACCTTAGAGACTAACCAATTTATTTGAACATATACAGTAACTCCTCGCTTAACGTTGTAGTTACGTTCCTGACAAATGCGACTTTAAGCGAAACGACGTTAAAGCGAATCCAATTTCCCCAGAAGAATTAATGGAAATAGGGGGGTTAGGTTCCAGGCAAATTTTTTCCACCAGACAAAAGACTATTTTGTGTGTGTGTGTGTGTGTGTGTCTGTCTGTCTCTCTCTCTCTCTCTATACACACACACGCAGACACAGTATAAGTTTTAAACAAACAATTTAACACTGGAACACAGCGATGATGATTGTGAAGCTTGTTCGAGGTGGTGAAGTCAGAGGGTGGGCTATTTCCCAGGGAACGCCTTACTGCTAAATGATGAACTAGCAATTGGCTGAGCCCTCAAGGGTTAACTCATTGCTGTTAATGTAGCCTCACGCTCTACAAGGCAGCAGGAATGGAGGGAGGGGAGATAGCATGGCAGACAGAGACACACACCCTGTGTGAGAGAGAAATGCGCATTGCTCCTTTAAGGATGCTGACCCCACTCTAAGTACACTGCCTTTTTAAGTTAATCAGCGAACTGAGATGGAGAAGCTCCCTCCGTCCTGAGCCCTGTTGTGTGTATCCCGCTGCTCTATGGAAGATGGTGTAAGCGGGGTGCAGGAGCAAGGGGGAGGGGGACACCCTGACATTAGCCTCCCTCTCCTTCGCACGCGGGACGTGTCTCTCCCCTCCCCCCCCCCACACACACAGCGAGCAGGACGCTCTGGGGAGGGCAGGAGCAGCACATGGCAGTGGGGGGAGGGACAGCTGAACTGCCAGCAATTGATAGCCTGATGGCCAGCTGCTGCACAGGGAACTTAGGGGAGCGGGGAGCTGATGGGGGGGCTACCGGTCCACCCTGGTTCCAAGCCCCCACCAGCTAGCTCCAACGGGCTGCTCGTCCTGCAAGCAGTGAACAAAGTAGGCGGCTGCCAAACGACGTTAGAAGGGAGCATTGCATAACTTTAAATGAGCATGTTCCCTAATTGATCAGCAACGAAACAACGTTAACCAGGATGACTTTAAGTGGGGAGTTACTGTAGATTGCCAGCTCCACATTAAATTATTTAGCTGAATGTAGACATTTGTATTGTTTCTGGTTTGTTACTGCAAAATAGGTGATATATTTGTTAATGCATGAGACGGGTAACCAGTATAAGGAAGACACAATGTCTTGTCCTCTGAGAGGTTTAGAAGCAGGGTTAGGTGGTGATGCAGTATTCTTACTGTCCATATAATTCAGTTTGGTCTGGCCATATGCCATAAGAGGGAGCAAAGTGACTATCAAATGGGCAAAGCCTGAGTTACCAGTAGGAATGGTCTATGCAGAAAGAAATTTTCACTCCCAGACAACTGCACAACTTGGTTGTGGCTGGAGAGGAGTCGTGATTATGGCCTATCATTGACCCCTTTCCTCCAATGGGATTACAGCCTTGTAGATCCATATCTTCTTTTTTTAGGACCATGCTGGCCCACTGAAAGTATCCCTTCCATGTTTAAAATCAGGGCAATGCTGCAGAGCTTGGCTCCATGGCACAGAAAGGGTGAAGACAATACAGAGACTTTCTGCTGGCTGACCTCCCACACAGTTAAACACAATTAAAATGATGCATTTTAAGCCAATTTGCTTGTGCATGAAGAGAACCAGGATTGTGCCCACAAAGCAAATACGAACGGTGACACTTGTGTGAAATAGATTGATATCAGAGATGTGGCTTCAGATCCTGAGGTATTGACTTTGATGGGAGTTTGACTGAATAAGGACCTCTGGATTTGGCCCCTGCAGTGTCAGAGTTTTTTGCAGTGTAGCTGTAGCCTTGTCGGTCCCAGGATATTAGAGAGACAGGGTGGGTGAGGTAATATCTTTTACTCAACCAACATCAATTGGTGAGAGAGACAAGCTTTCGAGCCACACAGAGCTTCTCCTCATGTAACTTGTGAGGATATATGTTTTTTAAAAATTTATTAGGCTAAATTAATGGAAACGTATGTTTGAAAGGATTTTGCTAAATCTGACATGTTTTAGAAGTCGTGTAGTAGCAATACAAATATATACTGAAGAAATTTAATATGAACATTAGGCATGTTAAATGGTTTTCGAGTAGACTGTAGAATAGTATAAAATGAATTCCTTTAAATTCTCAGAAGATAGGTAATATGAGCATGGAAAGAGTCATGTCCATTTTTACAAAAGCTTCCATTTTACTTTACACAGACACATGGTAGGAAGGGGAATCAAATACATGTTGAATGCAACAAACATGGGCCTGATTGGCCCAAGTGAGTTCATGGAGATGACGATCTGACCTGTTGTGCATAAATGTGATGGATCCACAGCACCATATTCTTCCTCCTTGACACTTCAGGAGCATTGTGTATGGCCTTCAGGCTGCAGGCAAAACCAGAGGAGACAGTGGTGGTATATCCTTTCTCTCAGCATTGATTTCATCTGAGGCTGCATTAATTCTTGCATGGAGCTCTTTTGCAGGGCCTGTCTCACCTGCAAGGGAAGGAATCCCAGAAAGATGGACAACATCTGCCCAGAAAACTTAAAATTTAATAGATGAGATAGGCAAAGAAGTAACTGGTCCAAGTATAGTCTGAGGAAAATGCCAGGGGTACATAAATTATCAAATATTACTTCGATGTTATTAAATATCAAAATTCTAAAAGACTCTTACAAAATTTCATGTTGCCTGGTTTTAGTAACTACATTCTAAGCTATCACTAATTTTAATATTTATTATTTCTTTTAGGAAAACAACTATTTGAAACAGATCATAATCTTGACACGTCTGACATTCAGTTCTTAGAGGAAGGTAAACTTCCGGTTTTTTTCCCCTGTTATTTGCACTGTTGAAAGACTTGTTTAGAAATCTGACTAAACTTCAAATTGTGTAGCTAAGTTATGGTTAAAGCTAAGATTTTGTCACGGTTATTTTTAGTAAAAGTCATGGACAGGTCACGGGCGATAAACGAACATTCACGGAGCCCATGACCTGTCCGTGACTTTTACTAAAAATAACTGGGCGGGCAGAGCAAGGAAGGGGGCAGGAATGGAGTCCCTATGGCCGCAGCAAGGTCGCAGCCACGGGGTGGACTCAGCCCCCGCTCTGGAGCTGGCCGCAGCTGCAGGATAGGGTGCGTGGCTCTGACTGCAGCCACCACCAAGCCCTGGCTGCAGTGTAGGATGGGGGTGTATGGCCCCCACTGCAGCCACCAGGCTGGGGCATGTGGCCCTGGCTGCAGCCCCTGCCAAGCCCAGGACGCCATGGGGCTGGGGTGTGTGGCCCCAGCAGAAGCCGTGAGACTGGGGTGCATGGTCCTGATTCCAGCCAGCCCCAGTTGAAGGGCAGGGGCATACAGTCCTGTCTCCGCCAGCGTAGAAGTCATGGAGTTCCGGTAATGTCACTGAATCTGTGACCTCCGTGACTAAATCGTAGACTTAGTTATGGTTAAAAGCTGTCTTAAATGTTTGTTTAATGTGGGGAGAACTTCTTTAGCAGAAATATTGTGAAGTAGTGTTTTTTTTAAAAAAAACAAACAAACAAAAAACCAAACAAACCCAAAACACTTAGAGCATTAGCAAAATATGTCTTCTTATAAACCAGCTTTAAAAGAGTTTTAAGTTAAACCAATGTAATTTTCTCATGTAGCCAAGGCCTTATTAACTCACTTGATGCACAAGAAGCAATAGAATTCAGCTGTCTCTTGGCACCTTAAAAACTAACAGATTTATTTGGGCATAAGCTTTTGTGGGTAAAAAACCCACTTCTTCAGATGCATGGACTCCATGTTTTTTACCCAGGAAAGCTTATGCCCAAATCTGTTAGTCTTTAAGGTGCCACCAGACTCCACATTGTTTTTGTGGATTCAGACTGACACGGCTACCCTTCTGATACTAGCTGTCTCCTGGCTTTCTTGACTCTTTAGGTCTTTTGGAAGTACAAAAACAGTAAAATCTTACTTTGTCACTGATATTGGCAGATAACTCTGAATGCACACAAGTAGAAGAGGCTGTTGAATTGGGGAGTGTATATTTTTATGCAGGTCCTGCCATGTTGATGATATCATCAGCAACTTTTATAGTAGAAGAATAGACTGCTATGTACAGTTTATTTAAAGGCGTTCGGGTCTTCACCAAGTTTTTTTTTTTCCCCATGTAAATGACCTTTACTTTAAAGCATTAACTTTTGAACCATATGGTGGCCCTAATTCAGTGTGCAGCTGGTCCTACTCCTGTCAGTGACCAAACGCCAACTGACTTCAGTAAGAACAGGATCTGGCCCTAAATCAGGATGTTGCTTTGGTGCCCTCTACCATGGGCACAGCTGAGGTTTGCATGACAACATGAGACTGAGTAAGAAACTGCAGTTTAGTTTTAAATAACTCCACTTTAATAGAGTGCCATATTGTAACTCTGACATTAATACACAATGGGAAGGGGGTGGATAAATCTCAAACCTTTTCTATATTGTTACCTTTTAATTGAAAACAGATGCCTCCTGTGAAATACTTGCAGGTGAGAAATCTAAGCCTGGGATTGTTTTAAGTGGCCAGTAGATGTCACCATTGTTCCATGCAGACCCAGCTGTGACATAGTGCAGGTTTTATCAGTCATTTCTTTAGCTGTCTCAGAAGGAAATATGAACATGTACAAAGCTGCACTTCCAGCATCTCTCTGGACTAGTCTACACTAAAGCGCTAAAGTGGTGCAGCTGCACCGGGTCTGGTGAAGACGTTCTCTGCCAAGGGTGGGCAAATTTTTTGCCACATCTGGGTTGCAAAACTGTATGGAGGGCCAGGTAGGGAAGGCTGTGCTCCCCCAAACAGCTTGTCCCCCCTGCCCCTATCCGCCCCTTCCCACTTCCCACCCCCGACTGCCTCCCTCAGAACACCCGACACATCCAACCTCCCCTGCTCCTTGTCCCCTGACCGCCTCCTTCTCCCCCCACTCCCCGGAACCTCCACCCCATCCAACTGCCTCCCCCTCCCTGTCCCCTGGCAGGCCCCCCAGGACTCCCACGCCTATCCAGCCCAACCCGTAGTTTGCCCACCTCTTTTCTATGCTGACTGGAGAGAGCTCTCCTGTCGGCATAATAAAACCACCTCTGAGAGGTGGTAGCTGTGTCCACACTGGCACTTAGGTCAGTGTAACTTAATGTTGCTCGGCAGGGGGGTGGCTTATTCAAACCCTGAGTGACATAAGTTATACCAACATAACCTGTAGTGTAGACAAGCCCTAAGACTTGCTATGACCACCACTGAAACCTTGAAACGATGGGGTTTTTGTTGTTTTTTGTTTTTTTTTGTGGAAGTACACGTGTTTAAATTTTATCTGCTCTGCTTTTTCCCATTAGACATCATAAGTGATTTAAATATAGAACTCTTGAATATATTTTTCATGGTTTTTTCCCCATAAGTCTGGCCTTAGCAGTTACTTAAAATATAATTTTATTTTTCATGTGTGTAACCAATAAGAAGGATCGACGTATGAAAAAGGGTGGTTGGCTTTAAAGAAAAATTTGTCAGGTTTTGTTGCTTCCTTGTAAATCTCATATAGCTTTGCAATTTTTCCCTCTGTGTAAAGTAACTGATACTGCTTCAGGAGCTAAATTCGTTTGGAAAATTTCAGACTGTTGCTTGGTGTGCTGAGAAGAGGGAGATTTGAGGCATATGGAAAGAACTTATGTTGGTCTAACCAGCATTCTTCTAAACTGCTGTAGGTCAGATGTTCTCAAATAACATTCCAGTAGTTGCTGTCCTGAATGCGACGTGTGGCATTATCATGTTAGATGTAGTGTTTGAGATGTTGTGTTTCTAATATTCCCATAGACCCATATTTTGCATTTAAGCATAGAGTAGCTTCATACACATGTCCCATTGATTTTTTTTTTATTTTTCTTTTTAAATTTATTTTCTTACTTACACTTGTGTTTGCAAGATTGGGGCCATAGAGACCTTGCAGCTTCCAGGAACTGATACACTTATCTTGGAATGAATCGGATAGTTGCCATCTCTTGGAACTAGCAGTGGTAACATCAGTTCATCAATTGGCTGTGGATATTTTACCTATGTCACAGTCAGCTCTGTTAAACACTGGGGTGGGGAAAGCATCATTATTCTAGTTAATCAGAAATGAGGGGTGGGGTTGTTCCTCCACCTCTCCCCATTCTGTTCAAGTCAACATGTGTGAACCAAACAGTAAAGTTCATTAAATTTGGACCAGCAACATGGAATAACTGTAAATAGTTGGCACTGGGGAATTGTTTTCTGTGGTGAAGCAGAGGACTCAAAGGTTCTTAGACAATCTGATCTTTTCAACTAGCTCAGAGGTTTTCAACCTTTTTTTTTTTTTCATTTGCGGACCACTGACAAATTTCAAATGGAGGTGCGGACCCCTTTGGAAATCTTAGACGCAATCTGTGGACCACGAAGGGTCCACGGACCACAGGTTGAAAACCACTGAGTTAGCTGATGGAGAAGTAGCAGAGCAACACGTCTTTCTTTTCTGTCTGAAGAATGAGGGAAAAACCCCTAATTTTCTTTTTCCTGTTTCCATAAAAATCCATAATAAAACACTGTTTTATTTTTCCCCCCTTACAGCTGGAAACAGCGTGGAAGTGGATGAATCCTTGTTCCAGGAAATGGATGACTTGGAGTTGGACGATGAAGAGGATGACCCTGATTACAACCCTGTTGATTTAGATAGTGACTAAACTGAAATTGCTGAACTGGCTGTGTCATTAGTATGCTTGGACACATGTAGGGAGAAAGAGGCAGTCAGGAAAGCCACAGCATCTGTGGCTCTACCAAGCATGTATTGGTTTTCATTTTTGAAGGAAAAAAACCAAACTCTTTTAATTTCAGGAGAATACTCTTCTGATGACTTTCATCATAATTAATAAATTGGCTTTAACATTTCGAATGTGAAATGTTAGGCATATTGTTAACCTGTATGAGGTCTAGAAACCCAGACATCTGTTCTGTTCTCCCTTCCCACTTCAATAACTGCCCTTGAAGAGATCAGACATGCAAGGTGGAAAGGTGCTAGGGCAGATGCTGCATGGGCGGCAGTACAAAGGTGTGCTGAGCACCTGTTCTGTTCTCTTCAGCCTGAGATACGTGTGGAAGTTCTGGTGAAGAAATGGGGAGTGCTTACTATAAACCTGCTCTATCTGTGGGACTCTACAATGCTTCGTATCCAATTTATTAATGATGCTTGTAACCGTTCTCATTCATTAACGGCTAGAGAGAGACTGACTGGTGGTGACCTTCCAACTTCACACCACCTCCTCAAAGTTCCATGTTAGATGATATCCTTCCTCTTCCCCATACTACAGCACCACCACCAATAACACTGCTGATGTTAAAGATAAAATAGTTTCTGCATTAGAAAGGTGATTTGATAACTTGGCCATTTCAGGATACATAGGGTTTAAAATTGACATCTTGGATCCAATTTTTTTAAAAGTAAAACCAGAGCAGTAAAAACCCTTTAATTGCTTTTCTTTTCAAATTTTAACTTTCTTGGCCATAATCCAGACAAGAATTTGGAAAAAAGTTCTAAAGGGGGGACATGGAGGCCTTAAAATAATTTTCAAACGTTTGATAGATCAGTTTGAAAGGCAACTTCTATTTTGAACTTGTGCAGTAGTTAACCTTTATTGAAAATGTTATAAAAACAATTTAATTAATGGGACTTATTCTCTACAATCAGCAGAGTACAAGACCACACCATTGTCATTAAACTTGAGTAACAGTTCAGAATACTGTGTCTCTCCTAGATACCATGGCACCTTGTAATTACTAGGTGTGGCATTACGTTGAAGTCAACCGTGGTGAAAAGTCTGTTAGTGCAAGATAGAGCGAAAAGATCCAGCCAAGCTGCAGGAACCAACATGCAGATGTTAGCTCAGCTGTTTCCTTGGCGTTAGAGTGGCATCAGCTTGCTCTGTGCTTTGCTGCACTGTTTTGTGTTCCACAATAGTACAGCTAGGAGAAGAGCAATAGGATTGCTGGAAGATCACAGGCTATGGAGAGAGGTGCGAAATGGAAGACTATTGCTAATGAGAGGAAGATGTAGCATGTGAGTGTGGGTCTAAGAGTAAGGAGGATGCTGTATTTGGCTTAGAAGAAGGAACAGGAGAACATTTTAAATGGAGAAATAGAGGAAAGTGAATAAACCAAGGCAAGAGATATGAAGCAAAAGTGGATAACTGAATTGGGGAGGGAAGGCTAGTGAGATATGGAGGGAGGGGAGAAGACACTATTGTAACTCCTCTGCGATTATAGATCAAGCTGCAATAGATGTTTGCTATTGATCATCAGTTATAAATGAAAATCCAAGGATCTCAGTGTTGCTAAATATTTTAGCAGGTTTACTTCTTGTTTATGAAGATACGATCTCGCTTCCTCTGATGGAAAAATATTCATAATGTAATATAACATTTTTCAAAGATGACTTGAGGCTCTTTTGAATAAAGTAGTTTGGGATACTGTATACAAAAGGAACTAAGTACAGGTATGCCTTGTTATCGTATGAGTGATTGTTCAAACAATAACTAGGCATAAAGCTAATTTCAAGACAGAGGTCTCTGAATAAATTGGGATCAGGGAGCTGCCAAGCCTCTAGATGATGGAGGTTTGTGTGCGCACTCTAAATTTTAATGTATTTTTAGTATGACTATTTTAGCTATCAGGGCTTCAAACAAGTTAATTTTTTTTGTATGCGGAGTGTTTACTGCTATTGCCACATTTGTTCTGAGAACTAGAAATATTTAACTTTTAGTTACATATTTAGAAATGGGAACCTTCAGCCCAGAAGCCCCTATGTAGCATGATACTGTCACATTCTGGGGTGCATTTCAGACCTGTGAGGGCTTGTCACTGCTTGCCCTGCAACCTTGTGTGCCTCAGTGCTTTACTGTTGTAGCTCCCAATCTGGGCCACCCACAGACAGCCTGCCAGCATACAGGTCACACTCTGAGTGTCCGCATATAGCTATACGCTTGGTCCAGCAACTCTGACCCCAGCAGCCTGTCAACAGCATACTAGTGTCACACTGACTTCCAGCAACCTTGGTTACTACTTTCAGGATGACCCCGACACGCTCCCAAATTTTGGACTGTTCAGTTATTAGAGGTCCTTTGCAGCTGTAAAGGGTCAAAATTCAGCTGTTTGCTATTCTCCTGGAGTTATCAAACAGTTCAGTTTAAACACAACACTGGATTAGTTTGTAGTTAGATAAATTTATTTCATTTTTTAATCTTAAAATAGGTTTTAAGTGAGTACAAGTATTAGGTATTAAAGTCAGAAATGGTTACAAGAGAAATAAAGACAAAATGCTTTCTAGTAGCTAAAACTTAACAAGCTAGACTTGGTTCAAGGTAAAATCCTTACCGCAGGTTCTCAGCAACACAGATGACCATATTCTCTGTTCAGGGTTTCCCCTCAGAGTCAAAGAGGTGGTTACTGTGTCTCTCTTAGGTGAAAGAGAGACAGAGGCAGGGAGAGATCTGTTGGGGGTGTTTTTGCCCCTCCCTTTTATAGTCGAGTCACCCTTTGCAATGGATTCTTCTAAAGATTACCCCTTAAAGCAAAGTTTATTCAAACAGTAAAGAAGGTGACATGGAGTTGGGTGGTGAAGGTGGTTCCTTGCTCTTTCTTCTCCCCTGTGTATGCTGAAATGCAGATTTGCCTTATCTCCTGCCATTTCCCCTCTTGCTGTCTCAAGGATCCTGATTACTATTTATATGTACATTGAGGTAAACACACATTTTGTTGTGTTGGATAAACCTGTTGAACAACTTTTGCCAAGGCAGGGCTGGGTGGGTTTGAATATGTGCTGACAATATCATACAGGGGGCGTTTATAACTTTACATATAATGTTGCTACATGTAGTAAGAAGATGGCCTGAAACATAAGGCCTTGTATCAGAGACCTGGGATAAAGTAATGGTCATAACTTGCTAATATAAAGCAAAGTTAAGTTGTGAGCAAAAAGTAGGCCCGGATCACAGAATCTGGCAAGAACAGGGCTGATATTGCAGAAACACATATTCCTAAGTAGTGCTAGGCATAAGAATATAAATGCAAACACATTCCAGAAAGGTGGTACCAGAACACCTTGATGCCAGCACATTCCCCAACGATAACAGAAACACACTGACCCATCCTAAAGATAAGGTCAGGATGACAGTATGATGGATAGAGATGTTTGGATCAAACCAACACATACAAGGTAATTGGTGGCACCCTAATACATCAGGGTCAATACGTAATTTTTTTGATTTGGTGTGTAAGAGGTATCTCAGAGGGAGTGTCTTTGGCCAGCCTAGGGAGCAGTGGACAGTCCTGCCACTGACTGAGCTGCATCCATTGTCACGAGCATACATGTGCTAGTATCCTTGTAGAGTCTGCCAGGTGCTATTCCTGTGCTTCGTCGACAATAAACCTGGCTGGGTGCCTTCGCTGCTAAACCAAGTCTTGTGGTCTTATTGGGCAGTTCGATTGAAGCCTGCTAAACTGGGTATCTGGCCAGAGCCAGTGCAGTACTCAGAGAGAACACGTGCATGCAGCCAAACATCTGATGACACTACATACATTTCACCATGATATTTTTGGCCAGAAAGTTACTCGTTTCCAGATGATACCTTACAAAAGATGTTTTGTACAAAAATATATTACAATAGTATGTAAGGTGTGAATACAGGAGTGTTTTTGGTCACAGTTACAGAACAAGATTATCCATTCATATGACTCAACTACTTGTTTAGAAAGATTTTGGTAGTCATTAGGGCGGTCAAGCGATTAAAAAAATTAATTGTGATTAATCATGCTGTTAATAATAGAATACCATTTATTTAAATATTTTTGGATGTTTTCTACATTTTCATATATACTGATTACAATTACAACACAATATAAAGTGTACAGTGCTCACTATATTTTTTATTACAAATATTTGCACTGTAAAAAACAAAAAATAGTATTTTTCAATTCACCTAATACAAGTACTGTAGTGCAATCTCTTTATCGTGAAAGTTGAATTTACAAATGTACAATTATGTACAAAAAATACCCTGCGTTCAAAAATAGAACAATGTACAACTTTAGAGCCTAGAAGTCCACTCAGTCCTACTTCTCGTTCAGCCAATCGCTCAAACAAGTTTGTTTACATTTGCAGAAGATAATGCTGCCTGCTTCTTGTTTACAATGTCATCCGAAAGTGCAAACAGACATTCACGTGACACTGTTGTAGCTGGCATCGCAAGATATGTACATGCCAGATGTGCTAAAGATTCATACGTCCCTTCATGCTTTGGCCATCATTCCAGAGGACATGCTTCCATGCTGATTATGCTCTTCAAAAAAAAATAGTGCGTTAATTAAATTTGTGACTGAACTCCTTGGGGGAGAATTGTGTATCTCCTGCTCTGTTTTACCTGCATTCTGCAATATATTTCATGTTATCGCAGTCTCGGATGATGATCCAGCACATGTTGTTCATTTTAAAAACACTTTCACTGCAAATCTGAAAAACACAAAGAAGATACCAATGTGAGATTTCTAAAGATACCTACAGCACTCGACACAAGGTTTAAGAATCTGAAGTGCCTTCCAAAATCTGAGGGACGAGGTGTGGAGCATGCTTTCAGAAGTCTTAAAAGAGCAACTCTTTGATGCAGAAACTTCAGAACCCGAATGAGCAAAAAAGAAAACCAACCTTCTGCTGGTGGCATCTGACTCATGATGATGAAAATGAACATGCATCAGTCAGCAGTGCTTTGGATCGTTATCAAGCAGAACCCATCATCAGCATGGACACGTCCTCTGGAATGGTGATAGAAGCATCAAGGGACATATGAATAGCGCATCTGGCATGTAAATATCTTGCAGCGCCGGCTACAACAGTGCCATTCAAACACCTTTTCTCACATTTAGGTGACATTGCAAACAAAAAGCAGTCAGCATTATCTCCTGAAAATGTAAACAAACTTGTTTGAGCGATTGGCTGAACAAGAAGTAGGACAGAGTGGACATGTAGGCTCTAAAGTTTTACATTGTTTTGGTTTTGAGTGCAGTTATGAATAAAGCAAAAAAACCCCAAAACCAACATCTTAATTTCTGGCAACTTTAAGGAAATTCCATATTTCAAGAAAATTAAAGAAAAAGCTCAGAAAAACTAGAATAGACTGAAAAACCTAATTATGACCACACACTCCCATGTCAGTTCTGTAAGATCATGTGAAATACATTCTCCAGTCCCACAGATGACTTAAGTAAATGGCTTCTTTTCAGTGTCATTCCAGACCAAAAGAAAGTGGGAGTTGTGGGTGTGATGTTGCACTCTATATGATTTTATAAAAATATGCTAATGAGTGTGAATATAATGTAACTGGAATATGCTTCATGCAAAAGGTCTCTTGTAAGGTATCATTACAAAGTTTATAATCTACTGAGTGTGGTCATCCTATTTGTATAAATGTATCACTCTTGTATCTGAAACCAGAAATATGAAATATAACTCTGAGGTCCTATTGTAGTTGTACAAAGTGTGGGCCATTAATAATGGTTTGGAATCTTAATGGCTCCCATTAACTAGGACAATTGACTGTAGATGGCTCTGTTTTACTTGTAAGTCTTCCTGTATACGTGTGGGCTGGCAAGTGGGTAATGAAGTCTTACAGAGAAGTGATCATGTCACCTGAACTGGAATCCATCTTTAACCTGGTGCTTTTCCATTGAGAAGGAGGGGTGGGAACCCAGAGGGACAAAGGATTCCCGCCTTATGCAAAAGATATATAAGTGGGTGGAACAGAACAAATGGGGCGGCCTTCATGAGAAATCCCCTAGCTACCATCTGAGCTGGAACTAGGGCTGTACTGGGGAAAGGACTGTGCCCAGAGTAGGAAGGTGTCCAGTCTGTGAAAGAAACTTATTGAAACATCTCTGAGGGTGAGATTTTATCTGAATTCAGTTTTATTACTGAACTAGGCTTAGACTTGCGTACTTTATTTTATTTTGCTCGGTAATTCACTTTGTTCTGTCTGTTACTACTTGGAACCACTTAAATCCTACTTTCTGTATTTAATAAAATCACTTTTTACTTATTAATTAACCCAGAGTATGTATTAATACCTGGATGGGGTGGGGTGGGGGGGGGGGACAGCTGTGCATATCTCTCTATTGGTGTTATAGAGGGCAAACAATTTATGAGTTCATCCTGTATAAGCTCTATACAGGGTAAAATGGATCTATTTGGGGTTTGGACCCCACTGGGAATTGGGCATCTGAGTGTTAAAGACAGGAACACTACTTAAGCTGCTTTCAGTTAAGTCTGAAGCTTTGGGGCATGTGGTTCAGACCCTGGCTCTGTGTTGGAGCAAACTAGCATATCTGGCTCAACAAGACAGGGGGCTGGAGTCCCAAGCTGTCAGGGAAAGCAGGGGCAGAAGTAGTCATGGCACATCAGTTGGCAGCCCCAAGGGGGTTTCTGTGATCCAACCCGTCACAGTGGATTCTGAGACCATGGAGTTAAAATTGTCACTTGGGGTCTGAAATCACAGTTGCCAACTTTCACATAGTAAATAAGCACCCCAACTTTCACAATAAGCCAAAAATCAAGCTAATCCCATTTCAAAACAAGGCCAAAACAAGCCAATCCCTAAGAACCCCAACACTCTATGTGATTAGATCCCCCCGGCGTGCAGTCTGGGACTGTGGTGGGCCTGCTGTGCACCCCTGACTCTCTCCCCCCTTGCCCCTGCTTACCGGGAGCCAATCAAAAAAAAAGAAGCAACAAGCTGCAAGCCAAACAACCTACAAGCCAAAAAGTAGCCGATAAGCAACTCACAAGCCAATTAAGCCAAAAACAAGTCCAATTTCTGTGTTGTTTTTCCCATGGGTTTGGCATGTCTGCCTGAAATGTCTCTCTTCGAAGTCAACTGCAAAACTCCAATCGTTTTCAGTGGGCACAGGGTTGAGTCTCAGAGGTGTGCTTAGTGCCAGTTTGTACACATCAGCAGATGACACTGGCATCTTACTCAAAACTGGGCGTAGGCAATGCCTTCCCTATGGGGATCTTCCCAATCCCTAGGCCACACTGAGGACATTTTTCATTAAAATTTAGCAGAAATGTTCCTTTGTATGGCTTAATCCCAGGCTCCAGCCATAGGGTTTTAACTGCCATCTTTATGCTGATGATTCTCAGATCTACATCACCATTTCTTTTTTTCCTCTTTCCATTTCTCCTGTCTTCCTTAATCATGCTGCTGGTATGAAAAAGTTGGCGTGAAAGTGTAAACTAGTATACTATCGTTTGAATAAAGAAAAGGAGTACTTGTGGCACCTTAGAGACTAACAAATTTATTTGAGCATAAGCTTTCATGAGCTACAGCTCACTTCATCAGATGCATTCAGTGGAAAATACAGTGGGGAGATTTATATACATAGAGAACATGAAACAATGGGTGTTACCATACCCACTGTAACCAGAGCGATCACTTAAGGTGAGCTATTACCAGCAGCAGAGCAGGGGGGAGCGAGGAGGGGAACCTTTTGTAGTGATAATCAAGGTGGGCCATTTCCAGCAGTTGACAAGAACGTCTGAGGAACAGTGGGTGCGGGGGGGGGGGGGAATAAACATGGGGAATTAGTTTTACTTTGTGTAATGACCCATCCACTCACAGATTGACAGAGCCAGAAGAGTACCCAGAAGTCACCTACGACAGGACAGGCCCAACAAAGAAAATAACAGAACGTCACTAGCCATCACCTTCAGCCCCCAACTAAAACCTCTCCAACGCATCATCATGGATCTACAATCTATCCTGAAGGACGACCCATCACTCTCACAGATCTTGGGAGACAGTCCAGTCCTTGCTTACAGACAGCCCCCCAACCTGAAGCAAATTCTCACCAGCAACTACACAACAGAACCACTAACCCAGGAACTTATCCTTGCAACAAAGCCCGTTGCCAACTGTGTCCACATATCTATTCAGGGAACACCATCATAGGGCCTAATCACATCAGCCACACTATCAGAGGCTTGTTCACCTGCACATCTACCAATGTGATATATGCCATCATGTGCCAGCAATGCCCCTCTGCCATGTACATTGGTCAAACTGGACAGTCTCTACGTAAAAGAATAAATGGACACAAATCAGATGTCAAGAATTACAACATTCAAAAACCAGTTAGAGAACACTTCAATCTCCCTGGCCACTCGATTACAGACCTAAAAGTGGTAATACTTCAACAAAAAGACTTCAAAAATAGACTCCAATGAGAGACTGCTGAATTGGAATTAATTTGCAAACTGGATACAATTAACTTAGGCTTGAATAGAGCCTGGGAGTGGATGTGTCATTACACAAAGTAAAACTATTTCCCCATGTTTATCCCCCCCCCCGCCCCACTGTTCCTCAGACGTTCTTGTCAACTGCTGGAAATGGCCCACCTTGATTATCACTACAAAAGGTTCCCCCCCTCCCCCCTCCCCCCGCCCAGCTCTCCTGCTGGTAATAGCTCACCTTAAGTGATCACTCTTGTCACAGTGTGTATGGTAACACCCATTGTTTCATGTTCTCTATGTACATAAATCTCCCCACTGTATTTTCCACTGAATGCATCCGATGAAGTGAGCTGTAGCTCACGAAAGCTTATGCTCAAATAAATTGGTTACTCTCTAAGGTGCCACAAGTCCTCCTTTTCTTTTTGCTAATACAGACTAACACGTCTGCTGCTCTGAAACCTATCATTTGAATAGTTTTACTGTTGAGTTTTTTAATTCAGACATACTCTGGGAATTTGAGTCACATTACTCAATGTAATGTGTTTTTATTCAGACATTTTGAACTCTTTTCACATTTCTAAGAACTACCCTGTTTTGTAATCTTTCACTAGCAGTCAGCCCTCAGTTCAAAGGTTGGAAGAGATTAAAAGAAAAAAAACCCACCCCCATAAAACTCCAATCAGGTTGCACACCAGCTGTAAAAAAAGTATTCGCCTGTTTCTAGGAGTGAGTATCAGTCTTGTGTATTCAAGTGGAAGGCAGGAGTGTGGGCTTGTGTCTTGGAGCAGCAGAAATAGAGCAGAGAAGGTAAATATTATTTTATTATATATTACTAAAACATCTCCATCAGTAAATCTGTGAATGAATTAAATATCTTATGAGCTTCAGCAGTGAACTGTATGCAGTGGAAATATTTTCCATCGCTGTTCTTTGGCCATAAGCTGAGTGGCATGGGAATCTGATCCTCAAATGCTTTTTTTGGTGTGGTTATCCAACAAAGAAGTCACAACACCAGTGTGTGTTAAAGAGTTGACTGGTGAAAGTAAATGTAATCTGAGCCATCGTTTGTTTTACAGTATCAGCATGACGATGGAGCTTTCAACTGGCAATGGGTAGTTCCTGCTGTGTCAGCAGAGGTGGGTGGAAAAGTTAAGGGAGAAATGGGTTTGTGTAGGAGTACAACTGTTGCACCTGGCTGGCCTGATGCCATTCTACACATCAGTGCTGGAATATGAGATTTGTAGAAAAGTTATAACTCCTGTACTCCTGCATATGAGTGACCACCCTAGACCAGCCCTTTTGCAGCGTCCATCAAGCTGAAAACTTCTGTAGAGCTTGTAGTGCAGCCTGAAGGGTAAAAGGAAGCGTTATTAAACCTTAGCGTTATTGTTGGGCTGTATAATTATGAACTTTTCTTTGTTATAACTGGTTCACATGGAATAAATAAGGTCCCTAAAAGAGGAAGGGGATTACTTTCAAACAACTGGTTTATAACATAAAAAAGGTCATTTTGTTTCCATGTAAAGGCTGTAACTAACTGTTTTAATAGATAAGTGAGTGTATGTTACTAATCATTGAACCTTTAAGCAGTGAAAGTACATGTTGGGATGGCTGCCATGTGTTTTAAATCGGCAACCATGTCGTAGATGTGTCAGCCATCCTTAACGCTGTAATGCTTGCAGTCAGGAGCACAGTACATAACAATATTCAAATGCCCCATGGCAGAAAGAGGAAAAAGAAAACCCTCAGGAGCTGAGTATCTTAAACGAAAGGCTGAGAAGGAAAAAGACCAAGCAAAACAGCAGGGATCCTTCCTGAAATATCTTCTCTTTAATCCAAATAAAAATGGAAGCAGTTCACAGCATCCAGATGAAGGAATTTTACTTGGAGAGGAGGTTAGCTCACATCCACGTGGAAGCAGTTTGGAACATCAAGATGAAGGTACATTACTTCGAGATGAGGGAAGCTCACATCCACAAAAAAGCAGTTTGGAAACTCAAGCTGATGGAAACTTACTTCTAGATGAAGACAGCTCACAGCATCAGACTGATATGGAAGTGGAGAATATTTATTCACCTTCAGAGACTGTCATAAATATAAAGGGAAGGGTAAACCCCTTTAAAATCCCTCCTGGCCAGAGGAAAAATCCTCTCGCCTATAAAGGGTTAAGAAGCTAAAGGTAACCTCGCTGGCACCTGACCAAAATGACCAATGAGGAGACAAGATACTTTCAAAAGCTGGGAGGAGGGAGAGAAACAAAGGGTCTGTGTGTCTGTTGGTATGCTGCTTTGCCGGGGATAGAAGAGGAATGGAGTCTTAGAACTTTTAGTAAGTAATCTAGCTAGGTATGTGTTAGATTATGATTTCTTTAAATGGCTGAGAAAAGAATTGTGCTGAATAGAATGACTATTTCTGTCTGTGTGTCTTTTTTGTAACTTAAGGTTTTGCCTAGAGGGATTCTCTATGTTTTGAATCTAATTACCCTGTAAGGTACCTACCATCCTGATTTTACAGAGGTGATTCCTTTACTTCTATTTACTTCTATTTCTATTAAAAGTCTTCTTGTAAGAAAATGGAATGCTTTTTCATTGTTCTCAGATCCAAGGGTTTGGGTCTGTGGTCACCTGTGCAAATTGGTGAGGATTTTTACCAAACCTTTCCCAGGAAGTGGGGTGCAAGGGTTGGGAGGATTCTGGGGGGAAAGACGTGTCCAAACTACGTTTCCCAGTAAACCCAGTTAGAGTTTGGTGGTGGCAGTGGTTATTCCAAGGACAAAAGATAAAATTAATTTGTACCTTGGGGAAGTTTTAACCTAAGCTGGTAAAAGTAAGCTTAGGAGGTTTTCATGCAGGTCCCCACATCTGTACCCTAGAGTTCAGAGTGGGGGAGGAACCTTGACAGAGACACATGCAGAAATTGAAGTAAATGAAGTAGAAGGAAGAAAGGATGAGGAAGTTACAAACAAGTTACAGTATGGGGACCCAGTTTCATGGCCCAGATGTGACGAGAGTGTGTGAGAAATTTTCACGGAACATGGACCCGAACAAGTTCACCAATTTTCCTCCCCTAAGGATGGAAATAAAAGAAAATTCTCTGCTCAGCATTACAAGAGGAAACTCATTAATGGGGAAGAAATTCATCGATACTGGTTACAATATTCAGTGTTGAAGGACTCTGTGTTTTGCTTTTGCTGCAAGTTGTTTAGAAATCAAGTAATTGGTACATCACCTACTGAATATGGTTCGAAAAACTGGAAAAACAGATCTTCAATTCTCTCTTCCCATGAAAGAAGTACAGAACACCTGGAATGTTTTCAAAATTGGAAAGAACTTGAATTACGATTGAAAAAAAGAAAAACTATCGATGAAGAAAATGTACGTGTGATCAAGGAAAAAGAAGAATATTAGCAACAAATATTAGAGCGTCTGATTGCTTTAGTGAGAGTTCTCAGTGTGCAAAATTTAGCATTCCGCGGCCACAGTAGAAATGAAAAATTTTACACTCCAGGTAACGGAAACTTTTTAAAATTTGTCGAATAACTAGCTTTCTTTGATCTAGTCATGAAGGAGCATCTACGTAAAATAACTGATCATGAAACACAGGTTCATTACTTAGGAAAAAATATGCAGAATGAACTGATTCAAATCCTAGCAAATGCCATTAAAAAGAAAATTGTAGAAGCTGCCCACTCGGCAAAATACTTTTCAATAATACTGGACTGTACACCAGATGTGAGTCATGTTGAACAAATGACGATGATCATTCGTTTTGTGGATATGGAAAAGTCTGCAGATGAAGATAATGTTGAAGTGCTCATAAAGGAACATTTTTTGGGTTTTGTACCACTGAAGGAGATGACTGGATGACTGAAACTATTGAAACATGTCATAATCTATTGAAAACTTACGTGGTCAACACTATGATAATGGGAGTAATATGAAGGGTAAAGACAACGGTGTGCAAAGGAGAATGATGGAAATCAATCCTAGGGCCTTTTTCGTTCCTTGCAGTGCGCACTCTCTGAATTTGGTTGTCAATGATGCTGCTAGATGATGTTTGGAGGCAGGCAGTTTCTTTGACCTGGTGCAACGTGGTTATGTGTTTTTCTCAGGCTCAACACGCCATTGGGAGATTCTGACTTGCCATGTACATTCTGTAACTCTGAAACCACTTAGTCAGACAAGATGGGAGAGTCGCATTGATGCTGTGAAGGCCCTTTGCTATGAACTTGGAAACATTTATGATACCCTAATTGAAATTTCTGATTATACTACCTTTACTGGATCATCTGGCAATATGGCACATTCAGACGCAGAAGCTCTTCCAAATGGCCTTTCCAAGTTCAAATTTGTGACTGCACTCATTTTGTGGTGTAACATCCTTTTTGAGATTAACCTCACTAGTAAGCAGCTTCAGAAAAAGAACTTGAACATACATTTTGCTATTCAAAAACTGCAGCAAACTAAAAATATTCTGGAGGAATTCAGAAGTGATGAAGGATTTGAAAGAACACTAGTAGATTCTCTCGAGCTTGCTGAAGAAATAGACTTTCTGACAGAATTTGAACCAGAGCCAGTTCACATTTGGCAAAAGAAACAGCAGTTTTTGTATGAAGGAGGAGACACACTCATTCAGAACCCAAAACAAAGGTTCAAAGTGAATTTCTACTTTGCAGTCTTTGATGCTGCTATTCACTTGGTTGATGAAAGATTTCAATGGATACAGCAGCTAGAGTCAGTATTTGGCTTTCTATACAACATCCACAGCTTGCAAAAGAAAACAGCAAAACAGATAAGAGAATTTTGTATAAAACTGGAGTCGGCATTGACTCATGAAAATTCAAAAGACATCGATGCTACAGATTTGTGTAGTGAGCGTCAGGCTTTTTCAAGACGACTTAAGAAACATTCCACTCCTGAAGAAGTACTAAGTTTGTTTGTGCAAATAAACTCTCAGACAGTTTTCCAAACATTTTTATAGCTTTATACATTCTTTTAACTTTGCCAGTTTCCGTAGCTAGTGGGGAACGTAGCTTTTCAAAGTTAAAATTGATAAAAACATATTTGTGTTCAACAATGGTGCAAGAGAGACTTGTTGGACTTGCCACAATGTCAATAGAGCATGAAATAGCTGGAAAACTGGATCTAAAAGAACTAGTGACTGAATTTTCAAAACTTAAAGCAAGAAAAGTCATGTTTTAAGAGCACAGATTGTTTTTTATTTGGAGCGTTTTGTAAATACAGGTTAACGTTCATTGCAGAGTTTTCTTATTTCTTTCTATATTGGATGTGGTGGTAATGGCAGTTAAAACAGGATAGTGTAATGGATGATTTTGGATTTGTAATAATAAAAATTATAATTAACATTTTAATAAATTTTTATTTGAAATCGGACTGAAATATCATCTAGCTGTCACGTACAAATCTATTCTGAAAATTTTGTGTCTCTATTTTATCCGATCTCAGAAACATTGGTTGGCCAGATGGATGGACTCAGAAACTGAATAAGTAAGCTTCTGTTTAAAACAAAAAAACAGAGTAAAAGTAAAGAGTAAAAAAGGGGCAAAATGTTTCCCAGTTTACCAAAAATGTCAGCCTAGATCTGTCCTTGGCGTTTGAGGGTAGGGGCGCCGATTGCATGGTTCACCTTGGGCACCAGTTTCTGGTAGCTAGTCTAGGGCCATCCCTGGATACAGTAAAAGCTTTGTTATTGACCTGTTAGGGGAATGGGGGGTCCCGGTAAGTCAAATTCTGCTAAACTAAGAGGGAGGGAGCTTGTGTGTAGGAGGGAGCTCAGGGCTGGGGGTTGAGGTGTAGGAGGAAGTGTTCTCCTTCCCTGAAACTTTCATCCTCCTCAACAGCACAGAGGCTGTCAGACCAGAGTTGGGACCATTCTACTATGTCACAGAAAGTCTCATCTGTATATCACTCTGTCTCCCTTAGTTTCTCCAGCTCAGCCACCCTGGTCTCCAGAGTCCATACACGGTCTCTGAGGTCCAGGAGTTCCTTGCACTGAATGCACACATATGCCACCTGCCCATAGGGGACGTAATCATATGTGCTGCATTGGGTGCAATAAATTGGGCAGCCCCCACTCTGTTGCTGGGTTTCTGCCTGCATTCTCTTTTTATTCCTGCAGCTTGTTCCTTTGTTGTTGTTTTGTTTTTATTGGGGGTATGTGTGTGTGTGTTTTGGCTTAAGCGTAAGGAAGTTTAAGCAATGTTACATGTATGTAGCCCCCCCTAACGCTCCCCTTCACAACAACTCCCTTGCAAAACTCCCCTGTTTGTTAGCTCCTCTGGTAGCTTAGGAGCGGGCTTTTTAAAGTACTGCTCTTCCTGAGTAGCCTCTCCCACAGTGCTGTCCAACCCTTTCCCCCAGTTGGGCTTTACTCTTAATTAACCCTGGCCCTCCCTCTTACAGATGACACCAGGTAACCTAATGGACTTCTCAGGCCCTCGTCAACTCTCTCAGGGCTGGTGTGGGGTGCCCACCCCATCACAGTCAAACAGGAGATTGGATGATTTCTCATTGGATGATGAGAAGGGACACAACTCATCTCATGGTTGGACATTTCAACTCATTGCCAGAAGTACAGGCAGAGGTGAAAGTAAGCCTGTATGGTCCAGTACGGCATACCAGCAAGAGCCCGTACACAGCGGACTGTACCAGCAGGGGGAAGCTTCCCCCGGCCAGCAATTTAAAAGGGCCCTGGGCTTTTGGCAGCGGCCGGTGCCCCTGACTCTTTAAATTGCTGCCAGAGACCCACTGTCTGAGCCCTAGGGTAGCGGTGGCAATTTAAAGGGTACGGGGATTTAAAGGCCCCGCCCCTTCTGTCTGAGAACCCGTCCTTTCTGGTTGAGCACCCCTCTGCCCCCCTCCCCTTCCCCGTTCAGGACCCCAGCCATGCATACCAGTAAGACCCTTAAGTTACTTTCACCCCTGAGTACAGGTCACTTTCGGATTGGGCTGCATCACCTTTGCCAAGAAGAAGAACCAGGTCACTCCATCCAACAGCAAATGTATAAAATACCCAGCGTTGTTCAACTTGTTGCTCCTTCAAGTTGAAACAGCTGGATCAGAGAGACTGTGAGCAGGACTGTCATCTCCTGGCCAATGACTGCACCTCCTGCTTGGTCACAACTAAAGGCATGTCAACACTACAAACTGATGTCGATATGCAGCCACCATAGTAACTATTGCGGTTTTTTATGTCCCCACTATACTCCTTCTCTCTGTGGGGCACGTCCTTACCAGGAGTGTTCGTAGTCACTTAAGAGGGGCAGTGTGGAGGTCTGAGAGCACAAGGCTCTTAGCTCCAGAGGGAGCTCCCTGCTGGGAACCCATCTGCCACCACAGTTCAGATCCCCACTCCCAGGCCAGCTGCTTCCTGGGCTCCCAGCTCCCTGCTCCAAGCCCGGCTGCTGCCTAGACTCCTTGCTCCTCGCTGGCTGCCATCTGGGGAATAAGGAGCCGGGAGCCCAGGGAGCAGAGCACCGAGGGCCCAGACAGCAGCTGGGCTCCCAGTGTGGAGTCAGGAGCCTGGGTGGCAGCCTGGCCAGGAGCAGGAAGTCGGGAGCCCGGGTGGCAGCCTGGCTCAGTGTGGGGAGCAGGGAACCTAGGCAGCAGCCTGGTTCAGAGCGGGGAGCCCAGGCGACAGCTGGGCTCCTGCTGAAGCCCCACACCTGACGTGGGGTGACAACCTAAGTTGTGAGCTGGGCGTTGGATTTACCGCAAGGAGCCTACCAGCCTTTCTTGTCAAAGCTGTCAGATTGACAAGAATGACAGCCAACAGCAGATGTAAGGAACACAGTGCTACACAGACTCTGCATCGCCCTAGCGACACCACCATAAGCCCTGCGCCTCTCCTGGAGGTGGAGTTATGAGGTCAGTGTAGTAGGGCACTTACGCTGGTGGGAGCAAGGCTGTCGTCTGTACACTGACAGAATTAGTTTGCCATACGCTCATAGGCGCCAATTCCGTGGGTGCTCTGGGGCTGGAGTATCCATGGAAAAAAATATAGCAGGTGCTCAGCACCCACCGGCAGCCCCCGATCAGCTCCTCCCCATCCCCCGCCAACCCTCCTGCCTGCTGTGGATCAGCTGTTCAGTGGCGTGCAGCAGGCACTGGGGGAGGAGTAGAGGTGGTACGGGGGTGGAGCAAGAGGCCGGGCGAGGGTTTGGGAGAAAGGGTGGCGTGGGGGTCGAGCACCCCCTGGGAACTCAGGATGTCAGGCCTCTTCATAAGCCGCCTTACATGGAGCCTAACTCTGTCATGTAGGCCAGGCCTAAGTCATGTCACTGACCTTGCATGTGCAATTACTCTTATTGAGCCTTGTATGCTGTCTAATGACACTAACAAGGGCTTTTTCCCCACACACCAACTCGTCTTTGTTAGTTGTATACCACAAAAAAGACATCTTTTATTGGAAAGTCTTAAAGAGAGAGACCTGGGTATCAATTCACTTATTCTGATAAACTATGAGGTGAAATCCTCTAGACGGTCATTTTACACCAATTTCATTGTCTCTCTACTCTCTGTTGGAAGGACGTAGCCAATGTGCTCCACTGGCACGTATGTGGCATGATGTCACTGATTGACAGGTTAGGGACCTTATAAAATATAATGGCCAAAAATAAAATTATCAAAGAAAACTCTTGAGAGGAAAGAAATTTCCTCTCCCTCCCTCCAATTTTCCTGAACTTATGTTCCTAGACAAGAAGGGACTGGGAGAAACATATTGAACAGGGAAATATGAGAGAGAGAATCAGAAATAATAAGATGGTGTGAACAAAATTCCAGACACAAAATTAACTGGAGTGCAGCCTTGTTCCTCTGGTTGTGCACAAGGACTAAGTCATCGCTCATAGAAAGCACTGAACTCCGTGGTGAGCTCCTTGAGTAGCTCGAACTTTAAGTGCCCATTGACATGGATTCTCTGGCGTTAGATAATTCATGAAAGCAATATTGGTGCCTGACAATACCAGACACTTTGTACAAGTAAAGAACCCAAAGACAACATATTACACAGCACTTTTACCTGCCAAAGATATTCTGTTCTCATGCCAGTCCCTAAAAGTGCCATTTCTATGCTGTCATTCAGTTTGCTGTTTTTCTTAATATACATTTTGCTATCAAAAAGGGATCTGTTTTGTTTATGTTGTCCTGAAAGTTTTGTCCTGAAGGATAGATAACACTAAAATAAAAAGGATATAAAATTATATTTTCTAACCTGCAGATTCTTGACATATGAGTGAAACGGAGTTAACAATGGAGCCATCAGAAGAATTTTTGTTCAAACATAAAGGAATTTATTTCCAACCACACCTTGCTACACCTGAATACATAGATTCACTGGAGGATTTTGAAATCAGAGACAGTGATGTATTTGTAGTTACTTATCCAAAATCAGGTAAGACTGATTGCTTGATTCCCTTTAGGAAAATCATATCTGATTTTTGTCTGAAACCTTTATTGACCCTCCCCGCCTCTTCCGCCAAGCTTATTGACCACCATTATGACCTATTTTTGGTGGTAGCAGTGTAAAATCTATTAACTGCCAATAGTTTATTGGAGACATTATCTCAGTTTCATCCCTATGTTTAAGCAATGGCAGAAGGTTAAAGCTTCAGAGGTAATCTGCAAAGTATATTTGAACTGGGCAAATATTGCCCAAAGGTATGCACAAATATGTATTACAATAAACTGCATCTATTTCTTTCTGTAGTCGACCAATATTTTTATTCTCCTTTGTGTGTAAACATTTATGTCAGCAATATTTTGGAAACAATAAGTTCATGGAAAGGGAAGGTGGTGTGAGTGCTCAGACTAATGAATTTAGACACAAATACAAAACCTCAGACTCCCCTGAGACAGCTATCTTCTAAACACCCCCGCCGCCCCAGATTGATCCCAGGCCTGTCACAGAGTATTCAAGGTGAACTACCAACTACCTGTACTCAGGTGATCAGCATTTTTGTTCTCAGACTTTGCAGTGATCTATTTTCTTCAAACAAGAATAGCACCTCTTCCAGCCTATGAGGTTTGAGAATTACTTGCAGCTGAAGAGTTATAATATAGCAGAACCAACTCCTCTGTGAGGAGCTCAGAGAGAAGGACTCTTTACCCCATTGGATACTAAACATTGTAACACAGCTTTTGGCATGTCCAGTTCTGGTCACTAAAGTACCCTTGGCCCTTCTTAGTAGAGAATTCCTTGTATCGCTGACAGGTCATGTAACATGCACAGACAGGACAGACCAGTGTGAGCCTTCTGCATGAGCCCTAAAGTAGCACTGATGCTCTTCCACTGCGGGAGTGGAATAGGGGAACTTAAAAACTCTCAGAACAACAGTATACAGGGTGCTTTGGATAGGGCCAGTGAATCCACTGGTTATTACTGGAATGGACAGTCGTGCTGCAGCACTGAGGCTACATCAGAGGGAGAAAAACTGTGTGTCGTAATCACCGTTTCCATGGGGAACCTGAATAACCTAGGTAAAAATATTTGAAGATTTAGTTATTGACCAGCACATAGATAGATACAGGATTTTTTATACTAAAATGTACAAAAATATAATGCCATTTGGATTCCCATCCCTGCTGCATTAATGGATTCCCTTTAAGACAAATTTTTGTACTTCATTTATAAAGTAAAATGAGACACAGCTTTGACGAGATTGTGATTATGGCAGATTATTACGTGACATTACAAATCAAATTAGCATCAAAGCTGTTTCAAAGAAGGCTATTTTCTTTCCCAGGGACTGTGTGGACTCAGAATATTTTGAGCTTGATTTATCATGAAGGCCATCGAGATGGAACAGAAAATATGGAAATAATAGACAGAGTCCCATGGCTGGAGTATAACATACATAATATCGATAATGTCCATCGTCCATCACCTCGTCTCTTTGCTACTCACCTGCCTTACTATTTAGTTCCAAGAGATCTGAGGAACAGAAGAGCAAAAGTAGGTGATACTGTTTTTATAATTTAATTAACATTATCCAGAAAAACTTGTAGCTTTCACGAATAAATCAGTCTAAATCCTCTGGGCCAGACTGTCTGCCCTCCCCACAATCACCCTTCCAAAAGCAAATTTCCCCTGCATGGAGATGGGGCTCACTTCCTCCAAAGCCCCATTCCATGTCCTTAGACCTAGCCAAAGGGGGGAAAACAAGTTCAATCAAGACCTCAGGACTTCAGTGTCCAGTTTCAGTGGAGATCCCATTTTTCATGGAACTGCTGTGCTTGACCTCTGGGCCAAGAAACGGAGCTGCTTCTTCCTCATCATGACAGCTCACCCTAAAAGGGGCATTATTGATGGGTTAGGATCATTACAGTCTGCATTTTATATTGTACATTACAGTGGTTTTGTTGTGATGTATGTAGCTATGGAACTGTATGCTCTTATGTTATCCATGTAATTGTAGAGAAAGTGTGAGAACTCCCTTGTGGGAGCGATGCCAATCTCTTACACTGCTACCTGGATCTCCCATGAAAGGTGGCATGTGCCGTGCACCCACTTCCCCATGAGACTCCCTTCACAATCACCCTTGCAGCTTCCTTCTCTCTGTTGCAGTAACACCTATAATAAGACGAGCAGATGCACGGTGCAGAGCTTGCACCACATGAGCTCCATCACTGCAACCTCTCAATCCATAGGAACCTTCCTCCTGATTGGCTTTTTAGCTCAGCCCCGTTTCCCATGCAGAAAGACTCCCTAAAGTTACAGGGACGGTAAAAGTAAATGGAACAAGAACATCTCCTAAGCTGCACAGAGCACAATTTTAACTACAGACATTGGGAAATCTAGTATTGCTTATGTATATTTTACAGGGCTTATGAAGGTTTTCACAATTTTAAGACCATGTTGATGGTGCAGGGAGTTTTTCTCTTCATGGCTTCTGGCTGGCTGTTCTTCCGGTGCACCACCATATGGCTCAGCTGTCTGTGTGGTTTTCCAGAAAGTGTGTGTGTGTGGGGGGGGGGTGGTGAGAAAACCTGGATTAGTGCTGGAAATGACCCACCTTGATTATCATGCGCATTATAAAGAGAGGTTTCAAAGAGGGATGGGCTATTACCAGCAGGAGAGTGAGTTTGTATGTGTGTCTGTGTGTGTGGGGGGGGGGGGGGAAGAGTGAGAAAACCTTGATTTGTGTTGGAAATGGCCTTCCTTGCTGATCACTTGATGATCACTTTAGATAAGCTGTTAGCAGCAGGACAGTGGGGTGGGAGGAAGTTTTGTTTCATGGTCTCTGTGTGTATATAATGTCTTCTGCAGTTTCCACGATATGCTATGCATCCGATGAAGTGAGCTGTAGCTCACGAAAGCTCATGCTCAAATAAACTGGTTAGTCTCTAAGGTGCCACAAGTACTCCTTTTCTTTTTTCTTTTTTCAGAAATTCTCAGAAATTCTCAGCTCCAAATTGTTGGAGAAATTGGTTGTGCTGTTCAACAATGCATTTTAGCATTGCTTTTTAAACATTGTATCCATTATAATTCTCTAAAAATATCTCCAGCTGCAATTTTTTTTGAAAGAGCAGTAAATTCATGCTTACTAGGATTCTAGTTGAAGTTTTCACTGAAATACTTTAGTAATATACCAAACACAATACACACAAATAGATATCTGTTTCTCACTTAACTGTGTTTGTATTAAAAAGGAACTCAAAATCAAATGTATTTATTCAAGTTTACATTCTTTTCAGATAGTACACTGCAACTGCACTCCCTGTTAATTTTTGTGCTGCTTATTGTCACATTTCCCATGATTTTTAAATGGTTTTGCTCCTCTCTTGCTGTGTGAAAGACCCATATAAATAACTGGACATAACTTGAAGACCTGATTCTAAGTACACTTACTCATGTGCATAACCTTACAACAGTGAGTAATCCCCTTGAGGTCAAGGGTATTATCATATGTAGACAGTTATGCATGTGTATGACGGTCTTTACAATTAAGGCAGCGCAATAACGCCACTGAATGTACAGGAAATGCTGGCAAAGACACAAAAAATCCCATTCATTTAAAGCAGGATAAACTACTTACTAAAGTACTTATTCTAGCCCTTTTCAGATATAATGATTTTAATGTTACTTGCAGCAATAGCAATTTTATAAAATCACCGATTTGTAGGTTAATGGTGTCCCTTTAATCTACCTGAGACTGTCACTCTTTTTACCTTGCAGGTTATTTATGTAGCCAGAAATCCAAAGGACGTTGTGGTTTCCTATTTTCATTTTTCCAGCCTTTCAGTCCTACTTGAGACAATACCAGATTTTAATATTTTTCTGGAGAGGTTTTTAGCTGGGAAAGGTAAGGTTTCATTTACTGCTAAAAGGCCAAACCCTGCTCACTGACCACAGCCTGAGTAACCTATGTGAGTGGTTTCAGAGTATCAGCCGTGTTAGTCTGTATCCACAAAAAAAAAAAGGAGTACTTGTGGCACCTTAGAGACTAACAAATTTATTTGAGCATAAGCTTTCGTGAGCTACAGCTCACTTATGCTCAGATAAATTTGTTAGTCTCTAAGGTGCCACAAGTACTCCTTTTCTTCTATCTGAGTGGGTAAATTACTTAGACGGTGGAGCTGCTCAAAATCCTGGCCCCCACCTCACAACCTGGGGTCTAAGGTTGCAATAAATGCAGTATCATTCACAGCTCACAATAGAGATTTTGTGCAAAGGTAGTCCAGGGGGGCTGCATAGGCACATGCATTGCACCAATAAAGTGCAAGGAGCCTCGTGTATCTCAGCTGGATGGTCACTCTGAAACGTATGAAGATTTCAACACATTTCAACTCCACTTAGACACTCAAATAACACCGGGGAGGAGATGAGGATGAGCGCTATACAGAGAACACACAGAAGTAGTTTTCTACAATTAATTTTCTGGTTTAGTAGTTTTCCACAATTATTATGCCTATTCCGCAATCCCAAACCACTATTTCTACCTTCCAAAGAGCCAAAAGACTCAGCTGTAACCTATCTAGCTCCTGGCATCTCTCTTAATATATCTGACAATGCAACATTCTCACTAAGGCAGCTTATGGCACACTGAAAATTTCAGTACATAGTAAAATATATTCTACACATTCTTCTATTATGGGAATTAGTATGACTATCTGATCTGCACAGGAGCTTTTGGGCCTGAATCCAGCCTCTTCTGCCCTAAGCTTTCAATCCACTGCCTCTTTTGTCCTGTTTAGAATCACACTACAGATGATTTTCCCTACAACAGAGAGTAGTGTGACTCCTCTCCAGTTATTGCCGTCAGTGAGATCACCCTTTTTAGGTACTCTGCCAACGATTCCATGTTTTCACTTGTCAGGAGGGGTCTCTTCTCCCCAGAACTTGGTACCGTTCTGTCAGTTTTATTAGGGTAGTGGGGTCCAGTTCTTTTCGCTTTTCTGCTGTCATTTGATCATCTCCTGCCATTTTGTTGTTTTTCAGCTCCTTAATTGCAGCCTGTATTGCTGACATCTCTGTTGCATCAGTGTTAATGCCAAGTAGTTTAGGTTCACATGTTTCATCAATATCTGGGGCTGAGTCTGTTGACGACTTGTCTGACATGCTCTGCCCATGTGTCTTTCTGTTACACCTCAGTTATAAGCCTTTTTTCATCTTGGCTTTTTATTGGCCCATTTCCTGTATTGAAATGTCCGCACTTCTCACTGCTTTGTCTGCTTTCTTGTACTTTCCCTTTGCTTCTTCTAATATTTCATTTGTCTTAGCATTCAGGAGTTTTCCTTTCAGTGCTTTTCTTTCCTTGTTGAGATGAGAGGTCTCTTGGCTTATTCAGTCCTTGCTCTGTGTGTGTGCTGATACCAGGCTGTGACTGCTGCAGCTTGAATCACGTTGTCTCAGAGCACTGTGCATTTTTCTTCAGGTCCAATCTCTAGCTCACCTTCCTCTGCCTCTGTCAGCACCCCAAATCTGTTCCATAGTTCACGCTGGAATTTCTCAGAGCACATTTTTGTTTTCAGTTTTAGATTATTGATTTCTTTACCGCTTTCTGTTTAACGTTGGTCTTTCTCAGTTTTAATTTCAGTTTGGCAATGCAAAGGTTTTGGTTGCTGTTGTCATCTGTGGCTTGTGTGCCCTTGCATCTTGGACAGATGAGCTGAATCTCCAACTCATGCAGATGCAATTGTTTTCCTTTTTTGTTTTGCCATCTGTCAAATTCCATGGTTCCTTGTGTATGTCTCTAGAAGGGAACAGGGTGCTTGCAGGAACTAAGTCATACACCAAGCACAATTCAGTGAATTCCAGGAATCCTCCATCATTGATATCATTGACTTTCAAAAGGTATTTGACAGCCAGCATGGGCATGCATTGCGGAATATTCTTCAGTCCTGCGAAATTCCCTCTAAATCCATCAACACCATACCAGCCATGTACAGAGATGCAAGGTTGCTCTATCAGAGTGAACAACCTGACAAGAGAGTGGTTCATTGTGGACACTTATGTGAAACAGGGCCACATTTTATTTTTGCTCTTGTTTGGCATTGCCATAGAAAGGATAATGAAGAAGTGTGTTAGTAACAGAAAACCTGGTACCCAGATGGCAAAAGCTTAGAAGACCTAGACTGAGACACTACTGAGCAATACCCTGGAAAAGCTACAAAGAAAGAAAGACAACCTGGCAAAACCTGCAGGTCAAACAGGGCTCAGAATCACTTACAGACATCCTTGAAACTCAGATGTCAAGCGGTAATTTCATATTAGAAGGCAAATACATCAAGAAAGTGGAACAATCCATCAGCCTGGGCAGTACCATTCTAGTCAACAGGAACATCAAGAATAATGTGACAATAAGGTTAAGAAAATATCCACCTCATTCACTAAACTCCACAACACACGGACATCAAAGATATACGGCAACAACGCAAAACTGAGAATTTTCAACTAACCTCTTTGTGCTAACGTATGGCATTGATAGCTAAAGATCTACTAAAATGTTCAACAGAAAATCAGATGTCTTTGAAAATAGGCGCCTACAAAGATTCTGGACGTTGGATGGAGAGACGTCATCACCAAGAAATATAACCAAGAAATCACTGGCCAGCAGCTTATTTCCACTAGAATTAGAAGGAAGGACTGGACTATATGGGGCATGCACTTCAGATGCCAACACACAGAGTCGCACATGAAGTCGTCAAGAGGAAACAAGGGTGGGAAATGAGGGTGCCCAGGAGACCTTAAAAAGAACCCTTCACAGGGAGATGAGAATGATTGATCATAACACCATCGAGTGGATGGAAGTAGTATCAAATGACAGAGAGGAATGGAAGAGATTAGTTTCACCCTGGGCATCAACACTGACATGATTATTTTGCCTCTGTATTTGGTACTGGTGTGACCACTGCTGGAATATCGTGTCCAGTTCTGATGCCCACAATTGAAGAAGGATGCAGATAAATTGGAGAGGGCTCAGAGAAGAGCCATGAGAATGATTAAGGGATTAGAAAATGTGCCTTCTAGCAAAAGATTCAAAGAGCTCAATCTGTTTATTTTAACAAAGAGAAGTTTAAGGGATGATTTGATTAGAGTCTGTAAGTACCTACATGGGGAACAATCTAGCAGAGAAAGGTATAATACAATTCAATGGCTGGCTGTTGAAGCGAGACAAATTTAAACTGGAAATAAGGCATAAATGTTTAACGGTGAGAGTAATTAACCACTGTAACAATTACCAAGGGTCATGGTAGATTCTCGATCAATGACAATTTTTAAATCAAGATTGGATGTTATTCTAAAAGATATGTTTAGGAGTTATTTGGGGGAAGTTTAATGGCCCGCGTTATACAGGAAGTCAGACTAGATGCCACAATGGTCCCTTCTGGCCAGAGAATCTATTAATCTAGGAATCTATCAATTTAATTCTAAGTTTGTGATCACTAATCCATCAAAAGCAATGGAAAATATTATCTATGGGTAAATAATCCAGGACAAAAAAGGGCAAATATGTTGTGCTGGGTGCAAGTACCATGCTATGGTGCCAGTGGATTCTAGAGGTAACAGTGCAATGTGTATTAGTTATCATGTAATGGTCTGTCTGTTTGTGGAAAAGACAAAACTTGGCCTCAGATCCCTAGATGAGAAGCTGGACTTGGCCTGTCCTTTATCTCATGTTTAAGGTGAAAGATAATCCAGAATAAGGCTGTGAATAAAAACAGGAACTGGAATTGTTATTCCAGTTACTCTGTGAGCCCAAATATCCCCCCAACAGCAGAGGGAAGAGAAGCTGAAAAACGGAAGTCTGCTCCATCGATTCTGCAGCCATGCTTGGGAGATTATTAGGATGCAAAAATGTCAATAATTGAACGGTTTTTCTGTTTGAGATCATTAACGTTTATTTCTGTAATTTTTCTCCTTCATAAGTACTGCCTGGCTCCTGGTTGGATCATGTCAGTGGCTGGTACACCCACAGGGATGACTTCAATATTCTCTTCCTCACCTATGAGGAGATGAAGAAGGTGAGACCAGTCAATCACTTTGTATCTGAAAGGTTTCAGAGTGGTAGCCATGTTAGTCTGTATCAGCAAAAAGAACGAGGAGTAGTTGTGGCACCTTAGAGACTAACAAATGTATTTGGGCATAAGCTTTCCTGGGCTAAAACCCACTTCATGAGATGCATGCAATGGAAAATACAGAAGGAAGATACATATAGAGAGAGAACATGAAAAAATGGGGTAGGGTATCTTCCTACTGTATTTTCCAATGCATGCATCTGATGAAGTGGGTTTTAGCCCACAAAAGCTTATGCCCAAATACATTTGTTAGTCTCTAAGGTGCCACCAGTACTCCTCGTTCTTTTTATATCTGAAAGAAACAGAAAATAAAATGCCTCCATTTTTCAGTGAGATTTTGCCACCTTTACCCTTTTTGAGCTGTACTTTACTCTGTGAAGAGTCTCGTTGATTTCACAGAGTAAGGTACATTGGTCTCATTGATTTCAATGTGAGTACTTGAAAAAGTACTTCTCAGTGTGAGTAAGGGTGGAAGAATCAGAACCATAGGGTGAGATGTTCAGAAGAACCATAGTAAGTTAGCCGCTTAACTCCCGTTAACGTTCAATAGCACATAGGAACCTAATTCACTTCGTCACAAGAGGTATCATTTGCTTCCCAGTGAAGAATATCTGCTGGATCTGAGTACACTTAGAAAAGATAATAATCTTGCTTTACTTCATTTCTTTTCCTGCATAGCAGGATGGCAGCTACACAACCCATCCCATGAGGCATCCTAAAGGGAAAGGAGAGGTTTTGTTACATATTAGAACATCTCAAACTGCTTTTAGAACAAAAGATGTTTTGTCAAAATGGCCTCTTTTTTTTTGCAAAACTGAAGATCTTCTTGTAATTTTTTGCGAAAAATGATATTTTATTGCAATATCTATTCAAAACTAGGTTTTTAGTAAATAAAATATTTTAAGAATTAGTTTGATGTTTTCAATTAAGATATCTATGTGAAATCTTTGAAAAGTACAGAACTCTTCAAAATTTCAATTTTTTTTAGAAACTAGTATTTTTCACTTTTCTACCAGCTCAGCTAGCTTTTGGCTCCTTAACAACTTCACCTAGCTTAGCAGAAGTCAGCTTTAAACTACTTTGAGTGTCCATACATGGGTTTGTTCTGGTTGAACTAAATCCATTTTAAACTGATTTTAATCACACTTTCTAAACAAGATCTGGAGTGTCTGAGTGCACCTCTTAGCTAAATAGGTAGAGATGCAGCAGCATCCCCTCTGCTGACTTCAGCAGGAAGCATGTTGCTAGTACCAGCAAGCCTGATTAACAAAGTGAGGAAAGACCCTTCCCATTAAGAGGTCCAAATCCTGATATATATATTCATAGATTCCAAGGCCAGAAGGGACCATTGTGATCATCTTATCTGACCTCCTGACCTCCAGACCGCAGAACTTCTCCAAAATAATTTCTAGAGCAGATCTTTTAGAAAAATATCCAATCTTGATTTAAAAGTTGTCAGTGATGGAGAATCCACCATGACCCCCTGGTATATAGTTTCAAAGGTTAATTACCCTCACTGTTAAAAATGTACACCTTATTTCCAGTCTGAAGTTGTTTAGCTTCAACTTTCAGCCTTTGGATTGTGTTATATTTTTCTTTGCTCGACTGAAGAGCCCATTAATAAAGATTGTTCCCCATGGAGGTAGTTGTAGACTGTAATCAAGTTACCTCTTAACCTTCTCTTTGTTAAATTAAAGAAGTACATAAGAACGACCATACTGGGTCAGACCACAGGTCCATCTATCCCAGCGTCCTGTCTTCTGACAGTGCCCCATGCCAGGTGCCGCAGAGGGAATGTACAGAACAGGTAATCATCAAGTGATCCATTCCCTGTCACTCATTCCCAGCTTCTGGCAAACAGAGGCTAGGGACACCGTCCCTGCCCATCCTGGCTAATAGCCATTGATACACTGAGCTCTTTGAGTCTGTCACTGGAAGGCATGTTTTCTAAAGCTTTAAACATTCTTGTGACTACTCACTGAACCCTCTCCAGTTTATCAACTACCTTCTTGAATTGTGGACTCCAGAACTGGACACAACAGGGGTCCTTCTGCTTCCAAAATAGGTTGCCACAGACAGACCAAAATACAGATAGCCAGAAAATTATGACAAACTTTGTCTTACATGGTGCTAGCAGTTGTAATCACAGTCACAGAAATGAGCCTTTTCATTCTTCATTAGGCCACGAGGATGGGTTGGCTAATGACGAAGGAATTTGCAGTGGCTTAACTTGCTACTCACCTGTCAGTTTTTAATGCTCCTTTAGCCTCTTAGAGGGAATTAAAATCTTGCTTATGAAGTAGTGTAGTAAGACTGATGGTCCCAAATAAGAAGTCAACTTTATTCTTTAGTGCTATACCCCTATGCTGAGTTTCCCTTTCTTTAAGTATCCCATTATCCTTTACTCTATCGTTTTATTCAGTTAGTTCTTTTATTTTCCTTATTTGGGAAACTGTTACTTTGAAATAATGTTCATTTCAGGATCTCAGAAGCACTGTGCTGAAAATCTGCAGATTCTTAGGAAAGCAGCTAAATGAAAAAGAGCTGGACACTGTTGTGGAAAATGCTACATTTGATAAAATGAAAACTGATCCCAGGGCAAACTATAATTCCATGGAAGGCAATCTCCTGGAACGAGGCAAAGGGCACTTTCTTCGCAAAGGTAAGGCAGAAGCAGCCAAATCTAATAAATATTTAGTCCTGCAGATCCTGGCATAGGACGTGTTGAAGCTCGCTGCCTAGGACTTCCAATCACAACTTTCTGTCCCCAGGAAACAATTGGCTGTGGGGCACTAGGACTGCTGAGTGAGGGTGTATCGCTGTGTGACAATGCATCAGGCACCATTTCTCACAGATTAAAAGAGAGCTGCACTCCTTTGCTCAATGCAATGTCTTAAATGTTTGCTGAGCAAAGTAGTGCAGCTGTCTTTTGATCTGTGAGAAAACAGTGTCCATATATTTTAAAAATGAAAATGTTCAATAAGCTCTCGTGGAGGGTAACATTCATTTTGTGCCACTTGTAAAAGGGAAGGGTCGTCTTCGAGAAATTAAAACATGTGAACATTAGAGAAAACTGAAAGCATTTCTGTCTAGTGCTTCTGGGAAACTTCACACATGGTGAGTATTGGAACTGATTTTGTCTCTACAGCTTCCAGGGGTTATTTAGAGTATGAAATTAGCCAAAGAAATAAAATCTGTGGGTCAATTCTTGTGGCTGAGAGGAGAGAGGTATTTTTCATGTTGTAGCCCTTATACAGGAGAGTCGTGAATAGATGTCTGGGGTTTGTGGTCTTCTTATACTGCTGAATAGGAGGGGGACCCAGCTAGATGGTAGTGGGCACTGTGGTATGGAAAAGGGAGAGAACCACTGCAAGCTCTTAAGTACAAGCATTGCCTGAAAAGGATGTTCAGAGAAGCTCATATTTCTCTTAATAGTAACTACTTCCTTTTCTTCTAAAATTTGCAGTGAAATAAATCAGTACAGGAAGATGATAACTGAGATGTATAAAACCACTGGTTCCTCAAACAAAATTAGTGACATTGTCTAGAAATACTGGGTCAAACTAATTGCACTGCAGTCAAAGTTATTATTTGACCCACACCTTCAGGACTGGAAATGTTCCACCAAAGCCCTAGAGAGCTACGTTCTGGGGAGATGAGAGAGGAAGGAACTGAGGAGAGAGGGAACTGCACCCAACTAGCAGCATTCACAGCCTCTTACCCGCACAAGCGATATTCAAATTATAATCAAATGTCCAAGTGGCAGCAGAGCATCTAACCACCAATGCCTCTTCTGTGTCTCCTGCCCCAGGGACCGTTGGAGACTGGAAGAACACAATGACTGTGGCACAGAGCGAAAGGTTTGACAATGTTTTTAAGGAGAAAATGAAAGACCTGTCTTCCACGTTCACCTGGGATATTAATGACGACATATAGGCTGGTTTCCAGCTGGAAAGAGGTGAAAGTGCGCTAAAGAGAATGAAAATACGTTTTGTCTCCAGTATTCATAAAAATCCATCATTCTGTGCACATTAAAGATTTTAAACCTGCAATTTTTTTCCTTCTTACACATATTTGCACATCACCATAGTACCCCAGTTCTAAGATATGAAAAGGTGTTACAGACTGTCATGTTCTGGGGTGCAATCCAGGCCAGTCACGGCTTATGTCCTGACATGACCTATAAACCTGGGTGCCTTAACTGCCCTGAGGCTATGGCTGACAGCCTGGACACCAACAGTCAGCAGACATACAGTATCCTGAGTGTCTGCTCTGCAGCCTTCGTTAAGAGCTCTGACCCCAGCTGCCTGCCTACAACAGAACAGCCCCTCTCTAGTCTCAGTCACTCAATTACCCCATGCAGCGGTGACCCAAAAACACTCCCAGTCCTGAATTTTCCCCACACTGCATGCTTTCCAATATCTAGCCCTTTCCTGGACCATTCAGAGATATATCAAGATTCATTTGTTCTTTTAAAGATACACTACCCAGCAGCCTACCACATTAACTGGAGTTGATATTCACTTTAAATCAAACACAGCCAGGGTTGGGTTTGGATTAAAAGTAAAGCAAGTTTATTAACCAAAGGAGTTTGGATTTTAAGTGAGTTCAAGTACAAAGGATAGAGTTAGAAATGGTTAAAAGCAAAACGCTTTCTAGAGACTAAGACTTAACAAAACAACCTACAGCCTCTCTTCAGGATTAGATTCTTACAACACTACTTCCAGCAAGATGGCTGACCACCCTTCAGGTCAGGACCTCCCACAAAGTCCAGTGTGCTTGGTTCCTTTGCCTTCTTACATGAAACATAACTTGGGGTTCTTTGCTCCTTTCTTTTATAGTCCAGTGTACCTTTAATATGAATTCTTTTGAAGGTTACCCCGCAACATAAGTCGTAAAGTTTATTCAAACTATGAGGAATGTAACATGGAGTCTCCTGGCGAAGGAAATTCCATGCTGATTTCTTCCGCTGCTGGTATTTGCAAAATGCAAATTGATCTATTTCCTGCAATCTCCTCCTGCTGTAATGCTTGTGATTATCTTCTCCCTTTGTTGGCTTGATAGTCCTGTTCACCTTCTATGTAAATTGCATTCCCACTGTCTCTTAATGTACCTTCTGGGTGGCAGAACCACATTCCTTTGTCTAGGGTGGGGTAGCTTCAGCCCTGCACTGCCTGGCAGACACATTTTAATAACATAATTTCCAATATGTTTGTTATTTTGAATTTGTCCCCCGTATCCACATCACACAATAAAATCATTGATCAGTATATGTGATGGGGTGTACCAACCCTGCACTGGCCCACCAAGGGTTAACCATTCACTTTGGGCCCGGGAGGTCACGCCCTCTCATTCTTGCTGGGCATGCTCCAGGTGGAAGCAATATGTAAAGGGGTGCAGCTCAGTTCAGTCAGGGCTGGCAGATGGAGGAGAGTGGATGCATGTTACAGGCTCCTGTCAGGAATCCAATCGAGCCCCAGACTATCGAAGCTGCACACACGCAGAGGATGAGGGAGATGGAAAGCCACTTGCTCTGGAGGAGCTGCAGGATCCGGAATCAATGGTAGATAGGAAGCAGCCCAGACAACAGGACTATTGAGAAAGGAACCTGAACCCGAAACCAGCGCTACTGGTTCCCTAGGGACCTGGATCAGGACCTGGTGGAGTAGGGCAGTCTGAGGTCCCCCTACCACTCCCTGTGCCTAACACTAGGCCTCTCTGCCCTGAACACAAGAGCAGCTCCATAGACTCTGGCTGCTAGGCTTTGCTATCCTGAAGGCAAGGAGCTACATTGACTAAAAGGGGGTGTTTTTCCCTTTCTTTCTCCCCTGATGGCCTGATACCCAATGACAGTGTGTTATTAGCTTTTCATTGCTCTTACATGACACCGTCTAGCCACAGGTTATGACATTAGTGAGTTGGGGTCCATTCAGCTGGTCAGGCCAGTTGAAACTCACTACCACATACCAATGTAACCTTTGCTGTCTTGCACTGGGATGCTGTTAGGGTCACATATGCAAAACACTTAACTACACACAATGCCCACCCCTGCACCCCCGCCATCTCTACCCCTGATATGTAGAATAAGTGTTAACAAAACCCTGCTGGAATCGTAGTATCTCAGTGAAGTAGGATGTATTTTGGTAGGATTTATTTTAAGAGCTAAACAAAGTTATGAGACTTCTATAGACACATATTTCTTTTTTTTCATTGCAGTTGTATGTCTAATCCACCATGCATGGAACTTGAAATATACCCATTACTGTCATCTGAGTAGCTGGTGAAAGCCTTTGTTGGTATGACTTGCATATCGCAGATTTCAGCAGTCTTATCAGAGAATGCTGCACTTGTTTTTAAATACATGCCCATTGGTCTAAACTGTGAATTCTCGAAGTACCGTCATGGAAAATCATAATGGCCCAAATTCATCCTTGATCTAACTTTGACTGCAATGAGTATTTCTAAATAATTTCACCAATTCTGTTTTAGGCACCCGTAGTACCAGCTCAGGTCCTATCATCGTGTAGTGATTTTTTTCCATCACAAATGTTAGAGGGAAACCTGGGAGTAGGAAGTAGTTACTGTTAAAGGTAGTGTGAACTTCTCTGAACATCCTTTTCAGGCAATGCTCTATTTGATACAAGACAGTGGTTTTCCCCTTTTTCCTTTCCCCTTTCTTCAGTTTTTGCAGATTGTTTTGAATTTTAATCCTACCCTCCAAAGCACTCGTAACCCCACCCAGCTTGGTATCGTCTGCAAACTTTATAAGTGTACTCTCTATGCATTATCTAACCATTGATGAAGATATTGAACAGAACCGGACCCAGAACTGATCCCTGCGTTATGCCCTTCCTGCATGACCCCACTCGTTATGCCCTTCCTGCATGACTGTGAACCACTGGTAACTACTCTCTGGGAATGATTTTCCAACCAGTTATGCACCCACCTCATAGTAGCTCCATTTTCCATTTCTCCAAAATGATAATCAGACTTGAGAAATCACCAGACCTGGAGCATTTCCTGGAGAGGTTTTTATCTGAGAAGAGGAAGATTGCATTTTTTGTTTAAGCAAGCAGAGAAAGAATTACACTTTTTAAAAAGCTCTTTTTGTCATTTTATAAACCAGTAACACAGAAAATGGAATTAAATGCTTGTGTAAAGAAGCCTTAAAGTTTTCCAGGGTGCACATTCAGCAGTTTACATACTTACACTTTGGATGTGCCTTGTGTGGCCCAGTGTAGCCAATTGGTGCACATTGGGTGTAGACTGGAGTGTGTTGTTGCATTTATTAAATGGTTAAAAAACAACCCATCTAAAATATACTTGGCATTTATCTCAGAAAAAGTCTAAAAAGATATATAAAAACCAACAAAATATCAGAATACGTTTGAAATCCTTTTGTAATCTTAAATTTTCCAATTCCTCCTCCGTTTTCTCTCCTTCTTGCCCATCTTCTTGCCCATCTTTAGAATACCCTCCTCTCCCCTCGACTTCTTTCCCACACCCCCATCTTCAAACAATCATCATGCTGCCAATCTCCAACCTCTGAACAGATCATCACTGGTGCCTGTGATCAGGGCTGTGAAATAATAGCCTCTGCCACCAGCCCTGCTTCCCTCCGGTGTTGGTCAGGAGGCATCTCCAAGGAACAAGCAATGTTTGAGTGAGTCAGTTATTCTTTGTAGCCCCGAGAGGAGCACAGTCAGAAGGAGTAGCACTAGCTTCCCTTTTACGGACCTGGTTAATTTTCCTTGGTGGCCATGGCTGAAGTGGAGTGAAGTGGGGTGAAGTGGAGATATTGTTTGAAATCCTGCTTCAGAAAGGGGAAAAGAGGGGAAAGAAAGTGAGGATGGAAAAACAGAATGGGGGAAGAGACAGGGTAGGAGAGAAGGAGGGTGTGAAAGATGAATGGCAGAGCATTTCTGAATACATACAACATATTTTGTATTTTCATTTTTCCATGAACATTTACAGCAGGCTTGGGTGTAGCATTTTGTGATCTGAATGGGGAAAAGGTTTCATAATCCCAGCATGAGTGCAATTAAATTTGGAAAGGTAATTACATTAGCTGAAATCAGCCAATTAGTTCACAACTTCCAGCCAATCCAGTTTATAAACCCAAACATCCCACTAATAGCGCATGGAATAGGCAGTGGTCAGATTGTTTATGAACATCTGTTTCTGGGTTTGTTTCTCTAAGAGTTATGGGAAGCTTATGGTTTGACTATGTCAGAGGGCGGTACACACACTGGGATGACTTCAATATTCTCTTCCTTTCCTATGAAGAAATGATTAAGGTGAGGCTTGTCAATATCCTTACAGCTAATGTATGGAACCATAAACATGTCCAAGCAGATCATATCTAGTCACACCATAGAACTACACTGAGATGTGAAGTGCTGGCATCAATGGAAAGGAGCCTGGTCTTTCACAATATTAACTAGTCTCATGTGATATACAATAAATTAATTAAACCTAGGCAAAGCTTTCATAATTAAACCTGTAAACAGGACACACCTGCTCTTAGCTTTAGGTGGTTAGGGCAATCACTTAGCAAATGGGAAACTCAGGTTTGCAGGCCTGTGTTTTCCACAACCCATGTGTATGCCCAAAGTACCAGATGGGCTACTGGTTATGCTGGGGTTTCTCTCTCTCTCTCTCTCTCTCTCTCTCTCTCTCTCTCTCAGACACTTTTAATGAAAAATATTGAATATTCATTTCCTTTCCTCATTGGAATGGAAACAACATTTCAAAACCTTGACACTTTTTGTAAGATGGAATTGTTGCTTTCTGGCAGTCCCTAATGAGCATACACAGGTTTTACCTCTGTTACCCATTTTGTTCTGCACTCTTCTGAAAAATGACTGACATGGTGGCATTTTCTGCCCTTTGCATTCAATGCTGGATAGTCGTTCCTGTATGTGTGAGTCACAATAGTTCCATGTCCATGGTGCTGCTTCTGAGTGCCGTCTGCACAAAGGGGTTGTGTAAGTTTATTTTGTTTGCTCTCCTTCCTAAGTTAAGAATATCAATAAGCCTTTTTAGTAGTCTCTTGACTAGCTACTGGGCTTTTAATCTTTTTTAAGAGCATGCCATCTCAAATGCATTCTGGAAGGCCAGATCAAATTTTGATGGCTTCTTCTTCTCTAAAATCCTTTTAAAAAATGTCGGTTAATTTTCTGTTCCAAATGTGCTTGTTTTTACTGGATGCAAAGTCTCTGTTGCACTAGAAGGGGCACATTTCTAACACATACTTTGGCTTATTCTCTAAGCTTTTGACTGTGTGGGTGAAAACAAGCTCCACCATGGATAATACTTTGTTCAGGCACAAAGTAATCATTAAACTTCTGAAGGACTATCTCAAAGTCATTCATTTCTGCTCGCTTCTCAAACACACAAGCTCTGAAAATGTGTTCATCTTCTGTGGCATAAATGAGGGCTCACCTGGGTGGCACCTTCCCCCTCTTTGAATTTGATGGCAGACTGTTGTATCCATTTTGCCATTCTGTGGCCTCCTAAAGTTGAAAAACTCTGGGGCAACAAACTCAGGTATAGCTACGCTAGCAAGTTCTCTAGCTAGCCTTGTTCTCTCTCAGGTTTATGTCTGACACTAAGCCGTGATATATACAATCACAGTTCTTCTTAAACAAGAGATATTAAAGGAAACTTCTACGACTACAGACAAACAAACAAGTTTCCACAAAGGTTTAGTTCCAGTTTTCCCTGTTGTTTATCAGGGACTACACCCTATCTAGAACTCTGTACAGCACACAGAAACATCTAGCATATGTCTACACTGCAAAGAAAAACCCATGACACTAAATCTCAGAGCCCAGGTCAAGAGCAGTGTAGACATTCCTGTTTGGAAGCTGTGGCTCCGATAAGATACTTTCAAACCCCCACATTTTACGTGACCCTCCGAACACTCACCTGAGCCATCCGTCTCCTCTCACTATGATCAATCTTGCCTTGCGCCAGGCTCCTACCACTGCTACTCACTTGCAACCAACTATCTCCTTTCCTTGTCTCCTTCAATTCCCCACCTACCACACTTACCACATCTTTTACAAGCAGCACCAACAAGAAGGAATCTCAGGCGAGAGTTCATCTTGGTGCAAATTGAGGCCCTCATTCTTCAAACACTTTGGCATATGCTTCTCTTTAAACATTTGGGAAGTTCCATGGAGTTCAGTGGGACTAAGCTGATGTGCCAACATACCCAAGTGCCAGCTCTCCTAGCCTCATTCAGCAGCTGGGCCATTCCTAGAAAACGTAATTCTGAAAAAAGATCAAAATTCCATGTAGTTGTTCGAGGTTTAAAGTCTGGTGAATTTGATAAAATTTGGAAAAGAAGTAGTGCCAGTAGAATTGTCGAAAGGAGTACTGTGGGCCAATAAAAAAACATAAGCAGAAGGGAGATCAAACTTTCAACACTCTTTCTTATCAAGATTATACCCCACTGACCCCTCCAAGTACAGACCCTAATTCAGCAAAGCACAGGAAACGACTACATGGCAGACAGGACTAGCCTTCCTGGTATGCTAATTCAGAACAGGGAAAATAAAACAGCTCAGTGCCGAGGTATAGAGGGAGAAGAGGAGCGGACCCAGGAAGGAGCCCTGTGGAATCCCCACAGACAGTCGGCAGGTTGATGAGGAGAATCTTCTGAATGACGCACTGAAGGAGGGACTGGAGAGTATTGGGTATTTTACGACATCAGCGTAGTCCCACTGAACTCCATGGAACTGCCCAAATGTTCAAAGAGAAGCATATGCCAAAGTGTTTCTAGGATGAGGGCCTCAATTTGCACCAAGATGAACTCTCGCCTGGGATTCCTTCTTTTTGGTGCTGCTTGTTAAAGAGATGGTAAGTATGGTAGGTGGGGAATTGAAGGAGACAAGGAAAGGAGATAGTTGGTTGCAAGTAGGTAGCAGTGATAGGAGCCTGGCACAAGGGAAGGTTGATCAAAGCAGACTTTGACTCTCTCAGGGAACTGATGGGCAGGATCCCTTGGGAGTATAACATGAGGGGGAAAGGAGTCCAGGAGAGCTGGCTGTATTTTAAAGAATCCTTATTGAGGTCAAAGGGACAAATCATCCCAATGTGTAGAAAGAATAGTAAATATGGCAGGCGACCAGCTTGGCTTAACAGTGAAATCCTTGCTGATCTTAAACACAGAAAAGAAGCTTACAAGAAGTGGAAGACTGGACAAATGACCAGGGAAGAGTATAAAAATACTGCTTGGGGATGCAGGAGTGAAATCGGGAAGGCCAAATCACACCTGGAGTTGCAGCTAGCAAGAGATGTTAAGAGTAACAAGAAGGGTTTCTTCAGGTATGTTAGTAACAAGAAGAAAGTCAAAGAAAGTGTGGGCCCCTTACTGAATGAGGGAGGCAACGTAGCGACAGAGGATGTGGAAAAAGCTAAGGTACTCAATGCTTTTTTTGCCTCTGTCTTCACAAAGAAGGTCAGCTCCCAGACTACTGCACTGGGCAGCACAGCATGGGGAGGAGGTGGCCAGCCCTCTGTGGAGAAAGAAGTGGTTCGGGACTATTTAGAAAAGCTGGACGAGCACAAGTCCATGAGACCGGATGCGCTGCATCCGAGAGTGCTAAAGGAATTGGCGGATGTGATTGCAAAGCCATTGGCCATTATCTTTGAAAACTCATGGCGATCGGGGGAAGTCCCGGACGACTGGAAAAAGGCTAATGTAATGCCCATCTTTAAAAAAGGGAAGAAGGAGGATCCAGGGAACTACAGGCCACTCAGCCTCACCTCAGTCCCTGGAAAAATCATGGAGCAGCTCCTCAAGGAATCAATTCTGAAGCACTTAGAGGAGAGGAAAGTGATCAGGAACAGTCAGCATGGATTCACCAAGGGCAAGTCATGCCTGACTAATCTAATTGCCTTCTATGATGAGATAACTGGCTCTGTGGATGAGGGGAAAGCAGTGGATGTGTTGTTCTTTGACTTTAGCAAAGCTTTTGACACTGTCTCCCACAGTATTCTTGCCAGCAAGTTAAAGAAGTATGGGCTGGATGAATGGACTATAAGGTGGATAGAAAGTTGGCTAGATTGTCAGGCTCAACGGGTAGTTATCAATGGCTCCATGTCTAGTTGGCAGCCGGTATCAAGTGGAGTGCCCCAAGGGTCGGTCCTGGGGCCGGTTTTGTTCAATATCTTCATAAATGATCTAGAAGATGGTGTGGATTGCACCCTCAGCAAGTTTGCAGATGACACTAAACTGGGAGGAAAGATAGATACGCTGGAGGGTAGGGATAGGATACAGAGGGCCCTAGACAAATGAGAGGATTGGGCCAAAAGAAATCTAGTGAGGTTCAACAAGGACAAGTGCAGGGTCCTGCACTTAGGATGGAAGAATCCCATGCACCGCTATAGACTAGGGACCAAATGGCTCGGCAGCAGTTCTGCAGTAAAGGACCTAGGGGTTACAGTGGACGAGAAGCTGGATATGAGTCAACAGTGTGCCCTTGTTGCCAAGAAGGCCAATGGCATTTTGGGATGTATAAGTAGGGGCATTGCCAGCAGATCGAGGGACGTGATCGTTCCCCTCTATTCGACATTGGTGAGGCCTCATCTGCATTACTCTTTCCAGTTTTGGGCCCCACACTACAAGAAGGATGTGGAAAAATTGGAATGAGTCCAGCGGAGGGTAACAAAAATTATTAGGGGACTGGAACACATGACTTATGAGGAGAGGCTGAGGGAACTGGGATTGTTTAGTCTGCGGAAGAGAAGAATGTGGGGGATTTGATAGCTGCTTTCAATTACCTGAAAGGGGGTTCCAAAGAGGGTGGATCTAGTCTGTTCTCAGTGGTAGCTGATGACAGAACAAGGAGTAATGGTCTGAAGTTGCAGTGGGGGAGGTTTAGGTTGGATAGTAGGAAAAACTTTTTCACTAGGAGGGTGGTGAAACACTGGAATGCATTACCTAGGGAGGTGGTGGAATCTCCTTCCTTAGATATTTTTAAGGTCAGGCTTGACAAAGCCCTGGCTGGGATGATTTAGTTGGGGATTGGTCCTGCTTTGAGCAGGGGGTTGGACTCGATGTCCTCCTGAGGTCCCTTCCAACCCTGATGTTCTATGATTCTGTGATTCTATGAGAGGGAAGAGGACTGAGTCGCAAAAGCTAAGAGAGGACAAGATTTCGAGAAGAGCCTGTACAACAAACGGCTTGAGGAGGTTGTGCAGTTAGTACTATTTGCTCTCAAAATGGAGCAAAATCTGCAATCTATTTTTTTGTCCTTATGTGAGTGTAATTCAGCCTAGTGTGCAGGGCCAATACAAGGCCTGCTAAACTATTTAAGCCCCAAAGCAGGGGAGGTGCTGGCAGAGTGGCCAGGGAGGAGGCCTGTGGAGTGAGACTCTGACTCAGCCTTGCGTGGATGGCAAAGCAAGTATCTGCTTTTCAGTACATCCCATAGCTATAGCAGTATGGTTTTTCACTTCCCTTTTTTTCTGTATTAGGCTGTCCTGTAACTGGGACAGAGAGCTTAATTTATTCAATTTAATTACCTCCAGGTCTACAGTATTTATAATTTCTGCTCCAAAACCTAGTATGGTGTCTGCTACCTGAGGATGTTTCCCTGCAGTATTCAATACACAACAGTACTAACAACAAGACAAACAACACAAGACAAAACAGAGAACACAAAACACAATTTCGATTGTGACAGTAGATTCATGGTATTCTGGGTTGCTCTTCAGCTGGTATCAGCTTTTCTGAAAGACAGAAAGAACATGTTTCTACCCCTTTTGGGGTGGCAGATTATTACTTAAAATATCCATTTCTTTTACAAATACCCTTGCTGATTGCAGGCAAAACAGAGGAATTACCCGCATACTTTCCTGTGCTTATTCTATAGGCAGGCCAGGTTTCAATGGCTTCTACCTTTTAAGGGTTATGGAGAAATTATCCCACTGTTTAGTCATTAAATCCATGAGGTGGGGTACTTCAGTTTCCCTTTGTATACAGCAGACCAAGTTATAATGTTTTTCCTGCTGTGTTAAGCTTTAAGTTTCTTTACAGGTAATAGCTGAGAAGCATCATTACCATATGACCTTAAAGGATTTTTTTGTTTGTTTTTCAAAAATCATACACACTACACATTGTTACAGGGGTACTTATTAACATCACATTTACTTCAATGTTTAATATTAACAATAACATAAGCATGAAATCTATTAAAGGTATCTTGTTATACCATGCCTTTTATTTAGACAATTTGTTTGCTGACCAGGTATGTCCTTTATCGGCAGCTCCTTTGTGCTGTGAAAAATGCACATTCCTTCTGGCATGGGATGGCAGCACCTGAGACACAAGAGAGGGGCCGCAGAGTGAGAGAGCGAGACGACAGCCTGGGGAAGTGCAAGAAGAGGGTGTTAGGCTGAAGGAGCTAATCCTCAGAGCAGCCAGGAGGAGGCACCACCTGCGGTGAGGAGAGGTCCCTGGGACACTGTGCCCCACCTCTTTAGAGTGTAAACACTTAGGAGTAGGGACTGATTCCTCGTATGTGTGTGTACAGTGCCTAGCACAATGGGGCTCTGAATCTTAACTGGGACTTCAAGGTGTCATGGGTATAAAAATACTAATCTATGCACTTGATTTCAGTGTCAGTTCTTTCTGAAGTTCTGCCCGCAATGAATAATCTTCACCGGTACATCCTCCAGTTCCACTTCCAGAGTGACAAAGAAGAAATAATGAGCTCTAAAATATAAGCAGCAGTTCCTGGAGGAAATATAGGATGGGACAAATGGAGATGAAATGTGTGACCCTGTGGTTTGAATTGCTTCCCTAGGCTGAGCGCATTGCACACACCAGTGGGTCCTTGCATTCCTCCATTCCTTTCCATAAGCCACCCTCCTATCCCCCTCTAGTTCAGGACCACTGCAAACCCTCATTCTTCTCTCCTCTCCAGGCCAGAGGGCTGGGGCTCCCTGTCCCCCATTCTCCCCTCCCCTGCTACCAGGGTCCGCCATTCTCCTTCCCTCTACCTAGGATTAGCAACTTTGAAATGCAAAAAAAAATGGCACCTCCGTCCCCAAGACAAGCTCACTGCAATCCCAAATACAAGGCAATTCTGCAAAGCTCCTGCCCCCTTCAACAGCCAGTATAGGATCTAGAGAGATAACACATGTAGATAAGACTGATAACATTGCATGGTCGGCTTCACTCTTATATGACTCAAACCCTCTCAGATACACGTGTGGTGCACTTGCGTGTTGGTGGGCAGACAGCTGCTGTATTTTCAACAGTTTTGATCTGTTATCACTTAAACTGCAGAAGTGGGAACACTGCAGCATCTTTAGCTGGACACAGAAACAGTTAACATTAGATATCCCAGTGTATTGTTATTTTGTCCATTGGAAATGGGTGTCCCTCTTTATCTTAGCTGCTACAGACATTCTGTTTCCAGCTTGCTGATTCATTTTCCTCCCTATTCCTGTCATCCAAGAAATAAGACCTCATCCATCTCCAATGACTCATGTCAAGCCTGGCCTACAATGCTACACAGACATTACAAGACAGGAAGATAATTTAAAACACTGTAAATTCTTAATCCCCCATTTGATGCTACTGCAGTATTTGATTTATCTTGCCCTGAACACTTTCAAGTGTTACAAAAGAGAATACAGAGGGACCTAGACAAATTGGAGGATTGGGCCAAAAGAAATCTGATGTGGTTCAACAAGGATAAGTGCAGGGTCCTGCACTTAGGATGGAAGAATCCAATGCACTGCTACAGACTAGGGACCGAATGGCTAGGCACCAGTTCTGCGAAAAAGGACCTAGGGGTGACAGTGGACGAGAAGTTGGATATGAGTCAACAGTGTGCCCTTGTTGCCAAGAAGGCCAATGGCATTTTGGGATGTATAAGTAGGGGCATTGCCAGCAGATCGAGGGACGTGATCGTTCCCCTCTATTCAACACTGGTGAGGCCTCATCTGGAGTACTGTGTCCAGTTTTGGGCCCCACACTACAAGAAGGGTGTGGATAAATTGGAGAGAGTCCAGCGAAGGGCAACAAAAATGATTAGGGGTCTGGAACACATGACTTATGAGGAGAGGCTGAGGGAACTGGGATTGTTTAGTCTGCAGAAGAGAAGAATGTGGGGGGATTTGATAGCTGCTTTCAACTACCTGAGAGGTGGTTCCAAAGAGGATGGTTCTAGACTATTCTCAGTGGTAGAAGATGACAGGACAAGGAGTAATGGTCAGAAGTTGCAGTGGGGGAGGTTTAGGTTTGATATTAGGAAAAACTTTTTCACTAGGAGGGTGGTGAAACACTGGAATGCGTTACCTAGGGAGGTGGTAGAATCTCCTTCCTTAGAAGTTTTTAAGGTCAGGCGTGACAAAGCCCTGGCTGGGATGATTTAATTGGGGATTGGTCCTGCTTTGAGCAGGGGGTTGGACTAGATGACCTCCTGAGGTCCCTTCCAACCCTGATATTCTATGATTCTATGATTTGAGCTAAAGGTTATGCTCCAGTTGAGCTCTGAGATTATTTGGCAGTGCCATTTCCTCATTATATCCAAGGTAGCCTCTGGTTCTCTTCCACTGCCAAACCAGCTCTGGGGTTGCCAGCCTTTCGAAAAATAGCACGGCTTTTCCCATGGCCTTTTTGAAAAGCATGTGTGCACCTTCTGTGCACACACACGACTCTAATGGTGTCCAAAGCAAACGCAGCCTGTGGAAGCAAACATTAGTTATTAGTCTGGCTTTGCTCCTCACTCCCCTTTGCTGTGCACCCCCTTTTCCGACCTGCAAGCTGTGGAAATGAAGTGAATAACTAGGCTGACTCTGCTGCACCCACATCCTTGTAGATGCCTTTAGTCCACCAGCAGCCTGCTAGCGCTGCACCTTTGATTTATTCTCTCCTTTCCATTATGTGGTAAGATCAGCTCCCTGCCAGCACCCACACGCCCACGAGTCATATGCCGTGTAGGAATCATTTGAAAACATCTCACCACGTCAAGCTCAACCCAAGACTGGGAAAGAGTCCGTGGGAATGGAATTCCAGAACTGAGGAAAAAACATGTTAGCACTGTTGACACGGATACGACAAATTGAACAATAACTGCTTGTCCTTGTCATTACCCAGACTGTGAAAATCAGGCCCCTGGTGACTGCTGAAAATTAAGTCCCTATGGTTTCTTGGCATAAAATATATATATAAAGAAAGAAATAAGGATTATTCTGTGTGAAAGAAGTTAAGGGACTTAACTAATGTATCCAAACTCGAGAAGAGTACAGAGAGAACTGCTCAGACCTTCCTTTATGCCCTGTCCCATGACATGGTAAGAAGAGGTCAGCTGGTAACATTGATGGCCAATAAATTCTGAAATAAATAAAAGGAAATCCATGGAATCACAGTAGCAATACCACAGAGAAGGTTGCATGAAATATTCCATTCTATTTGTTATCCCTTTCCCAGCATTTGCAAATTCCTTTTGGCTTAAAATTTCTCAAACTATCTCCTGTCAGAAATGAGTGAGAAAGTGAAAGCTTCGAAGCACTATAATGTTGATTTTGATGCTGTAGAAGAAGTAGTCACTGATGCTGTACTGAAATTTTTAAATGAAAATTGCCTGCAACAGCCCAGATGTGGCCATGATAGTCATAGGCAGGCTGGCCGCGGAGCAGCATGTTGTTTAGTCTCTATTATTGGGATTTTGAAGGTCTCATATTCATTCTTTTAAGATCTCACAACAATGGGTGACACGTAAGCTATTGTTGTACAAATGCTGAATAAGAGCTGTGACGTAACTGACATAAACTGTGACCGTAGAGATCACTGTTGCAACCAGGGTCCCATGGTTCCACCAGTTCTTGTACAGAGGAGGCCAAGTGGCGTGTCGATGGAAAGGTTGTAGTTTGCTGGTTATGATTATGCTGTCTGTCTGTCTCATTTTTGTATTTGAAGTTATGAATATTGGCTATGCATTTGTTTGATTCTAAGTAGCCTCAGTGAAGCATTTGGTCAGCTTCTTGAGAAAGGACTATTCTCAGTAAGTGCCCAATCAAGAAACACTTCACTGACAATGGACTTTGGGAGACGCCACTCCACACCTGAGCTTTCCTAGACCCATTCAAACTAACGTGTAAACAATGGCGTTGGACTGCAAAAAGCTGAATAGTTCATAGACATGTGACCCATGCAAAGGAGATCAGCCCCTGAAGTCCTTTTCCACAGCTCACCATCAGATGACAGGGTAGAGCTCATTCTGACGCTGCTTACGTCAAGGAAAAAAACCACACCCCCATAAAACTCCAATCAGGTTGCACACCAGCTGTAAAGAAAGTATTCTCCTGTTTCTAGGAGTGAGTATCAGTCTTGTTTATTCAAGTGGAAGGCAGGAGTGTGGGCTTGTGTCTTGGAGCAGCAGAAATAGAGCAGAGAAGGTAAATATTATTTTTTTATATATTACTAAAACATCTCCATCAGTAAATCTGTGAATGAATTGAATATCCTATGAGCTTCAGCAGTCAACTGTATGCAGTGGAAATATTTTCCATCGCTGTTCGTTGGCAATAAGCTGAGTGGCATGGGAATCTGATCCTCAAATGCTTTTTTTGGTGTGGTTATCCAACAAAGAAGTCACAACACCAGTGTGTGTTAAAGAGTTGACTGGTGAAAGTAAATGTAATCTAAGCCATCGTTTGTTTTACAGTATCAGCATGACGATGAAGCTTTCAACTGGCAATGGGTAGTTCCTGCTGTGTCAGCAGAGGTGGGTGGAAAAGTTAAGGGAGAAATGGGTTTGTGTAGGAGTACAACTGTTGCACCTGGCTGGCCTGATTCCATTCTACACATCAGTGCTGGAATTTGAGATTTGTAGAAAGGTTATAACTCCTGTACTCCTGCATATGAGTGACCACCCTAGACCAGCCCTTTTGCAGTGTCCATCAAGCTGAAAACTTCTGTAGAGCTTGTAGTGCAGCCTGAAGGGTAAAAGGAAGTTGAATTTTTTTAAAAATTGAAAAAAAGAATGCAAGTAATAAAGTCAGCAGGGGGGCTGATTGCATTCAGAAAGCAGGAAAGGGCAGAATCTTCAAGGTGACTGCAGCCCTGCTGGGTGAGAGCATCTCATTATTTGAGAGCATTTCTAATTTATATAGGAGACTGAGGTTTGTTTGATCTTAGGACCCAACTATTTTATCACATGGTGCTCTTCCATAGACACATCTACCTGTAAAAAAATATTATTCCTCAATATGATTTAAAAGCTCCATTATGAAACATGGAGATTAGCAGATTCATTGGGCAAAACCAAAAATGTAGTATTAAATTGAACATTTTATGGGGTCCCCAAGAGAAAGGATTCTCTGGGCACTGCGCATTGGTATGGCTCTGCCCCTAGTGTGCACTTAGGAAGCAAAATGATGAACTCCCCAAGACTGGTTCTTGCACGAGTAGATGAAGCTGGTCGCTCCCCAGATCTTCTTGCTGCTCACCTTTTGCTTTCTCAGCTTGACAGCTTTGGGCTGAGTTTAAAGAGATACAATAACAGCTTTGCTATCTGGAGTGTTGGGGGAGTGGGGGGTGCCGGAAAGTCAAACATTCTGGTTCACGAAGAGGGAGGGAGTTTGGGTGCAGGAGGGGGCAGAGGGGTGGGGGTTGAGGTGTGAGGGAGGGCTCTCCTTCCCTGAGAGTTTCATCCTCCTCAACAGCACAGAAGCTGTCAGACCAGGGGTGGGACTATTCTTCTGTGTCCCGGAAAGTCTCATCTATGTACTTCTCTGTCTCCCTTAGCTCCTCCAGCTGAGTCACCGTGGTCTCCAGAGTCCATACACTGTCTCTGAGGGCCAGGAGCTCCTTGCACTGAATGCATACATACGCCACCTGCCCACAGGGCAGGTAATCATACGTGCTGCATTGGGTGCAATAAACTGGGTAGCCCCCACTCTGTTGCTTGGCTTCTGCCTGCATTCTCTTTTTACTCCTGCAGCTTGTTCCTTTGTTGTTGTTTTGTTTTTAACTGAGCTGGTGTTTTTTGCCTTACGTTGAAAGAAGTTTAAGGAATGGTACGTGGATGTAACCCACCCCCACACCGCCCCCCCCCACACACACCAGGTAACTTAATCGACTTCTCAGGCCCTCATCAACTCTATCAGGGCTGGTGTGGGGTGCACACCCCATCACAAAGTTGTAACGATGCTGGCACTGGTGGGACCCAACTGAGAGTGTCAATTAAGGACAAACTGCTTAAAGCAGGGCAGTTACAGCCCAAGCTGGGGTTCCTTTGCACACCAAGGAAAACCAAAGCAGCCAAACAAAGAAGACTTTGCTTTTACCCCACTGGCTAACCATAAGTCACACAAACAATTCCCTTAGACACTCCAGTTTCCCAGTATCACCACCAGGGCCACTCGTTACGGGGACAAATGGTTATGAAAACCAATACCCCAGTCAAAGAAAAAGGTTCTCTCAATCCCAAAGGACCAAGCCCCAGACCCAGGTCAATATACAAGTTACAATATACAAATTACGCTGTTGCCAGTCCTTTAGAATCTAAAATCTAAAGGTTTATTCATAAAAGGAAAAAGAGAGAAATGAGAGGAGAGCTAGAATTGGTTAAATGGAATGTATTACATACAGTAATGGCAAAGTTCTTGGTTCAGGCTTGCAGCAGTGGTGGAATAAACTGCAGGTTCAAATCAAGTCTCAGGAGTACATCCACAGCTGGGATGGGTCAAGCAGTCCTTTGTTCAGAGCTTCAGGTTGTAGCAAAGTCCCTCCAGAGGCAAGAAGCATAGCACAAGTTTGAGATACAGACGGTATAGAGCCAATAACTATGACTTTAAATACAGAAATGAGACATGCATACCGATGGCATAATCATAACCAGCAAACCATAACCTTGGTTTAGACACTTTACTTGAACCCCCTTTATACAAGATTTGGTGCCATTACAGGTCCTTGGCAGCAAGATTCATCTATATGGTCCCAGTTCATATAATAATGTCACAAAAGTCATACAGGAGATGTCTTGTTTTCTCATTGGATGATGAGAAGGGACACGACTCATCTCCTGGTTGGACTCTTTGCCAGAACTACAGGCAGAGGTGAAAGTAAGCCGGTACGGTCCAGTACGGGTTACTGGCAAGAGCCAGTACACAGCTGACCTTACCCGTGGGCCGGATTAAGACCTTTAGAGGCCCTAAGCACTGAAAAGATTATGGCGCTCCCCCATATGTAATTCAAAATAAAAAGAATACTATACCGTAAAATAAAATTTTATTTTTCGAAATGACACAAAACTTACATGTATGCTGAAATTAAAACAGCTTCTTTCTAGATTTTCTGACTGCAAAATCTGATCGCAAAATTCTGGATAAGTTCATCGAAGCTGACTCGATGAACCATGTCTGCTTCCGTACACAATAGGGAAAGTGAATCAAGTCTGTCCTGACACATTGTTGTTCTCCGAGGGGTTTTTATTCTTTTCAGCTGAGAAAAAGAGCGTTCTGCGGAGCAGTTAGTAATCATCAATGTTAGAAAAATACGTAGTGCGATCTCTACGTTTGGAAATACACATCGTATTCCGTCTTTCAGTGTTGTGTCATGAAGATCAATGTGACTGAATTTCATTTTTCCTGTTTCATTAAACTTTGCACGCATATAACAGTGGAACTGCCGTACTTCTCCACAGAGATTCATGTTCAAGTCAACAGGGTGTGAGTCAACTAGCTGTTGGGAACCTTGTGAATATTGTTCGTCAGATAAGTCCATATCGTTTAGAAAAGAAAATCTCCTTGATACTTCTTTGTACACTTCACCTCTCCTCTTCATATTAGCTTCCAGTGTATCAATTATAGCATAGTAAGTAGATACATGAAATTTGTCTCTAGGATTCAATGCTGTTTCTGTTGCACAGCTACCATTTGCTTGTTTTTTCCTGATTCCCTTGCGGGACTGGGCTTCTTTGTAATTAGTATCAGGCAAGATACCTTTTGATATGTCTTCAAATCTTTCAAAATCATTCCTCAAAGTGGTCTGCTAATGATTGACAGTGGTCTGCACATGTTTTCAAATCCAATTCTTTTTCTTGGGGAGCTTGACTTGTGTGGTCAAAGTGTTGTAAAATTTCATTCCACATGATCAACATGAATACAAACTCCAGTTCTTGCATCTTGTTTGCAATGTTTTCTGCCTCTCGTACAGTTTCTCCCTTCTGTGATTGGTCTTCAGCTAGACTTTCTAATGCATCCACAATCTTTGAGTAGGACTCCAGAACTGCACTTGTTGCCACTGCATGTGCCTCTCAGCGAGTATTAGAAAGAGATTTAAACACACGATCATTGCCCAAATATGTTTTAAGGACTGCCCATTGGTGTGTTGAGGCAGAGAAAAATGTATAAAGTAACTGGACTGTTGAGAAAAAACTTACTGCCACCGGACAAGAATCAACAGCACTGCGGCCAACAAGATTGAGAGAGTGGGCAGTACCTGGTATGAATATGGCATATTTCTTCTGTTCTAAAAGCTTCTTCTGCATTCCTTGATAACGCCCTGACGTGTTGGCCGTGTTGTCATAAGATTGACCTCTGCACTTTGAGAAATCTATTTTGCAAACTTGGCACAGATAATGCAGTACTTGATTTGCCATTTCTTCACCAGTGTGGCTTTTCAAATTGAGGAATGTTATAAATCGTTCAACTGGTTTTCCATCTGTGGGAGACACATATCTTTGTACAATACTCAATTGATCAATATCTGAAAGATCAGGAGGAGAGTCGACAGATAAACTGAAGTACCCAGCAGTATTTATTTCATCCACAATAGCTCAACGAACTTAATGAGACCACTCATGAGACCAATGAGTTCATCACATATTGTCTTGGATAAGTGTGATGGGTTACCTTTGCCAGCCTTCCCATATTTTGAGATATGGCCTGCCAAATATGGGTCAAACTGAGCCACAAGCTCCAACAATCCCAAGAAATTTCCATTCTGCAATGACCAAATGTGTCATTTGATCCCTGGAAAGGCAGACCACGTTCAGCTAATGTTTGAATAACAGCTATAACACACTGCAAGATATGTTGCCAGTATTCACGCTCCCCTTTAATTTGTTCTTCCACTTTTTGCGTCAGTCCAAAGCCCTGTCTTCGATTTAAATATGTCAACATTGAATCTCTGTGAGTAGTGCTATTTTCATGTTGTTCAATTAAAACAGTATTCCACCAGTCACTAAATCCATCTGCAGCAAACCGGGATGTTGAAGTTTTATGTGCAAAAAGTTTGCAAACAAAACAGTACACAGACCCTGTTGATGGTGAATACAGTAGCCATTCTCGAGTGTATTTCTCACCATTTGCTTTCATGCTGAAAAATATCTTTTGTGGACAATATCTTGCTTGTTTGTCACAGATAAAAGTCCGACGTGATTTCTCAAATGGCCCAGTGTGGTGTTGCCAGTCATTTGGTCCACGATCTACCCAGTAAGCTACATCATCGGTACTGAAATCAACCCACATATCATGATCTTTTCTCCTATTATTTACAGCATGAGCAGTTCAGTCTCTGACACATCCACCCCTTCTAGAACAATGTCTGTTTTACCACCAGGAGTAGGATGATCAGTTACAGTCTTTGACACATCCACATGTTCTGGAATGGTGTTTGTTTCACCAATAGAAGAAGGGTCAGTCTCTGAAACACCTACAGGTTTTGGAACGATGTCTGTGCTACTGAGAGAAGATGTTGCTTCTGATGGATTTGCTTTGAAAAATGATGTCAGCTTTGGAAGATTTTGGAAAATTTCACTAGTTTTTGTTTTTTTCTTCTGCTAGATTATGTTTCTGTTCTCCACTCAGCTGGTTACGTTTCATCCTGCCCCTTATCTCAGTTATCTGAACTTAAAAAAAAAAAGAAATTACACAACATACACTACTTTTATATATATATATATATATATATATATATATATATATATATATATATATATATATATATATATATATATATATATAAGAAAGAAAAAAGCGAATCAAGTACGTATAACTCAGAAGAATATATCAATAATAAACCATAAATTTATTACAATACATGACAGAATCTGATTTCCTCGCATTATTTTGATGCCTCCCTGGTTTAGGTGGGGATAAGTAATAAAAAGAGAACAGAAAAATGGGGGAAGAGTGTGGAGTGGAGTGTAAGGAATCTAACAAAGTTCTGATTTTTCCAATGATGACTACTTTGATGCGTTTTCTGAAATATCAAATATCAAATTTTTTCCAAAAATAAAATCTCTTATTTTTGGTCCCCCACGCTTTGCTAGTGCCCTAAGCACCTGCTTAGTCTGACAATTGGGTAATCCAGCCCTGGGCAGGGGCAGCTTCCCCAGATCAGTAATTTATAAGGGCTCTGGGCTCGTGGCAGTGGCCAGAGCCCCTGGCCCTTTAAGTCGCTGCCAGAGCCCGGCTGTCAGAGCCCTGGGGTAGCGGCGGCAGCCAGGAGCCTGGGGCCTTTAAATCACCACTGGAGCCCCACTGCTGGAGCCCTAGGTTACCAGTGGCGATTTAAAGGGCATGGGGATTTATAGGCCACGCCCCTTCCGCCTGAGGCCCCATCCCTTCTGGTTGAGTCCCCCCTGTCCCTGCTCAGGACCCCAGCTCTGCATACCAGAAAGTCCCTTAAGTTACTTTCACCCCTGAGTGCAGGTCACTTTCGGATTGGGCTGCATCAGCTTTGCCAAGAAGAACCAGGTCACCCCATCCACCAGCAAATGTATAAAACACCCAGTGTTGTTCAACTTGCTGCTCCTTGAAGCTGAAACAGCTGGATGAGAGAGATTGTGAGCAGGACTGTAATCTCCTGGCCAGTGACTGCACCTCCTGCTTGGTAACAACTAAGGCCATGACCACGCGGCAAACTTACGTCGATATACCACCACTGCAGTAATTGCTGCACTTTTTTTATGTCCCCACTACCCTCCTTCTGTCTGTGGGGCACGTCCTTACCAGGAGAACTTGCTCTAAGTTAAGAGGGGGAGTGTGGAGGTTTGAGAGCACCGGACTCTCAGCTCCAGAGGGAGCTCCCTGCTGGGAACCCGTCTGCCGCCAAAGTTCCCAGATCCCCACTCCAAGGACAGCTGCTTCCCAGGCTCCCAGCTCCCTGCTCCAAGCCCAGCTGCTGCCTAGACTCCTTGCTCCTCGCTGGCTGCCATCTGGGGAACAGGGAGCCAGGAGCCCAGGGAGCAGAGCACCGAGGGCCCAGACAGCAGCTGGGCTCCCAGTGTGGAGTCAGGAGCCTGGGTGGCAGCCTGGCCAGGAGCAGGGAGTTAGGAGCCCGGGTGGCAGCCTGGGTCAGTGTGGGGAGCAGGGAACCCGGGCAGCAGCCTGGTTCAGAGCGAGGAGCCCAGGTGACAGCTGGGCTCCAGCTGAAGCCCCACACCTGCCGTGGGGTGACAGCCTAAGTTGTGAGCTGGGCGTTGGATTTACCGCAAGGAGCCTACCAGCCTTTCTTGTCAAAGCTGTCAGATTGACAAGAATGACAGCCAACAGCGGATGTAAGGAACACAGTGCTACACAGACTCTGCATCGCCCTAGCGACACCAACATAAGCCCTGCGCCTCTCCTGGAGGTGGAGTTATGAGGTCAGTGTAGTAGGGCACTTACGCTGGTGGGAGCAAGGCTGTCGTCTGTACACTGACAGAATTAGTTTGCCATACGCTCATAGGCGCCAATTCCGTGGGTGCTCTGGGGCTGGAGCACCCATGGAAAAAAATATAGCCTCTGCATAAGCCGCCTTACGTGGAGTCTAAGTCTGTCGTGTAGGCCAGGCCTAAGTCATGTCACTGACCTTGCATGTGCAATTACTCTTATTGAGCCTTGTATGCTGTCTAATGACACTAACAAGGGCTTTTTCCCCACACACCAACTCGTCTTTGTTAGTTGTATACCACAAAAAAGGCATCTTTTATTGGAAAGCCTTAAAGAGAGAGACCTGGGTATCAATTCACTTATTCTGATAAACTATGAGGTGAAATCCTCTAGACGGTCATTTTACACCAATTTCATTGTCTCTCTACTCTCTGTTGGAAGGACGTAGCCAATGTGCTCCACTGGCACGTATGTGGCATGATGTCACTGATTGACAGGTTAGGGACCTTATAAAATATAATGGCCAAAAATAAAATTATCAAAGAAAACTCTTGAGAGGAAAGAAATTTCCTCTCCCTCCCTCCAATTTTCCTGAACTTATGTTCCTAGACAAGAAGGGACTGGGAGAAACATATTGAACAGGGAAATATGAGAGAGAGAATCAGAAATAATAAGATGGTGTGAACAAAATTCCAGACACAAAATTAACTGGAATGCAGCCTTGTTCCTCTGGTTGTGCACAAGGACTAAGTCATCGCTCATAGAAAGCACTGAACTTCATGGTGAGCTCCTTGAGTAGCTCGAACTTTAAGTGCCCATTGACATGGATTCTCTGGCGTTAGATAATTCATGAAAGCAATATTGGTGCCTGACAATACCAGACACTTTGTACAAGTAAAGAACCCAAAGACAACGTATTACACAGCACTTTTACCTGCCAAAGATATTCTGTTCTCATGCCAGTCCCTAAAAGTGCCATTTCTATGCTGTCATTCAGTTTGCTGTTTTTCTTAATATACATTTTGCTATCAAAAAGGGATCTGTTTTGTTTATGTTGTCCTGAAAGTTTTGTCCTGAAGGATAGATAACACTAAAATAAAAAGGATATAAAATTATATTTTCTAACCTGCAGATTCTTGACATATGAGTGAAACGGAGTTAACAATGGAGCCATCAGAAGAATTTTTGTTCAAACATAAAGGAATTTATTTCCAACCACACCTTGCTACACCTGAATACATAGATTCACTGGAGGATTTTGAAATCAGAGACAGTGATGTATTTGTAGTTACTTATCCAAAATCAGGTAAGACTGATTGCTCGATTCCCTTTAGGAAAATCATATCTGATTTTTGTCTGAAACCTTTATTGACCCTCCCCGCCTCTTCCGCCGAGCTTATTGACCACCATTATGACCTATTTTTGGTGGTAGCAGTGTAAAATCTAATAACTGCCAATAGTTTATTGGAGACATTATCTCAGTTTCATCCCTATGTTTAAGCAATGGCAGAAAGTTAAAGCTTCAGAGGTAATCTGCAAAGTATATTTGAACTGGGCAAATATTGCCCAAAGCTATGCACAAATATGTATTACAATAAACTGCATCTATTTCTTTCTGTAGTCGACCAATATTTTTATTCTCCTTTGTGTGTAAACATTTATGTCAGCAATATTTTGGAAACAATAAGTTCATGGAAAGGGAAGGTGGTGTGAGTGCTCAGACTAATGAATTTAGACACAAATACAAAACCTCAGACTCCCCTGAGACAGCTATCTTCTAAACACCCCCGCCGCCCCAGATTGATCCCAGGCCTGTCACAGAGTATTCAAGGTGAACTACCAACTACCTGTACTCAGGTGATCAGCATTTTTGTTCTCAGACTTTGCAGTGATCTATTTTCTTCAAACAAGAATAGCACCTCTTCCAGCCTATGAGGTTTGAGAATTACTTGCAGCTGAAGAGTTATAATATAGCAGAACCAACTCCTCTGTGAGGAGCTCAGAGAGAAGGACTCTTTACCCCATTGGATACTAAACATTGTAACACAGCTTTTGGCATGTCCAGTTCTGGTCACTAAAGTACCCTTGGCCCTTCTTAGTAGAGAATTCCTTGTATCGCTGACAGGTCATGTAACATGCACAGACAGGACAGACCAGTGTGAGCCTTCTGCATGAGCCCTAAAGTAGCACTGATGCTCTTCCACTGCGGGAGTGGAATAGGGGAACTTAAAAACTCTCAGAACAACAGTATACAGGGTGCTTTGGATAGGGCCAGTGAATCCACTGGTTATTACTGGAATGGACAGTCGTGCTGCAGCACTGAGGCTACATCAGAGGGAGAAAAACTGTGTGTCGTAATCACCGTTTCCATGGGGAACCTGAATAACCTAGGTAAAAATATTTGAAGATTTAGTTATTGACCAGCACATAGATAGATACAGGATTTTTTATACTAAAATGTACAAAAATATAATGCCATTTGGATTCCCATCCCTGCTGCATTAATGGATTCCCTTTAAGACAAATTTTTGTACTTCATTTATAAAGTAAAATGAGACACAGCTTTGACGAGATTGTGATTATGGCAGATTATTACGTGACATTACAAATCAAATTAGCATCAAAGCTGTTTCAAAGAAGGCTATTTTCTTTCCCAGGGACTGTGTGGACTCAGAATATTTTGAGCTTGATTTATCATGAAGGCCATCGAGATGGAACAGAAAATATGGAAATAATAGACAGAGTCCCATGGCTGGAGTATAACATACATAATATCGATAATGTCCATCGTCCATCACCTCGTCTCTTTGCTACTCACCTGCCTTACTATTTAGTTCCAAGAGATCTGAGGAACAGAAGAGCAAAAGTAGGTGATACTGTTTTTATAATTTAATTAACATTATCCAGAAAAACTTGTAGCTTTCACGAATAAATCAGTCTAAATCCTCTGGGCCAGACTGTCTGCCCTCCCCACAATCACCCTTCCAAAAGCAAATTTCCCCTGCATGGAGATGGGGCTCACTTCCTCCAAAGCCCCATTCCATGTCCTTAGACCTAGCCAAAGGGGGGAAAACAAGTTCAATCAAGACCTCAGGACTTCAGTGTCCAGTTTCAGTGGAGATCCCATTTTTCATGGAACTGCTGTGCTTGACCTCTGGGCCAAGAAACGGAGCTGCTTCTTCCTCATCATGACAGCTCACCCTAAAAGGGGCATTATTGATGGGTTAGGATCATTACAGTCTGCATTTTATATTGTACATTACAGTGGTTTTGTTGTGATGTATGTAGCTATGGAACTGTATGCTCTTATGTTATCCATGTAATTGTAGAGAAAGTGTGAGAACTCCCTTGTGGGAGCGATGCCAATCTCTTACACTGCTACCTGGATCTCCCATGAAAGGTGGCATGTGCCGTGCACCCACTTCCCCATGAGACTCCCTTCACAATCACCCTTGCAGCTTCCTTCTCTCTGTTGCAGTAACACCTATAATAAGACGAGCAGATGCACGGTGCAGAGCTTGCACCACATGAGCTCCATCACTGCAACCTCTCAATCCATAGGAACCTTCCTCCTGATTGGCTTTTTAGCTCAGCCCCGTTTCCCATGCAGAAAGACTCCTTAAAGTTACAGGGACGGTAAAAGTAAATGGAACAAGAACATCTCCTAAGCTGCACAGAGCACAATTTTAACTACAGACATTGGGAAATCTAGTATTGCTTATGTATATTTTACAGGGCTTATGAAGGTTTTCACAATTTTAAGACCATGTTGATGGTGCAGGGAGTTTTTCTCTTCATGGCTTCTGGCTGGCTGTTCTTCCGGTGCACCACCATATGGCTCAGCTGTCTGTGTGGTTTTCCAGAAATTCTCAGAAATTCTCAGCTCCAAATTGTTGGAGAAATTGGTTGTGCTGTTCAGCAATGCATTTTAGCATTGCTTTTTAAACATTGTATCCATTATAATTCTCTAAAAATATCTCCAGCTGCAATTTTTTTTGAAAGAGCAGTAAATTCATGCTTACTAGGATTCTAGTTGAAGTTTTCACTGAAATACTTTAGTAATATACCAAACACAATACACACAAATAGATATCTGTTTCTCACTTAACTGTGTTTGTATTAAAAAGGAAATCAAAATCAAATGTATTTATTCCAGTCTACATTCTTTTCAGATAGTACACTGCAACTGCACTCCCTGTTAATTTTTGTGCTGCTTATTGTCACATTTCCCATGATTTTTAAATGGTTTTGCTCCTCTCTTGCTGTGTGAAAGACCCATATAAATAACTGGACATAACGTGAAGACCTGATTCTAAGTACACTTACTCATGTGCATAACCTTACAACAGTGAGTAATCCCCTTGAGGTCAAGGGTATTATCATATGTAGACAGTTATGCATGTGTATGACGGTCTTTACAATTAAGGAAGCGCAATAACGCCACTGAATGTACAGGAAATGCTGGCAAAGACACAAAAAATCCCATTCATTTAAAGCAGGATAAACTACTTACTAAAGTACTTATTCTAGCCCTTTTCAGATATAATGATTTTAATGTTACTTGCAGCAATAGCAATTTTATAAAACCACCGATTTGTAGGTTAATGGTGTCCCTTTAATCTACCTGAGACTGTCACTCTTTTTACCTTGCAGGTTATTTATGTAGCCAGAAATCCAAAGGACGTTGTGGTTTCCTATTTTCATTTTTCCAGCCTTTCAGTCCTACTTGAGACAATACCAGATTTTAATATTTTTCTGGAGAGGTTTTTAGCTGGGAAAGGTAAGGTTTCATTTACTGCTAAAAGGCCAAACCCTGCTCACTGACCACAGCCTGAGTAACCTATGTGAGTGGTTTCAGAGTATCAGCCGTGTTAGTCTGTATCCACAAAAAAAAAAGGAGTACTTGTGGCACCTTAGAGACTAACAAATTTATTTGAGCATAAGCTTTCGTGAGCTACAGCTCACTTATGCTCAGATAAATTTGTTAGTCTCTAAGGTGCCACAAGTACTCCTTTTCTTCTATCTGAGTGGGTAAATTACTTAGACGGTGGAGCTGCTCAAAATCCTGGCCCCCACCTCACAACCTGGGGTCTAAGGTTGCAATAAATGCAGTATCATTCACAGCTCACAATAGAGATTTTGTGCAAAGGTAGTCCAGGGGGGCTGCATAGGCACATGCATTGCACCAATAAAGTGCAAGGAGCCTCGTGTATCACAGCTGGATGGTCACTCTGAAACGTATGAAGATTTCAACACATTTCAACTCCACTTAGACACTCAGATAACACCGGGGAGGAGATGAGGATAAGCGCTATACAGAGAACACACAGAAGTAGTTTTCTACAACTAATTTTCTGGTTTAGTAGTTTTCCACAATTATTATGCCTATTCCGCAATCCCAAACCACTATTTCTACCTTCCAAAGAGCCAAAAGACTCAGCTGTAACCTATCTAGCTCCTGGCATCTCTCTTAATATATCTGACAATGCAACATTCTCACTAAGGCAGCTTATGGCACACTGAAAATTTCAGTACATAGTAAAATATATTCTACACATTCTTCTATTATGGGAATTAGATCTGCATAGGAGCTTTTGGGCCTGAATCCAGCCTCTTCTGCCCTAAGCTTTCAATCCACTGCCTCTTTTGTCCTGTTTAGAATCACACTACAGATGATTTTCCCTACAACAGAGAGTAGTGTGACTCCTCTCCAGTTATTGCCGTCAGTGAGATCACCCTTTTTAGGTACTCTGCCAATGATTCCATGTTTTCACTTGTCAGGAGGGGTCTCTTCTCCCCAGAACTTGGAACCGTTCTGTCAGTTTTATTAGGGTAGTGGGGTCCAGTTCTTTTCGCTTTTCTGCTGTCATTTGATCATCTCCTGCCATTTTGTTGTTTTTCAGCTCCTTAATTGCAGCCTGTATTGCTGACATCTCTGTTGCATCAGTGTTAATGCCAAGTAGTTTAGGTTCACATGTTTCATCAATATCTGGGGCTGAGTCTGTTGACGACTTGTCTGACATGCTCTGCCCATGTGTCTTTCTGTTACACCTCAGTTATAAGCCTTTTTTCATCTTGGCTTTTTATTGGCCCATTTCCTGTATTGAAATGTCCGCACTTCTCACTGCTTTGTCTGCTTTCTTGTACTTTCCCTTTGCTTCTTCTAATATTTCATTTGTCTTAGCATTCAGGAGTTTTCCTTTCAGTGCTTTTCTTTCCTTGTTGAGATGAGAGGTCTCTTGGCTTATTCAGTCCTTGCTCTGTGTGTGTGCTGATACCAGGCTGTGACTGCTGCAGCTTGAATCACGTTGTCTCAGAGCACTGTGTGCATTTTTCTTCAGGTCCAATCTCTAGCTCACCTTCCTCTGCCTCTGTCAGCACTCCAAATCTGTTCCATAGTTCACGCTGGAATTTCTCAGAGCACATTTTTGTTTTCAGTTTTAGATTATTGATTTCTTTACCGCTTTCTGTTTAACGTTGGTCTTTCTCAGTTTTAATTTCAGTTTGGCAATGCAAAGGTTTTGGTTGCTGTTGTCATCTGTGGCTTGATGTGCCCTTGCATCTTGGACAGATGAGCTGAATCTCCAACTCATGCAGATGCAATTGTTTTCCTTTTTTGTTTTGCCATCTGTCAAATTTCATGGTTCCTTGTGTATGTCTCTAGAAGGGAACAGGGTGCTTGCAGGAACTAAGTCATACACCAAGCACAATTCAGTGAATTCCAGGTATCCTCCATCATTGATATCATTGACTTTCAAAAGGTATTTGACAGCCAGCATGGGCATGCATTGCGGAATATTCTTCAGTCCTGCGAAATTCCCTCTAAATCCATCAACACCATACCAGCCATGTACAGAGATGCAAGGTTGCTCTATCAGAGTGAACAACCTGACAAGAGAGTGGTTCATTGTGGACACTTATGTGAAACAGGGCCACATTTTATTTTTGCTCTTGTTTGGCATTGCCATAGAAAGGATAATGAAGAAGTGTGTTAGTAACAGAAAACCTGGTACCCAGATGGCAAAAGCTTAGAAGACCTAGACTGAGACACTACTGAGCAATACCCTGGAAAAGCTACAAAGAAAGAAAGACAACCTGGCAAAACCTGCAGGTCAAACAGGGCTCAGAATCACTTACAGACATCCTTGAAACTCAGATGTCAAGCGGTAATTTCATATTAGAAGGCAAATACATCAAGAAAGTGGAACAATCCATCAGCCTGGGCAGTACCATTCTAGTCAACAGGAACATCAAGAATAATGTGACAATAAGGTTAAGAAAATATCCACCTCATTCACTAAACTCCACAACACACGGACATCAAAGATATACGGCAACAACGCAAAACTGAGAATTTTCAACTAACCTCTTTGTGCTAACGTATGGCATTGATAGCTAAAGATCTACTAAAATGTTCAACAGAAAATCAGATGTCTTTGAAAATAGGCGCCTACAAAGATTCTGGACGTTGGATGGAGAGACGTCATCACCAAGAAATATAACCAAGAAATCACTGGCCAGCAGCTTATTTCCACTAGAATTAGAAGGAAGGACTGGACTATATGGGGCATGCACTTCAGATGCCAACACACAGAGTCGCACATGAAGTCGTCAAGAGGAAACAAGGGTGGGAAATGAGGGTGCCCAGGAGACCTTAAAAAGAACCCTTCACAGGGAGATGAGAATGGTTGATCATAACACCATCGAGTGGATGGAAGTAGTATCAAATGACAGAGAGGAATGGAAGAGATTAGTTTCACCCTGGGCATCAACACTGACATGATTATTTTGCCTCTGTATTTGGTACTGGTGTGACCACTGCTGGAATATCGTGTCCAGTTCTGATGCCCACAATTGAAGAAGGATGCAGATAAATTGGAGAGGGCTCAGAGAAGAGCCATGAGAATGATTAAGGGATTAGAAAATGTGCCTTCTAGCAAAAGATTCAAAGAGCTCAATCTGTTTATTTTAACAAAGAGAAGTTTAAGGGATGATTTGATTAGAGTCTGTAAGTACCTACATGGGGAACAATCTAGCAGAGAAAGGTATAATACAATTCAATGGCTGGCTGTTGAAGCGAGACAAATTTAAACTGGAAATAAGGCATAAATGTTTAACGGTGAGAGTAATTAACCACTGTAACAATTACCAAGGGTCATGGTAGATTCTCGATCAATGACAATTTTTAAATCAAGATTGGACGTTATTCTAAAAGATATGTTTAGGAGTTATTTGGGGGAAGTTTAATGGCCCGCGTTATACAGGAAGTCAGACTAGATGCCACAATGGTCCCTTCTGGCCAGAGAATCTATTAATCTAGGAATCTATCAATTTAATTCTAAGTTTGTGATCACTAATCCATCAAAAGCAATGGAAAATATTATCTATGGGTAAATAATCCAGGACAAAAAAGGGCAAATATGTTGTGCTGGGTGCAAGTACCATGCTATGGTGCCAGTGGATTCTAGAGGTAACAGTGCAATGTGTATTAGTTATCATGTAATGGTCTGTCTGTTTGTGGAAAAGACAAAACTTGGCCTCAGATCCCTAGATGAGAAGCTGGACTTGGCCTGTCCTTTATCTCATGTTTAAGGTGAAAGATAATCCAGAATAAGGCTGTGAATAAAAACAGGAACTGGAATTGTTATTCCAGTTACTCTGTGAGCCCAAATATCCCCCCAACAGCAGAGGGAAGAGAAGCTGAAAAATGGAAGTCTGCTCCATCGATTCTGCAGCCATGCTTGGGAGATTATTAGGATGCAAAAATGTCAATAATTGAACGGTTTTTCTGTTTGAGATCATTAACGTTTATTTCTGTAATTTTTCTCCTTCATAAGTACTGCCTGGCTCCTGGTTGGATCATGTCAGTGGCTGGTACACCCACAGGGATGACTTCAATATTCTCTTCCTCACCTATGAGGAGATGAAGAAGGTGAGACCAGTCAATCACTTTGTATCTGAAAGGTTTCAGAGTGGTAGCCATGTTAGTCTGTATCAGCAAAAAGAACGAGGAGTAGTTGTGGCACCTTAGAGACTAACAAATGTATTTGGGCATAAGCTTTCCTGGGCTAAAACCCACTTCATGAGATGCATGCAATGGAAAATACAGAAGGAAGATACATATAGAGAGAGAACATGAAAAAATGGGGTAGGGTATCTTCCTACTGTATTTTCCAATGCATGCATCTGATGAAGTGGGTTTTAGCCCACAAAAGCTTATGCCCAAATACATTTGTTAGTCTCTAAGGTGCCACCAGTACTCCTCGTTCTTTTTATATCTGAAAGAAACAGAAAATAAAATGCCTCCATTTTTCAGTGAGATTTTGCCACCTTTACCCTTTTTGAGCTGTACTTTACTCTGTGAAGAGTCTCGTTGATTTCACAGAGTAAGGTACATTGGTCTCATTGATTTCAATGTGAGTACTTGAAAAAGTACTTCTCAGTGTGAGTAAGGGTGGAAGAATCAGAACCATAGGGTGAGATGTTCAGAAGAACCATAGTAAGTTAGCCGCTTAACTCCCGTTAACGTTCAATAGCACATAGGAACCTAATTCACTTCGTCACAAGAGGTATCATTTGCTTCCCAGTGAAGAATATCTGCTGGATCTGAGTACACTTAGAAAAGATAATAATCTTGCTTTACTTCATTTCTTTTCCTGCATAGCAGGATGGCAGCTACACAACCCATCCCATGAGGCATCCTAAAGGGAAAGGAGAGGTTTTGTTACATATTAGAACATCTCAAACTGCTTTTAGAACAAAAGATGTTTTGTCAAAATGGCCTCTTTTTTTTTGCAAAACTGAAGATCTTCTTGTAATTTTTTGCGAAAAATGATATTTTATTGCAATATCTATTCAAAACTAGGTTTTTAGTAAATAAAATATTTTAAGAATTAGTTTGATGTTTTCAATTAAGATATCTATGTGAAATCTTTGAAAAGTACAGAACTCTTCAAAATTTCAATTTTTTTTAGAAACTAGTATTTTTCACTTTTCTACCAGCTCAGCTAGCTTTTGGCTCCTTAACAACTTCACCTAGCTTAGCAGAAGTCAGCTTTAAACTACTTTGAGTGTCCATACATGGGTTTGTTCTGGTTGAACTAAATCCATTTTAAACTGATTTTAATCACACTTTCTAAACAAGATCTGGAGTGTCTGAGTGCACCTCTTAGCTAAATAGGTAGAGATGCAGCAGCATCCCCTCTGCTGACTTCAGCAGGAAGCATGTTGCTAGTACCAGCAAGCCTGATTAACAAAGTGAGGAAAGACCCTTCCCATTAAGAGGTCCAAATCCTGATATATATATTCATAGATTCCAAGGCCAGAAGGGACCATTGTGATCATCTTATCTGACCTCCTGACCTCCAGACCGCAGAACTTCTCCAAAATAATTTCTAGAGCAGATCTTTTAGAAAAATATCCAATCTTGATTTAAAAGTTGTCAGTGATGGAGAATCCACCATGACCCCCTGGTATATAGTTTCAAAGGTTAATTACCCTCACTGTTAAAAATGTACACCTTATTTCCAGTCTGAAGTTGTTTAGCTTCAACTTTCAGCCTTTGGATTGTGTTATATTTTTCTTTGCTCGACTGAAGAGCCCATTAATAAAGATTGTTCCCCATGGAGGTAGTTGTAGACTGTAATCAAGTTACCTCTTAACCTTCTCTTTGTTAAATTAAAGAAGTACATAAGAACAACCATACTGGGTCAGACCACAGGTCCATCTATCCCAGCGTCCTGTCTTCTGACAGTGCCCCATGCCAGGTGCCACAGAGGGAATGTACAGAACAGGTAATCATCAAGTGATCCATTCCCTGTCACTCATTCCCAGCTTCTGGCAAACAGAGGCTAGGGACACCGTCCCTGCCCATCCTGGCTAATAGCCATTGATACACTGAGCTCTTTGAGTCTGTCACTGGAAGGCATGTTTTCTAAAGCTTTAAACATTCTTGTGACTACTCACTGAACCCTCTCCAGTTTATCAACTACCTTCTTGAATTGTGGACTCCAGAACTGGACACAACAGGGGTCCTTCTGCTTCCAAAATAGGTTGCCACAGACAGACCAAAATACAGATAGCCAGAAAATTATGACAAACTTTGTCTTACATGGTGCTAGCAGTTGTAATCACAGTCACAGAAATGAGCCTTTTCATTCTTCATTAGGCCACGAGGATGGGTTGGCTAATGACGAAGGAATTTGCAGTGGCTTAACTTGCTACTCACCTGTCAGTTTTTAATGCTCCTTTAGCCTCTTAGAGGGAATTAAAATCTTGCTTATGAAGTAGTGTAGTAAGACTGATGGTCCCAAATAAGAAGTCAACTTTATTCTTTAGTGCTATACCCCTATGCTGAGTTTCCCTTTCTTTAAGTATCCCATTATCCTTTACTCTATCGTTTTATTCAGTTAGTTCTTTTATTTTCCTTATTTGGGAAACTGTTACTTTGAAATAATGTTCATTTCAGGATCTCAGAAGCACTGTGCTGAAAATCTGCAGATTCTTAGGAAAGCAGCTAAATGAAAAAGAGCTGGACACTGTTGTGGAAAATGCTACATTTGATAAAATGAAAACTGATCCCAGGGCAAACTATAATTCCATGGAAGGCAATCTCCTGGAACGAGGCAAAGGGCACTTTCTTCGCAAAGGTAAGGCAGAAGCAGCCAAATCTAATAAATATTTAGTCCTGCAGATCCTGGCATAGGACGTGTTGAAGCTCGCTGCCTAGGACTTCCAATCACAACTTTCTGTCCCCAGGAAACAATTGGCTGTGGGGCACTAGGACTGCTGAGTGAGGGTGTATCGCTGTGTGACAATGCATCAGGCACCATTTCTCACAGATTAAAAGAGAGCTGCACTCCTTTGCTCAATGCAATGTCTTAAATGTTTGCTGAGCAAAGTAGTGCAGCTGTCTTTTGATCTGTGAGAAAACAGTGTCCATATATTTTAAAAATGAAAATGTTCAATAAGCTCTCGTGGAGGGTAACATTCATTTTGTGCCACTTGTAAAAGGGAAGGGTCGTCTTCGAGAAATTAAAACATGTGAACATTAGAGAAAACTGAAAGCATTTCTGTCTAGTGCTTCTGGGAAACTTCACACATGGTGAGTATTGGAACTGATTTTGTCTCTACAGCTTCCAGGGGTTATTTAGAGTATGAAATTAGCCAAAGAAATAAAATCTGTGGGTCAATTCTTGTGGCTGAGAGGAGAGAGGTATTTTTCATGTTGTAGCCCTTATACAGGAGAGTCGTGAATAGATGTCTGGGGTTTGTGGTCTTCTTATACTGCTGAATAGGAGGGGGACCCAGCTAGATGGTAGTGGGCACTGTGGTATGGAAAAGGGAGAGAACCACTGCAAGCTCTTAAGTACAAGCATTGCCTGAAAAGGATGTTCAGAGAAGCTCATATTTCTCTTAATAGTAACTACTTCCTTTTCTTCTAAAATTTGCAGTGAAATAAATCAGTACAGGAAGATGATAACTGAGATGTATAAAACCACTGGTTCCTCAAACAAAATTAGTGACATTGTCTAGAAATACTGGGTCAAACTAATTGCACTGCAGTCAAAGTTATTATTTGACCCACACCTTCAGGACTGGAAATGTTCCACCAAAGCCCTAGAGAGCTACGTTCTGGGGAGATGAGAGAGGAAGGAACTGAGGAGAGAGGGAACTGCACCCAACTAGCAGCATTCACAGCCTCTTACCCGCACAAGCGATATTCAAATTATAATCAAATGTCCAAGTGGCAGCAGAGCATCTAACCACCAATGCCTCTTCTGTGTCTCCTGCCCCAGGGACCGTTGGAGACTGGAAGAACACAATGACTGTGGCACAGAGCGAAAGGTTTGACAATGTTTTTAAGGAGAAAATGAAAGACCTGTCTTCCACGTTCACCTGGGATATTAATGACGACATATAGGCTGGTTTCCAGCTGGAAAGAGGTGAAAGTGCGCTAAAGAGAATGAAAATACGTTTTGTCTCCAGTATTCATAAAAATCCATCATTCTGTGCACATTAAAGATTTTAAACCTGCAATTTTTTTCCTTCTTACACATATTTGCACATCACCATAGTACCCCAGTTCTAAGATATGAAAAGGTGTTACAGACTGTCATGTTCTGGGGTGCAATCCAGGCCAGTCACGGCTTATGTCCTGACATGACCTATAAACCTGGGTGCCTTAACTGCCCTGAGGCTATGGCTGACAGCCTGGACACCAACAGTCAGCAGACATACAGTATCCTGAGTGTCTGCTCTGCAGCCTTCGTTAAGAGCTCTGACCCCAGCTGCCTGCCTACAACAGAACAGCCCCTCTCTAGTCTCAGTCACTCAATTACCCCATGCAGCGGTGACCCAAAAACACTCCCAGTCCTGAATTTTCCCCACACTGCATGCTTTCCAATATCTAGCCCTTTCCTGGACCATTCAGAGATATATCAAGATTCATTTGTTCTTTTAAAGATACACTACCCAGCAGCCTACCACATTAACTGGAGTTGATATTCACTTTAAATCAAACACAGCCAGGGTTGGGTTTGGATTAAAAGTAAAGCAAGTTTATTAACCAAAGGAGTTTGGATTTTAAGTGAGTTCAAGTACAAAGGATAGAGTTAGAAATGGTTAAAAGCAAAACGCTTTCTAGAGACTAAGACTTAACAAAACAACCTACAGCCTCTCTTCAGGATTAGATTCTTACAACACTACTTCCAGCAAGATGGCTGACCACCCTTCAGGTCAGGACCTCCCACAAAGTCCAGTGTGCTTGGTTCCTTTGCCTTCTTACATGAAACATAACTTGGGGTTCTTTGCTCCTTTCTTTTATAGTCCAGTGTACCTTTAATATGAATTCTTTTGAAGGTTACCCCGCAACATAAGTCGTAAAGTTTATTCAAACTATGAGGAATGTAACATGGAGTCTCCTGGCGAAGGAAATTCCATGCTGATTTCTTCCCCTGCTGGTATTTGCAAAATGCAAATTGATCTATTTCCTGCAATCTCCTCCTGCTGTAATGCTTGTGATTATCTTCTCCCTTTGTTGGCTTGATAGTCCTGTTCACCTTCTATGTAAATTGCATTCCCACTGTCTCTTAATGTACCTTCTGGGTGGCAGAACCACATTCCTTTGTCTAGGGTGGGGTAGCTTCAGCCCTGCACTGCCTGGCAGACACATTTTAATAACATAATTTCCAATATGTTTGTTATTTTGAATTTGTCCCCCGTATCCACATCACACAATAAAATCATTGATCAGTATATGTGATGGGGTGTACCAACCCTGCACTGGCCCACCAAGGGTTAACCATTCACTTTGGGCCCGGGAGGTCACGCCCTCTCATTCTTGCTGGGCATGCTCCAGGTGGAAGCAATATGTAAAGGGGTGCAGCTCAGTTCAGTCAGGGCTGGCAGATGGAGGAGAGTGGATGCATGTTACAGGCTCCTGTCAGGAATCCAATCGAGCCCCAGACTATCGAAGCTGCACACACGCAGAGGATGAGGGAGATGGAAAGCCACTTGCTCTGGAGGAGCTGCAGGATCCGGAATCAATGGTAGATAGGAAGCAGCCCAGACAACAGGACTATTGAGAAAGGAACCTGAACCCGAAACCAGCGCTACTGGTTCCCTAGGGACCTGGATCAGGACCTGGTGGAGTAGGGCAGTCTGAGGTCCCCCTACCACTCCCTGTGCCTAACACTAGGCCTCTCTGCCCTGAACACAAGAGCAGCTCCATAGACTCTGGCTGCTAGGCTTTGCTATCCTGAAGGCGAGGAGCTACATTGACTAAAAGGGGGTGTTTTTCCCTTTCTTTCTCCCCTGATGGCCTGATACCCAATGACAGTGTGTTATTAGCTTTTCATTGCTCTTACATGACACCGTCTAGCCACAGGTTATGACATTAGTGAGTTGGGGTCCATTCAGCTGGTCAGGCCAGTTGAAACTCACTACCACATACCAATGTAACCTTTGCTGTCTTGCACTGGGATGCTGTTAGGGTCACATATGCAAAACACTTAACTACACACAATGCCCACCCCTGCACCCCCGCCATCTCTACCCCTGATATGTAGAATAAGTGTTAACAAAACCCTGCTGGAATCGTAGTATCTCAGTGAAGTAGGATGTATTTTGGTAGGATTTATTTTAAGAGCTAAACAAAGTTATGAGACTTCTATAGACACATATTTCTTTTTTTTCATTGCAGTTGTATGTCTAATCCACCATGCATGGAACTTGAAATATACCCATTACTGTCATCTGAGTAGCTGGTGAAAGCCTTTGTTGGTATGACTTGCATATTGCAGATTTCAGCAGTCTTATCAGAGAATGCTGCACTTGTTTTTAAATACATGCCCATTGGTCTAAACTGTGAATTCTCGAAGTACCGTCATGGAAAATCATAATGGCCCAAATTCATCCTTGATCTAACTTTGACTGCAATGAGTATTTCTAAATAATTTCACCAATTCTGTTTTAGGCACCCGTAGTACCAGCTCAGGTCCTATCATCGTGTAGTGATTTTTTTCCATCACAAATGTTAGAGGGAAACCTGGGAGTAGGAAGTAGTTACTGTTAAAGGTAGTGTGAACTTCTCTGAACATCCTTTTCAGGCAATGCTCTATTTGATACAAGACAGTGGTTTTCCCCTTTTTCCTTTCCCCTTTCTTCAGTTTTTGCAGATTGTTTTGAATTTTAATCCTACCCTCCAAAGCACTCGTAACCCCACCCAGCTTGGTATCGTCTGCAAACTTTATAAGTGTACTCTCTATGCATTATCTAACCATTGATGAAGATATTGAACAGAACCGGACCCAGAACTGATCCCTGCGTTATGCCCTTCCTGCATGACCCCACTCGTTATGCCCTTCCTGCATGACTGTGAACCACTGGTAACTACTCTCTGGGAATGATTTTCCAACCAGTTATGCACCCACCTCATAGTAGCTCCATTTTCCATTTCTCCAAAATGATAATCAGACTTGAGAAATCACCAGACCTGGAGCATTTCCTGGAGAGGTTTTTATCTGAGAAGAGGAAGATTGCATTTTTTGTTTAAGCAAGCAGAGAAAGAATTACACTTTTTAAAAAGCTCTTTTTGTCATTTTATAAACCAGTAACACAGAAAATGGAATTAAATGCTTGTGTAAAGAAGCCTTAAAGTTTTCCAGGGTGCACATTCAGCAGTTTACATACTTACACTTTGGATGTGCCTTGTGTGGCCCAGTGTAGCCAATTGGTGCACATTGGGTGTAGACTGGAGTGTGTTGTTGCATTTATTAAATGGTTAAAAAACAACCCATCTAAAATATACTTGGCATTTATCTCAGAAAAAGTCTAAAAAGATATATAAAAACCAACAAAATATCAGAATACGTTTGAAATCCTTTTGTAATCTTAAATTTTCCAATTCCTCCTCCGTTTTCTCTCCTTCTTGCCCATCTTCTTGCCCATCTTTAGAATACCCTCCTCTCCCCTCGACTTCTTTCCCACACCCCCATCTTCAAACAATCATCATGCTGCCAATCTCCAACCTCTGAACAGATCATCACTGGTGCCTGTGATCAGGGCTGTGAAATAATAGCCTCTGCCACCAGCCCTGCTTCCCTCCGGTGTTGGTCAGGAGGCATCTCCAAGGAACAAGCAATGTTTGAGTGAGTCAGTTATTCTTTGTAGCCCCGAGAGGAGCACAGTCAGAAGGAGTAGCACTAGCTTCCCTTTTACGGACCTGGTTAATTTTCCTTGGTGGCCATGGCTGAAGTGGAGTGAAGTGGGGTGAAGTGGAGATATTGTTTGAAATCCTGCTTCAGAAAGGGGAAAAGAGGGGAAAGAAAGTGAGGATGGAAAAACAGAATGGGGGAAGAGACAGGGTAGGAGAGAAGGAGGGTGTGAAAGATGAATGGCAGAGCATTTCTGAATACATACAACATATTTTGTATTTTCATTTTTCCATGAACATTTACAGCAGGCTTGGGTGTAGCATTTTGTGATCTGAATGGGGAAAAGGTTTCATAATCCCAGCATGAGTGCAATTAAATTTGGAAAGGTAATTACATTAGCTGAAATCAGCCAATTAGTTCACAACTTCCAGCCAATCCAGTTTATAAACCCAAACATCCCACTAATAGCGCATGGAATAGGCAGTGGTCAGATTGTTTATGAACATCTGTTTCTGGGTTTGTTTCTCTAAGAGTTATGGGAAGCTTATGGTTTGACTATGTCAGAGGGCGGTACACACACTGGGATGACTTCAATATTCTCTTCCTTTCCTATGAAGAAATGATTAAGGTGAGGCTTGTCAATATCCTTACAGCTAATGTATGGAACCATAAACATGTCCAAGCAGATCATATCTAGTCACACCATAGAACTACACTGAGATGTGAAGTGCTGGCATCAATGGAAAGGAGCCTGGTCTTTCACAATATTAACTAGTCTCATGTGATATACAATAAATTAATTAAACCTAGGCAAAGCTTTCATAATTAAACCTGTAAACAGGACACACCTGCTCTTAGCTTTAGGTGGTTAGGGCAATCACTTAGCAAATGGGAAACTCAGGTTTGCAGGCCTGTGTTTTCCACAACCCATGTGTATGCCCAAAGTACCAGATGGGCTACTGGTTATGCTGGGGTTTCTCTCTCTCTCTCTCTCTCTCTCTCTCTCTCTCTCTCTCTCTCTCTCAGACACTTTTAATGAAAAATATTGAATATTCATTTCCTTTCCTCATTGGAATGGAAACAACATTTCAAAACCTTGACACTTTTTGTAAGATGGAATTGTTGCTTTCTGGCAGTCCCTAATGAGCATACACAGGTTTTACCTCTGTTACCCATTTTGTTCTGCACTCTTCTGAAAAATGACTGACATGGTGGCATTTTCTGCCCTTTGCATTCAATGCTGGATAGTCGTTCCTGTATGTGTGAGTCACAATAGTTCCATGTCCATGGTGCTGCTTCTGAGTGCCGTCTGCACAAAGGGGTTGTGTAAGTTTATTTTGTTTGCTCTCCTTCCTAAGTTAAGAATATCAATAAGCCTTTTTAGTAGTCTCTTGACTAGCTACTGGGCTTTTAATCTTTTTTAAGAGCATGCCATCTCAAATGCATTCTGGAAGGCCAGATCAAATTTTGATGGCTTCTTCTTCTCTAAAATCCTTTTAAAAAATGTCGGTTAATTTTCTGTTCCAAATGTGCTTGTTTTTACTGGATGCAAAGTCTCTGTTGCACTAGAAGGGGCACATTTCTAACACATACTTTGGCTTATTCTCTAAGCTTTTGACTGTGTGGGTGAAAACAAGCTCCACCATGGATAATACTTTGTTCAGGCACAAAGTAATCATTAAACTTCTGAAGGACTATCTCAAAGTCATTCATTTCTGCTCGCTTCTCAAACACACAAGCTCTGAAAATGTGTTCATCTTCTGTGGCATAAATGAGGGCTCACCTGGGTGGCACCTTCCCCCTCTTTGAATTTGATGGCAGACTGTTGTATCCATTTTGCCATTCTGTGGCCTCCTAAAGTTGAAAAACTCTGGGGCAACAAACTCAGGTATAGCTACGCTAGCAAGTTCTCTAGCTAGCCTTGTTCTCTCTCAGGTTTATGTCTGACACTAAGCCGTGATATATACAATCACAGTTCTTCTTAAACAAGAGATATTAAAGGAAACTTCTACGACTACAGACAAACAAACAAGTTTCCACAAAGGTTTAGTTCCAGTTTTCCCTGTTGTTTATCAGGGACTACACCCTATCTAGAACTCTGTACAGCACACAGAAACATCTAGCATATGTCTACACTGCAAAGAAAAACCCATGACACTAAATCTCAGAGCCCAGGTCAAGAGCAGTGTAGACATTCCTGTTTGGAAGCTGTGGCTCCGATAGGATACTTTCAAACCCCCACATTTTACGTGACCCTCCGAACACTCACCTGAGCCATCCGTCTCCTCTCACTATGATCAATCTTGCCTTGCGCCAGGCTCCTACCACTGCTACTCACTTGCAACCAACTATCTCCTTTCCTTGTCTCCTTCAATTCCCCACCTACCACACTTACCACATCTTTTACAAGCAGCACCAACAAGAAGGAATCTCAGGCGAGAGTTCATCTTGGTGCAAATTGAGGCCCTCATTCTTCAAACACTTTGGCATATGCTTCTCTTTAAACATTTGGGAAGTTCCATGGAGTTCAGTGGGACTAAGCTGATGTGCCAACATACCCAAGTGCCAGCTCTCCTAGCCTCATTCAGCAGCTGGGCCATTCCTAGAAAACGTAATTCTGAAAAAAGATCAAAATTCCATGTAGTTGTTCGAGGTTTAAAGTCTGGTGAATTTGATAAAATTTGGAAAAGAAGTAGTGCCAGTAGAATTGTCGAAAGGAGTACTGTGGGCCAATAAAAAAACATAAGCAGAAGGGAGATCAAACTTTCAACACTCTTTCTTATCAAGATTATACCCCACTGACCCCTCCAAGTACAGACCCTAATTCAGCAAAGCACAGGAAACGACTACATGGCAGACAGGACTAGCCTTCCTGGTATGCTAATTCAGAACAGGGAAAATAAAACAGCTCAGTGCCGAGGTATAGAGGGAGAAGAGGAGCGGACCCAGGAAGGAGCCCTGTGGAATCCCCACAGACAGTCGGCAGGTTGATGAGGAGAATCTTCTGAATGACGCACTGAAGGAGGGACTGGAGAGTATTGGGTATTTTACGACATCAGCGTAGTCCCACTGAACTCCATGGAACTGCCCAAATGTTCAAAGAGAAGCATATGCCAAAGTGTTTGTAGGATGAGGGCCTCAATTTGCACCAAGATGAACTCTCGCCTGAGATTCCTTCTTTTTGGTGCTGCTTGTTAAAGAGATGGTAAGTATGGTAGGTGGGGAATTGAAGGAGACAAGGAAAGGAGATAGTTGGTTGCAAGTAGGTAGCAGTGATAGGAGCCTGGCACAAGGGAAGGTTGATCAAAGCAGACTTTGACTCTCTCAGGGAACTGATGGGCAGGATCCCTTGGGAGTATAACATGAGGGGGAAAGGAGTCCAGGAGAGCTGGCTGTATTTTAAAGAATCCTTATTGAGGTCAAAGGGACAAATCATCCCAATGTGTAGAAAGAATAGTAAATATGGCAGGCGACCAGCTTGGCTTAACAGTGAAATCCTTGCTGATCTTAAACACAGAAAAGAAGCTTACAAGAAGTGGAAGACTGGACAAATGACCAGGGAAGAGTATAAAAATACTGCTTGGGGATGCAGGAGTGAAATCGGGAAGGCCAAATCACACCTGGAGTTGCAGCTAGCAAGAGATGTTAAGAGTAACAAGAAGGGTTTCTTCAGGTATGTTAGTAACAAGAAGAAAGTCAAAGAAAGTGTGGGCCCCTTACTGAATGAGGGAGGCAACGTAGCGACAGAGGATGTGGAAAAAGCTAAGGTACTCAATGCTTTTTTTGCCTCTGTCTTCACAAAGAAGGTCAGCTCCCAGACTACTGCACTGGGCAGCACTGCATGGGGAGGAGGTGGCCAGCCCTCTGTGGAGAAAGAAGTGGTTCGGGACTATTTAGAAAAGCTGGACGAGCACAAGTCCATGAGACCGGATGCGCTGCATCCGAGAGTGCTAAAGGAATTGGCGGATGTGATTGCAAAGCCATTGGCCATTATCTTTGAAAACTCATGGCGATCGGGGGAAGTCCCGGACGACTGGAAAAAGGCTAATGTAATGCCCATCTTTAAAAAAGGGAAGAAGGAGGATCCAGGGAACTACAGGCCACTCAGCCTCACCTCAGTCCCTGGAAAAATCATGGAGCAGCTCCTCAAGGAATCAATTCTGAAGCACTTAGAGGAGAGGAAAGTGATCAGGAACAGTCAGCATGGATTCACCAAGGGCAAGTCATGCCTGACTAATCTAATTGCCTTCTATGATGAGATAACTGGCTCTGTGGATGAGGGGAAAGCAGTGGATGTGTTGTTCTTTGACTTTAGCAAAGCTTTTGACACTGTCTCCCACAGTATTCTTGCCAGCAAGTTAAAGAAGTATGGGCTGGATGAATGGACTATAAGGTGGATAGAAAGTTGGCTAGATTGTCAGGCTCAACGGGTAGTTATCAATGGCTCCATGTCTAGTTGGCAGCCGGTATCAAGTGGAGTGCCCCAAGGGTCGGTCCTGGGGCCGGTTTTGTTCAATATCTTCATAAATGATCTAGAAGATGGTGTGGATTGCACCCTCAGCAAGTTTGCAGATGACACTAAACTGGGAGGAAAGATAGATACGCTGGAGGGTAGGGATAGGATACAGAGGGCCCTAGACAAATGAGAGGATTGGGCCAAAAGAAATCTAGTGAGGTTCAACAAGGACAAGTGCAGGGTCCTGCACTTAGGATGGAAGAATCCCATGCACCGCTATAGACTAGGGACCAAATGGCTCGGCAGCAGTTCTGCAGTAAAGGACCTAGGGGTTACAGTGGACGAGAAGCTGGATATGAGTCAACAGTGTGCCCTTGTTGCCAAGAAGGCCAATGGCATTTTGGGATGTATAAGTAGGGGCATTGCCAGCAGATCGAGGGACGTGATCGTTCCCCTCTATTCGACATTGGTGAGGCCTCATCTGCATTACTCTTTCCAGTTTTGGGCCCCACACTACAAGAAGGATGTGGAAAAATTGGAATGAGTCCAGCGGAGGGTAACAAAAATTATTAGGGGACTGGAACACATGACTTATGAGGAGAGGCTGAGGGAACTGGGATTGTTTAGTCTGCGGAAGAGAAGAATGTGGGGGATTTGATAGCTGCTTTCAATTACCTGAAAGGGGGTTCCAAAGAGGGTGGATCTAGTCTGTTCTCAGTGGTAGCTGATGACAGAACAAGGAGTAATGGTCTGAAGTTGCAGTGGGGGAGGTTTAGGTTGGATAGTAGGAAAAACTTTTTCACTAGGAGGGTGGTGAAACACTGGAATGCATTACCTAGGGAGGTGGTGGAATCTCCTTCCTTAGATATTTTTAAGGTCAGGCTTGACAAAGCCCTGGCTGGGATGATTTAGTTGGGGATTGGTCCTGCTTTGAGCAGGGGGTTGGACTCGATGTCCTCCTGAGGTCCCTTCCAACCCTGATGTTCTATGATTCTGTGATTCTATGAGAGGGAAGAGGACTGAGTCGCAAAAGCTAAGAGAGGACAAGATTTCGAGAAGAGCCTGTACAACAAACGGCTTGAGGAGGTTGTGCAGTTAGTACTATTTGCTCTCAAAATGGAGCAAAATCTGCAATCTATTTTTTTGTCCTTATGTGAGTGTAATTCAGCCTAGTGTGCAGGGCCAATACAAGGCCTGCTAAACTATTTAAGCCCCAAAGCAGGGGAGGTGCTGGCAGAGTGGCCAGGGAGGAGGCCTGTGGAGTGAGACTCTGACTCAGCCTTGCGTGGATGGCAAAGCAAGTATCTGCTTTTCAGTACATCCCATAGCTATAGCAGTATGGTTTTTCACTTCCCTTTTTTTCTGTATTAGGCTGTCCTGTAACTGGGACAGAGAGCTTAATTTATTCAATTTAATTACCTCCAGGTCTACAGTATTTATAATTTCTGCTCCAAAACCTAGTATGGTGTCTGCTACCTGAGGATGTTTCCCTGCAGTATTCAATACACAACAGTACTAACAACAAGACAAACAACACAAGACAAAACAGAGAACACAAAACACAATTTCGATTGTGACAGTAGATTCATGGTATTCTGGGTTGCTCTTCAGCTGGTATCAGCTTTTCTGAAAGACAGAAAGAACATGTTTCTACCCCTTTTGGGGTGGCAGATTATTACTTAAAATATCCATTTCTTTTACAAATACCCTTGCTGATTGCAGGCAAAACAGAGGAATTACCCGCATACTTTCCTGTGCTTATTCTATAGGCAGGCCAGGTTTCAATGGCTTCTACCTTTTAAGGGTTATGGAGAAATTATCCCACTGTTTAGTCATTAAATCCATGAGGTGGGGTACTTCAGTTTCCCTTCGTATACAGCAGACCAAGTTATAATGTTTTTCCTGCTGTGTTAAGCTTTAAGTTTCTTTACAGGTAATAGCTGAGAAGCATCATTACCATATGACCTTAAAGGATTTTTTTGTTTGTTTTTCAAAAATCATACACACTACACATTGTTACAGGGGTACTTATTAACATCACATTTACTTCAATGTTTAATATTAACAATAACATAAGCATGAAATCTATTAAAGGTATCTTGTTATACCATGCCTTTTATTTAGACAATTTGTTTGCTGACCAGGTATGTCCTTTATCGGCAGCTCCTTTGTGCTGTGAAAAATGCACATTCCTTCTGGCATGGGATGGCAGCACCTGAGACACAAAAGAGGGGCCGCAGAGTGAGAGAGCGAGACGACAGCCTGGGGAAGTGCAAGAAGAGGGTGTTAGGCTGAAGGAGCTAATCCTCAGAGCAGCCAGGAGGAGGCACCACCTGCGGTGAGGAGAGGTCCCTGGGACACTGTGCCCCACCTCTTTAGAGTGTAAACACTTAGGAGTAGGGACTGATTCCTCGTATGTGTGTGTACAGTGCCTAGCACAATGGGGCTCTGAATCTTAACTGGGACTTCAAGGTGTCATGGGTATAAAAATACTAATCTATGCACTTGATTTCAGTGTCAGTTCTTTCTGAAGTTCTGCCCGCAATGAATAATCTTCACCGGTACATCCTCCAGTTCCACTTCCAGAGTGACAAAGAAGAAATAATGAGCTCTAAAATATAAGCAGCAGTTCCTGGAGGAAATATAGGATGGGACAAATGGAGATGAAATGTGTGACCCTGTGGTTTGAATTGCTTCCCTAGGCTGAGCGCATTGCACACACCAGTGGGTCCTTGCATTCCTCCATTCCTTTCCATAAGCCACCCCCTATCCCCCTCTAGTTCAGGACCACTGTAAACCCTCATTCTTCTCTCCTCTCCAGGCCAGAGGGCTGGGGCTCCCTGTCCCCCATTCTCCCCTCCCCTGCTACCAGGGTCCGCCATTCTCCTTCCCTCTACCTAGGATTAGCAACTTTGAAATGCAAAAAAAAATGGCACCTCCGTCCCCAAGACAAGCTCACTGCAATCCCAAATACAAGGCAATTCTGCAAAGCTCCTGCCCCCTTCAACAGCCAGTATAGGATCTAGAGAGATAACACATGTAGATAAGACTGATAACATTGCATGGTCGGCTTCACTCTTATATGACTCAAACCCTCTCAGATACACGTGTGGTGCACTTGCGTGTTGGTGGGCAGACAGCTGCTGTATTTTCAACAGTTTTGATCTGTTATCACTTAAACTGCAGAAGTGGGAACACTGCAGCATCTTTAGCTGGACACAGAAACAGTTAACATTAGATATCCCAGTGTATTGTTATTTTGTCCATTGGAAATGGGTGTCCCTCTTTATCTTAGCTGCTACAGACATTCTGTTTCCAGCTTGCTGATTCATTTTCCTCCCTATTCCTGTCATCCAAGAAATAAGGCCTCATCCATCCCCAATGACTCATGTCAAGCCTGGCCTACAATGCTACACAGACATTACAAGACAGGAAGATAATTTAAAACACTGTAAATTCTTAATCCCCCATTTGATGCTACTGCAGTATTTGATTTATCTTGCCCTGAACACTTTCAAGTGTTACAAAAGAGAATACAGAGGGACCTAGACAAATTGGAGGATTGGGCCAAAAGAAATCTGATGTGGTTCAACAAGGATAAGTGCAGGGTCCTGCACTTAGGATGGAAGAATCCAATGCACTGCTACAGACTAGGGACCGAATGGCTAGGCAGCAGTTCTGCGGAAAAGGACCTAGGGGTGACAGTGGACGAGAAGCTGGATATGAGTCAACAGTGTGCCCTTGTTGCCAAGAAGGCCAATGGCATTTTGGGATGTATAAGTAGGGGCATTGCCAGCAGATCGAGGGACGTGATCGTTCCCCTCTATTCAACACTGGTGAGGCCTCATCTGGAGTACTGTGTCCAGTTTTGGGCCCCACACTACAAGAAGGGTGTGGATAAATTGGAGAGAGTCCAGCGAAGGGCAACAAAAATGATTAGGGGTCTGGAACACATGACTTATGAGGAGAGGCTGAGGGAACTGGGATTGTTTAGTCTGCAGAAGAGAAGAATGTGGGGGGATTTGATAGCTGCTTTCAACTACCTGAGAGGTGGTTCCAAAGAGGATGGTTCTAGACTATTCTCAGTGGTAGAAGATGACAGGACAAGGAGTAATGGTCAGAAGTTGCAGTGGGGGAGGTTTAGGTTGGATATTAGGAAAAACTTTTTCACTAGGAGGGTGGTGAAACACTGGAATGCGTTACCTAGGGAGGTGGTAGAATCTCCTTCCTTAGAAGTTTTTAAGGTCAGGCGTGACAAAGCCCTGGCTGGGATGATTTAATTGGGGATTGGTCCTGCTTTGAGCAGGGGGTTGGACTAGATGACCTCCTGAGGTCCCTTCCAACCCTGATATTCTATGATTCTATGATTTGAGCTAAAGGTTATGCTCCAGTTGAGCTCTGAGATTATTTGGCAGTGCCATTTCCTCATTATATCCAAGGTAGCCTCTGGTTCTCTTCCACTGCCAAACCAGCTCTGGGGTTGCCAGCCTTTCGAAAAATAGCACGGCTTTTCCCATGGCCTTTTTGAAAAGCATGTGTGCACCTTCTGTGCACACACACGACTCTAATGGTGTCCAAAGCAAACGCAGCCTGCGGAAGCAAACATTAGTTATTAGTCTGGCTTTGCTCCTCACTCCCCTTTGCTGTGCACCCCCTTTTCCGACCTGCAAGCTGTGGAAATGAAGTGAATAACTAGGCTGACTCTGCTGCACCCACATCCTTGTAGACGCCTTTAGTCCACCAGCAGCCTGCTAGCGCTGCACCTTTGATTTATTCTCTCCTTTCCATTATGTGGTAAGATCAGCTCCCTGCCAGCACCCACACGCCCACGAGTCATATGCCGTGTAGGAATCATTTGAAAACATCTCACCACGTCAAGCTCAACCCAAGACTGGGAAAGAGTCCGTGGGAATGGAATTCCAGAACTGAGGAAAAAACATGTTAGCACTGTTGACACGGATACGACAAATTGAACAATAACTGCTTGTCCTTGTCATTACCCAGACTGTGAAAATCAGGCCCCTGGTGACTGCTGAAAATTAAGTCCCTATGGTTTCTTGGCAATAAAATATATATATAAAGAAAGAAATAAGGATTATTCTGTGTGAAAGAAGTTAAGGGACTTAACTAATGTATCCAAACTCGAGAAGAGTACAGAGAGACAACTGCTCAGACCTTCCTTTATGCCCTGTCCCATGACATGGTAAGAAGAGGTCAGCTGGTAACATTGATGGCCAATAAATTCTGAAATAAATAAAAGGAAATCCATGGAATCACAGTAGCAATACCACAGAGAAGGTTGCATGAAATATTCCATTCTATTTGTTATCCCTTTCCCAGCATTTGCAAATTCCTTTTGGCTTAAAATTTCTCAAACTATCTCCTGTCAGAAATGAGTGAGAAAGTGAAAGCTTCGAAGCACTATAATGTTGATTTTGATGCTGTAGAAGAAGTAGTCACTGATGCTGTACTGAAATTTTTAAATGAAAATTGCCTGCAACAGCCCAGATGTGGCCATGATAGTCATAGGCAGGCTGGCCGCGGAGCAGCATGTTGTTTAGTCTCTATTATTGGGATTTTGAAGGTCTCATATTCATTCTTTTAAGATCTCACAACAATGGGTGACACGTAAGCTATTGTTGTACAAATGCTGAATAAGAGCTGTGACGTAACTGACATAAACTGTGACCGTAGAGATCACTGTTGCAACCAGGGTCCTATGGTTGCACCAGTTCTTGTACAGAGGAGGCCAAGTGGCGTGTCGATGGAAAGGTTGTAGTTTGCTGGTTATGATTATGCTGTCTGTCTGTCTCATTTTTGTATTTGAAGTTATGAATATTGGCTATGCATTTGTTTGATTCTAAGTAGCCTCAGTGAAGCATTTGGTCAGCTTCTTGAGAAAGGACTATTCTCAGTAAGTGCCCAATCAAGAAACACTTCACTGACAATGGACTTTGGGAGACGCCACTCCACACCTGAGCTTTCCTAGACCCATTCAAACTAACGTGTAAACAATGGCGTTGGACTGCAAAAAGCTGAATAGTTCATAGACATGTGAATTGCCAGGTGGCTGCAGACCATCCTGTTGCTGTGATTTTGCGGCAAGGAGAACAAAGGAGTTTCCGCTCACAAGAGGGGGAATATAAAAGGCCCTGGGAATCCCTCCATTTTGTCTTCAGCTGGCTCCACCCTGAAGAGATGCCTGAAAGAAACTGGAACAAAGGACAGTAACTACAGGGGTGTGAGTGATTGCTGGACCCAGAGTAGACAGGAGTCTAGTCTGTGAAAGAAGCTTATTGGAACATCTCTGAGGGTGAGATTTACCTGCATTTAGTTTCCTACTGTATTAGGCTTACCCTTGCATATAAGGGCGAGTCCCTCCGTCATAAAATGCCAAGTACAGTTCTACTGTTCTTGATTCACAGAACCAGGATAACAACACTTTATTACTCCTGCCCCAATAACAAAGAGACTGAGGATCCCGTGACCATTTGGGCAAGCAGTCCCATCATGCTAGGCAGGGTGGGTGTGACCCATGCAAAGGAGATCAGCCCCTGAAGTCCTTTTCCACAGCTCACCATCAGATGACAGGGTAGAGCTCATTCTGACGCTGCTTACGTCAAGGAAAAAAACCACACCCCCATAAAACTCCAATCAGGTTGCACACCAGCTGTAAAGAAAGTATTCTCCTGTTTCTAGGAGTGAGTATCAGTCTTGTTTATTCAAGTGGAAGGCAGGAGTGTGGGCTTGTGTCTTGGAGCAGCAGAAATAGAGCAGAGAAGGTAAATATTATTTTTTTATATATTACTAAAACATCTCCATCAGTAAATCTGTGAATGAATTGAATATCCTATGAGCTTCAGCAGTCAACTGTATGCAGTGGAAATATTTTCCATCGCTGTTTGTTGGCAATAAGCTGAGTGGCATGGGAATCTGATCCTCAAATGCTTTTTTTGGTGTGGTTATCCAACAAAGAAGTCACAACACCAGTGTGTGTTAAAGAGTTGACTGGTGAAAGTAAATGTAATCTAAGCCATCGTTTGTTTTACAGTATCAGCATGACGATGGAGCTTTCAACTGGCAATGGGTAGTTCCTGCTGTGTCAGCAGAGGTGGGTGGAAAAGTTAAGGGAGAAATGGGTTTGTGTAGGAGTACAACTGTTGCACCTGGCTGGCCTGATTCCATTCTACACATCAGTGCTGGAATTTGAGATTTGTAGAAAGGTTATAACTCCTGTACTCCTGCATATGAGTGACCACCCTAGACCAGCCCTTTTGCAGTGTCCATCAAGCTGAAAACTTCTGTAGAGCTTGTAGTGCAGCCTGAAGGGTAAAAGGAAGTTGATTTTTTTTAAAAATTGAAAAAAAGAATACAAGTAATAAAGTCAGCAGGGGGGCTGATTGCATTCAGAAAGCAGGAAGGGGCAGAATCTTCAAGGTGACTGCAGCCCTGCTGGGTGAGAGCATCTCATTATTTGAGAGCATTTCTAATTTATATAGGAGACTGAGGTTTGTTTGATCTTAGGACCCAACTATTTTATCACATGGTGCTCTTCCATAGACACATCTACCTGTAAAAAATATTATTCCTCAATATGATTTAAAAGCTCCATTATGAAACATGGAGATTAGCAGATTCATTGGGCAAAACCAAAAATGTAGTATTAAATTGAACATTTTATGGGGTCCCCAAGAGAAAGGATTCTCTGGGCACTGCGCATTGGTATGGCTCTGCCCCTAGTGTGCACTTAGGAAGCAAAATGATGAACTCCCCAAGACTGGTTCTTGCACGAGTAGATGAAGCTGGTCGCTCCCCAGATCTTCTTGCTGCTCACCTTTTGCTTTCTCAGCTTGACAGCTTTGGGCTGAGTTTAAAGAGATACAGTAACAGCTTTGCTATCTGGAGTGTTGGGGGAGTGGGGGGTGCCGGAAAGTCAAACATTCTGGTTCACGAAGAGGGAGGGAGTTTGGGTGCAGGAGGGGGCAGAGGGGTGGGGGTTGAGGTGTGAGGGAGGGCTCTCCTTCCCTGAGAGTTTCATCCTCCTCAACAGCACAGAAGCTGTCAGACCAGGGGTGGGACTATTCTTCTGTGTCCCGGAAAGTCTCATCTATGTACTTCTCTGTCTCCCTTAGCTCCTCCAGCTGAGTCACCGTGGTCTCCAGAGTCCATACACTGTCTCTGAGGGCCAGGAGCTCCTTGCACTGAATGCATACATACGCCACCTGCCCACAGGGCAGGTAATCATACGTGCTGCATTGGGTGCAATAAACTGGGTAGCCCCCACTCTGTTGCTGGGCTTCTGCCTGCATTCTCTTTTTACTCCTGCAGCTTGTTCCTTTGTTGTTGTTTTTGTTTTTAACTGAGCTGGTGTTTTTTGCCTTACGTTTAAAGAAGTTTAAGGAATGGTACGTGGATGTAACCCACCCCCACACCGCCCCCCCCCACACACACCAGGTAACTTAATCGACTTCTCAGGCCCTCATCAACTCTATCCTGTGGGGTGCACACCCCATCACAAAGTTGTAACGATGCTGGCATTGGTGGGACCCAACTGAGAGTGTCAATTAAGGACAAACTGCTTAAAGCAGGGCAGTTACAGCCCAAGCTGGGGTTCCTTTGCACACCAAGGAAAACCAAAGCAGCCAAACAAAGAAGACTTTGCTTTTACCCCACTGGCTAACCATAAGTCACACAAACAATTCCCTTAGACACTCCAGTTTCCCAGTATCACCACCAGGGCCACTCGTTACGGGGACAAATGGTTATGAAAACCAATACCCCAGTCAAAGAAAAAGGTTCTCTCAATCCCAAAGGACCAAGCCCCAGACCCAGGTCAATATACAAGTTACAATATACAAATTACGCTGTTGCCAGTCCTTTAGAATCTAAAATCTAAAGGTTTATTCATAAAAGGAAAAAGAGAGAAATGAGAGGAGAGCTAGAATTGGTTAAATGGAATGTATTACATACAGTAATGGCAAAGTTCTTGGTTCAGGCTTGCAGCAGTGGTGGAATAAACTGCAGGTTCAAATCAAGTCTCAGGAGTACATCCACAGCTGGGATGGGTCAAGCAGTCCTTTGTTCAGAGCTTCAGGTTGTAGCAAAGTCCCTCCAGAGGCAAGAAGCATAGCACAAGTTTGAGATACAGACGGTATAGAGCCAATAACTATGACTTTAAATACAGAAATGAGACATGCATACCGATGGCATAATCATAACCAGCAAACCATAACCTTGGTTTAGACACTTTACTTGAACCCCCTTTATACAAGATTTGGTGCCATTACAGGTCCTTGGTAGCAAGATTCATCTATATGGTCCCAGTTCATATAATAATGTCACAAAAGTCATACAGGAGATGTCTTGTTTTCTCATTGGATGATGAGAAGGGACACGACTCATCTCCTGGTTGGACTCTTTGCCAGAACTACAGGCAGAGGTGAAAGTAAGCCGGTACGGTCCAGTACGGGTTACTGGCAAGAGCCAGTACACAGCTGACCTTACCCGTGGGCCGGATTAAGACCTTTAGAGGCCCTAAGCACTGAAAAGATTATGGCGCTCCCCCATATGTAATTCAAAATAAAAAGAATACTATACCGTAAAATAAAATTTTATTTTTCGAAATGACACAAAACTTACATGTATGCTGAAATTAAAACAGCTTCTTTCTAGATTTTCTGACTGCAAAATCTGATCGCAAAATTCTGGATAAGTTCATCGAAGCTGACTCGATGAACCATGTCTGCTTCCGTACACAATAGGGAAAGTGAATCAAGTCTGTCCTGACACATTGTTGTTCTCCGAGGGGTTTTTATTCTTTTCAGCTGAGAAAAAGAGCGTTCTGCGGAGCAGTTAGTAATCATCAATGTTAGAAAAATACGTAGTGCGATCTCTACGTTTGGAAATACACATCGTATTCCGTCTTTCAGTGTTGTGTCATGAAGATCAATGTGACTGAATTTCATTTTTCCTGTTTCATTAAACTTTGCACGCATATAACAGTGGAACTGCCGTACTTCTCCACAGAGATTCATGTTCAAGTCAACAGGGTGTGAGTCAACTAGCTGTTGGGAACCTTGTGAATATTGTTCGTCAGATAAGTCCATATCGTTTAGAAAAGAAAATCTCCTTGATACTTCTTTGTACACTTCACCTCTCCTCTTCATATTAGCTTCCAGTGTATCAATTATAGCATAGTAAGTAGATACATGAAATTTGTCTCTAGGATTCAATGCTGTTTCTGTTGCACAGCTATCATTTGCTTGTTTTTTCCTGATTCCCTTGCGGGACTGGGCTTCTTTGTAATTAGTATCAGGCAAGATACCTTTTGATATGTCTTCAAATCTTTCAAAATCATTCCTCAAAGTGGTCTGCTAATGATTGACAGAGGTCTGCACATGTTTTCAAATCCAATTCTTTTTCTTGGGGAGCTTGACTTGCGTGGTCAAAGTGTTGTAAAATTTCATTCCACATGGTCAACATGAATACAAACTCCAGTTCTTGCATCTTGTTTGCAATGTTTTCTGCCTCTCGTACAGTTTCTCCCTTCTGTGATTGGTCTTCAGCTAGACTTTCTAACGCATCCACAATCTTTGAGTAGGACTCCAGAATTGCACTTGTTGCCACTGCATATGCCTCCCAGTGAGTATTAGAAAGAGATTTCAACACACGATCATTGCCCAAATATGTTTTAAGGACTACCCATCAGTGTGTTGAGGCAGAGAAAAATGTATAGAGTAACTGGACTGTTGAGAAAAAACTTACTGCCACCGGACAAGAATCAACAGCACTGCGGCCAACAAGATTGAGAGAGTGGGCAGCACCTGGTATGAATATGGCATATTTCTTCTGTTCTAAAAGCTTCTTCTGCATTCCTTGATAACGCCCTGACCTGTTGGCCGTGTTGTCATAAGATTGACCTCTGCACTTTGAGAAATCTATTTTGCAAACTTGGCACAGATAATGCAGTACTTGAATTGCCATTTCTTCACCAGTGTGGCTTTTCAAATTGAGGAATGTTATAAATCGTTCAACTGGTTTTCCATCTGTGGGAGACACATATCTTTGTACAATACTCAATTGATCAATATTTGAAAGATCAGAAGGAGAGTCGACAGATAAACTGAAGTACCCAGCAATATTTATTTCATCCACAATAGCTCAACGAACTTAATGAGACCACTCATGAGACCAATGAGTTCATCACATATTGTCTTGGATAAGTATGATGGGTTACCTTTGCCAGCATTCCCATATTTTGAGATATGGCCTGCTAAAAATGGGTCAAACTGAGCCACAAGCTCCAACAATCCCAAGAAATTTCCATTCTGCAATGACCAAATGTGTCATTTGATCCCCGGAAAGGCAGACCACATTCAGCTAATGTTTGAATAACAGCTATAACACACTGCAAGATATGTTGCCAGTATTCACGCTCCCCTTTAATTTGTTCTTCCAATTTTTGTGTCAATCCAAAGCCCTGTCTTCGATTTAAATATGTCAACATTGAATCTCTGTGAGTAGTGCTATTTTCATGTTGTTCAACTAAAACAGTATTCCGCCAGTCACTAAATCCATCTGCAGCAAACCGGGATGTTGAAGTTTTATGTGCAAAAAGTTTGCAAACAAAACAGTACACAGACCCTGTTGATGGTGAATACAGTAGCCATTCTCGAGTGTATTTCTCACCATTTGCTTTCATGCTGAAAAATATTTTTTGTGGACAATAACTTGTTTGTTTGTCATAGGTAAAACTCCAATGTGATTTCTCAAATGGCACAGTGTGGTGTTGCCAGTCATTTGGTCCACGATCTACCCAGTAAGCTACATCATTGGTACTGAAATCAACCCACATATCACGATCTTTTCTCCTATTATTTACAGCATGAGCAGTTCAGACTCTGACACATTCACACCTTCTAGAACAATGTCTGTTTTACCACCAGGAGTAGGATGATCAGTTACAGTCTTTGACACATCCACATGTTCTGGAATGGTGTTTGTTTCACCAATAGAAGAAGGGTCAGTCTCTGAAACACCTACAGGTTTTGGAACCTAACTCTGTCATGTAGGCCAGGCCTAAGTCATGTCACTGACTTCGCTTGTGCAATTACTCTTATTGAGCCTTGTATGCTGTCTAATGACACTAACAAGGGCTTTTTCCCCACACACCTACTTGTCTTTGTTAGTTGTTTACCACAAAAAAAGACATCTTTTATTGGAAAGCCTGAAAGAGAGAGACCTGGGTATCAATTCACTTATTCTGATAAACTACATGGAGATTTCTGTTCCAACTCAAATACTGTAAGAGACATATGAGGTGAAATCCTCTAGAAGGTCATTTTACTCCAATTTCTTTGTCTCTCTACTCTCTGTTGGAAGGACGTAGCCAATGTGCTCCACTGGCACGTATGTGGCATGATGTCACTGATTGACAGGTTAGGGACCTTATAAAATATAGTGGCCAAAAATAAAATTATCAAAGAAAACTCTTGAGAGGAAAGAAATTTCCTTTCCCTCCCTCCTATTTTGCTGAACTTATGTTACTAGACAGGAGGGACTGGGAGAAACATATTGAGCAGGGACATATGAGAGAGAGAATCAGAAATAATAAGATAGTGTGAACAAAATTCCAGACACAAACTTAACTGAAATGCAGCCTCGTTCCTCTGGTTGTGCAAAAGGATGAAGTCGTCGCTCATAGAAAGCACTGGACTTTGTGGCGAGCTCCTTGGGTAGCTCTGACTCTAACAATACCGGATACTTTGTACAAGTAAAGAACCCAAAGACAACGTATTACACAGCACTTTTACCAGCCAAAGATATTCTGTTCTCATGCCAGGCCCTAAAAGTGCCATTTCTATGCTGTTATTCAGTTTGCTGTTTTTGTTAATATACATTTTGCTATCAAAAAGGGATCTGTTTTGTTTATGTTGTCCTGAAAGTTTTGTCCTGAAGGATAGATAACATCAAAATAAAAAGGATATAAAATTATATTTTCTAACCTGCAGATTCTTGACATATGAGTGAAACGGAGTTAACAATGGAGCCATCAGAAGAATTTTTGTTCCAATATAAAGGAATTTATTTCCATCCAGACTTTGCTACACCTGAATACATAGATTCACTGGAGGATTTTGAAATCAGAGACAGTGATGTATTTGTAGCTACTTATCCAAAATCAGGTAAGACTGATTGCTTGATTCCCTTCAGGAAAATAATATCTGATTTTTGTCTGAAACCTTTATTGACCTTCCCCGCCTCTTCCGCCGAGCTTATTGACCACCATTATGACCTATTTTTGGTGGTAGCAGTGTAAAATCTATTAACTGCCAATAGTTTATTGGAGACATTATCTCAGTTTCATCCCTATGTTTAAGCAATGGCAGAAGGTTAAAGCTTCAGAGGTAATCTGCAAAGTATATTTGAACTGGGCAAATTTTGCCCAAAGCTATGCACAAATGTGTATTATAATAAACTGCAGCTATTTCTTTCTGTAGTCGACCACTATTTTTATCTCCTTTGTGTAAACATTTATGTCAGCAATATTTTGGAAACAATAAGTTCATGGAAAGGGAAGGTGGTGTGAGTGCTCAGACTAATGAATTTAGACACAAATACAAAACCTCAGACTTCCCTGAGACAGCCATCTCTACTGGAAAAAAATAAAGCACAATCTTCTAAACACCCTCCCTCCCCAGATTGATCCCAGGCCTGTCACAGAGTATTCAAGCTGAACTACCAACTACCTGTACTCAGGTGATCAGCATTTTTGTTCTCAGGCTTCGCAGTGATATATTTTCTTCAAACAAGAATAGCACCTCTTCCAGCCTATGAGGTTCGAGAATTACTTGCAGCTGAAGAGTTATAATATAGCAGAACCAACTCCTCTGTGAGGAGCTCAGAGAGAAGGACTCTTTACCCCATTGGATACTAAACATTGTAACACAACTTTTGGCATATCCAGTTCTGGTCACTAAAGTACCCTTGGCCCTTCTTAGTAGAGAATTCCTTGTATCGCTGACAGGTCATGTAAGATGCACAGACAGGACAGACCAGCGTGAGCCTTCTGCATGAGCCCTGAAGTAGCACTGATGCTCTTCCACTGCGGGAGTGGAGTAGGGGTACGTAAAAACTCTCAGAACAACAGTATACAGGGTGCTTTGGATAGGGCCAGTGAATCCACTGGTTATTACTGGAATGGACAGTCGTGCTGCAGCACTGAGGCTACATCAGAGGGAGAAAAACTGTGTGTCGTAATCACCGTTTCCATGGGGAACCTGAATAGCCTAGGTAAAAATATTTGAAGATTTAGTTATTGACCAGCACATAGATAGATACAGGATTTTTTATACTAAAATGTACAAAAATATAATGCTGTTTGGATTCCCACCCCTGCTGCATTAATGGATTCCCTTTAAGACACATTTTTGTACTTCATTTATAAAGTAAAATGAGACACAGTTTTGACGAGATTGTGATTACGGCAGATTATTACGTGACATTACAAATCAAATTAGCATCAAAGCTGTTTCAAAGAAGGCTATTTTCTTTCCCAGGGACTGTGTGGACTCAGAATATTTTGAGCTTGATTTATCATGAAGGCCATCGAGATGGAACAGAAAATATGGAAACAAAACTCAGAGTCCCATGGCTGGAGTATAACATACATAATATCGATAATGTCCATCGTCCATCACCTCGTCTCTTTACTACTCACCTGCCTTACTTTTTAGTTCCAAGAGATCTGAGGAACAGGAGAGGAAAAGTTAGGTGATACTGTTTTTATAATTTAATTAACATTATCGAGGAAAACTTGTAGCTTTCACCAATAAATCAGTCTAAATCCTCTGGGCCAGACTGTCTGCCCTCCCCACAATCACCCTTCCAAAAGCAAATCTCCCCTGCATGGAGATGGGGCTCACTTCCTCCAAAGCCCCATTCCATGTCCTTAGACCCAGCCAAAGGGGGGAAAACAAGTTCTATCAAGACCTCAGGACTTCAGTGTCCAGTTTCAGTGGAGATCCCATTTTTCATGGGACTGCTGTGCTTGACCTCTGGGCCAAGAAACGGAGCTGCTTCTTCCTCATCATGACAGCTCACCCTAAAAGGGGCTTTATTGATGGGTTAGGATCATTACAGTCTGCATATTATATTGTAAATTACAGTGATTTTGTTGTTCTGATGTATGTAGCTATGTAACTGTAAGCTCTTATGCTATCCATGTTTTATGTCTCCTGCATCTTTAAACGACAGGAAACTTCTTGCTAATGATAGGGGGCTGGACTGTGCCAGATGCAGCTCAAGAGGAAGGATCTCCCAGGGCCGGGGATTCACACTAAGCTCGCCTTCATGGAGATGGCTGCCCTGCCCTCCTGTGTTGCTTTCCTTAATCTAAACAGAGAGTCATTCACACTGAAGGTGTGCAGTGCTGGCCTGCCGTAATTTGAGAGAAAGTGTGAGAACTGCCTTGTGGGAGCGATGCCAATCTCTTACACTGCTACCTGGATCTCCCATGAAAGGTGGCATGTGCCGTTCACCCACTTCCCCATGAGACTCCCTTCACAGTCACCCTTGCAGCTTCCTTCTCTCTGTTGCAGTAACACCTATAATAAGATGAGCAGATGCACGGTGCAGAGCTTGCACCACATGAGCACCGTCACTGCAACCTCTCATTCCATAGGAACCTTCCTCCTGATTGGCTTTTTAGCTCAGCCCCATTTCCCATGCAGAAAGACTCCTTAAAGTTACAGGGACGGTAAAAGTAAATGGAACAAGAACATCTCCTAAGCTGAACAGAGCACAATTTTAACTACAGACATTGGGAAATCTAGTATTGCTTATGTATATTTTACAGGGCTCATGTAGGTTTTCACAATTTTAAGACCATGTTGATGGTGCAGGGAGTTTTTCTCTTCATGGCTTCTGGCTGGCTGTTCTTCTTGTGCACCACCATATGGCTCAGCTGTCTGTGTGGTTTTCCAGATATTCTCAGCTCCAAATTGTTGGAGAAATTGGTTGTGCTGTTCAGCAGTGCATTTTAGCATTACTTATTAAACATTGTATCCATTACAATTCTCTAAAAATATCTCCAGCTGCAATTTTTTTTGAAAGAGCAGTAGATTCATGCTTACTAGGATTCTACTCTAAGGATATGTTTTTCACTGAAATACTTTACCAATATACCAAACACAATACACACAAATAGATATCTGTTTCTCACTTAACTGTGTTTGTATTAAAAAGGAACTCAAAATCAAATGTATTTATTCAAGTTTACATTCTTTTCAGATAGTACACTGCAACTGCACTCCCTGTTAATTTTTGTGCTGCTTATTGTCACATTTCCCATGATTTTTAAATGGTTTTGCTCCTCTCTTGCTGTGTGAAAGACGCATATAAATAACTGGACATAACGTGAAGACCTGATTCTAAGTACACTTACTCATGTGCATAACCTTACAACAGTGAGTAATCCCCTTGAGGTCAAGGGTATTATCATATGTAGACAGTTATGCATGTGTATGACGGTCTTTACAATTAAGGAAGCGCAATAACGCCACTGAATGTACAGGAAATGCTGGCAAAGACACAAAAAATCCCATTCATTTAAAGCAGGATAAACTACTTACTAAAGTACTTATTCTAGCCCTTTTCAGATATAATGATTTTAATGTTACTTGCAGCAATAGCAATTTTATAAAACCACCGATCTGTAGGTTAATGGTGACCCTTTAATCTACCTGAGACTGTCACTCTTTTACCTTGCAGGTTATTTATGTAGCCAGAAATCCAAAGGACGTTGTGGTTTCCTATTTTCATTTTTCCAGCCTTTCAGTCCTACTTGAGACAATACCAGATTTTAATATTTTTCTGGAGAGGTTTTTAGCTGGGAAAGGTAAGGTTTCATTTACTGCTAAAAGGCCAAACCCTGCTCACTGACCACAGCCTGAGTAACCTATGTGAGTGGTTTCAGAGTATCAGCCGTGTTAGTCTGTATCCACAAAAAGAAAAGGAGGACTTGTGGCACCTTAGAGACTAACAAATTTATTTGAGCATAAGCTTTCGTGAGCTACAGCTCACTTATGCTCAGATAAATTTGTTAGTCTCTAAGGTGCCACAAGTACTCCTTTTCTTCTATCTGAGTGGGTAAATTACTTAGACGGTGGAGCTGCTCAAAATCCTGGCCCCCACCTCACAACCTGGGGTCTAAGGTTGCAATAAATGCAGTATCATTCACAGCTCACAATAGAGATTTTGTGCAAAGGTAGTCCAGGGGGGCTGCATAGGCACATGCATTGCACCAATAAAGTGCAAGGAGCCTCGTGTATCTCAGCTGGATGGTCACTCTGAAACGTATGAAGATTTCAGCAGATTTCAACTCCACTTAGGCGCTCAGATAACACAGGTGAGGAGATGAGGATGAGCGCTATACAGAGAACACACAGAAGTAGTTTTCCACAATTAATTTTCTGGTTTAGTAGTTTTCCACAATCATTATGCCTATCCCGCAATCCCAAACCACTACTTCTACCTTCCAAAGAGCCAAAAGACTCAGCTGTAACCTATAAGGTAGTGGGGTGAAGTTCTTTTCGCTTTTCTGCTGTGATTTGATCATCTCCTGCCATTTTGTTTTTTTTCAGCTTCTTAATTGCAGCCTGTATTGCTGACATCTCTGTTGCATCAGTGTCAATGCCAAGTAGATTAGGTTCACAAGTTTCATCAATATCTGGGGCTGAGTCTGTTGACGACTTGTCAGACATGCTCTGCCCACGTGTCTTTCTGTTACCTTTCAGTGCTTTTCTTTCCTTTTTGAGATGAGAGGTCTCTTGGCTTATTCAGTCCTTGCTCTGTGTGTGTGCTGATACCAGGCTGTGACTGCTGCAGCTTGAATCATGTTGTCTCAGAGCACTGTGCATTTTTCTTCAGGTCCAATCTCTAGCTCACCTTCCTCTACCTCTGTCAGCACCCCAAATCTGTTCCATAGTTCATGCTGGAATTTCTCAGAGCACACTTTTGTTTTCAGTTTTAGATTATTGATTTCTTTGCCTCGTTCTGTTTAAGGTTGGTCTTTCTCAGTTTTCATTTCAGTTTGGCAATGCAAAGGTTTTGGTTGCTCTTGTCCTCTGTGGCTTGATGTGCCCTTGTATCTTGGACAGATGAGCTGAATCTCCAACTCATGCAGATGCAATTGTTTTCTTTTTTGTTTTGCCATCTGTCAAATTCCATGGTTCCTTGTGTATGTCTCCAGAAGGGAACAGGGTGCTTGCAGGAACTAAGTCAGACACCAAGCACAATTCAGTGAATTCCAGGTATCCTTCATCATTGATATCATTGACTTTCAAAAGGTATTTGACAGCCAGCATGGGCATGCATTGCGGAATATTCTTCAGTCCTGCGAAATTCCCACTAAACCCATCAACACCATACCAGCCATGTACAGAGATGCAAGGTTGCTCTATCAGAGTGAACAACCTGACAAGAGAGTGGTTCATTGTGGACGCTTATGTGAAACAGGGCCTCATTTTATTTTTGCTCTTGTTTGGCATTGCCATAGACAGGATAATGAAGAAGTGTATTAGTAACACAAAAACTGGTACCCAGCTGGCAAAAGCCTAGAAGACCTAGACACATCCCTCAATCTGCTGGCAACGCCCTTACTTATACATCCCAAAATGCCATTGGCCTTCTTGGCAACAAGGGCACACTGTTGACTCGTATCCAGCTTCTCGTCCACTGTAACCCCTAGGTCCTTTTCTACAGAACTGCTGCCGAGCCATTTGGTCCCTAATCTGTAGCGGTCCATGGGATTCTTCGGTCCTAAGTGCAGGACTCTGCACTTGTCCTTGTTCAACCTCATCAGATTTCTTTTGGCCCAATCCTCTCATTTGTCTTAGGGCCCTCTGTATCCTATCTCTACCCTCCAGCGTATCTATCTTTCCTCCCAGTTTAGTGTCATCTGCAAACTTGCTGAGGGTACAATCCACACCATCCTCCAGATCATTTATGAAGATATTGAACAAAACCGGCCCCAGGACCGACCCTTGGGGCACTCCACTTGATACCAGCTGCCAGCTAGACATGGAGCCATTGATCACTACCCGTTGAGCCCGACAATCTAGCCAACTTTCTATCCACCTTATAGTCCATTTATCCAGCCCATACTTCTTTAACTTGCTGGCAAGAATACTGTGGGAGACAGTGTCAAAAGCTTTGCTAAAGTCAAGGAACAACACGTCCACCGCTTTCCCCTCATCCACAGAGCCAGTTATCTCGTCATAGAAGGCAATTAGATTAGTCAGGCATGACTTGCCCTTGGTGAATCCATGCTGACTGTTCCTGATCACTTTCCTCTCCTCTAAGTGCTTCAGAATTGATTCCTTGAGGAGCTGCTCCATGATTTTTCCAGGGACTGAGGTGAGGCTGAGTGGCCTGTAGTTCCCAGGATCCTCCTTCTTCCCTTTTTTAAAGATGGGCACTACATTAGCCTTTTTCCAGTCGTCCGGGACTTCCCCGGATTGCCATGAGTTTTCAAAGATAATGGCCAATGGCTCTGTAATCACATCCGCCAACTCCTTTGTGTGCAGCGCATCCGGCCCCATGGACTTGTGCTCGTCCAGCTTTTCTAAATAGTCCCGAACCACTTCTTTCTCCACAGAGGGCTGGTCACCTCCTCCCCATGCTGTGCTGCCCAGTGCAGTAGTCTGGGAGCTGACCTTGTTCGTGAAGACAGAGGCAAAAAAGCATTGAGTACATTAGCTTTTTCCACATCCTGTGTCACTAGGTTGCCTCCCTCATTCAGTAAGGGGCCCATACTTTCCTTGACTTTCTTCTTCTTGCTAACATACCTGAAGAAACCCTTCTTGTTACTCTTAACATCTCTTGCTAGCTGCAACTCCAGGTGTTATTTGGCCTTCCTGATTTCACTCCTGCATCCCCGAGCAATATTGTTATACTCCTATTGTTATACTGTTTAAGATCAGCAAGGATTTCACTGTTAAGCCAAGCTGGTTGCCTGCCATATTTACTATTCTTTCTACACATCGGGATGGTTTGTCCCTGTAACCTCAGTAAGGATTCTTTAAAATACAGCCAGCTCTCCTGTACTTCTTTCCCCCTCATGTTATTCTCCCAGGGGATCCTGCCCATCAGTTCCCTGAGGTTGTCAAAGTCTGCTTGTCTGAAGTCCAGGGTCCGTATTCTGCTGCTCTCCTTTCTTCCCTGTGTCAGGATCCTGAACTCGACCATCTCATGGTCACTGCCTCCCAGGTTCCCATCCACTTTTGCTTCCCCTACTAATTCTTCCCGGTTTGTGAGCAGCAGGTCAAGAAGGGCTCTGCCCCTAGTTGGTTCCTCTAGCATTTGCACCAGGAAGTTGTCCCCTACACTTTCCAAAAACTTCCTGGATTATCTGTGCACCGCTGTATTGCTCTCCCAGCAGATATCAGGGTGATTGAAGTCTCCCATGAGAACCAGGGCCTGCGATCTAGTCACTTCTGTGAGTTGCCGGAAGAAAGCCTCGTCCACCTCATCCCCCTGGTCTGGTAGTCTATAGCAGACTCCCACCACGACATCACCCTTGTTGCTCACACTTCTAAACTTAATCCAGGCTCTCAGGTTTTTCTGCAGTTTCATACCAGAGCTCTGAGCAGTCATACTGCTCCCTTACATACAATGCAACTCCCCCACCTTTTCTGCCCTGCCCGTTCTTCCTGAACAGTTTATATCCATCCATAACAGTACTCCAGTCATGTGAGTTATCCCACCAAGTCTCGGTTATTCCAATCACATCATAATTCCTTGACTGTGCCAGGACTTCCAGTTCTCCCTGCTTGTTTCTCAGGCTTCTTGCATTTGTGTATAGGCACTTGAGATAATTCGCTGATCGTCCCTCTTTCTCAGTATGAGGCAGGAGCCCTCCCCTCTCACGCGCTCCTGCTCGTGCTTCCTCCCGGGAACCCACTTCCCCACTTACCTCAGGGCTTTGGTCTCCTTCCCCCGGTGAACCTAGTTTAAAGCCCTCCTCACTAGGTTAGCCAGCCTGCTTGCGAAGATGCTCTTCCCTCTCTTCGTTAGGTGGAGCCCGTCTCTGCCTAGCACTCCTCCTTCTTGGAACACCATCCCATGGTCAAAGAATCCAAAGCCTTCTCTCCGACACCACCTGCGTAGCCATTCGTTGACTTCCACGATTTGACGGTCTCTACTCAGGCCTTTTCCTTCCACGGGGAGGATGGACAAGAACACCACTTGCACCTCAAACTCCTTTATCCTTCTTCGCAGAGCCACGTAGTCTGCAGTGATCTGCTCAAGGTCATTCTTGGCAGTATCATTGGTGCCCACGTGGAGAAGCAGGAAGGGGTAGCGATCCGAGGGCTTTATGAGTCTCGGCAGTCTCTCTGTCACATCGTGAATCCTAGGTCCTGGCAAGCAGCAGACTTCTCGGTTTTCCCGGTCAAGGCGGCAGATAGGTGACTCAGTCCCCCTGAGGAGAGAGTCCCCAGTCACCACCACCTGCCTCCTTCTCTTGGAAGTGGTGGTCGTGGAACCCCAAACCCTAGGACAGTGCATCTCATGCCTTCCAATCGGCGGAGTCTCCTTCTGTTCCCTTCCCTCAGATGTATCATCTAGTCCACTCTCCGCATTAGTACCTGTGGAGAGAACATGAAAACAGTTACTTACCTGTATCTAGAAAAAAGAAAAGGAGTACTTGTGGCACCTTAGAGACTAACCAGTTTATTTGAGCATGAGCTTTCATGAGCTACAGCTCACTGTATCTGCGTTGCTGGTACATGGATGCTCCCCTTTCTTCTTCTGGAGGTCACATGCTGCCAAATTTCTTCACCATCCTCCTTTCCCCGCAGTGCAGCCTGCTCTGAACCTTCAGAACGTTGTGTCCGTAGAAGCATATCCTGACGTCTGTCCAGGAAATCTTCAGTTTCTCTCATGCAACGCAGGATCGATACCTGTTGCTCCAGACCTTGAACCTTCTCTTCCAATATGGAGACCAGCTTGCACTTTGTACAGACAAAGTTGCTTCTGTCCTGTGGAAGAAAGACAAACTTGGCACATCCAGTGCAGGTCACAACAGCTGAACACTCCCCATTCATATTACCTTCCTTCTACGAGCTTCCGCAGGAGTTGTAGTAACTACTCAGAGAAGCTGGCAAGATGTAAGCCTCAGTGGGCTCTCCCCAGGTGAACTCCCAGGCAAACTCCCTCTGTTAGCCTCTCTGCTGTTTGCCACTCAGCTGATTCGCAGCTGACTGGCTTTTTATAACAGTCAGGCCCACTCAAGGCTCACCTGGAACAAAGTACTCCCAATTCACACTTTTCAAACAACCAATCAAGCACATGGTCAAACTGTCAAACTGTCTCCACAACAGACACTGAGATACTCACCAACACAGCCTCCTTAATGCATCCCTTAGCGTACCTCCTGTCAGGCAGATCCCAGGCAAATGCCCTCTGTTTTGATTGAAGAAGGATGCAGATAAATTGGAGAGGGCTCAGAGAAGAGCCATGAGAATGATTAAGGGATTAGAAAATGTGCCTTCTAGCAAAAGATTCAAAGAGCTCAATCTGTTTATTTTAACAAAGAGAAGTTTAAGGGATGACTTGATTAGAGTCTGTAAGTACCTACATGGGGAACAATCTAGCAGAGAAAGGTATAATACAATTCAATGGTTGGCCGTTGAAGCAGGACAAATTTAGACTGAAAATAAGGCATAAATGTTTAACGGTGAGAGTAATTAACCACTGCAACAATTTACCAAGGGTCATGGTAGATTCTCGATCAATGACAATTTTTAAATCAAGATTGGATGTTATTATAAAAGATATGTTTAGGAGTTATTTGGGGGAAGTTCAATGGCCCGCGTTATACAGGAAGTCAGACTAGATGACCACAATGGTCCTTTCTGGCCAGAGAATCTATTAATCTAGGAATCTATCAATTTAATTCTAAGTTTGTGATCACTAATCCATCAAAAGCAATGGAAAATATTATCTATGGGTAAATAATCCAGGACAAAAAAGGGCAAATATGTTGTGCTGGGTGCAAGTACCATTCTATGGTACCAGTGGATTCTAGAGGTAACAGTGCAATGTGTATTAGTTATCATGTAATGGTCTGTCTGTTTGTGGAAAAGACAAAACTTGGCCTCAGATCCCTAGATGAGAAGCTGGACTTGGCCTGTCCTTTATCTCATGTTTAAGGTGAAAGATAATCCAGAATAAGGCTGTGAATAAAAACAGGAACTGGAATAACATCTCTGTGAGCCCAAATATCCCCCCAACAGCAGAGGGAAGAGAAGCTGAAAAATGGAAGTCTGCTCCATCGATTCTGCAGCCGTGCTTGTGAGAGTATTAGGTTACAAAAATATCAATAATTGAACGGTTTTTCTGTTTGAGATCATTAACGTTTATTTCTATAATTTTTCTCCTTCATAAGTATTGGCTGGCTCCTGGTTCGATCACATCAGAGGCTGGTACACCCACAGGGATGACTTCAATATTCTCTTCCTCACCTATGAGGAGATGAAGAAGGTGAGACCAGTCAATCACTTTATATCTGAAAGGTTTCAGAGTGGTAGCCGTGTTAGTCTGTATCAGCAAAAAGAACGAGGAGTAGTTGTGGCACCTTAGAGACTAACAAATGTATTTGGGCATAAGCTTTCATGGGCTAAAACCCACTTCATGAGATGCATGCAATGGAAAATACAGAAGGAAGATATATATAGAGAGAGAACATGAAAAAATGGGGTAGGGTATCTTCCTACTGTATTTTCCAATGCATGCATCTGATGAAGTGGGTTTTAGCCCACAAAAGCTTATGCCCAAATACATTTGTTAGTCTCTAAGGTGCCACCAGTACTCCTCGTTCTTTTTATATCTGAAAGAAACAGAAAATAAAATGCCTCCATTTTTCAGTGAGATATTGCCCCTTTACTCTTATGGAGCTGTACTTTACTCTGTGAAGAGTCTCGTTGATTTCACAGAGTAAGGTACATTGGTCTCATTGATTTCAGTGTGAGTACTTGAAAAAGTACTTCTCAGTGTTAGTAAGGGTGAAAGAATCAGAACCATAGGGTGAGATGTTCAGAAGAACCAAAGTAAGTTAGCCGCTTAACTCCCATTGACATTCAATAGCACATAGGAGCCTAATTCACTTCGTCACAAGAGGTATCATTTGCTTCCCAGTGAAGAATATCTGCTGGATCTGAGTACTCTTAGAAAAGAGAATAATCTTGCTTTACTTCATTTCTTTTCCTGCATAGCAGGATGGCACCTACACAGCGCATCCCATGAGGCATCCTAAAGGGAAAGGAGAGGTTTTGTTACATTTTAGAACATCTCAAACTGCTTTTAGAACAAAAGATGTTTTGTCAAAATGGCCTTTTTTTTTTTGCAAAACTGAAGATCTTCTTGTAATTTTTTGTGAAAATGATACTTTATTGCAATATCTATTCAAAACTAGGTTTTTAGTAAATAAAATATTTTAAGAATTAGTTTGATGTTTTCAATTAAGATATTGATGTGAAATCTTTGAAAAGTACAGAACTCTTCAAAATTTCAATTTTTTTTAGAAACTAGTGTTTTTCACTTTTCTACCAGCTCAGCTAGCTTTTGGCTCCTTAACAACTTCACCTAGCTTCGCAGAGGTCAGGTTTAAACTACTTTGAGTGTCCATACATGGGTTTGTTCTGGTTGAACTAAATCCATTTTAAACTGATTTTAATCACACTTTCTAAACAAGGTCTGGAGTATCTGAGTGCACCTCTTAGCTAAATAGGTAGAGATGCAGCAGCATCCCCTCTGCTGACTTCAGCAGGAAGCATGTTGATAGTACCAGCAAGGCTGATTAACAAAGCGAGGAAAGACCCTTCCCATTAAGAGGTCCAGCTCCTGATATAAATATTCATAGATTCCAAAGCCAGAAGGGACCATTGTGATCATCTTATCTGACCTCCTGTATAACACAGACCGCAGAACTTCCCCAAAATAATTTGTAGAGCAGATCTTTTAGAAAAATATCCAATCTTGATTTAAAAGTTGTCAGTGGTGGAGAATCCACCATGACCTCCTGGTAAATAGTTTCAATGGTTAATTACCCTCACTGTTACAAATGTACATCTTATTTCCAGTCTGAATTTGTTTGTCTTCAACTTCCAGCCTTTGGATTGTGTTATATTTTTCTTTGCTAGACTGAAGAGCTCATTAATAAAGATTTGTTCCCCATGTAGGTAGTTGTAGACTATAATCAAGTCACCTCTTAACCTTCTCTTTGTTAAATTAAAGAAGTACATAAGAACAACCATACTGGATCAGACCACAGGTCCATCTATCCCAGCGTCCTGTCTTCTGACAGTGCCCCATGTCAGGTGCCGCAGAGGGAATGTACAGAACAAGTAATCATCAAGTGATCCATTCCCTGTCACTCATTCCCAGCTCTTGCCAAACAGAGGCTAAGGACACCGTCCCTGCACATCCTGGCTAACAGCCATTGATACACTGAGCTCTTTGAGTCTGTCACTGGAAGGCATGTTTTCTAAAGCTTTAAACATTCTTGTGACTACTCACTGAACCCTCTCCAGTTTATCAACTACCTTCTTGAATTGTGGACTCCAGAACTGGACACAACAGGGGTCCTTCTGCTTCCAAAATAGGTTGCCACAGACAGACCAAAATACAGATAGCCAGAAAATTATGACAACCTTTGTCTTACATGGTGCTAGCAGTTGTAATCACAGTCACAGAAATGAGCCTTTTCTCTCTTCATTAGGCCACGAGGATGGGTTGGCTAATGACGAAGGAATTTGCAGTGGCTTAACTTGCTACTCACCTGTCAGTTTTTAATGCTCCTTTAGCCTCTTAGAGGGAATTAAAATCTTGCTTATGAAGTAGTGTAGTAAGACTGATGGTCCCAAATAAGAAGCCAGCTTTATTCTTTAGTGCTATATCCCTATGCTCAGTTTCCCTTTCTTTAAGTATCCCATTACCCTTTACTCTATCGTTTTATTGAGTTAGTTCTTTTATTTTCCTTATTTGGGAAACTGTTACTTTGAAATAATGTTCATTTCAGGATCTCAGAGGAGCTGTTCTGAAAATCTGCAGATTCTTAGGAAAGCAGCTAAATGAAAAAGAGCTGGACACTGTTGTGGAAAATGCTACATTTGATAAAATGAAAACTGATCCCAGGGCAAACTATGAGTCCACGCTAGGCAATTTCCTGGAACAAGGCAAAGGACATTTTCTTCGCAAAGGTAAGGCAGAAGCAGCCAAATCTAATAAATATTTAGTCCTGCAGATCCTGGCACAGGACGTGTTGAAGCTCGCTGCCTAGGACTTCCAATCACAACTTTCTGTCCCCAGGAAACAATTGGCTTTGGGGCACTAGGACTGCTGAGTGAGGGTGTATCGCTGTGTGACAATGCATCAGGCACCATTTCTCACAGATTAAAAGAGAGCTGCACTCCTTTGCTCAATGCAATGTCTTAAATGTTTGCTGAGCAAAGTAGTGCAGCTGTCTTTTGATCTGTGAGAAAACAGTGTCCATATATTTTAAAAATGAAAATGTTCAATAAGCTCTCGTGGAGGGTAACATTCATTTTGTGCCACTTGTAAAAGGGAAGGGTCGTCTTCGAGAAATTAAAACATGTGAACATTAGAGAAAACTGAAAGCATTTCTGTCTAATGCTTCTGGGAAACTTCACACATGGTGAGTATCGGAACTGATTTTGTCTCTACAGCTTCCAGGGGTTATTTAGAGTATGAAATTAGCCAAAGAAATAAAATCTGTGGGTCAATTCTTGTGGCTGAGAGGAGAGGGGTATATTTCATGTTGTAGCCCTTATACAGGAGAGTCGTGAATAGATGTCTGGGGTTTGTGGTCTTCTTATACTGCTGAATAGGAGGGGGACCCAGCTAGATGGTAGTGGGCACTGTGGTATGGAAAAGGGAGAGAACCACTGCAAACTCTTAAGTACAAGCATTGCCTGAAAAGGATGTTCAGAGAAGCTCATATTTCTCTTAATAGTAACTACTTCCTTTTCTTCTAAAATTTGCAGTGAAATAAATCAGTACAGGAAGATGATAACTGAGATGTATAAAACCACTGGTTCCTCAAACAAAATTAGTGACATTGTCTAGAAATACTGGGTCAAACTAATTGCACTGCAGTCAAAGTTATTATTTGACCCACACCTTCAGGACTGGAAATGTTCCACCAAAGCCCTAGAGAGCTACGTTCTGGGGAGATGAGAGAGGAAGAAACTGAGGAGAGAGGGAACTGCACCCAACTAGCAGCATTCACAGCCTCTTACCCGCACAAGCGATATTCAAATTATAATCAAATGTCCAAGTGGCAGCAGAGCATCTAACCACCAATGCCTCTTCTGTGTCTCCTGCCCCAGGGACCGTTGGAGACTGGAAGAACACAATGACTGTGGCACAGAGCGAAAGGTTTGACAATGTTTTTAAGGAGAAAATGAAAGACCTGTCTTCCACGTTCACCTGGGATATTAATGATGACATATAGGCTGGTTTCCAGTTGGAAAGAGGTGAAAGTGCGCTAAAGAGAATGAAAATACATTTTGCCTCCAGTATTCATAAAAATCCATCATTCTGTGCACATTAAAGATTTTAAACCTGCAATTTTTTTCCTTCTTACACGTATTTGCACATCACCATAGTACCCCAGTTCTAAGATGTGAAAAGGTGTTACAGACTGTCATGTTCTGGGGTGCAATCCAGGCCAGTCAGGGGTTGTGTCTTCACATGACCTATAAACCTGGGTGCCTTAACTGCCCTGAGGCTGTGGCTGACAGCCTGGACACCAACAGTCAGCAGACAAACATATAGTATCCTGAGTGTCTGCTCTGCAGCCTTCGTTAAGAGCTCTGACCCCAGCTGCCAGCCTACAATAGAACAGCCCCACTCTAGTCTCAGTCACTCAATTACCCCATGCAGCGGTGACCCAAACACACTCCTAGTCCTGAATTTTCCCCAAACTGCATGCTTTCCAATACCTAGCCCTTTCCTGGACCATTCAGAGAGATATCAAGATTCATTTGTTTCTTTAAAGATAGACTACCCAGCAGCCTACCACATTGACTGGAGTTGATATTCACTTTAAATCAAACACAGCCAGGGGTGGGTTTGGATTAAAAGTAAAGCAAGTTTATTAACCAAAGGAGTTTGGATTTTAAGTGAGTTCAAGTACAAAGGATAGAGTTAGAAATGGTTAAAAGCAAAACGCTTTCTAGAGACTAAGAGTTAATAAAACAAGCTACAGCCCCTCTTCAGGGTCAGATTCTTTACAACACTACCTTCCAGCAAGATGGCTGACCACCCTTCAGGTCAGGACCTCCCACAAAGCCCAGTGTGCTTGGTTCCTTTGCCTTCTTACATGAAACATAACTGGGGTGTTCTTTGCTCCTTTCTTTTATAGTCCAGTGTACCTTTAATATGAATTCTTTTGAAGGTTACCCCGCAACATAAGTCGTAAAGTTTATTCAAACTATGAGGAATGTAACATGGAGTCTCCTGGCAAAGGAAATTCCATGCTGATTTCTTCCCCTGCTGGTATTTGCAAAATGCAAATTGATCTATTTCCTGCAATCTCCTTCTACTGTAATGCTGTGTGGTTATCTTCTCCCTTTGTTGGCTTGATGGTCCTGTTTACCTTCTATGTAAATTGCATTCCCATTGTCTCTTAATGTACCAGAACCACATTCCTTTGTCTAGGGTGGGGTAGCTTCAGCCCTGCACTGCCTGGCAGACACATTTTGATAACTTAATTTCCAATATGTTTGTTATTTTGAATTTGTCCCCCATATCCACATCACACAATAAAATCATTGATCAGTATATGTGATGGGGTGTACCAACCCTGCACTGACCCACCAAGGGTTAACCATTCACTTTGGGCCCGGGAGGTCACACCCTCTCATTCTTGCTGGGCATGCTCCAGGTGGAAGCAATATGTAAGGGGTGCAGCTCAGTTCAGTCGGGCTGGCTGATGGAGGACAGTGGATGCATGTTACAGGCTCCTGTCAGGAATCCAATCGAGCCCCAGACTATGGAGGCTGCACACCCGCAGAGGATGAGGGAGATGGAAAGCCATTTGCTCTGGAGGAGCTGCAGGATTCAGAATCAGTGGTAGATAGGAAGCAGCCCAGACAACAGGACTATTGAGAAAGGAACCTGAACCCGAAACCAGCGCTACTGGTTCCCTAGGGCCCTGGATCAGGACCTGGTGGAGTAGGGCAGTCTGAGTTCCCCCTACCACTCCCTGTGCCTAACACTAGGCCTCTCTGCCCTGAACACAAGAGCAGCTCCATAGACTCTGGCTGCTAGGCTTTGCTACCCTGAAGGCGAGGAGCTACATTGACTAAAAGGGGGTGTTTTTCCCTTTCTTTCTCCCCTGATGGCCTGATACCCCACGACAGTGTGTTATTAGCTTTTCATTGCTCTTACATGACACCGTCTAGCCACAGGTTATGACATTAGTGAGTTGGGGTCCATTCAGCTGGTCAGGCCAGTTGAAACTCACTACCACATACCAATGTAACCTTTGCTGTCTTGCACTGGGATGCTGTTGGGGTCACACAAGCAAAACACTTAACTACACACAATGCCCACCCCTGCACCCCCGCCATCTCTACCCCTGATATGTAGAATAAGTGTTAACAAACCCTGCTGGAATCGTAGTATCTCAGTGAAGTAGGATGTATTTTGGTAGGATTTATTTTAAGAGCTAAACAAAATTATGAGACTTCTATAGACACATATTTCTTTTTTTTCATTGCAGTTGTATGTCTAATCCACCATGCATGGAACTTGAAACATACCCATTACTGTCATCTGAGTAGCTGGTCAAAGCCTTTGTTGGTATGACTTGCATATTACAGATTTCAGCAGCCTTATCAGAGAATGCTGCACTTGTTTTTAAATACATGCCCATTGGTCTAAACTGTGAATTCTCGAAGTACCGTCATGGAAAATCATAATGGCCCAAATTCATCCTTGATCTAACTTTGACTGCAATGAGTATTTCTAAATAATTTCACCAATTCTGTTTTAGGCACCCGTAGTACCAGCTCAGGTCCTATCATCGTGTAGTGATTTTTTTCCATCACAAATGTTAGAGGGAAACCTGGGAGTAGGAAGTAGTTACTGTTAAAGGTAGTGTGAACTTCTCTGAACATCCTTTTCAGGCAATGCTCTATTTGATACAAGACAGTGGTTTTCCCCTTTTTCCTTTCCCCTTTCTTCAGTTTTTGCAGATTGTTTTGAATTTTAATCCTACCCTCCAAAGCACTCGTAACCCCACCCAGCTTGGTATCGTCTGCAAACTTTATAAGTGTACTCTCTATGCATTATCTAACCATTGATGAAGATATTGAACAGAACCGGACCCAGAACTGATCCCTGCGTTATGCCCTTCCTGCATGACCCCACTCGTTATGCCCTTCCTGCATGACTGTGAACCACTGGTAACTACTCTCTGGGAATGATTTTCCAACCAGTTATGCACCCACCTCATAGTAGCTCCATTTTCCATTTCTCCAAAATGATAATCAGACTTGAGAAATCACCAGACCTGGAGCATTTCCTGGAGAGGTTTTTATCTGGAAGAGGAAGATTGCATTTTTTGTTTAAGCAAGCAGAGAAAGAATTACACTTTTTAAAAAAGCTCTTTTTGTCATTTTATAAACCAGTAACACAGAAAATGGAATTAAATGCTTGCGTAAAGAAGCCTTAAAGTTTTCCAGGGTGCACATTCAGCAGTTTACATACTTACACTTTGGATGTGCCTTGTGTGGCCCAGTGTAGCCAATTGGTGCACATTGGGTGTAGACTGGAGTGTGTTGTTGCATTTATTAAATGGTTAAAAAACAACCCATCTAAAATATACTTGGCATTTATCTCAGAAAAAGTCTAAAAAGATATATAAAAACCAACAAAATATCAGAATACATTTGAAATCCTTTTGTAATCTTAAATTTTCCAATTCCTCCTCCGTTTTCTCTCCTTCTTGCCCATCTTTAGAATATCCTCTTCTCCCCTCGACTTCTTTCCCGCACCCCCATCTTCAAACAATCATCATGCTGCCAATCTTCAACCTCTGAACAGATCATCACTGGTGCCTGTGATCAGGGCTGTGAAATAATAGCCTCTGCCACCAGCCCTGCTTCCCTCCGGTGTTGGTCAGGAGGCATCTTCAAGGAACAAGCAATGTTTGCGTGAGTCAGTTATTCTTTGTAGCCCCGAGAGGAGCACAGTCAGAAGGAGTAGCACTAGCTTCCCTTTTACGGACCTGGTTAATTTTCCTTGGTGGCCATGGCAAAAGTGGAGTGAAGTGGGGTGAAGTGGAGATATTGTTTGAAATCCTGCTTCAGAAAGGGGAAAAGAGGGAAAAGAAAGTGAGGATGGAAAAACAGAATGGGGGAAGAGACAGGGTAGGAGAGAAGGAGGGTGTGAAAGATGAATGGCAGAGCATTTTTTAATACATACAACATATGTACAGGTTATGCTACTGGTTATGCTGGGGTTTCTCTCTCTCTCTCTCTCTCTCTCAGACACTTTTAATGAAAAATAGTGAATATTCATTTCCTTTCCTCATTGGAATGGAAACAACATTTCAAAACCTTGACACTTTTTGTAAGATGGAATTGTTGCTTTCTGGCAGTCCCTAATGAGCATACACAGGTTTTACTTCTGTTACCCATTTTGTTCTGCACTCTTCTGAAAAATGACTGACATGGTGGCATTTTCTGCCCTTTGCATTCAATGCTGGATAGTCGTTCCTGTATGTGTGAGTCACAATAGTTCCATGTCCATGGTGCTGCTTCTGAGTGCCGTCTGCACAAAGGGGTTGTGTAAGTTTATTTTGTTTGCTCTCCTTCCTAAGTTAAGAATATCAATAAGCCTTTTTAGTAGTCTCTTGACTAGCTACTGGGCTTTTAATCTTTTTTAAGAGCATGCCATCTCAAATGCATTCTGGAAGGCCAGATCAAATTTTGATGGCTTCTTCTTCTCTAAAATCCTTTTAAAAAATGTCGGTTAATTTTCTGTTCCAAATGTGCTTGTTTTTACTGGATGCAAAGTCTCTGTTGCACTAGAAGGGGCACATTTCTAACACATACTTTGGCTTATTCTCTAAGCTTTTGACTGTGTGGGTGAAAACAAGCTCCACCATGGATAATACTTTGTTCAGGCACAAAGTAATCATTAAACTTCTGAAGGACTATCTCAAAGTCATTCATTTCTGCTCGCTTCTCAAACACACAAGCTCTGAAAATGTGTTCATCTTCTGTGGCATAAATGAGGGCTCACCTGGGTGGCACCTTCCCCCTCTTTGAATTTGATGGCAGACTGTTGTATCCATTTTGCCATTCTGTGGCCTCCTAAAGTTGAAAAACTCTGGGGCAACAAACTCAGGTATAGCTACGCTAGCAAGTTCTCTAGCTAGCCTTGTTCTCTCTCAGGTTTATGTCTGACACTAAGCCGTGATATATACAATCACAGTTCTTCTTAAACAAGAGATATTAAAGGAAACTTCTACGACTACAGACAAACAAACAAGTTTCCACAAAGGTTTAGTTCCAGTTTTCCCTGTTGTTTATCAGGGACTACACCCTATCTAGAACTCTGTACAGCACACAGAAACATCTAGCATATGTCTACACTGCAAAGAAAAACCCATGACACTAAATCTCAGAGCCCAGGTCAAGAGCAGTGTAGACATTCCTGTTTGGAAGCTGTGGCTCCGATAGGATACTTTCAAACCCCCACATTTTACGTGACCCTCCGAACACTCACCTGAGCCATCCGTCTCCTCTCACTATGATCAATCTTGCCTTGCGCCAGGCTCCTACCACTGCTACTCACTTGCAACCAACTATCTCCTTTCCTTGTCTCCTTCAATTCCCCACCTACCACACCTACCACATCTTTTACAAGCAGCACCAACAAGAAGGAATCTCAGACGAGAGTTCATCTTGGTGCAAATTGAGGCCCTCATTCTTCAAACACTTTGGCATATGCTTCTCTTTAAACATTTGGGAAGTTCCATGGAGTTCAGTGGGACTAAGCTGATGTGCCAAAATACCCAAGTGCCAGCTCTCCTAGCCTCATTCAGCAGCTGGGCCATTCCTAGAAAACGTAATTCTGAAAAAAGATCAAAATTCCATGTAGTTGTTCGAGGTTTAAAGTCTGGTGAATTTGATAAAATTTGGAAAAGAAGTAGTGCCAGTAGAATTGTCGAAAGGAGTACTGTGGGCCAATAAAAAAACATAAGCAGAAGGGAGATCAAACTTTCAACACTCTTTCTTATCAAGATTATACCCCACTGACCCCTCCAAGTACAGACCCTAATTCAGCAAAGCACAGGAAACGACTACATGGCAGACAGGACTAGCCTTCCTGGTATGCTAATTCAGAACAGGGAAAATAAAACAGCTCAGTGCCGAGGTATAGAGGGAGAAGAGGAGCGGACCCAGGAAGGAGCCCTGTGGAATCCCCACAGACAGTCGGCAGGTTGATGAGGAGAATCTTCTGAATGACGCACTGAAGGAGGGACTGGAGAGTATTGGGTATTTTACGACATCAGCGTAGTCCCACTGAACTCCATGGAACTGCCTAAATGTTCAAAGAGAAGCATATGCCAAAGTGTTTCTAGGATGAGGGCCTCAATTTGCACCAAGATGAACTCTCGCCTGGGATTCCTTCTTTTTGGTGCTGCTTGTTAAAGAGATGGTAAGTATGGTAGGTGGGGAATTGAAGGAGACAAGGAAAGGAGATAGTTGGTTGCAAGTAGGTAGCAGTGATAGGAGCCTGGCACAAGGGAAGGTTGATCAAAGCAGACTTTGACTCTCTCAGGGAACTGATGGGCAGGATCCCTTGGGAGTATAACATGAGGGGGAAAGGAGTCCAGGAGAGCTGGCTGTATTTTAAAGAATCCTTATTGAGGTCAAAGGGACAAATCATCCCAATGTGTAGAAAGAATAGTAAATATGGCAGGCGACCAGCTTAGCTTAACAGTGAAATCCTTGCTGATCTTAAACACAGAAAAGAAGCTTACAAGATGTGGAAGACTGGACAAATGACCAGGGAAGAGTATAAAAATACTGCTTGGGGATGCAGGAGTGAAATCGGGAAGGCCAAATCACACCTGGAGTTGCAGCTAGCAAGAGATGTTAAGAGTAACAAGAAGGGTTTCTTCAGGTATGTTAGTAACAAGAAGAAAGTCAAAGAAAGTGTGGGCCCCTTACTGAATGAGGGAGGCAACCTAGTGACACAGGATGTGGAAAAAGCTAATGTACTCAATGCTTTTTTTGCCTCTGTCTTCACAAAGAAGGTCAGCTCCCAGACTACTGCACTGGGCAGCACTGCATGGGGAGGAGGTGGCCAGCCCTCTGTGGAGAAAGAAGTGGTTCGGGACTATTTAGAAAAGCTGGACGAGCACAAGTCCATGAGACCGAATGCGCTGCATCCGAGAGTGCTAAAGGAATTGGCGGATGTGATTGCAAAGCCATTGGCCATTATCTTTGAAAACTCATGGCGATCGGTGGAAGTCCCGGACGACTGGAAAAAGGCTAATGTAATGCCCATCTTTAAAAAAAGGAAGAAGGAGGATCCAGTGAACTACAGGCCACTCAGCCTCACCTCAGTCCCTGGAAAAATCATGGAGCAGCTCCTCAAGGAATCAATTCTGAAGCACTTAGAGGAGAGGAAAGTGATCAGGAACAGTCAGCATGGATTCACCAAGGGCAAGTCATGCCTGACTAATCTAATTGCCTTCTATGATGAGATAACTGGCTCTGTGGATGAGGGGAAAGCAGTGAATGTGTTGTTCTTTGACTTTAGCAAAGCTTTTGACACTGTCTCCCACAGTATTCTTGCCAGCAAGTTAAAGAAGTATGGGCTGGATGAATGGACTATAAGGTGGATAGAAAGTTGGCTAGATTGTCAGGCTCAACGGGTAGTTATCAATGGCTCCATGTCTAGTTGGCAGCCGGTATCAAGTGGAGTGCCCCAAGGGTCGGTCCTGGGGCCGGTTTTGTTCAATATCTTCATAAATGATCTAGAAGATGGTGTGGATTGCACCCTCAGCAAGTTTGCAGATGACACTAAACTGGGAGGAAAGATAGATACGCTGGAGGGTAGGGATAGGATACAGAGGGCCCTAGACAAATGAGAGGATTGGGCCAAAAGAAATCTAGTGAGGTTCAACAAGGACAAGTGCAGGGTGCTGCACTTAGGATGGAAGAATCCCATGCACCGCTATAGACTAGGGACCAAATGGCTCGGTAGCAGTTCTGCAGTAAAGGACCTAGGGGTTACAGTGGACGAGAAGCTGGATATGAGTCAACAGTGTGCCCTTGTTGCCAAGAAGGCCAATGGCATTTTGGGATGTATAAGTAGGGGCATTGCCAGCAGATCGAGGGACGTGATCGTTCCCCTCTATTTGACATTGGTGAGGCCTCATCTGCATTACTCTTTCCAGTTTTGGGCCCCACACTACAAGAAGGATGTGGAAAAATTGGAATGAGTCCAGCGGAGGGTAACAAAAATTATTAGGGGACTGGAACACATGACTTATGAGGAGAGGCTGAGGGAACTGGGATTGTTTAGTCTGCGGAAGAGAAGAATGTGGGGGATTTGATAGCTGCTTTCAATTACCTGAAAGGGGGTTCCAAAGAGGGTGGATCTAGTCTGTTCTCAGTGGTAGCTGATGACAGAACAAGGAGTAATGGTCTGAAGTTGCAGTGGGGGAGGTTTAGGTTGGATAGTAGGAAAAACTTTTTCACTAGGAGGGTGGTGAAACACTGGAATGCATTACCTAGGGAGGTGGTGGAATCTCCTTCCTTAGATATTTTTAAGGTCAGGCGTGACAAAGCCCTGGCTGGGATGATTTAGTTGGGGATTGGTCCTGCTTTGAGCAGGGGGTTGGACTCGATGTCCTCCTGAGGTCCCTTCCAACCCTGATGTTCTATGATTCTGTGATTCTATGAGAGGGAAGAGGACTGAGTCGCAAAAGCTAAGAGAGGACAAGATTTCGAGAAGAGCCTGGACAACAAACGGCTTGAGGAGGTTGTGCAGTTAGTACTATTTGCTCTCAAAATGGAGCAAAATCTGCAATCTATTTTTTTGTCCTTATGTGAGTGTAATTCAGCCTAGTGTGCAGGGCCAATACAAGGCCTGCTAAACTATTTAAGCCCCAAAGCAGGGGAGGTGCTGGCAGAGTGGCCAGGGAGGAGGCCTGTGGAGTGAGACTCTGACTCAGCCTTGCGTGGATGGCAAAGCAAGTATCTGCTTTTTAGTACATCCCATAGCTATAGCAGTATGGTTTTTCACTTCCCTTTTTTTCTGTATTAGGCTGTCCTGTAACTGGGACAGAGAGCTTAATTTATTCAATTTAATTACCTCCAGGTCTACAGTATTTATAATTTCTGCTCCAAAACCTAGTATGGTGTCTGCTACCTGAGGATGTTTCCCTGCAGTATTTAATACACAACAGTACTAACAACAAGACAAACAACACAAGACAAAACAGAGAACACAAAACACAATTTCGATTGTGACAGTAGATTCATGGTATTCTGGGTTGCTCTTCAGCTGGTATCAGCTTTTCCTGTTTTTCTGAAAGACAGAAAGAACATGTTTCTACCCCTTTTGGGGTGGCAGATTATTACTTAAAATATCCATTTCTTTTACAAATACCCTTGCTGATTGCAGGCAAAACAGAGGAATTACCCGCATACTTTCCTGTGCTTATTCTATAGGCAGGCCAGGTTTCAATGGCTTCTACCTTTTAAGGGTTATGGAGAAATTATCCCACTGTTTAGTCATTAAATCCATGAGGTGGGGTACTTCAGTTTCCCTTCGTATACAGCAGACCAAGTTATAATGTTTTTCCTGCTGTGTTAAGCTTTAAGTTTCTTTACAGGTAATAGCTGAGAAGCATCATTACCATATGACCTTAAAGGATTTTTTTGTTTGTTTTTCAAAAATCATACACACTACACATTGTTACAGGGGTACTTATTAACATCACATTTACTTCAATGTTTAATATTAACAATAACATAAGCATGAAATCTATTAAAGGTATCTTGTTATACCATGCCTTTTATTTAGACAATTTGTTTGCTGACCAGGTATGTCCTTTATCGGCAGCTCCTTTGTGCTGTGAAAAATGCACATTCCTTCTGGCATGGGATGGCAGCACCTGAGACACAAGAGAGGGGCCGCAGAGTGAGAGAGCGAGACGACAGCCTGGGGAAGTGCAAGAAGAGGGTGTTAGGCTGAAGGAGCTAATCCTCAGAGCAGCCAGGAGAAGGCACCACCTGCGGTGAGGAGAGGTCCCTGGGACACTGTGCCCCACCTCTTTAGAGTGTAAACACTTAGGAGTAGGGACTGATTCCTCGTATGTGTGTGTACAGTGCCTAGCACAATGGGGCTCTGAATCTTAACTGGGACTTCAAGGTGTCATGGGTATAAAAATACTAATCTATGCACTTGATTTCAGTGTCAGTTCTTTCTGAAGCTCTTCCTGCAATGAATAATCTTCACCGGTACAGCCTCCAGTTCCACTTCCAGAGCGACAAAGAAGAAATAATGAGCTCTAAAATATAAGCAGCAGTTCCTGGAGGAAATATAGGATGGGACAAATGGAGATGAAATGTGTGACCCTGTGGTTTGAATTGCTTCCCTAGGCTGAGCGCATTGCACACACCAGTGGGTCCTTGCATTCCTCCATTCCTTTCCATAAGCCACCCTCCTATCCCACTCTAGTTCAGGACCACTGCAAACCCTCATTCTTCTCTCCTCTCCAGGCCAGAGGGCTGGGGCTCCCTGTCCTCCATTCTCCCCTCCCCTGCTACCAGGGTCCGCCATTCTCCTTCCCTCTACCTAGGATTAGCAACTTTGAAATGCAAAAAAAAATGGCACCTCCGTCCCCAAGACAAGCTCACTGCAATCCCAAATACAAGGCAATTCTGCAAAGCTCCTGCCCCCTTCAACAGCCAGTATAGGATCTAGAGAGATAACACATGTAGATAAGACTGATAACATTGCATGGTCGGCTTCACTCTTATATGACTCAAACCCTCTCAGATACACGTGTGGTGCACTTGCGTGTTGGTGGGCAGACAGCTGCTGTATTTTCAACAGTTTTGATCTGTTATCACTTAAACTGCAGAAGTGGGAACACTGCAGCATCTTTAGCTGGACACAGAAACAGTTAACATTAGATATCCCAGTGTATTGTTATTTTGTCCATTGGAAATGGGTGTCCCTCTTTATCTTAGCTGCTACAGACATTCTGTTTCCAGCTTGCTGATTCATTTTCCTCCCTATTCCTGTCATCCAAGAAATAAGGCCTCATCCATCCCCAATGACTCATGTCAAGCCTGGCCTACAATGCTACACAGACATTACAAGACAGGAAGATAATTTAAAACACTGTAAATTCTTAATCCCCCATTTGATGCTACTGCAGTATTTGATTTATCTTGCCCTGAACACTTTCAAGTGTTACAAAAGAGAATACAGAGGGACCTAGACAAATTGGAGGATTGGGCCAAAAGAAATCTGATGTGGTTCAACAAGGATAAGTGCAGGGTCCTGCACTTAGGATGGAAGAATCCAATGCACTGCTACAGACTAGGGACCGAATGGCTAGGCACCAGTTCTGCGGAAAAGGACCTAGGGATGACAGTGGACGAGAAGCTGGATATGAGTCAACAGTGTGCCCTTGTTGCCAAGAAGGCCAATGGCATTTTGGGATGTATAAATAGGGGCATTGCCAGCAGATCGAGGGACGTGATCGTTCCCCTCTATTCAACACTGGTGAGGCCTCATCTGGAGTACTGTGTCCAGTTTTGGGCCCCACACTACAAGAAGGGTGTGGATAAGTTGGAGAGAGTCCAGCGAAGGGCAACAAAAATGATTAGGGGTCTGGAACACATGACTTATGAGGAGAGGCTGAGGGAACTGGGATTGTTTAGTCTGCAGAAGAGAAGAATGTGGGGGGATTTGATAGCTGCTTTCAACTACCTGAGAGGTGGTTCCAAAGAGGATGGTTCTAGACTATTCTCAGTGGTAGCTGATGACAGGACAAGGAGTAATGGTCAGAAGTTGCAGTGGGGGAGGTTTAGGTTGGATATTAGGAAAAACTTTTTCACTAGGAGGGTGGTGAAACACTGGAATGCGTTACCTAGGGAGGTGGTAGAATCTCCTTCCTTAGAAGTTTTTAAGGTCAGGCGTGACAAAGCCCTGGCTGGGATGATTTAATTGGGGATTGGTCCTGCTTTGAGCAGGGGGTTGGACTAGATGACCTCCTGAGGTCCCTTCCAACCCTGATATTCTATGATTCTATGATTTGAGCTAAAGGTTATGCTCCAGTTGAGCTCTGAGATTATTTGGCAGTGCCATTTCCTCATTATATCCAAGGTAGCCTCTGGTTCTCTTCCACTGCCAAACCAGCTCTGGGGTTGCCAGCCTTTTGAAAAATAGCACGGCTTTTCCCATGGCCTTTTTGAAAAGTATGTGTGCACCTTCTGTGCACACACACGACTCTAATGGTGTCCAAAGCAAACGCAGCCTGCGGAAGCAAACATTAGTTATTAGTCTGGCTTTGCTCCTCACTCCCCTTTGCTGTGCACCCCCTTTTCCGACCTGCAAGCTGTGGAAATGAAGTGAATAACTAGGCTGACTCTGCTGCACCCACATCCTTGTAGACGCCTTTAGTCCACCAGCAGCCTGCTAGCGCTGCACCTTTGATTTATTCTCTCCTTTCCATTATGTGGTAAGATCAGCTCCCTGCCAGCACCCACACGCCCACGAGTCATATGCCGTGTAGGAATCATTTGAAAACATCTCACCACGTCAAGCTCAACCCAAGACTGGGAAAGAGTCCGTGGGAATGGAATTCCAGAACTGAGGAAAAAACATGTTAGCACTGTTGACACGGATACGACAAATTGAACAATAACTGCTTGTCCTTGTCATTACCCAGACTGTGAAAATCAGGCCCCTGGTGACTGCTGAAAATTAAGTCCCTATGGTTTCTTGGCAATAAAATATATATATAAAGAAAGAAATAAGGATTATTCTGTGTGAAAGAAGTTAAGGGACTTAACTAATGTATCCAAACTCGAGAAGAGTACAGAGAGACAACTGCTCAGACCTTCCTTTATGCCCTGTCCCATGACATGGTAAGAAGAGGTCAGCTGGTAACATTGATGGCCAATAAATTCTGAAATAAATAAAAGGAAATCCATGGAATCACAGTAGCAATACCACAGAGAAGGTTGCATGAAATATTCCATTTTATTTGTTATCCCTTTCCCAGCATTTGCAAATTCCTTTTGGCTTAAAATTTCTCAAACTATCTCCTGTCAGAAATGAGTGAGAAAGTGAAAGCTTCGAAGCACTATAATGTTGATTTTGATGCTGTAGAAGAAGTAGTCACTGATGCTGTACTGAAATTTTTAAATGAAAATTGCCTGCAACAGCCCAGATGTGGCCATGATAGTCATAGGCAGGCTGGCCGCGGAGCAGCATGTTGTTTAGTCTCTATTATTGGGATTTTGAAGGTCTCATATTCATTCTTTTAAGATCTCACAACAATGGGTGACACGTAAGCTATTGTTGTACAAATGCTGAATAAGAGCTGTGACGTAACTGACATAAACTGTGACCGTAGAGATCACTGTTGCAACCAGGGTCCTATGGTTCCACCAGTTCTTGTACAGAGGAGGCCAAGTGGCGTGTCGATGGAAAGGTTGTAGTTTGCTGGTTATGATTATGCTGTCTGTCTGTCTCATTTTTGTATTTGAAGTTATGAATATTGGCTATGCATTTGTTTGATTCTAAGTAGCCTCAGTGAAGCATTTGGTCAGCTTCTTGAGAAAGGACTATTCTCAGTAAGTGCCCAATCAAGAAACACTTCACTGACAATGGACTTTGGGAGACGCCACTCCACACCTGAGCTTTCCTAGACCCATTCAAACTAACGTGTAAACAATGGCGTTGGACTGCAAAAAGCTGAATAGTTCATAGACATGTGACCCATGCAAAGGAGATCAGCCCCTGAAGTCCTTTTCCACAGCTCACCATCAGATGACAGGGTAGAGCTCATTCTGACGCTGCTTACGTCAAGGAAAAAAACCACACCCCCATAAAACTCCAATCAGGTTGCACACCAGCTGTAAAGAAAGTATTCTCCTGTTTCTAGGAGTGAGTATCAGTCTTGTTTATTCAAGTGGAAGGCAGGAGTGTGGGCTTGTGTCTTGGAGCAGCAGAAATAGAGCAGAGAAGGTAAATATTATTTTTTTATATATTACTAAAACATCTCCATCAGTAAATCTGTGAATGAATTGAATATCCTATGAGCTTCAGCAGTCAACTGTATGCAGTGGAAATATTTTCCATCGCTGTTCGTTGGCAATAAGCTGAGTGGCATGGGAATCTGATCCTCAAATGCTTTTTTTGGTGTGGTTATCCAACAAAGAAGTCACAACACCAGTGTGTGTTAAAGAGTTGACTGGTGAAAGTAAATGTAATCTAAGCCATCGTTTGTTTTACAGTATCAGCATGACGATGAAGCTTTCAACTGGCAATGGGTAGTTCCTGCTGTGTCAGCAGAGGTGGGTGGAAAAGTTAAGGGAGAAATGGGTTTGTGTAGGAGTACAACTGTTGCACCTGGCTGGCCTGATTCCATTCTACACATCAGTGCTGGAATATGAGATTTGTAGAAAAGTTATAACTCCTGTACTCCTGCATATGAGTGACCACCCTAGACCAGCCCTTTTGCAGTGTCCATCAAGCTGAAAACTTCTGTAGAGCTTGTAGTGCAGCCTGAAGGGTAAAAGGAAGTTGAATTTTTTTAAAAATTGAAAAAAAGAATGCAAGTAATAAAGTCAGCAGGGGGGCTGATTGCATTCAGAAAGCAGGAAGGGGCAGAATCTTCAAGGTGACTGCAGCCCTGCTGGGTGAGAGCATCTCATTATTTGAGAGCATTTCTAATTTATATAGGAGACTGAGGTTTGTTTGATCTTAGGACCCAACTATTTTATCACATGGTGCTCTTCCATAGACACATCTACCTGTAAAAAATATTATTCCTCAATATGATTTAAAAGCTCCATTATGAAACATGGAGATTAGCAGATTCATTGGGCAAAACCAAAAATGTAGTATTAAATTGAACATTTTATGGGGTCCCCAAGAGAAAGGATTCTCTGGGCACTGCGCATTGGTATGGCTCTGCCCCTAGTGTGCACTTAGGAAGCAAAATGATGAACTCCCCAAGACTGGTTCTTGCACGAGTAGATGAAGCTGGTCGCTCCCCAGATCTTCTTGCTGCTCACCTTTTGCTTTCTCAGCTTGACAGCTTTGGGCTGAGTTTAAAGAGATACAATAACAGCTTTGCTATCTGGAGTGTTGGGGGAGTGGGGGGTGCCGGAAAGTCAAACATTCTGGTTCACGAAGAGGGAGGGAGTTTGGGTGCAGGAGGGGGCAGAGGGGTGGGGGTTGAGGTGTGAGGGAGGGCTCTCCTTCCCTGAGAGTTTCATCCTCCTCAACAGCACAGAAGCTGTCAGACCAGGGGTGGGACTATTCTTCTGTGTCCCGGAAAGTCTCATCTATGTACTTCTCTGTCTCCCTTAACTCCTCCAGCTGAGTCACCGTGGTCTCCAGAGTCCATACACTGTCTCTGAGGGCCAGGAGCTCCTTGCACTGAATGCATACATACGCCACCTGCCCACAGGGCAGGTAATCATACGTGCTGCATTGGGTGCAATAAACTGGGTAGCCCCCAATCTGTTGCTGGGCTTCTGCCTGCATTCTCTTTTTACTCCTGCAGCTTGTTCCTTTGTTGTTGTTTTGTTTTTAACTGAGCTGGTGTTTTTTGCCTTACGTTTAAAGAAGTTTAAGGAATGGTACGTGGATGTAACCCACCCCCACACCGCCCCCCCCCCACACACACCAGGTAACTTAATCGACTTCTCAGGCCCTCATCAACTCTATCAGGGCTGGTGTGGGGTGCACACCCCATCACAAAGTTGTAACGATGCTGGCATTGGTGGGACCCAACTGAGAGTGTCAATTAAGGACAAACTGCTTAAAGCAGGGCAGTTACAGCCCAAGCTGGGGTTCCTTTGCACACCAAGGAAAACCAAAGCAGCCAAACAAAGAAGACTTTGCTTTTACCCCACTGGCTAACCATAAGTCACACAAACAATTCCCTTAGACACTCCAGTTTCCCAGTATCACCACCAGGGCCACTCGTTACGGGGACAAATGGTTATGAAAACCAATACCCCAGTCAAAGAAAAAGGTTCTCTCAATCCCAAAGGACCAAGCCCCAGACCCAGGTCAATATACAAGTTACAATATACAAATTACGCTGTTGCCAGTCCTTTAGAATCTAAAATCTAAAGGTTTATTCATAAAAGGAAAAAGAGAGAAATGAGAGGAGAGCTAGAATTGGTTAAATGGAATGTATTACATACAGTAATGGCAAAGTTCTTGGTTCAGGCTTGCAGCAGTGGTGGAATAAACTGCAGGTTCAAATCAAGTCTCAGGAGTACATCCACAGCTGGGATGGGTCAAGCAGTCCTTTGTTCAGAGCTTCAGGTTGTAGCAAAGTCCCTCCAGAAGCAAGAAGCATAGCACAAGTTTGAGATACAGACGGTATAGAGCCAAGAACTATGACTTTAAATACAGAAATGAGACATGCATACCGATGGCATAATCATAACCAGCAAACCATAACCTTGGTTTAGACACTTTACTTGAACCCCCTTTATACAAGATTTGGTGCCATTACAGGTCCTTGGTAGCAAGATTCATCTATATGGTCCCAGTTCATATAATAATGTCACAAAAGTCATACAGGAGATGTCTTGTTTCTCATTGGATGATGAGAAGGGACACGACTCATCTCCTGGTTGGACTCTTTGCCAGAACTACAGGCAGAGGTGAAAGTAAGCCGGTACGGTCCAGTACGGGTTACTGGCAAGAGCCAGTACACAGCTGACCTTACCCGTGGGCCGGATTAAGACCTTTAGAGGCCCTAAGCACTGAAAAGATTATGGCGCTCCCCCATATGTAATTCAAAATAAAAAGAATACTATACCGTAAAATAAAATTTTATTTTTCGAAATGACACAAAACTTACATGTATGCTGAAATTAAAACAGCTTCTTTCTAGATTTTCTGACTGCAAAATCTGATCGCAAAATTCTGGATAAGTTCATCGAAGCTGACTCGATGAACCATGTCTGCTTCCGTACACAATAGGGAAAGTGAATCAAGTCTGTCCTGACACATTGTTGTTCTCTGAGGGGTTTTTATTCTTTTCAGCTGAGAAAAAGAGCGTTCTGCGGAGCAGTTAGTAATCATCAATGTTAGAAAAATACGTAGTGCGATCTCTACGTTTGGAAATACACATCGTATTCCGTCTTTCAGTGTTGTGTCATGAAGATCAATGTGACTGAATTTCATTTTTCCTGTTTCATTAAACTTTGCACGCATATAACAGTGGAACTGCCGTACTTCTCCACAGAGATTCATGTTCAAGTCAACAGGGTGTGAGTCAACTAGCTGTTGGGAACCTTGTGAATATTGTTCGTCAGATAAGTCCATATCGTTTAGAAAAGAAAATCTCCTTGATACTTCTTTGTACACTTCACCTCTCCTCTTCATATTAGCTTCCAGTGTATCAATTATAGCATAGTAAGTAGATACATGAAATTTGTCTCTAGGATTCAATGCTGTTTCTGTTGCACAGCTATCATTTGCTTGTTTTTTCCTGATTCCCTTGCGGGACTGGGCTTCTTTGTAATTAGTATCAGGCAAGATACCTTTTGATATGTCTTCAAATCTTTCAAAATCATTCCTCAAAGTGGTCTGCTAATGATTGACAGAGGTCTGCACATGTTTTCAAATCCAATTCTTTTTCTTGGGGAGCTTGACTTGTGTGGTCAAAGTGTTGTAAAATTTCATTCCACATGATCAACATGAATACAAACTCCAGTTCTTGCATCTTGTTTGCAATGTTTTCTGCCTCTCGTACAGTTTCTCCCTTCTGTGATTGGTCTTCAGCTAGACTTTCTAACGCATCCACAATCTTTGAGTAGGACTCCAGAACTGCACTTGTTGCCACTGCATGTGCCTCTCAGCGAGTATTAGAAAGAGATTTAAACACACGATCATTGCCCAAATATGTTTTAAGGACTGCCCATTGGTGTGTTGAGGCAGAGAAAAATGTATAAAGTAACTGGACTGTTGAGAAAAAACTTACTGCCACCGGACAAGAATCAACAGCACTGCGGCCAACAAGATTGAGAGAGTGGGCAGTACCTGGTATGAATATGGCATATTTCTTCTGTTCTAAAAGCTTCTTCTGCATTCCTTGATAACGCCCTGACGTGTTGGCCGTGTTGTCATAAGATTGACCTCTGCACTTTGAGAAATCTATTTTGCAAACTTGGCACAGATAATGCAGTACTTGATTTGCCATTTCTTCACCAGTGTGGCTTTTCAAATTGAGGAATGTTATAAATCGTTCAACTGGTTTTCCATCTGTGGGAGACACATATCTTTGTACAATACTCAATTGATCAATATCTGAAAGATCAGGAGGAGAGTCGACAGATAAACTGAAGTACCCAGCAGTATTTATTTCATCCACAATAGCTCAACGAACTTAATGAGACCACTCATGAGACCAATGAGTTCATCACATATTGTCTTGGATAAGTGTGATGGGTTACCTTTGCCAGCATTCCCATATTTTGAGATATGGCCTGCTAAAAATGGGTCAAACTGAGCCACAAGCTCCAACAATCCCAAGAAATTTCCATTCTGCAATGACCAAATGTGTCATTTGATCCCTGGAAAGGCAGACCACGTTCAGCTAATGTTTGAATAACAGCTATAACACACTGCAAGATATGTTGCCAGTATTCACGCTCCCCTTTAATTTGTTCTTCCACTTTTTGTGTCAGTCCAAAGCCCTGTCTTCGATTTAAATATGTCAACATTGAATCTCTGTGAGTAGTGCTATTTTCATGTTGTTCAATTAAAACAGTATTCCACCAGTCACTAAATCCATCTGCAGCAAACCGGGATGTTGAAGTTTTATGTGCAAAAAGTTTGCAAACAAAACAGTACACAGACCCTGTTGATGGTGAATACAGTAGCCATTCTCGAGTGTATTTCTCACCATTTGCTTTCATGCTGAAAAATATCTTTTGTGGACAATATCTTGCTTGTTTGTCACAGATAAAAGTCCGACGTGATTTCTCAAATGGCCCAGTGTGGTGTTGCCAGTCATTTGGTCCACGATCTACCCAGTAAGCTACATCATCGGTACTGAAATCAACCCACATATCATGATCTTTTCTCCTATTATTTACAGCATGAGCAGTTCAGTCTCTGACACATCCACCCCTTCTAGAACAATGTCTGTTTTACCACCAGGAGTAGGATGATCAGTTACAGTCTTTGACACATCCACATGTTCTGGAATGGTGTTTGTTTCACCAATAGAAGAAGGGTCAGTCTCTGAAACACCTACAGGTTTTGGAACGATGTCTGTGCTACTGAGAGAAGATGTTGCTTCTGATGGATTTGCTTTGAAAAATGATGTCAGCTTTGGAAGATTTTGGAAAATTTCACTAGTTTTTGTTTTTTTCTTCTGCTAGATTATGTTTCTGTGCTCCACTCAGCTGGTTACGTTTCATCCTGCCCCTTATCTCAGTTATCTGAACTTAAAAAAAAAAAGAAATTACACAACATACACTACTTATATATATATATATATATATATATATATATATATATATATATATATATATATAAGAAAGAAAAAAGCGAATCAAGTACGTATAACTCAGAAGAATATATCAATAATAAACCATAAATTTATTACAATACATGACAGAATCTGATTTCCTCGCATTATTTTGATCTATGTTAGGAGGATGCCTCCGTGGTTTAGGTGGGGATAAGTAATAAAAAGAGAACAGAAAAATGGGGGAAGAGTGTGGAGTGGAGTGTAAGGAATCTAACAAAGTTCTGATTTTTCCAATGATGACTACTTTGATGCGTTTTCTGAAATATCAAATATCAAATTTTTTCCAAAAATAAAATCTCTTATTTTTGGTCCCCCACGCTTTGCTAGTGCCCTAAGCACCTGCTTAGTCTGACAATTGGGTAATCCAGCCCTGGGCAGGGGCAGCTTCCCCAGATCAGTAATTTATAAGGGCTCTGGGCTCGTGGCAGTGGCCAGAGCCCCTGGCCCTTTAAGTCGCTGCCAGAGCCCGGCTGTCAGAGTCCTGGGGTAGCGGCGGCAGCCAGGAGCCTGGGGCCTTTAAATCACCACTGGAGCCCCACTGCTGGAGCCCTAGGTTACCAGTGGCGATTTAAAGGGCATGGGGATTTATAGGCCACGCCCCTTCCGCCTGAGGCCCCATCCCTTCTGGTTGAGTCCCCCCTGTCCCTGCTCAGGACCCCAGCTCTGCATACCAGAAAGTCCCTTAAGTTACTTTCACCCCTGAGTGCAGGTCACTTTCGGATTGGGCTGCATCAGCTTTGCCAAGAAGAACCAGGTCACCCCATCCACCAGCAAATGTATAAAACACCCAGTGTTGTTCAACTTGCTGCTCCTTGAAGCTGAAACAGCTGGATGAGAGAGATTGTGAGCAGGACTGTAATCTCCTGGCCAGTGACTGCACCTCCTGCTTGGTAACAACTAAGGCCATGACCACGCGGCAAACTTACGTCGATATACCACCACTGCAGTAATTGCTGCACTTTTTTTATGTCCCCACTACCCTCCTTCTGTCTGTGGGGCACGTCCTTACCAGGAGAACTTGCTCTAAGTTAAGAGGGGGAGTGTGGAGGTTTGAGAGCACCGGACTCTCAGCTCCAGAGGGAGCTCCCTGCTGGGAACCCGTCTGCCGCCAAAGTTCCCAGATCCCCACTCCAAGGACAGCTGCTTCCCAGGCTCCCAGCTCCCTGCTCCAAGCCCAGCTGCTGCCTAGACTCCTTGCTCCTCGCTGGCTGCCATCTGGGGAACAGGGAGCCAGGAGCCCAGGGAGCAGAGCACCGAGGGCCCAGACAGCAGCTGGGCTCCCAGTGTGGAGTCAGGAGCCCGGGTGGCAGCCTGGGTCAGTGTGGGGAGCAGGGAACCCGGGCAGCAGCCTGGTTCAGAGCGGGGAGCCCAGGTGACAGCTGGGCTCCAGCTGAAGCCCCACACCTGCCGTGGGGTGACAGCCTAAGTTGTGAGCTGGGCGTTGGATTTACAGCAAGGAGCCTACCAGCCTTTCTTGTCAAAGCTGTCAGATTGACAAGAATGACAGCCAACAGCGGATGTAAGGAACACAGTGCTACACAGACTCTGCATCGCCCTAACGACACCAACATAAGCCCTGCGCCTCTCCTGGAGGTGGAGTTATGAGGTCAGTGGCGTAGGGCACTTACGCTGGTGGGAGCAAGGCTGTCGTCTGTACACTGACAGAATTAGTTTGACATACGCTCATAGGTGCCATTTCCGTGGGTGCTCCGGGGCTGGAGCACCCATGGAAAAAAATATAGCCTCTGCATAAGCCGCCTTACGTGGAGCCTAAGTCTGTCGTGCAGGCCAGGCCTAAGTCATGTCACTGACCTTGCACGTGCAATTACTCTTATTGAGCCTTGTATGCTGTCTAATGACACTAACAAGGGCTTTTTCCCCACACACCTACTCGTCTTTGTTAGTTGTATACCACAAAAAAGACATCTTTTATTGGAAAGCCTCAAAGAGAGAGACCTGGGTATCAATTCACTTATTCTGATAAACTATGAAGTGAAATCCTCTAGACGGTCATTTTACACCAATTTCATTGTCTCTCTACTCTCTGTTGGAAGGACGTAGCCAATGTGCTCCACTGGCACGTATGTGGCATGATGTCACTGATTGACAGGTTAGGGACCTTATAAAATATAATGGCCAAAAATAAAATTATCAAAGAAAACTCTTGAGAGGAAAGAAATTTCCTCTCCCTCCCTCCAATTTTCCTGAACTTATGTTACTAGACAAGAAGGGACTGGGAGAAACATATTGAACAGGGAAATATGAGAGAGAGAGAATCAGAAATAATAAGATGGTGTGAACAAAATTCCAGACACAAAATTAACTGGAATGCAGCCTTGTTCCTCTGGTTGTGCACAAGGACTAAGTCATCGCTCATAGAAAGCACTGAACTTCGTGGTGAGCTCCTTGAGTAGCTCGAACTTTAAGTGCCCATTGACATGGATTCTCTGGCATTAGATAATTCATGAAAGCAATATTGGTGCCTGACAATACCAGACACTTTGTACAAGTAAAGAACCCAAAGACAACATATTACACAGCACTTTTACCTGCCAAAGATATTCTGTTCTCATGCCAGTCCCTAAAAGTGCCATTTCTATGCTGTCATTCAGTTTGCTGTTTTTCTTAATATACATTTTGCTATCAAAAAGGGATCTGTTTTGTTTATGTTGTCCTGAAAGTTTTGTCCTGAAGGATAGATAACACTAAAATAAAAAGGATATAAAATTATATTTTCTAACCTGCAGATTCTTGACATATGAGTGAAACGGAGTTAACAATGGAGCCATCAGAAGAATTTTTGTTCAAACATAAAGGAATTTATTTCCAACCACACCTTGCTACACCTGAATACATAGATTCACTGGAGGATTTTGAAATCAGAGACAGTGATGTATTTGTAGTTACTTATCCAAAATCAGGTAAGACTGATTGCTCGATTCCCTTTAGGAAAATCATATCTGATTTTTGTCTGAAACCTTTATTGACCCTCCCCGCCTCTTCCGCCGAGCTTATTGACCACCATTATGACCTATTTTTGGTGGTAGCAGTGTAAAATCTATTAACTGCCAATAGTTTATTGGAGACATTATCTCAGTTTCATCCCTATGTTTAAGCAATGGCAGAAGGTTAAAGCTTCAGAGGTAATCTGCAAAGTATATTTGAACTGGGCAAATATTGCCCAAAGCTATGCACAAATATGTATTACAATAAACTGCATCTATTTCTTTCTGTAGTCGACCAATATTTTTATTCTCCTTTGTGTGTAAACATTTATGTCAGCAATATTTTGGAAACAATAAGTTCATGGAAAGGGAAGGTGGTGTGAGTGCTCAGACTAATGAATTTAGACACAAATACAAAACCTCAGACTCCCCTGAGACAGCTATCTTCTAAACACCCCCGCCGCCCCAGATTGATCCCAGGCCTGTCACAGAGTATTCAAGGTGAACTACCAACTACCTGTACTCAGGTGATCAGCATTTTTGTTCTCAGACTTTGCAGTGATATATTTTCTTCAAACAAGAATAGCACCTCTTCCAGCCTATGAGGTTTGAGAATTACTTGCAGCTGAAGAGTTATAATATAGCAGAACCAACTCCTCTGTGAGGAGCTCAGAGAGAAGGACTCTTTACCCCATTGGATACTAAACATTGTAACACAGCTTTTGGCATGTCCAGTTCTGGTCACTAAAGTACCCTTGGCCCTTCTTAGTAGAGAATTCCTTGTATCGCTGACAGGTCATGTAACATGCACAGACAGGACAGACCAGTGTGAGCCTTCTGCATGAGCCCTGAAGTAGCACTGATGCTCTTCCACTGCGGGAGTGGAATAGGGGAACTTAAAAACTCTCAGAACAATAGTATACAGGGTGCTTTGGGTAGGGCCAGTGAATCCACTGGTTATTACTGGAATGGACAGTCGTGCTGCAGCACTGAGGCTACATCAGAGGGAGAAAAACTGTGTGTCGTAATCACCGTTTCCATGGGGAACCTGAATAACCTAGGTAAAAATATTTGAAGATTTAGTTATTGACCAGCACATAGATAGATACAGGATTTTTTATACTAAAATGTACAAAAATATAATGCTGTTTGGATTCCCACCCCTGCTGCATTAATGGATTCCCTTTAAGACACATTTTTGTACTTCATTTATAAAGTAAAATGAGACACAGTTTTGACGAGATTGTGATTACGGCAGATTATTACGTGACATTACAAATCAAATTAGCATCAAAGCTGTTTCAAAGAAGGCTATTTTCTTTCCCAGGGACTGTGTGGACTCAGAATATTTTGAGCTTGATTTATCATGAAGGCCATCGAGATGGAACAGAAAATATGAAAATAATAGACAGAGTCCCATGGCTGGAGTATAACATACATAATATCGATAATGTCCATCGTCCATCACCTCGTCTCTTTGCTACTCACCTGCCTTACTATTTAGTTCCAAGAGATCTGAGGAACAGAAGAGCAAAAGTAGGTGATACTGTTTTTATAATTTAATTAACATTATCCAGAAAAACTTGTAGCTTTCACGAATAAATCAGTCTAAATCCTCTGGGCCAGACTGTCTGCCCTCCCCACAATCACCCTTCCAAAAGCAAATTTCCCCTGCATGGAGATGGGGCTCACTTCCTCCAAAGCCCCATTCCATGTCCTTAGACCTAGCCAAAGGGGGGAAAACAAGTTCAATCAAGACCTCAGGACTTCAGTGTCCAGTTTCAGTGGAGATCCCATTTTTCATGGAACTGTTGTGCTTGACCTCTGGGCCAAGAAACGGAGCTGCTTCTTCCTCATCATGACAGCTCACCCTAAAAGGGGCATTATTGATGGGTTAGGATCATTACAGTCTGCATTTTATATTGTACATTACAGTGGTTTTGTTGTGATGTATGTAGCTATGGAACTGTATGCTCTTATGTTATCCATGTAATTGTAGAGAAAGTGTGAGAACTGCCTTGTGGGAGCGATGCCAATCTCTTACACTGCTACCTGGATCTCCCATGAAAGGTGGCATGTGCCGTGCACCCACTTCCCCATGAGACTCCCTTCACAATCACCCTTGCAGCTTCCTTCTCTCTGTTGCAGTAACACCTATAATAAGACGAGCAGATGCACGGTGCAGAGCTTGCACCACATGAGCTCCATCACTGCAACCTCTCAATCCATAGGAACCTTCCTCCTGATTGGCTTTTTAGCTCAGCCCCGTTTCCCATGCAGAAAGACTCCTTAAAGTTACAGGGACGGTAAAAGTAAATGGAACAAGAACATCTCCTAAGCTGCACAGAGCACAATTTTAACTACAGACATTGGGAAATCTAGTATTGCTTATGTATATTTTACAGGGCTTATGAAGGTTTTCACAATTTTAAGACCATGTTGATGGTGCAGGGAGTTTTTCTCTTCATGGTTTCTGGCTGGCTGTTCTTCCTGTGCACCACCATATGGCTCAGCTGTCTGTGTGGTTTTCCAGAAATTCTCAGAAATTCTCAGCTCCAAATTGTTGGAGAAATTGGTTGTGCTGTTCAGCAATTTAGCATTGCTTTTTAAACATTGTATCCATTATAATTCTCTAAAAATATCTCCAGCTGCAATTTTTTTTGAAAGAGCAGTAAATTCATGCTTACTAGGATTCTAGTTGAAGTTTTCACTGAAATACTTTAGTAATATACCAAACACAATACACACAAATAGATATCTGTTTCTCACTTAACTGTGTTTGTATTAAAAAGGAACTCAAAATCAAATGTATTTATTCAAGTTTACATTCTTTTCAGATAGTACACTGCAACTGCACTCCCTGTTAATTTTTGTGCTGCTTATTGTCACATTTCCCATGATTTTTAAATGGTTTTGCTCCTCTCTTGCTGTGTGAAAGACCCATATAAATAACTGGACATAACTTGAAGACCTGATTCTAAGTACACTTACTCATGTGCATAACCTTACAACAGTGAGTAATCTCCTTGAGGTCAAGGGTATTATCATATGTAGACAGTTATGCATGTGTATGATGGTCTTTACAATTAAGGAAGAGCAATAACGCCACTGAATGTACAGGAAATGCTGGCAAAGACACATAAAATCCCATTCATTTAAAGCAGGATAAACTACTTACTAAAGTACTTATTCTAGCCCTTTTCAGATATAATGATTTTAATGTTACTTGCAGCAATAGCAATTTTATAAAACACTGATTTGTAGGTTAATGGTGTCCCTTTAATCTACCTGAGACTGTCACTCTTTTTACCTTGCAGGTTATTTATGTAGCCAGAAATCCAAAGGACGTTGTGGTTTCCTATTTTCATTTTTCCAGCCTTTCAGTCCTACTTGAGACAATACCAGATTTTAATATTTTTCTGGAGAGGTTTTTAGCTGGGAAAGGTAAGGTTTCATTTACTGCTAAAAGGCCAAACCCTGCTCACTGACCACAGCCTGAGTAACCTATGTGAGTGGTTTCAGAGTATCAGCCGTGTTAGTCTGTATCCACAAAAAGAAAAGGAGTACTCGTGGCACCTTAGAGACTAACAAATTTATTTGAGCATAAGCTTTCGTGAGCTACAGCTCACTTATGCTCAGATAAATTTGTTAGTCTCTAAGGTGCCACAAGTACTCCTTTTCTTCTATCTGAGTGGGTAAATTACTTAGACGGTGGAGCTGCTCAAAATCCTGGCCCCCACCTCACAACCTGGGGTCTAAGGTTGCAATAAATGCAGTATCATTCACAGCTCACAATAGAGATTTTGTGCAAAGGTAGTCCAGGGGGGCTGCATAGGCACATGCATTGCACCAATAAAGTGCAAGGAGCCTCGTGTATCTCAACTGGATGGTCACTCTGAAACGTATGACGATTTCAACACATTTCAACTCCACTTAGACACTCAAATAACACCGGGGAGGAGATGAGGATGAGCGCTATACAGAGAACACACAGAAGTAGTTTTCTATAATTAATTTTCTGGTTTAGTAGTTTTCCACAATTATTATGCCTATTCCGCAATCCCAAACCACTATTTCTAGCTTCCAAAGAGCCAAAAGACTCAGCTGTAACCTATCTAGCTCCTGGCATCTCTCTTAATATATCTGAAAATGCAACATTCTCACTAAGGCAGCTTATGGCACACTGAAAATTTCAGTACATAGTAAAATATATTCTACACATTCTTCTATTATGGGAATTAGTATGACTATCTGATCTGCATAGGAGCTTTTGGGCCTGAATCCAGCCTCTTCTGCCCTAAGCTTTCAATCCACTGCCTCTTTTGTCCTGTTTAGAATCACACTACAGATGATTTTCCCTACAACAGAGAGTAGTGTGACTCCTCTCCAGTTATTGCCGTCAGTGAGATCACCCTTTTTAGGTACTCTGCCAACGATTCCATGTTTTCACTTGTCAGGAGGGGTCTCTTCTCCCCAGAACTTGGAACCGTTCTGTCAGTTTTATTAGGGTAGTGGGGTCCAGTTCTTTTCGCTTTTCTGCTGTCATTTGATCATCTCCTGCCATTTTGTTGTTTTTCAGCTCCTTAATTGCAGCCTGTATTGCTGACATCTCTGTTGCATCAGTGTTAATGCCAAGTAGTTTAGGTTCACATGTTTCATCAATATCTGGGGCTGAGTCTGTTGACGACTTGTCTGACATGCTCTGCCCATGTGTCTTTCTGTTACACCTCAGTTATAAGCCTTTTTTCATCTTGGCTTTTTATTGGCCCATTTCCTGTATTGAAATGTCCGCACTTCTCACTGCTTTGTCTGCTTTCTTGTACTTTCCCTTTGCTTCTTCTAATATTTCATTTGTCTTAGCATTCAGGAGTTTTCCTTTCAGTGCTTTTCTTTCCTTGTTGAGATGAGAGGTCTCTTGGCTTATTCAGTCCTTGCTCTGTGTGTGTGCTGATACCAGGCTGTGACTGCTGCAGCTTGAATCACGTTGTCTCAGAGCACTGTGCATTTTTCTTCAGGTCCAATCTCTAGCTCACCTTCCTCTGCCTCTGTCAGCACCCCAAATCTGTTCCATAGTTCACGCTGGAATTTCTCAGAGCACATTTTTGTTTTCAGTTTTAGATTATTGATTTCTTTACCGCTTTCTGTTTAACGTTGGTCTTTCTCAGTTTTAATTTCAGTTTGGCAATGCAAAGGTTTTGGTTGCTGTTGTCATCTGTGGCTTGATGTGCCCTTGCATCTTGGACAGATGAGCTGAATCTCCAACTCATGCAGATGCAATTGTTTTCCTTTTTTGTTTTGCCATCTGTCAAATTCCATGGTTCCTTGTGTATGTCTCTAGAAGGGAACAGGGTGCTTGCAGGAACTAAGTCATACACCAAGCACAATTCAGTGAATTCCAGGTATCCTCCATCATTGATATCATTGACTTTCAAAAGGTATTTGACAGCCAGCATGGGCATGCATTGCGGAATATTCTTCAGTCCTGCGAAATTCCCTCTAAATCCATCAACACCATACCAGCCATGTACAGAGATGCAAGGTTGCTCTATCAGAGTGAACAACCTGACAAGAGAGTGGTTCATTGTGGACACTTATGTGAAACAGGGCCACATTTTATTTTTGCTCTTGTTTGGCATTGCCATAGAAAGGATAATGAAGAAGTGTGTTAGTAACAGAAAACCTGGTACCCAGATGGCAAAAGCTTAGAAGACCTAGACTGAGACACTACTGAGCAATACCCTGGAAAAGCTACAAAGAAAGAAAGACAACCTGGCAAAACCTGCAGGTCAAACAGGGCTCAGAATCACTTACAGACATCCTTGAAACTCAGATGTCAAGCGGTAATTTCATATTAGAAGGCAAATACATCAAGAAAGTGGAACAATCCATCAGCCTGGGCAGTACCATTCTAGTCAACAGGAACATCAAGAATAATGTGACAATAAGGTTAAGAAAATATCCACCTCATTCACTAAACTCCACAACACACGGACATCAAAGATATACGGCAACAACGCAAAACTGAGAATTTTCAACTAACCTCTTTGTGCTAACGTATGGCATTGATAGCTAAAGATCTACTAAAATGTTCAACAGAAAATCAGATGTCTTTGAAAATAGGCGCCTACAAAGATTCTGGACGTTGGATGGAGAGACGTCATCACCAAGAAATATAACCAAGAAATCACTGGCCAGCAGCTTATTTCCACTAGAATTAGAAGGAAGGACTGGACTATATGGGGCATGCACTTCAGATGCCAACACACAGAGTCGCACATGAAGTCGTCAAGAGGAAACAAGGGTGGGAAATGAGGGTGCCCAGGAGACCTTAAAAAGAACCCTTCACAGGGAGATGAGAATGGTTGATCATAACACCATCGAGTGGATGGAAGTAGTATCAAATGACAGAGAGGAATGGAAGAGATTAGTTTCACCCTGGGCATCAACACTGACATGATTATTTTGCCTCTGTATTTGGTACTGGTGTGACCACTGCTGGAATATCGTGTCCAGTTCTGATGCCCACAATTGAAGAAGGATGCAGATAAATTGGAGAGGGCTCAGAGAAGAGCCATGAGAATGATTAAGGGATTAGAAAATGTGCCTTCTAGCAAAAGATTCAAAGAGCTCAATCTGTTTATTTTAACAAAGAGAAGTTTAAGGGATGATTTGATTAGAGTCTGTAAGTACCTACATGGGGAACAATCTAGCAGAGAAAGGTATAATACAATTCAATGGCTGGCTGTTGAAGCGAGACAAATTTAAACTGGAAATAAGGCATAAATGTTAAACAGTGAGAGTAATTAACCACTGTAACAATTACCAAGGGTCATGGTAGATTCTCGATCAATGACAATTTTTAAATCAAGATTGGACGTTATTCTAAAAGATATGTTTAGGAGTTATTTGGGGGAAGTTTAATGGCCCGCGTTATACAGGAAGTCAGACTAGATGCCACAATGGTCCCTTCTGGCCAGAGAATCTATTAATCTAGGAATCTATCAATTTAATTCTAAGTTTGTGATCACTAATCCATCAAAAGCAATGGAAAATATTATCTATGGGTAAATAATCCAGGACAAAAAAGGGCAAATATGTTGTGCTGGGTGTAAGTACCATGCTATGGTGCAAGTGGATTCTAGAGGTAACAGTGCAATGTGTATTAGTTATCATGTAATGGTCTGTCTGTTTGTGGAAAAGACAAAACTTGGCCTCAGATCCCTAGATGAGAAGCTGGACTTGGCCTGTCCTTTATCTCATGTTTAAGGTGAAAGATAATCCAGAATAAGGCTGTGAATAAAAACAGGAACTGGAATAACATCTCTGTGAGCCCAGATATCCCCCCAACAGCAGAGGGAAGAGAAGCTGAAAAACGGAAGTCTGCTCCATCGATTCTGCAGCCATGCTTGGGAGATTATTAGGATGCAAAAATGTCAATAATTGAACGGTTTTTCTGTTTGAGATCATTAACGTTTATTTCTATAATTTTTCTCCTTCATAAGTATTGGCTGGCTCCTGGTTCGATCACATCAGAGGCTGGTACACCCACAGGGATGACTTCAATATTCTCTTCCTCACCTATGAGGAGATGAAGAAGGTGAGACCAGTCAATCACTTTATATCTGAAAGGTTTCAGAGTGGTAGCCGTGTTAGTCTGTATCAGCAAAAAGAACGAGGAGTAGTTGTGGCACCTTAGAGACTAACAAATGTATTTGGGCATAAGCTTTCATGGGCTAAAACCCGCTTCATGAGATGCATGCAATGGAAAATACAGAAGGAAGATACATATAGAGAGAGAACATGAAAAAATGGGGTAGGGTATCTTCCTACTGTATTTTCCAATGCATGCATCTGATGAAGTGGGTTTTAGCCCACAAAAGCTTATGCCCAAATACATTTGTTAGTCTCTAAGGTGCCACCAGTACTCCTCGTTCTTTTTATATCTGAAAGAAACAGAAAATAAAATGCCTCCATTTTTCAGTGAGATTTTGCCACCTTTACCCTTTTTGAGCTGTACTTTACTCTGTGAAGAGTCTCGTTGATTTCACAGAGTAAGGTACATTGGTCTCATTGATTTCAGTGTGAGTACTTGAAAAAGTACTTCTCAGTGTGAGTAAGGGTGGAAGAATCAGAACCATAGGGTGAGATGTTCAGAAGAACCATAGTAAGTTAGCCGCTTAACTCCCGTTGACATTCAATAGCACATAGGAACCTAATTCACTTCGTCACAAGAGGTATCATTTGCTTCCCAGTGAAGAATATCTGCTGGATCTGAGTACACTTAGAAAAGATAATAATCTTGCTTTACTTCATTTCTTTTCCTGCATAGCAGGATGGCAGCTACACAACCCATCCCATGAGGCATCCTAAAGGGAAAGGAGAGGTTTTGTTACATTTTAGAACATCTCAAACTGCTTTTAGAACAAAAGATGTTTTGTCAAAATGGCCTCTTTTTTTTTGCAAAACTGAAGATCTTCTTGTAATTTTTTGCGAAAAATGATATGTTATTGCAATATCTATTCAAAACTAGGTTTTTAGTAAATAAAATATTTTAAGAATTAGTTTGATGTTTTCAATTAAGATATTGATGTGAAATCTTTGAAAAGTACAGAACTCTTCAAAATTTCAATTTTTTTTAGAAACTAGTGTTTTTCACTTTTCTACCAGCTCAGCTAGCTTTTGGCTCCTTAACAACTTCACCTAGCTTCGCAGAGGTCAGGTTTAAACTACTTTGAGTGTCCATACATGGGTTTGTTCTGGTTGAACTAAATCCATTTTAAACTGATTTTAATCACACTTTCTAAACAAGGTCTGGAGTATCTGAGTGCACCTCTTAGCTAAATAGGTAGAGATGCAGCAGCATCCCCTCTGCTGACTTCAGCAGGAAGCATGTTGATAGTACCAGCAAGGCTGATTAACAAAGCGAGGAAAGACCCTTCCCATTAAGAGGTCCAGCTCCTGATATAAATATTCATAGATTCCAAAGCCAGAAGGGACCATTGTGATCATCTTATCTGACCTCCTGTATAACACAGACCGCAGAACTTCCCCAAAATAATTTGTAGAGCAGATCTTTTAGAAAAATATCCAATCTTGATTTAAAAGTTGTCAGTGGTGGAGAATCCACCATGACCTCCTGGTAAATAGTTTCAATGGTTAATTACCCTCACTGTTACAAATGTACATCTTATTTCCAGTCTGAATTTGTTTGTCTTCAACTTCCAGCCTTTGGATTGTGTTATATTTTTCTTTGCTAGACTGAAGAGCTCATTAATAAAGATTTGTTCCCCATGTAGGTAGTTGTAGACTATAATCAAGTCACCTCTTAACCTTCTCTTTGTTAAATTAAAGAAGTACATAAGAACAACCATACTGGATCAGACCACAGGTCCATCTATCCCAGCGTCCTGTCTTCTGACAGTGCCCCATGTCAGGTGCCGCAGAGGGAATGTACAGAACAAGTAATCATCAAGTGATCCATTCCCTGTCACTCATTCCCAGCTCTTGCCAAACAGAGGCTAAGGACACCGTCCCTGCACATCCTGGCTAACAGCCATTGATACACTGAGCTCTTTGAGTCTGTCACTGGAAGGCATGTTTTCTAAAGCTTTAAACATTCTTGTGACTACTCACTGAACCCTCTCCAGTTTATCAACTACCTTCTTGAATTGTGGACTCCAGAACTGGACACAACAGGGGTCCTTCTGCTTCCAAAATAGGTTGCCACAGACAGACCAAAATACAGATAGCCAGAAAATTATGACAACCTTTGTCTTACATGGTGCTAGCAGTTGTAATCACAGTCACAGAAATGAGCCTTTTCTCTCTTCATTAGGCCACGAGGATGGGTTGGCTAATGACGAAGGAATTTGCAGTGGCTTAACTTGCTACTCACCTGTCAGTTTTTAATGCTCCTTTAGCCTCTTAGAGGGAATTAAAATCTTGCTTATGAAGTAGTGTAGTAAGACTGATGGTCCCAAATAAGAAGCCAGCTTTATTCTTTAGTGCTATATCCCTATGCTCAGTTTCCCTTTCTTTAAGTATCCCATTACCCTTTACTCTATCGTTTTATTGAGTTAGTTCTTTTATTTTCCTTATTTGGGAAACTGTTACTTTGAAATAATGTTCATTTCAGGATCTCAGAGGAGCTGTTCTGAAAATCTGCAGATTCTTAGGAAAGCAGCTAAATGAAAAAGAGCTGGACACTGTTGTGGAAAATGCTACATTTGATAAAATGAAAACTGATCCCAGGGCAAACTATGAGTCCACGCTAGGCAATTTCCTGGAACAAGGCAAAGGACATTTTCTTCGCAAAGGTAAGGCAGAAGCAGCCAAATCTAATAAATATTTAGTCCTGCAGATCCTGGCACAGGACGTGTTGAAGCTCGCTGCCTAGGACTTCCAATCACAACTTTCTGTCCCCAGGAAACAATTGGCTTTGGGGCACTAGGACTGCTGAGTGAGGGTGTATCGCTGTGTGACAATGCATCAGGCACCATTTCTCACAGATTAAAAGAGAGCTGCACTCCTTTGCTCAATGCAATGTCTTAAATGTTTGCTGAGCAAAGTAGTGCAGCTGTCTTTTGATCTGTGAGAAAACAGTGTCCATATATTTTAAAAATGAAAATGTTCAATAAGCTCTCGTGGAGGGTAACATTCATTTTGTGCCACTTGTAAAAGGGAAGGGTCGTCTTCGAGAAATTAAAACATGTGAACATTAGAGAAAACTGAAAGCATTTCTGTCTAATGCTTCTGGGAAACTTCACACATGGTGAGTATCGGAACTGATTTTGTCTCTACAGCTTCCAGGGGTTATTTAGAGTATGAAATTAGCCAAAGAAATAAAATCTGTGGGTCAATTCTTGTGGCTGAGAGGAGAGGGGTATATTTCATGTTGTAGCCCTTATACAGGAGAGTCGTGAATAGATGTCTGGGGTTTGTGGTCTTCTTATACTGCTGAATAGGAGGGGGACCCAGCTAGATGGTAGTGGGCACTGTGGTATGGAAAAGGGAGAGAACCACTGCAAACTCTTAAGTACAAGCATTGCCTGAAAAGGATGTTCAGAGAAGCTCATATTTCTCTTAATAGTAACTACTTCCTTTTCTTCTAAAATTTGCAGTGAAATAAATCAGTACAGGAAGATGATAACTGAGATGTATAAAACCACTGGTTCCTCAAACAAAATTAGTGACATTGTCTAGAAATACTGGGTCAAACTAATTGCACTGCAGTCAAAGTTATTATTTGACCCACACCTTCAGGACTGGAAATGTTCCACCAAAGCCCTAGAGAGCTACGTTCTGGGGAGATGAGAGAGGAAGAAACTGAGGAGAGAGGGAACTGCACCCAACTAGCAGCATTCACAGCCTCTTACCCGCACAAGCGATATTCAAATTATAATCAAATGTCCAAGTGGCAGCAGAGCATCTAACCACCAATGCCTCTTCTGTGTCTCCTGCCCCAGGGACCGTTGGAGACTGGAAGAACACAATGACTGTGGCACAGAGCGAAAGGTTTGACAATGTTTTTAAGGAGAAAATGAAAGACCTGTCTTCCACGTTCACCTGGGATATTAATGATGACATATAGGCTGGTTTCCAGTTGGAAAGAGGTGAAAGTGCGCTAAAGAGAATGAAAATACATTTTGCCTCCAGTATTCATAAAAATCCATCATTCTGTGCACATTAAAGATTTTAAACCTGCAATTTTTTTCCTTCTTACACGTATTTGCACATCACCATAGTACCCCAGTTCTAAGATGTGAAAAGGTGTTACAGACTGTCATGTTCTGGGGTGCAATCCAGGCCAGTCAGGGGTTGTGTCTTCACATGACCTATAAACCTGGGTGCCTTAACTGCCCTGAGGCTGTGGCTGACAGCCTGGACACCAACAGTCAGCAGACAAACATATAGTATCCTGAGTGTCTGCTCTGCAGCCTTCGTTAAGAGCTCTGACCCCAGCTGCCAGCCTACAATAGAACAGCCCCACTCTAGTCTCAGTCACTCAATTACCCCATGCAGCGGTGACCCAAACACACTCCTAGTCCTGAATTTTCCCCAAACTGCATGCTTTCCAATACCTAGCCCTTTCCTGGACCATTCAGAGAGATATCAAGATTCATTTGTTTCTTTAAAGATAGACTACCCAGCAGCCTACCACATTGACTGGAGTTGATATTCACTTTAAATCAAACACAGCCAGGGGTGGGTTTGGATTAAAAGTAAAGCAAGTTTATTAACCAAAGGAGTTTGGATTTTAAGTGAGTTCAAGTACAAAGGATAGAGTTAGAAATGGTTAAAAGCAAAACGCTTTCTAGAGACTAAGAGTTAATAAAACAAGCTACAGCCCCTCTTCAGGGTCAGATTCTTTACAACACTACCTTCCAGCAAGATGGCTGACCACCCTTCAGGTCAGGACCTCCCACAAAGCCCAGTGTGCTTGGTTCCTTTGCCTTCTTACATGAAACATAACTGGGGTGTTCTTTGCTCCTTTCTTTTATAGTCCAGTGTACCTTTAATATGAATTCTTTTGAAGGTTACCCCGCAACATAAGTCGTAAAGTTTATTCAAACTATGAGGAATGTAACATGGAGTCTCCTGGCAAAGGAAATTCCATGCTGATTTCTTCCCCTGCTGGTATTTGCAAAATGCAAATTGATCTATTTCCTGCAATCTCCTTCTACTGTAATGCTGTGTGGTTATCTTCTCCCTTTGTTGGCTTGATGGTCCTGTTTACCTTCTATGTAAATTGCATTCCCATTGTCTCTTAATGTACCAGAACCACATTCCTTTGTCTAGGGTGGGGTAGCTTCAGCCCTGCACTGCCTGGCAGACACATTTTGATAACTTAATTTCCAATATGTTTGTTATTTTGAATTTGTCCCCCGTATCCACATCACACAATAAAATCATTGATCAGTATATGTGATGGGGTGTACCAACCCTGCACTGACCCACCAAGGGTTAACCATTCACTTTGGGCCCGGGAGGTCACACCCTCTCATTCTTGCTGGGCATGCTCCAGGTGGAAGCAATATGTAAGGGGTGCAGCTCAGTTCAGTCGGGCTGGCTGATGGAGGACAGTGGATGCATGTTACAGGCTCCTGTCAGGAATCCAATCGAGCCCCAGACTATGGAGGCTGCACACCCGCAGAGGATGAGGGAGATGGAAAGCCATTTGCTCTGGAGGAGCTGCAGGATCCGGAATCAGTGGTAGATAGGAAGCAGCCCAGACAACAGGACTATTGAGAAAGGAACCTGAACCCGAAACCAGCGCTACTGGTTCCCTAGGGCCCTGGATCAGGACCTGGTGGAGTAGGGCAGTCTGAGTTCCCCCTACCACTCCCTGTGCCTAACACTAGGCCTCTCTGCCCTGAACACAAGAGCAGCTCCATAGACTCTGGCTGCTAGGCTTTGCTACCCTGAAGGCGAGGAGCTACATTGACTAAAAGGGGGTGTTTTTCCCTTTCTTTCTCCCCTGATGGCCTGATACCCCACGACAGTGTGTTATTAGCTTTTCATTGCTCTTACATGACACCGTCTAGCCACAGGTTATGACATTAGTGAGTTGGGGTCCATTCAGCTGGCCAGGCCAGTTGAAACTCACTACCACATACCAATGTAACCTTTGCTGTCTTGCACTGGGATGCTGTTGGGGTCACACAAGCAAAACACTTAACTACACACAATGCCCACCCCTGCACCCCCGCCATCTCTACCCCTGATATGTAGAATAAGTGTTAACAAACCCTGCTGGAATCGTAGTATCTCAGTGAAGTAGGATGTATTTTGGTAGGATTTATTTTAAGAGCTAAACAAAATTATGAGACTTCTATAGACACATATTTCTTTTTTTTCATTGCAGTTGTATGTCTAATCCACCATGCATGGAACTTGAAACATACCCATTACTGTCATCTGAGTAGCTGGTCAAAGCCTTTGTTGGTATGACTTGCATATTACAGATTTCAGCAGCCTTATCAGAGAATGCTGCACTTGTTTTTAAATACATGCCATTGGTCTAAACTGTGAATTCTCGAAGTACCGTCATGGAAAATCATAATGGCCCAAATTCATCCTTGATCTAACTTTGACTGCAATGAGTATTTCTAAATAATTTCACCAATTCTGTTTTAGGCACCCGTAGTACCAGCTCAGGTCCTATCATCGTGTAGTGATTTTTTTCCATCACAAATGTTAGAGGGAAACCTGGGAGTAGGAAGTAGTTACTGTTAAAGGTAGCGTGAACTTCTCTGAACATCCTTTTCAGGCAATGCTCTATTTGATACAAGACAGTGGTTTTCCCCTTTTTCCTTTCCCCTTTCTTCAGTTTTTGCAGATTGTTTTGAATTTTAATCCTACCCTCCAAAGCACTCGTAACCCCACCCAGCTTGGTATCGTCTGCAAACTTTATAAGTGTACTCTCTATGCATTATCTAACCATTGATGAAGATATTGAACAGAACCGGACCCAGAACTGATCCCTGCGTTATGCCCTTCCTGCATGACCCCACTCGTTATGCCCTTCCTGCATGACTGTGAACCACTGGTAACTACTCTCTGGGAATGATTTTCCAACCAGTTATGCACCCACCTCATAGTAGCTCCATTTTCCATTTCTCCAAAATGATAATCAGACTTGAGAAATCACCAGACCTGGAGCATTTCCTGGAGAGGTTTTTATCTGGAAGAGGAAGATTGCATTTTTTGTTTAAGCAAGCAGAGAAAGAATTACACTTTTTAAAAAAGCTCTTTTTGTCATTTTATAAACCAGTAACACAGAAAATGGAATTAAATGCTTGTGTAAAGAAGCCTTAAAGTTTTCCAGGGTGCACATTCAGCAGTTTACATACTTACACTTTGGATGTGCCTTGTGTGGCCCAGTGTAGCCAATTGGTGCACATTGGGTGTAGACTGGAGTGTGTTGTTGCATTTATTAAATGGTTAAAAAACAACCCATCTAAAATATACTTGGCATTTATCTCAGAAAAAGTCTAAAAAGATATATAAAAACCAACAAAATATCAGAATACATTTGAAATCCTTTTGTAATCTTAAATTTTCCAATTCCTCCTCCGTTTTCTCTCCTTCTTGCCCATCTTTAGAATATCCTCTTCTCCCCTCGACTTCTTTCCCGCACCCCCATCTTCAAACAATCATCATGCTGCCAATCTTCAACCTCTGAACAGATCATCACTGGTGCCTGTGATCAGGGCTGTGAAATAATAGCCTCTGCCACCAGCCCTGCTTCCCTCCGGTGTTGGTCAGGAGGCATCTTCAAGGAACAAGCAATGTTTGCGTGAGTCAGTTATTCTTTGTAGCCCCGAGAGGAGCACAGTCAGAAGGAGTAGCACTAGCTTCCCTTTTACGGACCTGGTTAATTTTCCTTGGTGGCCATGGCAAAAGTGGAGTGAAGTGGGGTGAAGTGGAGATATTGTTTGAAATCCTGCTTCAGAAAGGGGAAAAGAGGGAAAAGAAAGTGAGGATGGAAAAACAGAATGGGGGAAGAGACAGGGTAGGAGAGAAGGAGGGTGTGAAAGATGAATGGCAGAGCATTTTTTAATACATACAACATATGTACAGGTTATGCTACTGGTTATGCTGGGGTTTCTCTCTCTCTCTCTCTCTCTCTCAGACACTTTTAATGAAAAATAGTGAATATTCATTTCCTTTCCTCATTGGAATGGAAACAACATTTCAAAACCTTGACACTTTTTGTAAGATGGAATTGTTGCTTTCTGGCAGTCCCTAATGAGCATACACAGGTTTTACTTCTGTTACCCATTTTGTTCTGCACTCTTCTGAAAAATGACTGACATGGTGGCATTTTCTGCCCTTTGCATTCAATGCTGGATAGTCGTTCCTGTATGTGTGAGTCACAATAGTTCCATGTCCATGGTGCTGCTTCTGAGTGCCGTCTGCACAAAGGGGTTGTGTAAGTTTATTTTGTTTGCTCTCCTTCCTAAGTTAAGAATATCAATAAGCCTTTTTAGTAGTCTCTTGACTAGCTACTGGGCTTTTAATCTTTTTTAAGAGCATGCCATCTCAAATGCATTCTGGAAGGCCAGATCAAATTTTGATGGCTTCTTCTTCTCTAAAATCCTTTTAAAAAATGTCGGTTAATTTTCTGTTCCAAATGTGCTTGTTTTTACTGGATGCAAAGTCTCTGTTGCACTAGAAGGGGCACATTTCTAACACATACTTTGGCTTATTCTCTAAGCTTTTGACTGTGTGGGTGAAAACAAGCTCCACCATGGATAATACTTTGTTCAGGCACAAAGTAATCATTAAACTTCTGAAGGACTATCTCAAAGTCATTCATTTCTGCTCGCTTCTCAAACACACAAGCTCTGAAAATGTGTTCATCTTCTGTGGCATAAATGAGGGCTCACCTGGGTGGCACCTTCCCCCTCTTTGAATTTGATGGCAGACTGTTGTATCCATTTTGCCATTCTGTGGCCTCCTAAAGTTGAAAAACTCTGGGGCAACAAACTCAGGTATAGCTACGCTAGCAAGTTCTCTAGCTAGCCTTGTTCTCTCTCAGGTTTATGTCTGACACTAAGCCGTGATATATACAATCACAGTTCTTCTTAAACAAGAGATATTAAAGGAAACTTCTACGACTACAGACAAACAAACAAGTTTCCACAAAGGTTTAGTTCCAGTTTTCCCTGTTGTTTATCAGGGACTACACCCTATCTAGAACTCTGTACAGCACACAGAAACATCTAGCATATGTCTACACTGCAAAGAAAAACCCATGACACTAAATCTCAGAGCCCAGGTCAAGAGCAGTGTAGACATTCCTGTTTGGAAGCTGTGGCTCCGATAGGATACTTTCAAACCCCCACATTTTACGTGACCCTCCGAACACTCACCTGAGCCATCCGTCTCCTCTCACTATGATCAATCTTGCCTTGCGCCAGGCTCCTACCACTGCTACTCACTTGCAACCAACTATCTCCTTTCCTTGTCTCCTTCAATTCCCCACCTACCACACCTACCACATCTTTTACAAGCAGCACCAACAAGAAGGAATCTCAGACGAGAGTTCATCTTGGTGCAAATTGAGGCCCTCATTCTTCAAACACTTTGGCATATGCTTCTCTTTAAACATTTGGGAAGTTCCATGGAGTTCAGTGGGACTAAGCTGATGTGCCAAAATACCCAAGTGCCAGCTCTCCTAGCCTCATTCAGCAGCTGGGCCATTCCTAGAAAACGTAATTCTGAAAAAAGATCAAAATTCCATGTAGTTGTTCGAGGTTTAAAGTCTGGTGAATTTGATAAAATTTGGAAAAGAAGTAGTGCCAGTAGAATTGTCGAAAGGAGTACTGTGGGCCAATAAAAAAACATAAGCAGAAGGGAGATCAAACTTTCAACACTCTTTCTTATCAAGATTATACCCCACTGACCCCTCCAAGTACAGACCCTAATTCAGCAAAGCACAGGAAACGACTACATGGCAGACAGGACTAGCCTTCCTGGTATGCTAATTCAGAACAGGGAAAATAAAACAGCTCAGTGCCGAGGTATAGAGGGAGAAGAGGAGCGGACCCAGGAAGGAGCCCTGTGGAATCCCCACAGACAGTCGGCAGGTTGATGAGGAGAATCTTCTGAATGACGCACTGAAGGAGGGACTGGAGAGTATTGGGTATTTTACGACATCAGCGTAGTCCCACTGAACTCCATGGAACTGCCCAAATGTTCAAAGAGAAGCATATGCCAAAGTGTTTCTAGGATGAGGGCCTCAATTTGCACCAAGATGAACTCTCGCCTGGGATTCCTTCTTTTTGGTGCTGCTTGTTAAAGAGATGGTAAGTATGGTAGGTGGGGAATTGAAGGAGACAAGGAAAGGAGATAGTTGGTTGCAAGTAGGTAGCAGTGATAGGAGCCTGGCACAAGGGAAGGTTGATCAAAGCAGACTTTGACTCTCTCAGGGAACTGATGGGCAGGATCCCTTGGGAGTATAACATGAGGGGGAAAGGAGTCCAGGAGAGCTGGCTGTATTTTAAAGAATCCTTATTGAGGTCAAAGGGACAAATCATCCCAATGTGTAGAAAGAATAGTAAATATGGCAGGCGACCAGCTTAGCTTAACAGTGAAATCCTTGCTGATCTTAAACACAGAAAAGAAGCTTACAAGATGTGGAAGACTGGACAAATGACCAGGGAAGAGTATAAAAATACTGCTTGGGGATGCAGGAGTGAAATCGGGAAGGCCAAATCACACCTGGAGTTGCAGCTAGCAAGAGATGTTAAGAGTAACAAGAAGGGTTTCTTCAGGTATGTTAGTAACAAGAAGAAAGTCAAAGAAAGTGTGGGCCCCTTACTGAATGAGGGAGGCAACCTAGTGACACAGGATGTGGAAAAAGCTAATGTACTCAATGCTTTTTTTGCCTCTGTCTTCACAAAGAAGGTCAGCTCCCAGACTACTGCACTGGGCAGCACTGCATGGGGAGGAGGTGGCCAGCCCTCTGTGGAGAAAGAAGTGGTTCGGGACTATTTAGAAAAGCTGGACGAGCACAAGTCCATGAGACCGAATGCGCTGCATCCGAGAGTGCTAAAGGAATTGGCGGATGTGATTGCAAAGCCATTGGCCATTATCTTTGAAAACTCATGGCGATCGGTGGAAGTCCCGGACGACTGGAAAAAGGCTAATGTAATGCCCATCTTTAAAAAAAGGAAGAAGGAGGATCCAGGGAACTACAGGCCACTCAGCCTCACCTCAGTCCCTGGAAAAATCATGGAGCAGCTCCTCAAGGAATCAATTCTGAAGCACTTAGAGGAGAGGAAAGTGATCAGGAACAGTCAGCATGGATTCACCAAGGGCAAGTCATGCCTGACTAATCTAATTGCCTTCTATGATGAGATAACTGGCTCTGTGGATGAGGGGAAAGCAGTGAATGTGTTGTTCTTTGACTTTAGCAAAGCTTTTGACACTGTCTCCCACAGTATTCTTGCCAGCAAGTTAAAGAAGTATGGGCTGGATGAATGGACTATAAGGTGGATAGAAAGTTGGCTAGATTGTCAGGCTCAACGGGTAGTTATCAATGGCTCCATGTCTAGTTGGCAGCCGGTATCAAGTGGAGTGCCCCAAGGGTCGGTCCTGGGGCCGGTTTTGTTCAATATCTTCATAAATGATCTAGAAGATGGTGTGGATTGCACCCTCAGCAAGTTTGCAGATGACACTAAACTGGGAGGAAAGATAGATACGCTGGAGGGTAGGGATAGGATACAGAGGGCCCTAGACAAATGAGAGGATTGGGCCAAAAGAAATCTAGTGAGGTTCAACAAGGACAAGTGCAGGGTGCTGCACTTAGGATGGAAGAATCCCATGCACCGCTATAGACTAGGGACCAAATGGCTCGGTAGCAGTTCTGCAGTAAAGGACCTAGGGGTTACAGTGGACGAGAAGCTGGATATGAGTCAACAGTGTGCCCTTGTTGCCAAGAAGGCCAATGGCATTTTGGGATGTATAAGTAGGGGCATTGCCAGCAGATCGAGGGACGTGATCGTTCCCCTCTATTTGACATTGGTGAGGCCTCATCTGCATTACTCTTTCCAGTTTTGGGCCCCACACTACAAGAAGGATGTGGAAAAATTGGAATGAGTCCAGCGGAGGGTAACAAAAATGATTAGGGGACTGGAACACATGACTTATGAGGAGAGGCTGAGGGAACTGGGATTGTTTAGTCTGCGGAAGAGAAGAATGTGGGGGATTTGATAGCTGCTTTCAATTACCTGAAAGGGGGTTCCAAAGAGGGTGGATCTAGTCTGTTCTCAGTGGTAGCTGATGACAGAACAAGGAGTAATGGTCTGAAGTTGCAGTGGGGGAGGTTTAGGTTGGATAGTAGGAAAAACTTTTTCACTAGGAGGGTGGTGAAACACTGGAATGCATTACCTAGGGAGGTGGTGGAATCTCCTTCCTTAGATATTTTTAAGGTCAGGCGTGACAAAGCCCTGGCTGGGATGATTTAGTTGGGGATTGGTCCTGCTTTGAGCAGGGGGTTGGACTCGATGTCCTCCTGAGGTCCCTTCCAACCCTGATGTTCTATGATTCTGTGATTCTATGAGAGGGAAGAGGACTGAGTCGCAAAAGCTAAGAGAGGACAAGATTTCGAGAAGAGCCTGGACAACAAACGGCTTGAGGAGGTTGTGCAGTTAGTACTATTTGCTCTCAAAATGGAGCAAAATCTGCAATCTATTTTTTTGTCCTTATGTGAGTGTAATTCAGCCTAGTGTGCAGGGCCAATACAAGGCCTGCTAAACTATTTAAGCCCCAAAGCAGGGGAGGTGCTGGCAGAGTGGCCAGGGAGGAGGCCTGTGGAGTGAGACTCTGACTCAGCCTTGCGTGGATGGCAAAGCAAGTATCTGCTTTTTAGTACATCCCATAGCTATAGCAGTATGGTTTTTCACTTCCCTTTTTTTCTGTATTAGGCTGTCCTGTAACTGGGACAGAGAGCTTAATTTATTCAATTTAATTACCTCCAGGTCTACAGTATTTATAATTTCTGCTCCAAAACCTAGTATGGTGTCTGCTACCTGAGGATGTTTCCCTGCAGTATTTAATACACAACAGTACTAACAACAAGACAAACAACACAAGACAAAACAGAGAACACAAAACACAATTTCGATTGTGACAGTAGATTCATGGTATTCTGGGTTGCTCTTCAGCTGGTATCAGCTTTTCCTGTTTTTCTGAAAGACAGAAAGAACATGTTTCTACCCCTTTTGGGGTGGCAGATTATTACTTAAAATATCCATTTCTTTTACAAATACCCTTGCTGATTGCAGGCAAAACAGAGGAATTACCCGCATACTTTCCTGTGCTTATTCTATAGGCAGGCCAGGTTTCAATGGCTTCTACCTTTTAAGGGTTATGGAGAAATTATCCCACTGTTTAGTCATTAAATCCATGAGGTGGGGTACTTCAGTTTCCCTTCGTATACAGCAGACCAAGTTATAATGTTTTTCCTGCTGTGTTAAGCTTTAAGTTTCTTTACAGGTAATAGCTGAGAAGCATCATTACCATATGACCTTAAAGGATTTTTTTGTTTGTTTTTCAAAAATCATACACACTACACATTGTTACAGGGGTACTTATTAACATCACATTTACTTCAATGTTTAATATTAACAATAACATAAGCATGAAATCTATTAAAGGTATCTTGTTATACCATGCCTTTTATTTAGACAATTTGTTTGCTGACCAGGTATGTCCTTTATCGGCAGCTCCTTTGTGCTGTGAAAAATGCACATTCCTTCTGGCATGGGATGGCAGCACCTGAGACACAAGAGAGGGGCCGCAGAGTGAGAGAGCGAGACGACAGCCTGGGGAAGTGCAAGAAGAGGGTGTTAGGCTGAAGGAGCTAATCCTCAGAGCAGCCAGGAGAAGGCACCACCTGCGGTGAGGAGAGGTCCCTGGGACACTGTGCCCCACCTCTTTAGAGTGTAAACACTTAGGAGTAGGGACTGATTCCTCGTATGTGTGTGTACAGTGCCTAGCACAATGGGGCTCTGAATCTTAACTGGGACTTCAAGGTGTCATGGGTATAAAAATACTAATCTATGCACTTGATTTCAGTGTCAGTTCTTTCTGAAGCTCTTCCTGCAATGAATAATCTTCACCGGTACAGCCTCCAGTTCCACTTCCAGAGCGACAAAGAAGAAATAATGAGCTCTAAAATATAAGCAGCAGTTCCTGGAGGAAATATAGGATGGGACAAATGGAGATGAAATGTGTGACCCTGTGGTTTGAATTGCTTCCCTAGGCTGAGCGCATTGCACACACCAGTGGGTCCTTGCATTCCTCCATTCCTTTCCATAAGCCACCCTCCTATCCCACTCTAGTTCAGGACCACTGCAAACCCTCATTCTTCTCTCCTCTCCAGGCCAGAGGGCTGGGGCTCCCTGTCCTCCATTCTCCCCTCCCCTGCTACCAGGGTCCGCCATTCTCCTTCCCTCTACCTAGGATTAGCAACTTTGAAATGCAAAAAAAAATGGCACCTCCGTCCCCAAGACAAGCTCACTGCAATCCCAAATACAAGGCAATTCTGCAAAGCTCCTGCCCCCTTCAACAGCCAGTATAGGATCTAGAGAGATAACACATGTAGATAAGACTGATAACATTGCATGGTCGGCTTCACTCTTATATGACTCAAACCCTCTCAGATACACGTGTGGTGCACTTGCGTGTTGGTGGGCAGACAGCTGCTGTATTTTCAACAGTTTTGATCTGTTATCACTTAAACTGCAGAAGTGGGAACACTGCAGCATCTTTAGCTGGACACAGAAACAGTTAACATTAGATATCCCAGTGTATTGTTATTTTGTCCATTGGAAATGGGTGTCCCTCTTTATCTTAGCTGCTACAGACATTCTGTTTCCAGCTTGCTGATTCATTTTCCTCCCTATTCCTGTCATCCAAGAAATAAGGCCTCATCCATCTCCAATGACTCATGTCAAGCCTGGCCTACAATGCTACACAGACATTACAAGACAGGAAGATAATTTAAAACACTGTAAATTCTTAATCCCCCATTTGATGCTACTGCAGTATTTGATTTATCTTGCCCTGAACACTTTCAAGTGTTACAAAAGAGAATACAGAGGGACCTAGACAAATTGGAGGATTGGGCCAAAAGAAATCTGATGTGGTTCAACAAGGATAAATGCAGGGTCCTGCACTTAGGATGGAAGAATCCAATGCACCGCTACAGACTAGGGACCGAATGGCTAGGCACCAGTTCTGCGGAAAAGGACCTAGGGGTGACAGTGGACGAGAAGCTGGATATGAGTCAACAGTGTGCCCTTGTTGCCAAGAAGGCCAATGGCATTTTGGGATGTATAAGTAGGGGCATTGCCAGCAGATCGAGGGACGTGATCGTTCCCCTCTATTCAACACTGGTGAGGCCTCATCTGGAGTACTGTGTCCAGTTTTGGGCCCCACACTACAAGAAGGGTGTGGATAAATTGGAGAGAGTCCAGCGAAGGGCAACAAAAATGATTAGGGGTCTGGAACACATGACTTATGAGGAGAGGCTGAGGGAACTGGGATTGTTTAGTCTGCAGAAGAGAAGAATGTGGGGGGATTTGATAGCTGCTTTCAACTACCTGAGAGGTGGTTCCAAAGAGGATGGCTCTAGACTATTCTCAGTGGTAGCTGATGACAGGACAAGGAGTAATGGTCAGAAGTTGCAGTGGGGGAGGTTTAGGTTGGATATTAGGAAAAACTTTTTCACTAGGAGGGTGGTGAAACACTGGAATGCGTTACCTAGGGAGGTGGTAGAATCTCCTTCCTTAGAAGTTTTTAAGGTCAGGCGTGACAAAGCCCTGGCTGGGATGATTTAATTGGGGATTGGTCCTGCTTTGAGCAGGGGGTTGGACTAGATGACCTCCTGAGGTCCCTTCCAACCCTGATATTCTATGATTCTATGATTTGAGCTAAAGGTTATGCTCCAGTTGAGCTCTGAGATTATTTGGCAGTGCCATTTCCTCATTATATCCAAGGTAGCCTCTGGTTCTCTTCCACTGCCAAACCAGCTCTGGGGTTGCCAGCCTTTTGAAAAATAGCACGGCTTTTCCCATGGCCTTTTTGAAAAGTATGTGTGCACCTTCTGTGCACACACATGACTCTAATGGTGTCCAAAGCAAACGCAGCCTGCGGAAGTAAACATTAGTTATTAGTCTGGCTTTGCTCCTCACTCCCCTTTGCTGTGCACCCCCTTTTCCAACCTGCAAGCTGTGGAAATGAAGTGAATAACTAGGCTGACTCTGCTGCACCCACATCCTTGTAGACGCCTTTAGTCCACCAGCAGCCTGCTAGCGCTGCACCTTTGATTTATTCTCTCCTTTCCATTATGTGGTAAGATCAGCTCCCTGCCAGCACCCACACGCCCACGAGTCATATGCCGTGTAGGAATCATTTGAAAACATCTCACCACGTCAAGCTCAACCCAAGACTGGGAAAGAGTCCGTGGGAATGGAATTCCAGAACTGAGGAAAAAACATGTTAGCACTGTTGACACGGATACGACAAATTGAACAATAACTGCTTGTCCTTGTCATTACCCAGACTGTGAAAATCAGGCCCCTGGTGACTGCTGAAAATTAAGTCCCTATGGTTTCTTGGCAATAAAATATATATATAAAGAAAGAAATAAGGATTATTCTGTGTGAAAGAAGTTAAGGGACTTAACTAATGTATCCAAACTCGAGAAGAGTACAGAGAGACAACTGCTCAGACCTTCCTTTATGCCCTGTCCCATGACATGGTAAGAAGAGGTCAGCTGGTAACATTGATGGCCAATAAATTCTGAAATAAATAAAAGGAAATCCATGGAATCACAGTAGCAATACCACAGAGAAGGTTGCATGAAATATTCCATTCTATTTGTTATCCCTTTCCCAGCATTTGCAAATTCCTTTTGGCTTAAAATTTCTCAAACTATCTCCTGTCAGAAATGAGTGAGAAAGTGAAAGCTTCGAAGCACTATAATGTTGATTTTGATGCTGTAGAAGAAGTAGTCACTGATGCTGTACTGAAATTTTTAAATGAAAATTGCCTGCAACAGCCCAGATGTGGCCATGATAGTCATAGGCAGGCTGGCCGCGGAGCAGCATGTTGTTTAGTCTCTATTATTGGGATTTTGAAGGTCTCATATTCATTCTTTTAAGATCTCACAACAATGGGTGACACGTAAGCTATTGTTGTACAAATGCTGAATAAGAGCTGTGACGTAACTGACATAAACTGTGACCGTAGAGATCACTGTTGCAACCAGGGTCCTATGGTTCCACCAGTTCTTGTGCAGAGGAGGCCAAGTGGCGTGTCAATGGAAAGGTTGTAGTTTGCTGGTTATGATTATGCTGTCTGTCTGTCTCATTTTTGTATTTGAAGTTATGAATATTGGCTATGCATTTGTTTGATTCTAAGTAGCCTCAGTGAAGCATTTGGTCAGCTTCTTGAGAAAGGACTATTCTCAGTAAGTGCCCAATCAAGAAACACTTCACTGACAATGGACTTTGGGAGACGCCACTCCACACCTGAGCTTTCCTAGACCCATTCAAACTAACGTGTAAACAATGGCGTTGGACTGCAAAAAGCTGAATAGTTCATAGACATGTGAATTGCCAGGTGGCTGCAGACCATCCTGTTGCTGTGATTTTGCGGCAAGGAGAACAAAGGAGTTTCCGCTCACAAGAGGGGGAATATAAAAGGCCCTGGGAATCCCTCCATTTTGTCTTCAGCTGGCTCCACCCTGAAGAGATGCCTGAAAGAAACTGGAACAAAGGACAGTAACTACAGGGGTGTGAGTGATTGCTGGACCCAGAGTAGACAGGAGTCTAGTCTGTGAAAGAAGCTTATTGGAACATCTCTGAGGGTGAGATTTACCTGCATTTAGTTTCCTACTGTATTAGGCTTACCCTTGCATATAAGGGCGAGTCCCTCCGTCATAAAATGCCAAGTACAGTTCTACTGTCCTTGATTCACAGAACCAGGATAACAACACTTTATTACTCCTGCCCCAATAACAAAGAGACTGAGGATCCCGTGACCATTTGGGCAAGCAGTCCCATCATGCTAGGCAGGGTGGGTGTGACCCATGCAAAGGAGATCAGCCCCTGAAGTCCTTTTCCACAGCTCACCATCAGATGACAGGGTAGAGCTCATTCTGACGCTGCTTACGTCAAGGAAAAAAACCACACCCCCATAAAACTCCAATCAGGTTGCACACCAGCTGTAAAGAAAGTATTCTCCTGTTTCTAGGAGTGAGTATCAGTCTTGTTTATTCAAGTGGAAGGCAGGAGTGTGGGCTTGTGTCTTGGAGCAGCAGAAATAGAGCAGAGAAGGTAAATATTATTTTTTTATATATTACTAAAACATCTCCATCAGTAAATCTGTGAATGAATTGAATATCCTATGAGCTTCAGCAGTCAACTGTATGCAGTGGAAATATTTTCCATCGCTGTTCGTTGGCAATAAGCTGAGTGGCATGGGAATCTGATCCTCAAATGCTTTTTTTGGTGTGGTTATCCAACAAAGAAGTCACAACACCAGTGTGTGTTAAAGAGTTGACTGGTGAAAGTAAATGTAATCTAAGCCATCGTTTGTTTTACAGTATCAGCATGACGATGAAGCTTTCAACTGGCAATGGGTAGTTCCTGCTGTGTCAGCAGAGGTGGGTGGAAAAGTTAAGGGAGAAATGGGTTTGTGTAGGAGTACAACTGTTGCACCTGGCTGGCCTGATTCCATTCTACACATCAGTGCTGGAATATGAGATTTGTAGAAAAGTTATAACTCCTGTACTCCTGCATATGAGTGACCACCCTAGACCAGCCCTTTTGCAGTGTCCATCAAGCTGAAAACTTCTGTAGAGCTTGTAGTGCAGCCTGAAGGGTAAAAGGAAGTTGATTTTTTTAAAAAATTGAAAAAAAGAATACAAGTAATAAAGTCAGCAGGGGGGCTGATTGCATTCAGAAAGCAGGAAGGGGCAGAATCTTCAAGGTGACTGCAGCCCTGCTGGGTGAGAGCATCTCATTATTTGAGAGCATTTCTAATTTATATAGGAGACTGAGGTTTGTTTGATCTTAGGACCCAACTATTTTATCACATGGTGCTCTTCCATAGACACATCTAGCTGTAAAAAATATTATTCCTCAATATGATTTAAAAGCTCCATTATGAAACATGGAGATTAGCAGATTCATTGGGCAAAACCAAAAATGTAGTATTAAATTGAACATTTTATGGGGTCCCCAAGAGAAAGGATTCTCTGGGCACTGCGCATTGGTATGGCTCTGCCCCTAGTGTGCACTTAGGAAGCAAAATGATGAACTCCCCAAGACTGGTTCTTGCACGAGTAGATGAAGCTGGTCGCTCCCCAGATCTTCTTGCTGCTCACCTTTTGCTTTCTCAGCTTGACAGCTTTGGGCTGAGTTTAAAGAGATACAGTAACAGCTTTGCTATCTGGAGTGTTGGGGGAGTGGGGGGTGCCGGAAAGTCAAACATTCTGGTTCACGAAGAGGGAGGGAGTTTGGGTGCAGGAGGGGGCAGAGGGGTGGGGGTTGAGGTGTGAGGGAGGGCTCTCCTTCCCTGAGAGTTTCATCCTCCTCAACAGCACAGAAGCTGTCAGACCAGGGGTGGGACTATTCTTCTGTGTCCCGGAAAGTCTCATCTATGTACTTCTCTGTCTCCCTTAGCTCCTCCAGCTGAGTCACCGTGGTCTCCAGAGTCCATACACTGTCTCTGAGGGCCAGGAGCTCCTTGCACTGAATGCATACATACGCCACCTGCCCACAGGGCAGGTAATCATACGTGCTGCATTGGGTGCAATAAACTGGGTAGCCCCCACTCTGTTGCTGGGCTTCTGCCTGCATTCTCTTTTTACTCCTGCAGCTTGTTCCTTTGTTGTTGTTTTTGTTTTTAACTGAGCTGGTGTTTTTTGCCTTACGTTTAAAGAAGTTTAAGGAATGGTACGTGGATGTAACCCACCCCCACACCGCCCCCCCCCCACACACACCAGGTAACTTAATCGACTTCTCAGGCCCTCATCAACTCTATCCTGTGGGGTGCACACCCCATCACAAAGTTGTAACGATGCTGGCATTGGTGGGACCCAACTGAGAGTGTCAATTAAGGACAAACTGCTTAAAGCAGGGCAGTTACAGCCCAAGCTGGGGTTCCTTTGCACACCAAGGAAAACCAAAGCAGCCAAACAAAGAAGACTTTGCTTTTACCCCACTGGCTAACCATAAGTCACACAAACAATTCCCTTAGACACTCCAGTTTCCCAGTATCACCACCAGGGCCACTCGTTACGGGGACAAATGGTTATGAAAACCAATACCCCAGTCAAAGAAAAAGGTTCTCTCAATCCCAAAGGACCAAGCCCCAGACCCAGGTCAATATACAAGTTACAATATACAAATTACGCTGTTGCCAGTCCTTTAGAATCTAAAATCTAAAGGTTTATTCATAAAAGGAAAAAGAGAGAAATGAGAGGAGAGCTAGAATTGGTTAAATGGAATGTATTACATACAGTAATGGCAAAGTTCTTGGTTCAGGCTTGCAGTAGTGGTGGAATAAACTGCAGGTTCAAATCAAGTCTCAGGAGTACATCCACAGCTGGGATGGGTCAAGCAGTCCTTTGTTCAGAGCTTCAGGTTGTAGCAAAGTCCCTCCAGAGGCAAGAAGCATAGCACAAGTTTGAGATACAGACGGTATAGAGCCAAGAACTATGACTTTAAATACAGAAATGAGACATGCATACCGATGGCATAATCATAACCAGCAAACCATAACCTTGGTTTAGACACTTTACTTGAACCCCCTTTATACAAGATTTGGTGCCATTACAGGTCCTTGGTAGCAAGATTCATCTATATGGTCCCAGTTCATATAATAATGTCACAAAAGTCATACAGGAGATGTCTTGTTTTCTCATTGGATGATGAGAAGGGACACGACTCATCTCCTGGTTGGACTCTTTGCCAGAACTACAGGCAGAGGTGAAAGTAAGCCGGTACGGTCCAGTACGGGTTACTGGCAAGAGCCAGTACACAGCTGACCTTACCCGTGGGCCGGATTAAGACCTTTAGAGGCCCTAAGCACTGAAAAGATTATGGCGCTCCCCCATATGTAATTCAAAATAAAAAGAATACTATACCGTAAAATAAAATTTTATTTTTCGAAATGACACAAAACTTACATGTATGCTGAAATTAAAACAGCTTCTTTCTAGATTTTCTGACTGCAAAATCTGATCGCAAAATTCTGGATAAGTTCATCGAAGCTGACTCGATGAACCATGTCTGCTTCCGTACACAATAGGGAAAGTGAATCAAGTCTGTCCTGACACATTGTTGTTCTCTGAGGGGTTTTTATTCTTTTCAGCTGAGAAAAAGAGCGTTCTGCGGAGCAGTTAGTAATCATCAATGTTAGAAAAATACGTAGTGCGATCTCTACGTTTGGAAATACACATCGTATTCCGTCTTTCAGTGTTGTGTCATGAAGATCAATGTGACTGAATTTCATTTTTCCTGTTTCATTAAACTTTGCACGCATATAACAGTGGAACTGCCGTACTTCTCCACAGAGATTCATGTTCAAGTCAACAGGGTGTGAGTCAACTAGCTGTTGGGAACCTTGTGAATATTGTTCGTCAGATAAGTCCATATCGTTTAGAAAAGAAAATCTCCTTGATACTTCTTTGTACACTTCACCTCTCCTCTTCATATTAGCTTCCAGTGTATCAATTATAGCATAGTAAGTAGATACATGAAATTTGTCTCTAGGATTCAATGCTGTTTCTGTTGCACAGCTATCATTTGCTTGTTTTTTCCTGATTCCCTTGCGGGACTGGGCTTCTTTGTAATTAGTATCAGGCAAGATACCTTTTGATATGTCTTCAAATCTTTCAAAATCATTCCTCAAAGTGGTCTGCTAATGATTGACAGAGGTCTGCACATGTTTTCAAATCCAATTCTTTTTCTTGGGGAGCTTGACTTGCGTGGTCAAAGTGTTGTAAAATTTCATTCCACATGGTCAACATGAATACAAACTCCAGTTCTTGCATCTTGTTTGCAATGTTTTCTGCCTCTCGTACAGTTTCTCCCTTCTGTGATTGGTCTTCAGCTAGACTTTCTAACGCATCCACAATCTTTGAGTAGGACTCCAGAATTGCACTTGTTGCCACTGCATGTGCCTCCCAGTGAGTATTAGAAAGAGATTTCAACACACGATCATTGCCCAAATATGTTTTAAGGACTACCCATCAGTGTGTTGAGGCAGAGAAAAATGTATAGAGTAACTGGACTGTTGAGAAAAAACTTACTGCCACCGGACAAGAATCAACAGCACTGCGGCCAACAAGATTGAGAGAGTGGGCAGCACCTGGTATGAATATGGCATATTTCTTCTGTTCTAAAAGCTTCTTCTGCATTCCTTGATAACGCCCTGACCTGTTGGCCGTGTTGTCATAAGATTGACCTCTGCACTTTGAGAAATCTATTTTGCAAACTTGGCACAGATAATGCAGTACTTGATTTGCCATTTCTTCACCAGTGTGGCTTTTCAAATTGAGGAATGTTATAAATCGTTCAACTGGTTTTCCATCTGTGGGAGACACATATCTTTGTACAATACTCAATTGATCAATATTTGAAAGATCAGAAGGAGAGTCGACAGATAAACTGAAGTACCCAGCAATATTTATTTCATCCACAATAGCTCAACGAACTTAATGAGACCACTCATGAGACCAATGAGTTCATCACATATTGTCTTGGATAAGTATGATGGGTTACCTTTGCCAGCATTCCCATATTTTGAGATATGGCCTGCTAAAAATGGGTCAAACTGAGCCACAAGCTCCAACAATCCCAAGAAATTTCCATTCTGCAATGACCAAATGTGTCATTTGATCCCCGGAAAGGCAGACCACATTCAGCTAATGTTTGAATAACAGCTATAACACACTGCAAGATATGTTGCCAGTATTCACGCTCCCCTTTAATTTGTTCTTCCAATTTTTGTGTCAATCCAAAGCCCTGTCTTCGATTTAAATATGTCAACATTGAATCTCTGTGAGTAGTGCTATTTTCATGTTGTTCAACTAAAACAGTATTCCGCCAGTCACTAAATCCATCTGCAGCAAACCGGGATGTTGAAGTTTTATGTGCAAAAAGTTTGCAAACAAAACAGTACACAGACCCTGTTGATGGTGAATACAGTAGCCATTCTCGAGTGTATTTCTCACCATTTGCTTTCATGCTGAAAAATATTTTTTGTGGACAATAACTTGTTTGTTTGTCATAGGTAAAACTCCAATGTGATTTCTCAAATGGCACAGTGTGGTGTTGCCAGTCATTTGGTCCACGATCTACCCAGTAAGCTACATCATTGGTACTGAAATCAACCCACATATCACGATCTTTTCTCCTATTATTTACAGCATGAGCAGTTCAGACTCTGACACATTCACACCTTCTAGAACAATGTCTGTTTTACCACCAGGAGTAGGATGATCAGTTACAGTCTTTGACACATCCACATGTTCTGGAATGGTGTTTGTTTCACCAATAGAAGAAGGGTCAGTCTCTGAAACACCTACAGGTTTTGGAACGATGTCTGTGCTACTGAGAGAAGATGTTGCTTCTGATGGATTTGCTTTGAAAAATGATGTCAGTTTTGGAAGATTTTGGAAAATTTCACTAGTTTTTGGTTTTTTCTTCTGCTAGATTATGTTTCTGTGCTCCACTCAGCTGTTACGTTTCATCCTGCCCCTTATCTCAGTTACCTGAACTTAAAAAAAAAATAAATTACACAACGTACACTTTTTTATCTATATATATAATACATATATAGATAAGAAAGAAAAAAGCGAATCAAGTACGTATAACTCAGAAGAATATATCAATAATAAACCATAAATTTATTGCAATACATGACAGGATCTGATTTCCTCGCATTATTTTGATCTATGTTAGGAGGATGCCTCCCTGGTTTAGGTGGGGATAAGTAATAAAAAGAGAACAGAAAAACGGGGGAAGAGTGTGGAGTGGAGTGTAAGGAATCTAACAAAGTTCTGATTTTTCCAATGATGACTACTTTGTTGCGTTTTCTGAAATATCAAATATCAAATTTTTTCCAAAAATAAAATCTCTTTTTTTAGTGCCTCCCGCTTTGTTGGTGCCCTAAGCACCTGCTTAGTCTGCCAATTGGGTAATCAGGCCCGGGCAGGGGGCAGCTTCCCCAGATCAGTAATTTATAAGGGCCCTGGGCTCCTGGCAGTGGCCAGAGCCCCTGGCCCTTTAAGTCGCTGCCAGAGCCCGGCTGTCAGAGCCCTGGGGTAGCGGCGGCAGCCAGGAGCCTGGGGCCTTTAAATCACCACTGGAGCCCTGCTGCTGGAGCCCTAGGGTGGCAGTGGCGATTTAAAGGGCAAGGGGATTTATAGGCCACGCCCCTTCCATGTGAGACCCCCATCCCCTCTGGTTGAGGGCCCTCACCCCTGCTCAGGACCCCAGCCCTGTGAACCAGAAAGTCCCTTAAGTTACTTTCACCCCTGAGTGCAGGTCACTTTCAGATTGGGCTGCATCAGCTTTGCCAAGAAGAAGAACCAGGTCACCCCATCCACCAGCAAATGTATAAAACACCCAGTGTTGTTCAACTTGCTGCTCCTTGAAGCTGAAACAGCTGGATGAGAGAGATTGTGAGCAGGACTGTCATCTCCTGGCCAGTGAGTGCACCTCCTGCTTGGTAACAACTTAGGCCATGACCACGCGGCAAACTTACGTCGATATACCACCACTGCAGTAATTGCTGCACTTTTTTTATATCCCCACTACCCTCCTTCTGTCTGTGGGGCACGTCCTTACCAGGAGAACTTGCACTAAGTTAAGAGGGGGAGTGTGGAGGTCTGAGAGCACCGGACTCTCAGCTCCAGAGGGAGCTCCCTGCTGGGAACCCGTCTGCCAGCCCAGTTCCCAGATCCCCACTTCAAGGACAGCTGCTGCCTAGACTCCTTGCTCCTCGCTGGCTGCCATCTGGGGAAGAGGGAGCCAGGAGCCCAGACAGCAGCTGGGCTCCCAGTGTGGAGTCAGGAGCCCGGGTGGCAGCCTGGGTCAGTGTGGGGAGCAAGAAACCCGGGCAGCAGCCTGGTTCAGAGCGGGGAGCCCAGGTGACAGCTGGGCTCCAGCTGAAGCCCCACACCTGCCGTGGGGTGACAGCCTAAGTTGTGAGCTGGGCGTTGGATTTACAGCAAGGAGCCTACCAGCCTTTCTTGTCAAAGCTGTCAGATTGACAAGAATGACAGCCAACAGCGGATGTAAGGAACACAGTGCTACACAGACTCTGCATCGCCCTAACGACACCAACATAAGCCCTGCGCCTCTCCTGGAGGTGGAGTTATGAGGTCAGTGGCGTAGGGCACTTACGCTGGTGGGAGCAAGGCTGTCGTCTGTACACTGACAGAATTAGTTTGACATACGCTCATAGGTGCCATTTCCGTGGGTGCTCCGGGGCTGGAGCACCCATGGAAAAAAATATAGCCTCTGCATAAGCCGCCTTACGTGGAGCCTAAGTCTGTCGTGTAGGCCAGGCCTAAGTCATGTCACTGACCTTGCACGTGCAATTACTCTTATTGAGCCTTGTATGCTGTCTAATGACACTAACAAGGGCTTTTTCCCCACACACCTACTCGTCTTTGTTAGTTGTTTACCACAAAAAAAGACATCTTTTATTGGAAAGCCTTAAAGAGAGAGACCTGGGTATCAATTCACTTATTCTGATAAACTACATGGAGATTTCTGTTCCAACTCAAATACTGTAAGAAACATATGAGGTGAAATCCTCTAGAAGGTCATTTTACTCCAATTTCTTTGTCTCTCTACTCTCTATTGGAAGGACGTAGCCAATGTGCTCCACTGGCACGTATGTGGCATGATGTCACTGATTGACAGGTTAGGGACCTTATAAAATATAGTGGCCAAAAATAAAATTATCAAAGAAAACTCTTGAGAGGAAAGAAATTTTCTCTCCCTCCCTCCTATTTTGCTGAACTTATGTTACTAGACAGGAGGGACTGGGAGAAACATATTAAACAGGGAAATATGAGAGAGAGAATCAGAAATAATAAGATAGTGTGAACAAAATTCCAGACACAAACTTAACTGAAATGCAGCCTCGTTCCTCTGGTTGTGCAAAAGGATGAAGTCGTCGCTCATAGAAAGCACTGGACTTTGTGGCGAGCTCCTTGGGTAGCTCTGACTCTAACAATACCGGATACTTTGTACAAGTAAAGAACCCAAAGACAACGTATTACACAGCACTTTTACCAGCCAAAGATATTCTGTTCTCATGCCAGTCCCTAAAAGTGCCATTTCTATGCTGTTATTCAGTTTGCTGTTTTTGTTAATATACATTTTGCTATCAAAAAGGGATCTGTTTTGTTTATGTTGTCCTGAAAGTTTTGTCCTGAAGGATAGATAACATCAAAATAAAAAGGATATAAAATTATATTTTCTAACCTGCAGATTCTTGACATATGAGTGAAACGGAGTTAACAATGGAGCCATCAGAAGAATTTTTGTTCAAATATAAAGGAATTTATTTCCATCCAGACTTTGCTACACCTGAATACATAGATTCACTGGAGGATTTTGAAATCAGAGACAGTGATGTATTTGTAGTTACTTATCCAAAATCAGGTAAGACTGATTGCTTGATTCCCTTCAGGAAAATAATATCTGATTTTTGTCTGAAACCTTTATTGACCTTCCCCGCCTCTTCCGCCGAGCTTATTGACCACCATTATGACCTATTTTTGGTGGTAGCAGTGTAAAATCTATTAACTGCCAATAGTTTATTGGAGACATTATCTCAGTTTCTTCCCTATGTTTAAGCAATGGCAGAAGGTTAAAGCTTTAGAGGTAATCTGCAAAGTATATTTGAACTGGGCAAATTTTGCCCAAAGCTATGCACAAATGTGTATTATAATAAACTGCAGCTATTTCTTTCTGTAGTCGACCACTATTTTTATCTCCTTTGTGTAAACATTTATGTCAGCAATATTTTGGAAACAATAAGTTCATGGAAAGGGAAGGTGGTGTGAGTGCTCAGACTAATGAATTTAGACACAAATACAAAACCTCAGACTTCCCTGAGACAGCCATCTCTACTGGAAAAAAATAAAGCACAATCTTCTAAACACCCTCCCTCCCCAGATTGATCCCAGGCCTGTCACAGAGTATTCAAGCTGAACTACCAACTACCTGTACTCAGGTGATCAGCATTTTTGTTCTCAGGCTTCGCAGTGATATATTTTCTTCAAACAAGAATAGCACCTCTTCCAGCCTATGAGGTTCGAGAATTACTTGCAGCTGAAGAGTTATAATATAGCAGAACCAACTCCTCTGTGAGGAGCTCAGAGAGAAGGACTCTTTACCCCATTGGATACTAAACATTGTAACACAACTTTTGGCATGTCCAGTTCTGGTCACTAAAGTACCCTTGGCCCTTCTTAGTAGAGAATTCCTTGTATCGCTGACAGGTCATGTAAGATGCACAGACAGGACAGACCAGCGTGAGCCTTCTGCATGAGCCCTGAAGTAGCACTGATGCTCTTCCACTGCGGGAGTGGAGTAGGGGTACGTAAAAACTCTCAGAACAACAGTATACAGGGTGCTTTGGATAGGGCCAGTGAATCCACTGGTTATTACTGGAATGGACAGTCGTGCTGCAGCACTGAGGCTACATCAGAGGGAGAAAAACTGTGTGTCGTAATCACCGTTTCCATGGGGAACCTGAATAGCCTAGGTAAAAATATTTGAAGATTTAGTTATTGACCAGCACATAGATAGATACAGGATTTTTTATACTAAAATGTACAAAAATATAATGCTGTTTGGATTCCCACCCCTGCTGCATTAATGGATTCCCTTTAAGACACATTTTTGTACTTCATTTATAAAGTAAAATGAGACACAGTTTTGACGAGATTGTGATTATGGCAGATTATTACGTGACATTACAAATCAAATTAGCATCAAAGCTGTTTCAAAGAAGGCTATTTTCTTTCCCAGGGACTGTGTGGACTCAGAATATTTTGAGCTTGATTTATCATGAAGGCCATCGAGATGGAACAGAAAATATGGAAACAAAACGCAGAGTCCCATGGCTGGAGTATAACATACATAATATCGATAATGTCCATCGTCCATCACCTCGTCTCTTTACTACTCACCTGCCTTACTTTTTAGTTCCAAGAGATCTGAGGAACAGGAGAGGAAAAGTTAGGTGATGCTGTTTTTATAATTTAATTAACATTATCGAGGAAAACTTGTAGCTTTCACCAATAAATCAGTCTAAATCCTCTGGGCCAGACTGTCTGCCCTCCCCACAATCACCCTTCCAAAAGCAAATTTCCCCTGCATGGAGATGGGGCTCACTTCCTCCAAAGCCCCATTCCATGTCCTTAGACCCAGCCAAAGGGGGGAAAACAAGTTCTATCAAGACCTCAGGACATCAGTGTCCAGTTTCAGTGGAGATCCCATTTTTCATGGGACTGCTGTGCTTGACCTCTGGGCCAAGAAACGGAGCTGCTTCTTCCTCATCATGACAGCTCACCCTAAAAGGGGCTTTATTGATGGGTTAGGATCATTACAGTCTGCATATTATATTGTAAATTACAGTGGTTTTGTTGTTCTGATGTATGTAGCTATGTAACTGTAAGCTCTTATGCTATCCATGTTTTATGTCTCCTGCATCTTCAAACGACAGGAAACTTCTTGCTAATGATAGGGGGCTGGACTGTGCCAGATGCAGCTCAAGAGGAAGGATCTCCCAGGGCCGGGGATTCACACTAAGCTCTCTCTCATGGAGATGGCTGCCCTGCCCTCCTGTGTTGCTTTCCTTAATCTAAACAGAGAGTCATTCACACTGAAGGTGTGCAGTGCTGGCCTGCCGTAATTTGAGAGAAAGTGTGAGAACTGCCTTGTGGGAGCGATGCCAATCTCTTACACTGCTACTTGGATCTCCCATGAAAGGTGGCATGTGCCGTGCACCCACTTCCCCATGAGACTCCCTTCACAGTCACCCTTGCAGCTTCCTTCTCTCTGTTGCAGTAACACCTATAATAAGATGAGCAGATGCATGGTGCAGAGCTTGCACCGCATGAGCGCCGTCACTGCAATCTCTCAATCCATAGGAACCCCGTTTCCCATGCAGAAAGACTCCTTAAAGTTACAGGGAGTTTTAAGTAAAAGTAAAATGGAACAACAACATCTCCTAAGCTGCACAGAGCACAATTTTAACTACAGACATTGGGAAATCTTGTATTGCTTATGTGTATTTTACAGGGCTCATGTAGGTTTTCACAATTTTAAGACCATGTTGATGGTACAGGGAGTATTTCTCTTCATGGCTTCTGGCTGGCTGTTCTTCCTGTGCACCACCATATGGCTCAGCTGTCTGTGTGGTTTTCCAGATATTCTCAGCTCCAAATTGTTGGAGAAATTGGTTGTGCTGTTCAGCAGTGCATTTTAGCATTACTTATTAAACATTGTATCCATTACAATTCTCTAAAAATATCTCCAGCTGCAATTTTTTTTTGCATGAGCAGTAAATTCATGCTTACTAGGATTCTAGTTGAATTTTTCACTGAAATACTTTAGTAATATACCGAACACAATACACACAAATAGATATCTGTTTCTCACTTAACTGTGTTTGTATTAAAAAGGAACTCAAAATCAAATGTATTTATTCAAGTTTACATTCTTTTCAGATAGTACACTGCAACTGCACTCCCTGTTAATTTTTGTGCTGCTTATTGTCACATTTCCCATGATTTTTAAATGATTTTGCTCCTCTCTTGCTGTGTGAAAGACGCATATAAATAACTGGACATAACGTGAAGACCTGATTCTAAGTACACTTACTCATGTGCTTAACCTTACAACAGTGAGTAATCCCCTTGAGGTCAAGGGTATTATCATATGTAGACAGTTATGCATGTGTATGATGGTCTTTACAATTAAGGAAGCGCAATAACGCCACTGAATGTACAGGAAATGCTGGCAAAGACACAAAAAATCCCATTCATTTAAAGCAGGATAAACTACTTACTAAAGTACTTATTCTAGCCCTTTTCAGATATAAATGATTTTAATGTTACTTGCAGCAATAGCAATTTTATAAAACCACCGATTTGTAGGTTAATGGTGACCCTTTAATCTACCTGAGACTGTCACTCTTTTACCTTGCAGGTTATTTATGTAGCCAGAAATCCAAAGGACGTTGCGGTTTCCTATTTTCATTTTTCCAACTTTTCAGTCAAATTTGAGACAATACCAGATTTTAATATTTTTCTGGAGAAGTTTTTAGCTGGGAAAGGTAAGGTTTCAGTTACTGCTAAAAGGCCAAACCCTGCTCACTGACCACAGCCTGAGTAACCGATCTGTGGTTTCAGAGTATCAGCCATGTTAGTCTGTATCCACAAAAAGAAAAGGAGTACTTGTGGCACCTTAGAGACTAACAAATTTATTTGAGCATAAGCTTTCGTGAGCTACAGCTCACTTATGCTCAGATAAATTTGTTAGTCTCTAAGGTGCCACAAGTACTCCTTTTCTTCTATCTGAGTGGGTAAATTACTTAGACGGTGGAGCTGGTCAAGATCCTGGCCCCCACCTCACTACCTGGGGTCTAAGGTTGCAATAAATGCAGTATCATTCACCGCTCACAATAGAGATTTTGTGCAAAGGTAGTCCAGGGGGGCTGCATAGGCACATGCATTGCACCAATAAAGTGCAAGGAGCCTCGTGTATCTCAACTGGATGGTCACTCTGAAACGTATGAAGATTTCAACACATTTCAACTCCACTTAGACACTCAAATAACACCAGGGAGGAGATGAGGATGAGTGCTATACAGAGAACACACAGAAGTAGTTTTCTACAATTAATTTTCTGGTTTAGTAGTTTTCCACAATCATTATGCCTATCCCGCAATCCCAAACCACTACTTCTACCTTCCAAAGAGCCAAAAGACTCAGCTGTAACCTATCTAGCTCCTGGCATCTCTCTTAATATATCTGACAATGCAACATTCTCACTAAGGCAGCTTATGGCACACTGAAAATTTCAGTACATAGTAAAATATATTCTACACATTCTTCTATTATGGGAATTAGTATGACTATCTGATCTGCATATGATCTTTTGGGCCTGAATCCAGCCTCTTCTGCCCTAAGCTTTGAATACACTTTCTCTTTTGTCCTGTTTAGAATCACACGGCAGATGATTTTCCCTACAACAGAGAGTAGTGTGACTCCTCTCCAGTTATTGCCGTCAGTGAGATCACCCTTTTTAGGTACTTTGCCAACGATTCCATGTTTTCACTTGTCAGGAGGGGTCTCGTCCCCCCGGAACTTGGAACAGTTCTGTCAGTTTTATTAGGGTAGTGGGGTCCAGTTCTTTTCGCTTTTCTGCTGTCATTTGATCATCTCCTGCCATTTTGTTGTTTTTCAGCTCCTTAATTGCAGCCTGTATTGCTGACATCTCTGTTGCATCAGTGTCAATGCCAAGTAGTTTAGGTTCACATGTTTCATCAATATCTGGGGCTGAGTCTGTTGAGGACTTGTCTGACATGACCTGGGAAAATCTTACACACACCTCTGGGAGAGTTCCAAGAGGCAATACTTCCCCTCTGGTAAGCACAGAGTCTTGGCGTAGCAGAGAATCTTTAATAACATGAGGTAGACGACATCAGCATTAAACTGGGAAAACACCATAACTAGGGTTCATCAACCAAACTATGAGCCAAGACCCACCCCAGCAAATCGGGCCATGTCCTTTCCCTCGGGTTCTTGAGTCCCACAACCCAAATGTCTCGAGTCCAGCAATCCAAAAATCACCCAAAGTCCAAAAAGTCCAACGACCCCAAAAATCCAGCCCCAGAGGTCAAAAGTTCATCTGCAGAGTGTTACTCCCCAGTCTGGGTAAAATGGGCATGCGGGGGGAGAAGAGGTAAGGGGCACCTTACGTGACCTGAAGCTGACTGCCCCACAGCTCCACAGGGCTTCACTCTGATCCGCTCCACAAGCCACTCCGCCAGCCATCTCAGAAACAGCTCCGCTCCACCAGCCATCCCACGAACGGCTCCACGCCACACAAGCAGCTCCCACCGTCCCATGAACTGCTCCACCATCCCATCTACAAATGATTCTGCTGAGCTCTAGATCTTCAGGCTCTCCATTACTTGACACAGTGTTCAGTGATTTCAGCTCTTAGTAATTTTAGCTCTTTAGTGATTTCAGCTTGTAGTAGTGGGAGCCTTAGTGCTGGTGCACCACAAGGCCAAAGTGAATTCAGCACAGTATCTGTAGCTAGACTCTTAATAGACCCAAAATTAGCTCTGACATTTCACAGTAGAGAGACAGAGGTGCAACTGATGCTTCCGGCCCTCACAAGAGGGCCCACACCTCCAGGTGCTAACACCTGTCTCAAACCGCTCTCAATTCACAGAGTTTTGGAACCCATGTCCCTTGCCTAGTGAGTGCTACTTAGTTGATGGTGAGTCCCTCCATCATAACAAAAGGCCAAGTACAGTTCCACTGTCCTTGATTCCCATAATCAGGGTAATAACAATTTATTCTTCCTGCCCCAATAACAGAGACACTGGGGATCCCACAGCAGCCAAAGTGACCATTTGGGCAGCTATGGCCTCATTCTAGGCAGGGTGGGTGTACCTATGCAAATGAGATCAGCCCCTGAAGTTCTTTTCCACAACTTGCCACACCTCACCACCAGATGTCAGGGTGGAGCTCATCCTGACTCTGCTTACATGTCTTTCTGTTACCTTTCAGTGCTTTTCTTTCCTTGTTGAGATGTGAGGTCTCTTGGCTTATTCAGTCCTTGCTCTTTGTGTGTGTGCTGATACCAGGCTGTGACTGCTGCAGCTTGAATCACGTTGTCTCAGAGCACTGTGCATTTTTCTTCGGGTCCAATCTCTATCTCACCTTCCTCTGCCTCTGTCAGCACGCCAAATCTGTTCCATAGTTCACGCTGGAATTTCTCAGAGCACACTTTTGTTTTCAGTTTTACATTATTAATTTCTTTGCCGCGTTCTGTTTAAGGTTGGTCTTTCTCAGTTTGGCAATGTAAAGGTTATGGTTGCTCCTGTCATCTGTGGCTTGTTGTGCCCTTGCATCTTGGACAGATGACCTGAATCTCCAACTCATGCAGATGCAATTGTTTTCCTTTTTTGTTTTGCCATCTGTCAAATTCCATGGTTCCTTGTGTATGTCTCCTGAAGGGAACAGGGTACTTCCAGGAACTAAGTCAGACATGTGACATCAAGGCTAGAAAAAGCATCCACCTCATTCACTAAACTCCACAACACACGGACATCAAAGATATACAACACTAAAGGAAAACTGAGAATTTTCAACTCAAGAGTCTCTGTGCTAACGTATGGCATTGATAGCTAAAGATCTACTAAAATGTTCAACAGAAAATCAGATGCCTTTGAAAATAGGTGCCTACAAAGATTCTGGACGTTGGATGGAGAGACGTCATCACCAATAGATATATCCAAGAAATCACCAGCCAGCAGCTTATTTCCACTAGAATTAGAAGGAAGGACTGGACTATATGGGGCATGCACTTCAGATGCCAACACACCAGAGTCCCACATGAAGCTGTCAAGAGGAAAGGAGGGTGGGGAATGAGGGTGCCTAAGAGACCTTAAAAAGAACCTTTCACAGGAAGATCAGAATAGTTGATCATAACACCATCGAGTGGATGGAAGTAGTATCAAATGACAGAGAGGAATGGAAGAGATTAGTTTCACCCTGGGCATCAACACTGACATGATTATTTTGCCTCTGTATTTGGTACTGGTGTGACCACTGCTGGAATACCGTGTTCAGTTCTGATGCCCACAATTGAAGAAGGATGCAGATAAATTGGAGAGGGCTCAGAGAAGAGCCATGAGAATGATTAAGGGATTAGAAAATGTGCCTTCTAGCAAAAGATTCAAAGAGCTCGATCTGTTTATTTTAACAAAGAGAAGTTTAAGGGATGACTTGATTAGAGTCTGTAAGTACCTACATGGGGAACAATCTAGCAGAGAAAGGTATAATACAATTCAATGGCTGGCCGTTGAAGCTAGACAAATTTAGACTGGAAATAAGGCATAAATGTTTAACTGTGACAGTAATTAACCACTGTAACAATTTACCACGGCTCATGGTAGATTCTCGATCAATGACAATTTTTAAATCAAGATTGGATGTTATTCTAAAAAGATATGTTTAGGAGTTATTGGGGGAAGTTTAATGGCCCGCGTTATACAGGAAGTCAGACTAGATGACCACAATGGTCCCAATCTATTAATCTAGGAATCTATCATTTTAATTCTAGGTTTGTGATCACTAATCCATCAAAAGCAAAGGAAAATATTATCTATGGGTAAATAATCCAGGACAAAAAAGTGCAAATATGTTGTGCTGGGTGCAAGTACCATTCTGTGGTGCTAGTGGATTCTAGAGATAACAGTGCAATGTGTATTCGTTATCATGTAATGGTCTGTTTGTGGAAAAAACAAAACTTGGCCTCAGATCCCTAGATGAGAAGCTGGACTTGGCCTGTCCTTTATCTCATGTTTAAGGTGAAAGATAATCCAGAATAAGGCTGTGAATAAAAACAGGAACTGGAGTATAGTCTCTGTGAGCCCAAATATCCCCCCAACAGCAGAGGGGAGAGAAGCTGAAAAACGGAAGTCTGCTCCATCGATTCTGCAGCCATGCTTGGGAGATTATTAGGATGCAAAAATGTCAATAATTGAACGGTTTTTCTGTTTGAGATCATTAACGTTTATTTCTATAATTTTTCTCCTTCATAAGTACTGCCTGGCTCCTGGTTGGATCATGTCAGTGGCTGGTACACCCACAGGGATGACTTCAATATTCTCTTCCTCACCTATGAGGAGATGAAGAAGGTGAGACCAGTCAATCACTTTATATCTGAAAGGTTTCAGAGTGGTAACCGTGTTAGTCTGTATCAGCAAAAAGAACGAGGAGTAGTTGTGGCACCTTAGAGACTAACAAAATGTATTTGGGCATAAGCTGTCACGAGCTAAAACCCACTTCATCAGATGCATGCAATGGAAAATACAGAAGGAAGATACATATAGAGAGAGAGAACATGAAAAAATGAGGTAGGATATCTTCCTACTGTATTTTCCATTCCATGCATCTGATGAAGTGGGTTTTAGCCCACGAAAGCTTATGCCTAAATACATTTGTTAGTCTCTAAGGTGCCACCAGTACTCCTCCTTCTTTTTATATCTGAAAGAAACAGAAAATAAAATGCCTCAATTTTTCAGTGTGATTTTGCCACCTTAACCCTTTTTGAGCTGTACTTTACTCTGTGAAGAGTCTCGTTGATTTCACAGAGTAAGGTACATTGGTCTCATTGATTTCAATATGAGTACTTGAAAAAGTACTTCTCACTGTGAGTAAGGGTGGAAGAATCAGAAACACAGGTTGAGATGTTCAGAAGAACCAAAGTAATTTAGCCGCTTAACTCCCATTGACATCCAAGAGCACATAGGAGCCTAATTCACTTCATCACAAGAGGTATCATTTGCTTCCCAGTGAAGAATATCTGCTGGATCTGAGTACACTTAGAAAAGATAATAATCTTGCTTTACTTCATTTCTTTTCCTGCATAGCAGCATGACAGCTACACAGCCATCCCATGAGGCATCCTAAAGGGAAAGGAGAGGTTTTGTTACATTTTAGAACATCTCAAACTGCTTTTAGAACAAAAGATGTTTTGTCAAAATGGCCTCTTTTTTTGAAAAAATGAAGATCTTCTTGTAATTTTTTGTGAAAATGATATTTTATTGCAATATCTATTCAAAACTAGGTTTTTAGTAAATAAAATATTTCAAGAATTAGTTTGATGTTTTCAATTAAGATATCAATGTGAAATCTTTGAAAAGTACAGAACTCTTCAAAATTTCAGGTTTTTTTATAGAAACTAGTATTTTTCCACTTTTCTACCAGCTCAGCTAGCTTTTGACTCCTTAACAACTTCACCTAGCTTAGCAGAAGTCAGGTTTAAACTACTTTGAGTGTCCATACATGGGTTTGTTCTGGTTGAACTAAATCCATTTTAAACTGATTTTAATCACACTTTCTAAACAAGGTCTGGAGTATCTGAATGAACCTCTTAGCTAAATAGGTAGAGATGCAGCAGCATCCCCTCTGCTGACTTCAGCAGGAAGCATGTTGCTAGTACCAGCAAGCCTGATTAACAAAGTGAGGAAAGACCCTTCCCATTAAGAGGTCCAACTCCTGATATATATATTCATAGATTTCAAGGCCAGAAGGGACCATTGTGATCATCTTATCTGACCTCCTGTATAACACAGACTGCAGAACTTCCCCAAAATAATTTGTAGAGCAGATCTTTTAGAAAAATATCTAATCTTGATTTAAAAGTTGTCAGTGATGGAGAATTCACTATGACCCCCTGGTATATAGTTTCAAAAGTTAATTACCCTCACTGTTAAAAATGTACACCTTATCTCCAGTCTGAATTTGTTTAGCTTCAACTTCCAGCCTTTGGATTGTGTTATATTTTTCTTTGCTAGACTGAAGAGCCCATTAAGAAAGATTTGTTCCCCATGGAGGTAATTATAGACTGTAATCAAGTCACCTCTTAACCTTCTCTTTGTTAAATTAAAGAAGTACATAAGAACGACCATACTGGATCAGACCACAGGTCCATCTAGCCCAGCGTCCTGTCTTCTGACAGTGCCGCATGCCAGATGCCACAGAGGGAATGTACAGAACAGGTAATCATCAAGTGATCCATTCCCTGTCACTCATTCCCAGCTCTTGGCAAACAGAGGCTAAGGGCACCGTCCCTGCCCATCCTGGCTAATAGCCATTGATACACTGAGCTCTTTGAGTCTGTCACTGGAAGGCATGTTTTCTAAAGCTTTAATCATTCTTGTGACTACTCACTGAACCCTCTCCAGTTTGTCAACAGCCTTCTTGAATTGTGGACTCCAGAACTGGACACAACAAGGGTCCTTCTGCTTCTAAAATAGGTTGCCATAGACAGACCAAAATACAGATAGCCAGAAAATTATGACAACCTTTGTCTTACATAGTGCTAGCAGTTGTAATCACAGTCACAGAAATGAGCCTTTTCTCTCTTCATTACACCGTGAGGATGGGTTGGCTAATGAAGAAGGAATTTGCAGTGGCTTAAC